>NC_064922.1:289905635-290530635 GCF_023897955.1 Schistocerca gregaria
ATATATATATATATATATATATATATATATATATATATTCCTTTTACATTTTGTGCGTTCTATGCCTGCCAGTCGGAATCTGCTACAGGTCTAAATTATTAGTACACAATGTCATCTGCAAATATCAGGGATGTTAGAAAATCGTCTGTATTCATAGTTTATTTGTGATCCAACGTTTAACATCTACGTTCAGGTAGAGCTTGTGGCATGTGGCCTTTTTTGCCGGCAATATTGCTGAAATTATATAGTCCTGAACTGTGACAAGTTTGTTTTTATGCGCCAAACGCGTTTTCGTGCACCTGAACTAAACCTTTTTACATTGGTAAAAGTTTTGTGCAGCTTAGATATGGCGAACTATTTTGTGTAGTTTGTTATTCACGGGCTATATTTCGTATTTTGACTGTGTTTACTCAGGTTTTTATTCTGCTCGTTTGTGAATACAGCGTCTTGTTACGGCGTGGAAACAAGTTTCAGTGCACGAGAATACGTTTCTGATGCACTTCCGACTGTCCTTCGTTTACTGTTTTGTTTTAGTGTAATGCCTGCCAACTTTGAATCTGCACATTTGTTTTCACTCATCAAAGATTTTTTCATGGTGATTAAAAAAGATGTTGACCAGCAGGCCACCTAAGGGTGACTCCATTGGAATTTCTTCCTATTGGATGTAGAAATCATATTTAAATCTGAACAAATTTTGACCTCTGATTACCTTCAGAATAGAAGCGAATTCTTGCCTCTGTGTTTGCAGGATAAAATTTTTCTGTCTTAGCTGTATTTCAGTTAGTTTGATTGAGTCTTCAGTTTGTATGTGGAAGTACATTGACGGGATGTCGAACGAGAGCATTGTAGCTGTGTTGGGTACATTCATACATTTCATTTTGTTGATTGGGTGTTAGTGTTTTCTAAGCTTCTGTTGTTGGAATAAGTGCAGTGTTTTTGTAGAAACACGTGCATGTATCTGGCTAAATGATGTGCTGGGGCAGCTGTGAAATCGATCACAGGTCCTATTGTAGTACTGAGTTTGTGAATCTTTGTTTAACTTCCGAATATGGGTGTCCTAGGGATCTTTTGTGTTTGCCTTTTTATTTCACTTTGTGAGAGAGTAGAGTTAATGTTTTCAGTATTTCTTGTATGTCTCTTTGAAATCTTTGGGTGCAGTGACTTTTAAACTTTGTTATTTTGTTTTCTGATATGAAATTTTATGTTTTTGCAGTACAGTCCTTTTGATATGTGACGACCAAAGTTCTTCCCTAGTCTTCCCTTGTAACCATTACATTGTGTAGCTTCAGTTTCTCATGTATGTCTTTGGCTGCTCACTCCTCTGTGGTTATCATGTTATTTTTGTTCTTTCTGCTGTTAGTTTTCTAGGTACGACAATCTATGACAATCGCCGACGGCAGAGTTTGGACATTGACAAAAACGACACAAGTAACGACACAAGCTGGCTTCAAATGAAATGGAGCTATACTAAACCATAAGCCGAAATCAATGTTAACTCACTACTTTGTGTTACGCTGTAACTATTGAATCAAACCGACGGTCCGATCAACCCATTCTAATACCATATGCCACAGCTATTTTCCTGTACGACATCCCTACGAATATCTCATATGCCACTACAACATGTAGGATGCAACAACCAATACATCATCTTGATGAGTGGGCTAAAAGCAAAGCCAGCCAACACGAGAATCCCATAGTGGAGTCCTGGAGTCCATTTAACGAAAAGACGTATGCACATGGTAATGCAACGTCATAGTGAGAACCTAATTCCTCAGTAATGAGCCTTCAGTATTCCCCACCCCAGCTGTCACTAACGGATGAGACGCGACAGAGGAAAATAGCAATGCTGACGGATTTCTCCACGCCAAGAAGCAAGGACGTCACACTTTTCGCCGACTAACGTGACCTTCGCTCCCCATAGACAAGCTGGAATTGTCCCGATAACAAGTGTGTCAATCGTGTCAACCCTGTGTTCCAGAAGTATGAAACCAGTAGGAAGTTGTTGTACATATGTCATCTCTAATTCAGTGTAGTTGTTTTCTTCAGGTGATTGTTCATCTGTTATGTCTCTGTAATTTGTTTGCTTTATCGCTATGTAATTAAACTGTTTCTCCACATTATACTATATCAAATTAATTCAAATTTATCATAATTATACCGTAATTGTTGGATATATTTGAATTGTTGTAAAATTGGGAATATCAACTTATTACTTTTTGAATATCTTTATAAACTACTGGTGTATTTGAGAAATCACTTGTGATGTTTACTTTTACAAAACGTGTTTTGACGTTGTGGTTTGTAGTGTATAGGTATTATGTTACTGACTACTTTTCTCATTTTTTCACATTTCATATCAAGTAAAAGTGTCTGAATGGAAATGTTTGACGTGTGTGTTTTTTTTTGGGGGGGGGGGGAGGTCATATGTCATCATTGGTTACTTTGTAAAGTAACATTAAGACCGTACCACCATGTAGACAGGGAAGAGTGAAAAGATGATATTGTAATTAAATGCACTCTTTTCTGTACTGAGTGCGGCTGTGTTTCACTGAAGAGAGCTGGACCGATTTTCTTTTCTGATTGTTTCAATACTTGTAGTTGTCGCCATCCTAAAACTGACCTATATATGGCTTGGAACACACATACGAGCCTGCTGCACATCTGACAGCAAGTAAGTTCGAGTGAAGGTGATTCACATGAGTGTGATAGCAATTACTATGCATTCACTTATAAGCTGATAATACGTCCTTTCTCAATAGTTGTAGTCAGTTTTATTTCCAGATAAACAATGTGTCTATAATACACTGAGGTCTGTCACAGGCCTTGCAAATTTCATAAATGGGAATTAGCGAGAGACGGTGAAACTGATTGTTTCGTCGATTTTCACATTATCGATATTTCACACGCAAATTATATAGAGTCATATGTATATCGAATTAATTTAATTTGAAAATAGTGTACTCCTTTATTTTTATGTAAGATTATCCGATAGTGGTTGCCAACATTTGTCGAGAATTACCTTTGACTGGGCTGGAAGTTTCACATACAGGCAGCTGATAAAAAAGCGGGCCGGAGGGCACCATTAACTTAAGGCATGTTGTACACAGTGACGTCGACGCCAAGTAGGATAGCGTTCGCTGAAGGCTGTTGTGTGTACTGGACAGGATATGGATATGTCCGTCGCGAGAAGACACAATGGGGACAACAGGTAGCGCCCCAGTCGTCCCGACAGCTGTGGAGCTGTTGTAACTCTGCGTAAGATGACCGCAGCTCCCATGTTCCTAAAGCGTTTTTTTTGCGGCGAAGGCGGTGTAAAGCACAGTAAAGGTCCCAGACAGCGAACAACAATGAGCCATGCAATGCAAATATGACGGTGCCACTCTGCCGATAGGAGAACAATACTATAGCGGTGGACACTATGGAGGCTGTGAAAGCAGGTATATATGGCTCTATGCTCTGGCCAGAACGCGGCACGCAAGGTCTGAGGATTTCATAAGCCGAGAATGCAACTTTCTCGCCTGTAGCTGGCCCCTCATACAGGGCGTTTCACTTAATGTGTTTGCCTCTGTAAGTTACGAAGTAATAGGCGACGGAAATATTTATTTCGGTAGGTCACCGTAAGAAACGTTACACTTTCTTTATCCAAAGAGTTACAGCAAAAAGATACAATTTTTTAAATGGGATAATAGTTGTTTCTATCAACACAGGAATCACACAGCTGTGTATACATCAATTTAACTCATATTCCTATATCCTTTAGTTTGGGAGCTACAACCCTTCGACGTTTCAGGGACAGATACCCCACGCTGTATACAACACATGGCTGTGTGGTGCGTGATGGATATTCTGGCGGTGGAGAGTTCATTTAAATAAGATGTTCAAATGTTTGTCCATGTTCCTTAATGCACATTGATATGCGCCTTCTAAAATATCTGCGGACCAGATGTAACATCGTCGGTGTCACGGAGAAACATGCGTCCTCGAAGAGCCTTTTAAAATCATCTGGGGATGTGGGCTCAGTGACATAAACACGACTATTTAGATATACCCACAAAAAGAAATCTAATGCTGTTAAATCGGGCGACCTTGCGGGCCATGAATGAGGACCATGGCGGCCCAACCACCTTCCTGCAAACCTGTTGTGGGCCACAATATGACGTTGGTTTCTTGTTGCTAGGTTGGATCCCGTCAGAGATATGAAGGTCAACTTTGTTTTTTTTTAATGGGATGATACTTATTTTCTGATAGTGGCTATCGAGACGAATCCAGTGATGTGTAACAGTAAGGTCTTTGAAGGTCAACGAAGGTCTAAAAGTTGGCATTAACGTTCATTTAAAGATGGTGTTCGAAGTGATGACCATTGGTATCAATGCAGTGCTGCCTTCTTCTTACCATGGATTTAGTGGTATTCCTTATCACTTCAGCACTTATCGCAGCACATACTCTGACAATTCTCTCTCGTGTATCGCACAAATAGTAAATATTCTTCGAATACGGCGGGTCCGTCTAATGTGCCATTGACTTGTAAACACCATTCGACGGTATTGCAATACAACACTAATAAGAACGGTAATGTTACGCCCTGCTAAGCCCGCAGAACAGAACAGAACAGGTAGTTTAAATTGTGGAAAGGGGACAAAATAAGGGGCTGCCAGTTACACTGGAACATACAACTTTATAATTTGATCAAACATTACAAGAAGCCAAAAAAGTTTTTTATACACACAGCTTTGATCTTTGGGACTTGCGTACTGCCTGAAAGTCACTTTAATTAAAAACGGCTTAAGGCCAATAACTTAAAACGCAAGCATAATCAGAAATTTAGAAGGCAAACCTTATCTTACAACAGTTCTTTATTTAGGCTGAAGGCGGAAAGAATTTGAGATTTTCAGGGCAAACAATTTAAATTCAAAATAGGCGGAAAGCTAAAGGCTAAACAACATTAAATTTAAAAAAAGGCCTTGCGTAAAACAGTTTTTAATTAGGCAATACTCAACCAAAACAGAAATTTCAAAGGCAAAGCCTTATCTTAAAACAGTTCTTTAGTTAGGCTGAAGGCCCAAAGAGTCAGACACTTCAAGAGCAAACAAGTTAAATTAAAATCACCTGAAGGCCTAACACATAAAACAACATAACATTTATTATTTTTAATACCAAAGGCCTTACGTGAAACAGTTCTTTAATATAGGCTAAAGGTTTTAAGGGCAAAAAAACTCAAACTCAAAATAGGCTGAAGGCCCAACACTTAAAATTCAACAAAATTAAAACCTTTACAATGCCAAAGGTCTTACATACAACATTTCTTTAAATTAGGCTGAAGGCGCAAACAATCTTACACCTTAAGAGCAAAACAACTTTAACTAAAAAAAAAAGAAGCCATACAAATACAAACACAAACAACACGAACAAATAAAAAAGGCAGTACGCCAAGGGCGCTCAGATGTTCGAAGGTCGGCCTGGAATCCCAACATAATTGCTCGCTTAGGTGTGACAGGCAGTCGGGCCAACCATTCACAATCGGACGACAACCCAACAGTCAACAGACCCTCCGACAAGATAATTTCCACTTCGCCCTACCAACGCACAACAGGGAGTTCAACGGAACAACGTAGAAGATGTTGGCGCCCACAACCAATCATACATGGACCTGTAAAACTACACACCGTGCTGGACAGCAACAACAAGCTGAGGGAACTACACTGCCTGAAATTTACGTCAATGGCCAGGGCAGGTAACCGGAACATTAACGGCCGCAAAGCAGAAGATTCCGCTGGTGCACTTCAATTCAAATAACCAGATATGGTTCAAATGGCTCTGAGTACTATGGGACTCAACTGCTGTGGTCATTAGTCCCCTAGAACTTAGAACTACTTAAACCTAAGGACATCACACACATCCATGCCCGAGGCAGGATTCGAACCTGCGACCGTAGCAGTCGCACGGTTCCGGACTGCAGCCTAGAACCGTGAGGCCACCGCGGCCGGCCCAGATATGGTGAAACTCCACCGGAGGACACGTGGAATTCCACAACTTGAAAACCACCTTGTTGCTGGCAGGAATATCCCAGCAGCCGACAAAGAACTCCAAACGGCACAATGTAAACAGTCTTGAATTGTTGATAAATTAAATCAAAACTCAACTCTCGTGTCCAGGGTGGGTGAGCCACGGACCTCGTAGCAAAGGGAACAGCCCCACACACTCGGACACCACGAATAGACCGCAAGCGGCCTCTGCCAAACTACGTCCCATGGAGAATTCCTCGCTGCTCCACGCCAAACGAGCGACTCAGGCTCGGAAACGGTGAGAGGGCCAAGTACACGTCGGCCGATGAGACAACCAACCAGACGACCAACCAACGGTCGTCCCGCTCCAATCTCCCTCCGTCGGACAGTTCATGTGTGTCGCCAGCCGTCGGCGATTACTGGCTGTCGGCGCCTCACCGCGACTTCATTGCTGCTGCGTCCCGACTGCACTGCTGGTCCGAGCCGAACTGACTGCCAGACACAAAACGACCCGAAAATACTATCGGTCGCTCCAGAAATGGTACGACAGTGCACTTATCGATACCCGCTGCTGAAGCTGCTCATGGGCAAGTAAAGCAGGAAGTTAATGACGCCAGTAAATGGAATAAGTACCGTAGTAGATGACAAACAATAAATGGGATAAACGCGAGCTACGAACATCTCAAGTAAGACTAGTACGTCGAATCAAGCGAATGTGAATGATGTATTCCTTCGAAGAACAAGTCGATATGCTTCTCATTTATGGAGAATGCCAGTGAAATTCAATGAAAGCTAGTGCCTTATAAGCTGAAGATATCCTCAACGTACTCACCCTACACCTCGCACATTTAAATATGTGTATGATAAATTGATAACAACTGGATCTAAAACGCATAGGAAACATATCCCGCACAGGAAAGTTACTAACGAGGACACGGAAATTGGTACTCTTTCCTTGGTGGTTAGAGATCCTTGTGTTAGTTCGCGTCAAATCACAAAGGGATCTGGCACGAGCTAGAATAGTGTCACTCGTGTTCCGCCTCGCCATAAATATCATCCTTACCATATCAGTCTCCACCAAGAATTAAATGGTACGGATTGTATGTGTCGTATTGAATTCTGCCGATGGGCTCAACTTCATATTCACAGGGATGAAACGTTAATTAACTTGCTTTTATTTACTAACGAGACTACACTCACAAACCACGGAAATGTTTATTTGCATATGATGCATTATTGGGCAACTGATGTTGGCTGCGGCAAGTTGCACACCAAAAACCGTGGTCGTTGAATGTATGGTGTGGGATTTTGGAGGACAGAATTATAGGCCCTTATTTCATCAAAAGAAATCTTAATGGCAGATAGTACACCACATTCGTGCAATAAACATTACGTCTGTTATTGGAAGAAATACCTTTAGCAACAAGGAACAGAAGGTGGTATCGCCACAATGGGTGAGACAATTCCCAAATCGTTGGATTCGACGCGGAGAAGACATGTCGTGTCCGGCTCGTTCGCCAGGCTTGACGCCTCTCGATTCTTTCTTGTGAGGATTCATAAAAGACATTGTTTATATACACGTTCCAACTACGCCTAAAGATATGCAAGAGAGAATTGTCAGAGCATTTGCTTCGATAAGTGCCGATGTAAAGAGGAATACTACTCAATCCATGGTAAGAAGATTGGAGCACTGCATTGACACCAATGGTAATCACTTCGAACACCTTCTGTAAATGGAGTTCATGCCACCTTTGTGACCTTCGATGACCTTGAAAGACCTTACTGTTACACATCATTGGATTCGTCTCCATAGCCGCTATCAGAAAATATGTACCAAACTGTAGGATCCTATTTAAAAAATACAAACTATACCTTCATATCTCTGAAGCGACCCCACCTAGCAACAAAAAACCGACGTCATATTATGGCCCCCATTGTCCCATGCAACTTTTGTCCCACAAACTTTTCAAATCCTATCATACTTTCGGAGTTCTTCTTGGTGGCAATAGTTAGTGACTCACTCTGTATATAAAACAGACAGGAACCTTAGGTAGGTAGTAGGAAACAACATGCTTTTTCGAAATTTCGCCCTCCTTTGAGGCACCGGCAGGACAAAGCCAAAAACTAATTCCTTTCTTCAGCCATTGGCATCTGAGCGAAAAATGAGGGGATTTTGCTGGTCAAACTGGTCTGATATAGTGGTTTTGAGAAATTGAGAAGACGCTCGAAGAGAAGTGACCTTTGTCATTGGATGACTGCCCGTTATAGGATAGGATTGGATCTCGAAGAAGGGGGCAATATTACGAGGGAAGATAGGAAGAAGTTAGTAATCTCTTAGTCTGCTGCTGGTGAGAGAAACACTTCGAATTCTGCTGGCAAAATTATGTAAAGTTTGCATCTGGTAGATTTTACTGATTCACTGACATCGGATTCATCACAGTGGCTGCCGACACCAACACTTGTGGACAACACAACGATGCTGTACAAAAATATTGTAAGATCTGTAACCGGTTTCGGCGCGTATAAATCGCAAGGTAATCAGTAAACGTTAGAGTGTTCATGAGTAGGAAGAAGACGCTCTTCTGGCATGCCTCATTTTACAAACTCGAAGTTTGGCAATTATTGTTGTTAGATCGTGGAAACGGATTAGTGTGCTAGTAATGTAGTTACCTATCAGTCGGTTCCTTCTCTTGAATCTCCACCAATCTTTGCCACTTGTAACTGTTTCATGTTCTTCTGATAATCTGTCAGTGAATAGGACGTTATTAAACATGTTATGTTATACTTCATTGGAACTACTGCACTCGTTTTGTGCCAGAATTTACATTAAACAATAGAACTTCTGGTATCTTTGACGTACATTACCTACATGTCTCATAAGGTCACAGAATTAAATTACAGTGCCACTATTCCAGCACCCTTTTTAAGTTTGTAGAGCCAAAATTTACCGTAAATAAAATTTTGTTTCATAACAGTTGGTAGTTATGATAGTTTAGTCTTCATTGGGCACCTAAATTCTGATATAGGTTAATTACCTAAAGGCGTAGGGGGTGGGCTATTACAACATTACTAGATTTCTTATTGGAGTTTGTTCATATACCCTGCTACATGTGAGATTTTATAGAAAGCCTGCATCCCAATGTAAATGAACTGTTACCACTATGACAGAGTGGCTAAAACCACTTCACCTCAAGGGTCGTTTTTTACAAATAAACGTCTGGTCCTGAAGACATATCGCTGGAAACAGAATAAAACGAATGGATTATTTCTTCCTGATAATGCACTTGTTTTTGTCATTGGCCTTTGGGTTGTGGTAAAACTAATCTCGTTCCAACGCTGATAACACATCCTGAGTATGTATACTTTTCATTTCAAAAATTCTGTTTGGACCAAAATATCAGCGTTTTTGCACGCCGTTGGGGGATTAACATACCAGACGTTTATCAAGAGCACTGGTATTTCACCATCTGAAAATGTAAAGTCAAACAGTGTATTTATATTTGACGACGTAGCAGCGGAAAATCGGGATGAGACTCTTATCATACGCAAGTCAATATATTTTGCCTTAGGCAGACTCACTCAAGGATCCTGAAGCAGTTGGTCCAGGATAATGTGAACATTATTATCGCTTACAAATAGAACAATCTGAATGTGAAGCATATTTACGAAGCACGTGTAGGAGCTGACATGGCAGTCAATGAATTTATTACTATACGAGGCGGTTGCTGGAATAACTCGCAGTACGGGTTTTTGATTTTAGATATAACTAGGAAATTGAATGAGGGTCGATACAGACGGAACTACAATGAGATTCTGCACAAAAGGCTGTTAGATTAGATTAGATTAGTTTTTCGTTCCATGGATCCGTGTTGAGGAGATCCTCGTGGATGTGGAACATGTCACTTTTTTTAAAAAAAAAAAAAGCTGAAATAACAATACTAGTTGTATGAATATATACAATACATCATTTGTCTCTATTAAAAAATTCGTCAATGGAGTAGAAGGAGTTGGCCGCTAGTAAGTCTTTCGGGCTCCTTTTAAACTGATTTTTTTAGTAACTAAATTTTTTATGTTTGCTGGCAAATTATTGAAGATGAGTGTTCCTGAATAGTGGACTAAAGTAAGTGCTTTTAACTCCTTGTGCAGATCATTTTTGTTCCTGGTATTGTATGTATGAACTGAGCTGTTTGTTGGATAAAGAGATATATTAATTAGAACAAATTTCATTAAGGAGTAAATATACTGAGATGCAGTATTTAGTATACCCAGTTCTTTGAAGAGGTTTCTACAAGACGTCCAAGAGTTTACTCCACAAATAATACGTATTACACGCTTTTGGACTCTGAAAACTTTTGTTTGACTTGAAGAGCTACCCCAAAATTTTATACCATATGACATTATGGAATGAAAGTAGGCAAAGTATGCAAGCTTTTCACTTTTTTCACTTTTATCAGTATACTGTAGACTATGAACACTCGTTCACAGAGTACATAGGACATGCATCCATGCGATGACAGAAAAATCGAAGCGATCAACGCTAAATTAATTGAACTGGAAAGTCTTATCGTGGCGTGGGCTGTGAATGCCGTGGCATTGAATACTACGAGTATAATAAAGGAATGTGAGTCATATGTCAAAGAGGAAATTGAAGATATCAACGCAAAACTAATGGATATGCTTGAATGTATAAAGACGATTATTGATGATCGAATAAATGCCATTGGCAGTGAGCTAACGCCGTTTTCATACAGAGCTCATGGGGTTTTGA
Source organism: Schistocerca gregaria (assembly GCF_023897955.1). Classification (NCBI taxonomy): domain Eukaryota; kingdom Metazoa; phylum Arthropoda; class Insecta; order Orthoptera; family Acrididae; genus Schistocerca; species Schistocerca gregaria. The sequence goes on from NC_064922.1 coordinate 289,916,409, forward strand.
TCAAGTTGTGGTTGAGATACCGCTAGTAACGACACGAATTTTTTCGACAGATTTCATGGTGGATAACGCCAGTCGTTGAGAGAGAGATATGTGAGTAGTAGTATTACTATTTCTACTATCAATAAGAATAAAAAAAATTAAATCTGCATACAAAGTTGTTCTATTTTTCGATATGCACTCTCCGCTGATACTGCAAGGAACTGGAAACCTAGCTAAACCGAAAAATGGTAGAATACACGTTATGTCATATTGTGCATAATAAGGAGGATGAGGAGTCAGTGTTCAACGTAAATATCAGAAATTAATTACTATGAGTCGATGTGCATGTCCGTTGCTCGCATTTGTGTGCAATGCTAATCCATTTTGCTTCTTCCTCCGTTGCAGGAGTAGTACTGGAAGCTTCTAGAGATGGGTGCATAACACCGCTGCTGGACCCTTCATTCATGTCTCCATCGACGCCTGTGTCACATCAACCTAGCTATAACAGGGCTGTGCCGTCGACGTCTGCGTCAACTCGTCTGGCCCCAGCGTACCGGCAGCAGGTCGGTGTCGTTGACGTCCGCGTCACTTCGTCTGGGGGTGTTAGGCTACCGCATCCAACCTAGCTGTAGCAGGGCAGTACTGTCAATGTCAGCACTGTCACCCTGTACCTGGTCTGCCAGTAGCAGCCCAACAGCCCGTGTTGTTCAGGTAAGTCACGCAGTCACGTTGGAGTTCTCCGTGGTTTCTGGTGCTTTCAGGGACAGGATCTTACAGTCCCGCATTGGTAACGTCACTGCTGCTTTCCGAGATCCAGTTATCTTCCTTTGTGCAGGCCAAGCAGTACTGGAAAGGCACCTCCCTCAAATCGTCAAGACACAGTGGTATTCCGCCGCCAGGTGCAAAGCAGTTCTCTATTGTGAGATGTCACATGAAAACGAGGAGAAAGCATGGGGGTTACGCAAGGGCACTAAAATGTAAAGGACACAGGGGTATAGAAAAGTAAAACCATAAGGATACCCGGAGTGGACTGTGTTCAGCAATAGCTCCATAAAATTCAGCTCTGCGTGGTACGTGACGCCTTTTTCTTCTTTTCAGCTACTAAATTGGTCCAAACACGTTATGCTTTGAGAGCCAGCCCAATGAAAGTATAAAGAGTTTGTCTTTGATAATATCTTCTCACGTTATCAGCAAGTGGTCACAACATTTCAGTGAGTTTCGTACCTACCCATCACCTTCACGTGCAATGTCGGGATGCTGAAGCTGAGGCTCCATTGACGAGCTTTCCTTCTTCAGCATGTTGAGCAGCGTAAGCATAAGGATGGTGATCCTGCTGTTAGTGTGGGTAAGAAAGAAAAACAAATCCTCACATCCTGAATCGGCCATTGGTAGTCTGGTTATCAAGGATGGTGATCTTGCTGTTAGTGTGGGTAAGAAAGAAAACCAAATCCTTACCCACATGAATCGGCCATTGGTGATCTGGTTATAATTTCCTATGTCTGGTATGAGAAAAATTGTTACTGTAGCATGTCAGGCCAAGTGAGGTTGGCCTATGATGTGGTTGGTGTATGAGTTCTCGAACGAGCCAGTTGCGGGATTGCATCGCATTCGTCGCATTCGTGTAGAAGGTCCTCGTTGTGATCTGGAATCAGTCCTACTGGAGTGAGATGCCTATATCTTCGTGTAGCAGATGAGTGTAACATTTCCCTGGCATATGCAGATCGGTCATCAAGCCTCGGTTCTGGCCTCTTTGCAGCATTACGATGAGTGAATCTGCGGCTTTTTCCCACACCATGGCTGTGTACTCCAACACTGGCTGGACCAGCGTTAGGTACAGCGTACCACAATGGTGTTGTTGCAGCGTAGACTGCCGATTGAGCAGTAGATAAAGAATGCGAAGTCGCCCTATGGCTCTGTCTCTGATGTCACGAATGTGAGGCACGCATGAGAGTCTTTCGTCTAACGTGACTCCTAGGTATTTCACTGTCCTACTCCATGGGACGAGTGATCTCAGGATCTTGACTGACGGAATATCTGGCAGCAGCACTCCTACGGTGAAATCACTTCCTGTCTCTTCACTGTGTTCAGTTTCAGCCGCCACCTCGTAGTATTAAGAAGTCGCTCGCCAGCTGGAGGTGACGTCTCATCGTGGATACGTTAATGGTGCGGGTAAACAGCGCTGTATCAACGGCTTCTCACCCATGAAATGTCGGCAGTGTGTAGGTAGTATAGAAAGGGGCCGAAACTGATCTCTACAGCACTCTTTCACGTATCAGTCGAACTGTAGACATACCATGGTCTGCCTTCACTTCGATAGGTACGATCTGACTCCATGCGATATCGACAGCCGAGTGCAAGAAGCTCGAATGCGTGGCCACCATGCCAGCCAGAATCTAAGGTCCTAGACGCGTCTAGGAACACTACCCCATGGCACGCTGTTGTTTCTTGTGATGTCATCGCCTGCTTAAGAAGTAGCAGGAGGTGAGAAGTCGAGTGGCCCTCTTCAAATGTCAAACTGTTCGTCATGAATGACTTCTTCTTGGGTGATGTGTTCCATTAGCCTTTTCGAGTACAGCCTCTCGAAAATTTTCGAGAGAGTGGAGAGCGGGCTACCGTAGTCAGGGCTGAGCATGGACACCAGGGCCCGCTCATCCCCTGTTCCTGTGTTCTTCACCTGCTGTCTTAATGTCCCATCGCGTGCGGCTGAAGCGGAGTTTCGAGTCTCGTTGGTGAGTGAACATACATTCACGGAACAGTCAGTAATTCTCGGTGCTCGCCGCCAGCTGACAAGAGGAATCTTCTGATCGCTGCGATCGCCTCTGGATACCTGTATTTACTGTTTGAAGTATGCTTCTGTTAGAAAAGACTAGGGCTGCATCGTCTCCGACTGCTTCTGGGTTTGGCGCGTCCTCGACTGATTCGTGTATTTCCCCGTGGAAACGCTCGCAGTATAGGTTTCGATAACTCGAACGCCAATCTGGAAGAGAGGTGCCGATCACATCCATGTCAAAGATAATTGGAACTTGATTGCGTGATTGGATGACAGAACGTTGCGTATATCTGCGTACGTGAAGCAATTGCGCCTCCTACGTGAACGCTAATCAATCAGAGGATTGAAAGGCTGCACAACGCAGAAACGACTAGCCATTGTTTCGCACATGTATTCCATATATACCACCAGGACGCAGACTGACGCACCTGACGTGACCGGCGACGAGACAGCAGCAATGGCCGCAACCGCACCCAAAGAGACAACGACATGTGCACCAAAGATGGATGGAACGAACCACCTTCAGGAGGTCGAAGTTAACCACTTTCGTCCGAACCCGGTAAGGAAGTACATGGGTCTCAGGCGGACGACACGGGAGAGTTTGCGCCCGCTTGTACTGGTGAAGTGAGAGTTCCATTCCAGATTTTTCGCGTTAAAGTCCTCTACAATGAGTATTCTCTCCTCCAGTGCCAGAAGAACATAGAAGTGGTTTTGATGTAGCAGTTTGTCAGGCTGCCGGTATAAAGACACGGAAAGAATCTTTCCAACAGTAACTTTGATGGCCATCCCAGTGCCTCCAATACGGCAAGCTCTGGTAGGTGGACTGCATGATGTCACAACGGCCCTCTAACGTAGATGGTGGTACCGCCCTTGTGGGTGGTCCTGTCACCTCGGTAGCATCAGCAGTTTGCTGTTCTAAAGTTCAACCTTGGTATGAGGAAGATTCCTGGTAGAAGACAGATGCAACATCCTTGTCCCAGACGAACTGACGAAATTGGCCCTGCTGGGGACATAGTCCGTTCACATTGAACATATGGATCGTTAGGCCACGAACGTGGGCATTATCCTTATTGAGCTCTGTTCTTGACGGCGTTGGCCTGGAGGTCCACCGTAACTGCGTCAACGAGTACAGGTAGCTGACCCTACAGCTGGTTCAGTGTCCTCAAAAGAGGACTGAGTTCGCTGTCGTCTCCTCTAACGCTGGTGCTCGACGCTGCGATGGTGTCCGCTAGTTGCTGCGTATGTTCTGCACACTTTGATGTGGCGCATAGCTCCACCTGACGTCCGCGTCCACTTTCTGCGGCCTGTAGACCTGTTGGCAGTGAGGGCATGATGGTCTCTGTTGCCTTTCCCTTGACAGCATTGGCCAAACTGCTTCCTAGCAGGATGCGTCTGGGGACTCTTTTACGTCGGATGGTGTTGCAGCTTAGTAAGTGGCCACACGATGGCTGGCTATAGTTGCAGCAAGTCGGCAGGTCCTTCTTCTTGTTCTGGCACTCTCTTGTCTGATGTGGCCTGTCTCATTTGGCACACTGAACATTGACAGTAGTGCGCCACGTGATCCTTACCTTGACGAGAATAGCACTGCCTTTCACTCGATGGGGCTCCATCTTCAATGAGATGTCGGCGACTTTGTCCACCTGGAAAGTATTCTGAGTTTCGTTATTGTTGGCTGGACGATTGCGAACAGTACATATTTCTGTGAGTCTTGAATGACTTCATCAGGCTGGAAGAGTGGGCTGGGAAGCCCAGGGCTCCAGCTCCATCTTCATCAGCCAATCGCGAAAAATCACCTTCAGCTGCTTCCGTGGCTCAGCATTGTGGGCCAAACCATGCCATTTCTCCTCCTGTACAAGCTTCATGAGCCTGCTGTTGTCTCCATTGTTTTGCACCTGGACCCCATATAGCTCCAAGTCTCCCTCACGAATGCGATGATCTTCTCATGAAAAGTCTGATGACCCTGTGGGCATCAGATGGTGACTGTCGGTGGGCGAGGTGGTTTCTTCGTCTGTCTCAATGTGGTCCGCCCCCGTCGTCTGCTTCCTGTCCGCCGTACCAGTTTGCGGTCTAGTGGGTCACAATTGCTGTAGCTCAACGACTCGGGCTGTGTGATTCCGATCGGGGGCAACGAAGCCATCCTCATGTGTCTGACGCGGAGCTGTCTTGCATTTTATCTTCGCTCCCTTCCTCTGCTTTGGCCTGTGCACATCAGCTTGGATGGTGAAGCACCTCGCTGCGGCCGCACCTGGGCGCATGCACGAGGTTTGTGTCATCTCCATGTTGTCGCCCTAATATGGGGGTGGTTAGTTCCATCCACCTTTGGTGCTCCTGTCGTTGTCTCTTTGGGTGCGGTTGCGGCAGCTGCTGCTGACTCGTCGCCGGTCACGTCAGGTGCCGCCTACTGCGGCCTGATGGTATACCATAAATGGAACACAGGTGCGAAACAATGATGAGTCGATTCTGCGTTGTTCAATCTTTGAATCCTTTGATTGAGTGGCGTCCAGGTAGGAGACCCAAGTGCTGCACTGTTTCGCTCTGTTTATTTCTGTTTACGAGTGAGGGAAAGGCGAGATCAGAGCCACAGTTGGCAAGTCGTTTTTGGAAAGAGTCGGCAGCAGGTTCGAACTGAGGCTCCAGTCTGTTGACATGATGGCAATTGTGGCCTCTTGGTGTATTCAGAGCCGAATGCACGATAGCATCCATTGTGGCTGATCTGTGGGTTTTGGAGGTAGAGTGCCCCAGCAATTTGCCTGCTCGAGTGTTCTAGCCGTGTGCAGTTTGGATGTTGGCGGCTGGAATAGAGCTTTGAATGATGGCATGTGGCGTATTGTGTTTATTCCCTCAGTGAACCTCGCCTCTAGAGTTTGAAGATGAGTTTTTGCTGCAATTACTGTAACATGTTTGAAGCCGCGGGAGTAGCTTTGCTGTTTTGCTTAGTAATTTCTACTTATGTATCTATAAAAAAAAAATGTCTATGAGAAGTGTTGTAAGGGCAGTCTGAGCTAGTCTCGGGTTACATGAATGTTTACTTCGATGGGGCACTGACTGAAATGATAAATTTGTCTTTGAACTGTTTTGCTCCGATTCTGCGGGGAATATAAAATGCGCATTGTTGTTTCCATTTCTTAGTTTTAAGTCATTACTTATCTGTTGCAAGTTTTGAGCAATTTTGAATTAGCTTTCCATACCTTAAACTAATGTTCTTTTACATTTGTTTTGGGTGGGTTTTAATCTAGATGGTCTGCAACCTCAATCTTATCTGTAAATGTTGAACCTAAAGTCGATAACAGGAGGGTTAACTTGTATCTATTATTCTTATTTTCATAGATCTTTCCATGTCTGTTGGTAAATCTGCTCCTGGTTATCACAAGATTCTTATACTTCTATATTATCAGTTGTAGTACAGTAATTTAAATGTCTCCTTATAAATAAATGGATTAAGCCTTCTTCTCTTACCTTACCATTAAGTACTTGCTTAATCAAGCTTACGTTACTTTATTAAGCCTTGACAGACCTGGATATCTTATTGGCGGAGATTTTGACTTTAGTTGCGTGATGTGCATGCTATTTGTTGATAGCCTTGGCTTCTGGTCTGTGTCACTGTAATTGACGCTATGCTTACTCATGTCTACACACTCCTGTATTTAGGTCTGTGCATGTATCCAAAAAGCGTCTCAGGTGGCTACTAGGTCTCGGTGGAATTTTGATTCCAGATGCTAAACATATTAAGTTCATCGGATATTCTGTTTAACGGGTTGTTTTAAGTAATTGCCTCTTCGAGTTTGCCTATCTTCTGGTATAACGTAACGAACCTAAGAATCTATTTTCTGTACTTGAATTTACGAACATTAACTACAGTTAAGTTTCTGAACGTTTCAGTTCCAACTGTAATTCACTGCTCTTGATAGTCGGCTTGGCCTAACTTGGTGTGGTCAAAAGTATCTGGACACCTGACTGAAAATTACTTACAAGTTTAGGGCGCCCTCCATCGGTAATGTCTTCCACTCTCACAGGCATACGCTCAATCAGGTCCTGTAAGGTTTCTTGGGGAATGGGAGCACATTCTTCATCGAGTGCTGCACTGAGGAGAGGTATCGATGTCGGTCGGTGAGGCCTGGCACGAATTCGGCATTCCAAAACATCCCAAAGATGTTCAGTAGCATTCAGGTCAGAAATCAGTGTAACCACTCCGCCACAGGCCGTGCATTATGAACAGGTGCTCGAACATGTTGAAAGATGCAATCGCCATCCCCGAATTGCTCTTCAACAGTGGGGAGCAAGAAGGTGCTTAAAACATCAATGCAGACCTGTGCTCTGATAGTGCCAAACAAAACAACAACGGCTGCAAGCTCCTCCATGAAGAAGACGACCACACCGTAACACCACCGCCTCCGATATTTACTGTTGGCACTACACACGCTGGCAGATGATGTTCAACGGACATTCGCCATATCCACACTTTACCATTGGATCGCCACATTGTGTACTGTGACTCGTCACTGTACACAATGTTTTACTACTTTTCAGTCGTCCAGTGTTTACGCTGCTTACATCAAGCGAGGCGTCGTTTGGCATTTACCGGCACGATGTGTGGCATAATAGCAGCCTCTTGACCATGAAATCCAAGTTTTTTTTCACCTCCCGCCTAACTTTCATAGTACTTGCAGTGGATCGAGATGCAGTTTGCAATTCCTGTGTGATGGTCTGGATAGATGTTTGCCTATTACACATTACGACTCTCTTCAACTGTCAGCGGTCTCTGTCACCAGACGAAGTCGGCCTGTACGCTTTTGTGCTGTCCGTGTCCCTTCAAGCTTCCACTTTACGTCGGAAACAGTGGACCTAGAGATGTTTAGGAGTGTGGAAATCTTGCGTACAGACGTATGACACAAGTGAAACCCCATTAGCTGTTCACGTTCGTGATATCTGCGGAGCGCCCCATTCTGCTCTCCCGCGATTCTAATGACAACTGAGGTCGCTGATATGGAGTACGTGACAATAAGTGGCAGCAAAATGCACCTAATATGGAAAACATATGTTTCTGTGGGTGTCCGGATACTTTTGATCACATTTTGAATTTGGTTGTGTGTGTGTGTGTAACTTGTTATTTAAACTGATATTGCCTTGTCTTGCGAACTGTTTATGTAAGTCGCTGTTCATTATTATACATCAGATGCAAGACAAGATTATCATTGTGACTGTTGACATATTTTGAAATTTGTAATTTCTTAAGGGAAAATGATTTGCGCAGCCTGGTTTCGCCCTTCCACGTCTCCTATTGGGACGTTTCAAATTGCCTCGTCCCCCTCGTGCCGCTAGAGATTTCCGCCAGCACGGAGGAGGCGCATACTAACCACCTTGTCTGAGGGCCCTACCAACTGTGTTCGGGTTCGACGCCGAGCTCTCGCTGCATCTATGGGACGACCCCGCGATCTCCTCGCGGTTTCCATCTCCGGCTGGGCGGTAATAAGATCCTCTGAAGATAAGCATTTTCTCTTCGTCTCTGGGGAGTGAATCCAGTGGTGAATACTGTGGGGATATATGTCCATCTTAGGTGAAAGGGAGGGTGAGGGGAGCAGGTCTGGTCACTAGAGGAAAAACTTTCGCCACATGGCGACCCGCCACTCCCTTTGCAAGAATAACCCTCGTCGGTGATTCCGCCATGGCAGTGTTCTGAAAACGACAATTTGCTTCGAGAGTATGCTACGAATTCCTTTTTCGGAGCAGAAAGCTTCTCCAAACAGAGTTAGTCTCTCAGGGTATCCTAGCAGAGTGCGTGTAAGTGTGCACCGTACCACTGCTGGAGCTGGAACGCCATTAACAGTCGGTCTGCCCTCTCATTCTCTTCTGTTGCTTTCCCCTCTTTGGGGAAGTGTGTAGAGGAGTTTGTAGCTTTTGGTTTTTACTCCACGGGTTTTCTTGTGTGTGTGATTATTTTCTATGATTTTTGGATGTCTGTGTAATGTGATGAATGTTGTGTGTGGCTGGTACTTGCCTGAGGTTGGCGATGTGTTTGATTTTTAGGGGGGAGGGTCACGATTAGGAGATAGGGATTTTCCCCTCTACTAAGACGGTGAAGATCGTCATTGGGCGTTTTTTCTTGTCGCTGGACATGTCATGTCGACCTAGGGATTGGATGAGGTCATTTCCAGATCTGGAAGAGCTCTCATAGAAGGCCCTTGTAAACTTTTGGAAACGCTCTTTCAGGAAGGGGATTTTAGCTGAGTTGTAGATTGCAGATCGTCAGTGGGGAATCCCAGACGTAGATGAAGTGACCTCCTGACGGCGCGGTTCTGCAGCCTCTGGAGTTTGTCCAGGTATACGTTCACACCTGCAGAGTAGGGAAGGGAGCTGGTTGCGTTGAGGATAGGGTATAGGATGGAAGTTCTAGCACACACCTTCCTGCAGGACTCGTCTACGTGGGGCTTCCAAGTAGGACGAGAAGTCGGCCTACCGTGTCCTCCGTATCTGCTGGACGCTGCCGTCTTCCGTGGGCGGGCCAGTCACGCGTCCCTGGAAGAGGGTGCCACACTGGTGGTGGGGGAACTTTGCATGGCTGGTGGTGAGGGAACGCACCCGGCCCTGGTGCTGGCACGGAGTCCCTGAATCTGCCCGTTATGTCCCCAGACGCCACCTCCTTCAGAATGGAGCAATCATGTCCTACTTTCGTAATTGCAGAATCCCTCACTGTGCTGAGTTTAAATCCGCTATCGCAGTTAAACTGGGAAAAGAAAAAGGTTTAATCCGCGATAGCGGATTTCAACTCAGAACAGCATGGGATTCCGCAGTTTGTAACAAAAGGTCGCCATCGCTCGACTGATCAGCCGAGAAGGTTTAATCATTGGAATACGCCGAGTATTCTGCTACCATATATGTTTATTTTACCTTTTATTTGTTGTGGCTTCGAATTTGATGGGACTGAAACAATAAAAAAATGAATTTGTTGTTGTCACAAGCAACGTGATTTTGGACTTCGTATTTTCCAAGTTTTTAATTGCCCACACAAAAAAAGAATTACTGAATTCTGTACGGTTTACTTAGTTGTAAGGTAGTACTGACCTCAATAAACAGCCTAAGCAGCGAAGAGGATTTAAAAAAATGAAGATTTGGCGGCATGATGGTTAAAATTCGAGCGGTTCAAAATGGTTCAAATGGCTCTGAGTACTATGGGACTTAAATTCTCAGGTCATCAGTCCCCATAACATAACTACTTAAATCTAACCTAAGGATATCACATACATCCACGCCCAAGGCAGGATTCGAACCTGCGACCGTAGCGGTCGCGTTGTTCCAGACTGTAGCGCCTAGAATCGCGCGGCCAATCCGGCCGGCAATTCTAGTTGGGGGGGGGGGGGGGGAGAAGTTGCAAATTCGCACTTTTCTCGGAAATCGAACCAATTTTCTCCCCAATACAAATCTAGTGTCAATGTCATCACCTCTCCCGGTCTCACTGAAATGACGCAGCGCTTAAATTACAACTTTACGGCCAAGAACTTCATGTTCTCTTAGACGTTAGTCGAAAAAAAAAGGAATACTGTTCCCTAGAAGTTCCATATCACTCCTACTGCACACGCCCCGCTCCATTTCATTGTCTCCACTAGCTTAAACTGTCCTCTGCTTATTTACTGGGTCCATGGGTTCATGAGGTTGTCTCCATAAGCGTATGCGTCCAGCCGCTCGATATAGTTTAAAACGAGACTCGTCCGACCATTTTTCCACTCATCAATAGTCCAAATTCAGTGCTGATGGGGCCAGAAAAGATGTAAGGCTTTGAGTCGTGCAGTCATCAAGGGTACACGACTGGGTTGTCGGTTCCGAAAGCCAATATGGATGATGTTTCATTGAATGGCTCGCACACTGACACTTGTTGATGGCCCAGCATTGAAATCTGCAGCAATTTGAGGAAGGGTGCCACTTCTGTCACGATGAACAATTTTCTGCAGTCGTCATTAGTCCGGTTCTTGCAGGGTCTTTCTCCGGCGGCAGCGACGTTGGAGATTTGATGTTTTATCGGGTTTCTGATATTCACAGTACTCTCGTGAAATGGTCGTACCGGAAATTCCCCACTTCATCGCTACTTCGGAGAGGTTGTGTCCCATCGCTCGTGTGCCGACTGTAACACCACGTTCATACTCACTTAAATCTTGACTACCGGTCATTGTAGCAGCAGTAACAGATCCAACAATTACGTCATATATATATATAAGGTTTGGTAAAACCGGTAAGATCCAGCTCATACTAGATTTACAGCCAGTATGCTGTCTGTGACAGTACCCCTCCCACTCTTCCTCCTCCTCCGTCCACCCACTGCCTGCTGTCAACAGCAACATCAAGCTACCGTCAGTGTTGATGCTACCACTCTGCTAAGCACACTTCTATTGTTTCTTCGTTGAAGTGAAATTCACTGTTGTGTATATAATGGCTTCTAGAGCTTGTGTGAACTCTCCTGTTTGTTTCTGCGGCATTTGTGGGACTTATACTGTTATAAAGCAACAGAAACACATTTCTCACTTTGTTAAAATTGTATACTTTGCATACTTAGGTATGAAATTTGGCGATCAAGTCAAATCACGGGCTCCTCACAAAGGGTGTTCTGTGTGTGTGTGTGTGTGTGTGTGTGTGTGTGTATAAGAACTGAGACAATATTTTCAAGGTCAGAAAGAAACCATTTCTATGGTTTCGAGAGAACCGCAAAATCATGGTGAAGACATGTTATTTTTGCAGTTGCTAAGTGCAAGGTATTAATTATAAAAATAAAAAATAAAAAGGAGATTTTTTATCTGAACATTCCTTTAGCTATGTACCCTGTTCCTCAGGGGCTTCATTTGTCTGTTTCTTGTCCTCCAATTATACTTGAAAACATTTAAGATGACATTGATCAGTTGTCCCAAGGCAGGCAGACATGATGATGACAATGATGCTAGTTAAGAGCCCCCCACCTATAAACCAAAACTCTTCACACCGTCGGAATGATTTGGTTAGACAATTAGGCTTTCAAAGGATTCAGCTGGGCTTTTAGGAACGAGGTTGAAAAAAAAGAGTTGTTGGCTCCTTTTCTTGGTACACGAGTACAGAAAAAGAGTTAGTGCCTTTTTTCCCTCATGTGGTTGTACTAATGATTCTGGGCTGATAGAAACATTCAGTATCAAATTCGACCCTGATGAGTGGAGACTTTTCATTGATTCATCCAAAAGTAGCCCGAAAGCTATTTTTATGTACAATGGCAACCAATATGCATTTGTACCAGTAGCACATTCAGTTCATTTGAAAGAATGTCATGAGAACCTATTACTGGTCCGAAAGAAACTTAAGTACTCTGATCATAAGTGGACTGTTTGTGGGGATGCGAAAGTGATCTCTATGCTACTAGGCTAACGGAGTGGCTACACAATGTTCTCCTGCTTCCTCTCTGAATGGGACAGCCTTGACTGTAGACAAAATTATGTTAAAACAGAGTTACCAGTAAGAAAGATTTTTAATTTCTGGAGTTAAGAACGTTGAGCAGGAGCGTTTAGTGTAACATAAAAAAGTTTTTACTTCCGATAATTCACATCAAGTTGGGACTGATGAAACAATTTCTCAAAGCATTTCCTAAAGAAGGTGAGTGTTTTAAATATCTTTGTGAGGAATTCCCTGGCCTCTCTGTGGGAAAACTTAAAGAAGGGGCATTTTTTAGTCCTGATATAAGAAAATTATGAAAGATGAAAACTTCGAGTTTAAAATGGTAAACCACAAATGGAAAGCAAGGAAGCTCCACAGTTTGTAGTTAGTTAACACTTCGCCAACAATATTCTTGTAGTTTGGGTCTTTATTCCCTAGAAAGTCGGTTACCACGTGTTTAAAATAGTTCCATACTTTCCTTTATTGGTTTTCCATTTTCAACAAGTGGTAACCAGCGTCCACCAAATAAAAGAGACCCAAGTTACAAGAATAATCTTACTGATCTGTTAACTACAAACTGATGAGCAGCAACATGAGCCTTAAAGTTCATTTCCTTCATTCTCATATAGACTACTTCCCAAGAAATCTTGGAGCTGTCAGTCAAGAAAAATGAGAACTATTCCATCAAGATATAAAAGAAATGAGGCGAAGATATCGAGGGATCTGGGAAGTAAACACGATGGCTGATTACTGTTGGATTTTAAAAAAAATAGAAAATACTCATCTCCACAGCAGAAAACGTACAAAAAAAAAGTTAGAAAGGATAAAAGGAAACGGCACTACAAGTACATGCAATAGTGTTACAATAAAGGCTTATGAACTTGAGGAAACGTTACTACAAAGACTTGTAGCAGTGTTGTAATAAAGAGAACTTTTCTTACACTATGTTTAAGATGAACCTATGTTTAATGTGGTTTGATGACATTGTACATAAATAATACTGATAAAATGGTCTTTTCAGGATTTTTCCTAGAAGTTTTATCTCAAAAATGGTTCAAATGGCTCTGAGCAATGTGGGACTTAACTTCTGAGGTCGTAACTCCCCTAGAACTTTGAACTACTTAAACTAACTAACCTAAGGACATCACACACAACCATGCCCGAGGCAGGATTCGAACCTGCGACGGTAGCGGTAGCGCGGTTCCAGACTGTAGCGCCTAGAACCGCTCGGCCACCCAGGCCGGCAGTTTTTATCTCATTTTGTAGTCAACCTTACGTGATACACAAAAAAAAGTTACAGAAAGAAGTGATGTCAGCCATTAACAATGCAAAATTTCTTATATAACCTATCGAAAAGAAACTACTCATCAATATGAACCCTCAGACCCCTAAACTTCGGTCCCAGTTCAAAATTCAAAAACCAAATCATCCAATAGTCCAATCTCCAATAGCATGAATAGCGCATATCATGATTTGGCCCGATTTCTACAGAAACTTTGAAAAAATCTTTCGTTTTCGAAAATAATTATTCCGTTCCTAAGAGCCACGTGTTGGTCCAAAATATTAAAAACTTAGTATGCAATTCAGACACCAAGCTCTTTTCGTTAGATATTAAATATCTTTATAACAATGTCCCGATACACGAGACGCTCATCATTGTGGAAGAAAATTTACGTCAATTTAAAGAAGATCTATCAGATGAACAGATTTTTTTAAGAATCTCATTATTGTCGTTGTCAAGTAAAACTACTTTGAATTCAACGGACAATTGTACCAGCTGTCTGATGGGCTCGCTTTGGGCAAGCCTTTAGCGGGCATCCTTGCTGACATCTTTATCAGTTCCTTGGGAAAAAAAGCTGTTTAAACGTGTCTCAGCCGCTTCACTAGGTATCCTTTCTTACGCAAGATACGTTGATGATATTCTAATCATTTATAACGGACCCACTGATAGAATTGATCATGTATTTAAACTTTTTAACGACCTCCATGAAAAAATTTCTTTCACTATTGAACTCTAAAACGAAAACCGCCAATTACATTATTTACACTTGACGCTTACAATAGAAGACAATAACATCACTTTCAATATTTTTCGAAAAGAAACGTTCACTGACCAAATCGTGCCTGCTTCCTCTTTTCATCCACAGTCTCAAAAAAGGGCCTTTTTTCACTCTGGCGTCCACCGAGCCACCTCTATACCACATTCAACAGAAAAGTTTAATGAGGAGATTGAATATTAATATACTTAAAACCATAGCAGTCAATAATCAATATACGCCTAACATAGTGGACGATATCCTAAAAAAAGAAAACGGCAAGAACTACCACGCTCAAAACCTCATGCACTGAAGTTAAGCCCAAAAATCGTTTTTCTATTCCTTTCGTAGGACCCATTTCCTATCAGATTCAGCGTATGCTTCGCAATAAATAAAACTGCAATGTTTCCTTCTCTACTAATAATAATCTGAAGAGAAACTTCATTCATAATTCGAAATCCATTCGCTCCCCTACAGAAAGTTCTGGCGTTTATAACATCATCTGTGATATCTGCTCCTATTATATAGGGCAAACTGGACGTGCTTTCACCATCAGATACAAACAACGTCTTTTGAGAAAGAATGGCACCAGTCCCCTAAATTCATCCTTTGCCGATCATCTCCTAATTACTGAACACGTGCCTAAAGCCATAGGTGATAGCAATGTTCTGCATACCGAAAAGAAGGGGCGTAGGTTAGATGTTTTAGAGGAATAGGAGATTTTCAAATATCTCTCTCGTCATGATGGCCTCATTCTCAACGAACAGCTGCAGCTGCGAAATAAAAACTTTTTCGACTGTATAAAGCCATTGCTTGATCTTTGATTCAGACTTCCTCATTTGCCGAAATGTTGTTTTCCTGTTACATCTTTGCTGTTTTCTTGTATGTCATAACTGACGTTTTTTTACGCTACAAAATGTATCTCTGTTTAAAGCAGATAAATATGTAACTTCATCCTATTATTATTAGTGCTTACGTTATGCCTGAATCAGCCTCATCACAATTTCATGTGTGTAATTTTGTATGTACAGTAGCCTAGTTGTTTCTGCGGCTAATAGATGGCGCTCGTAGCAACACCATGTTTACTTGTCCACACTTTCTAATATGGCCACCTCAGTCTTGTTGCAACCCTTGTTCACTCAAGTACGAGCAGACCTTAGCGGCTCGCCATCTTATTTACAACTATTCGTGACGTCCCCTTTCCGGCTTAGGTTTTTTAAAATGTGACCTGTAAGTACTGCAACTCTTTCCAGTCAGTACAAACTTTAATTTTATTAATGTGTTATATACCTAATATGTTTTAGAACAGTTAGTTTAATTCTGAAGACGACGCTCGTAGTAGCGTCGAAACCTGATCAAATTTGACCTACTGTTTGTGACCAAGGGCTTACTTGTTCTAATATAATTCTGACACGGTCGCTAAACCTTAGCAGCTATGTGCAAAGTTTTGCAAAAAAATATCTTTTCTGAAAACTTCATAAGGACCAGTTATCAGAACAAAAACAATTTTCGATTTATTTTCTTTGAAGACTTTTGATATTTATCTGTATAAACTTGTCTTAGATCGATTTATCAAGTTCCTTGCTAGGAAGTAAGACAATAGAGGATTTTTAATATAACTTTCTGTACATGAAGTGACCAATTATAGTTATACTACATATACATTCCTTAAAAAACTACTTAACATATATTTTTTGGTTTAATGAAAATAATTATGCACGGTAGGATGAGTGAGCAATAAGCTGATGGATGGCATCATGAAAATACAGGGTGTTCGGAAATTCCTGTCACAAACTTCAAGGACTTGTAGATGGGAGTGAGTATATGGTATTTTGAATAGGAACCTATGACTGGAAACGTACAGTTTTCGTTCAAGAACCGATTGAAACCATGTGAGCTATGTAGATTTGTTACAGGAAAGTCATGATGGGGGTGCTTATATTGGATTGGCTGATATAATTTGACGTATATCCTGTCTTTCACCCAGTTAGGACCTCATTCACAAGTCTGTGAGTGTTAGAAGTGGTACGGAGTGTTGGAGGTGGTATTCATATAGTTGATATTCATCCCGAACACGGCAGACCGTGATGGGAGCAACATCCATTGCATGTGCAGTTGCTCGTGTAGTCGTTTAGTCGTTTAGTCGTTTAGTCGTTTACGGGTTCTCTTAAAGGTGATGCAGTATGGCTTCTTCCAATTCGCGTGTTCAGCGTCTTCTTGGAGCATCACAGTCACGCCTGCTGGCGGTGAACGTACTCCTTTCTCGAAGCCGCTACGTAACTGTGACCAAAAGGGTATACGATGGAGTAGGACGTAGTGCATAACTATGTTGATAATGGTGACAGCTTTTCCATTCCCATGAGTTTCGCCACACAGAAGGATCATGTAAGGTGTATTCTGCAAACGTGTGCTCAACCATGTTGGTCTAACACTCACAGACACGTGAATTAAGTTCGAACCAGGTCAGGAAGCTAGGACAGACGTAAGCACCTCGCTCATCCCCCCCCCCCACCCCCTCCCCTCGCACCATGACTACTGTGGCACGGAAACAGTACATTTCCTAATTATAGGTGCCTATTCAAAATATTATGTTCTCACTCGTGGAAGTTTATAACGGGATTTTATGGACACCCCGTGTATGATTATTGGGTACTTTCGATAAAATGTGCTGTTATGTGAACAAAATAGTCTAGATCACTTTTATTTACTTCCACTACTGGCCACAAAAATTGCTACACCACGAAGATGACGTGCTACAGACGCGAAATTTAACCGACAGGAAGAAGATGCTGTGGTATGCAAATGATTAACTTTTCAGAGCAGTCACACAAGGTTGGCGCTGGTGGAGACATCTACAACTTGCTGACATGAGGAAAGTTTCAAACCAATTTCTCATACACAAACAGCAGTTGACCGGCGTTGCCTGGTGAAACGTTTTTGAAATGCCTTGTGTAAGGAGCAGAAATGAGTATCATCACGTTTACGACTTTGATAAAGGTCGGATTGTAGCCTATCGCGATTGCAGTTTATCGTATCGCGACATTGCTGCTCGCGTCAGTCGAGAACCAATTACTGTTGACAGAATATAGAATCCGTGGGTTCAGGAGGGTAATACGGAACGCCGTGGTGGATCCCAACGGCCTCTCATCACTAGCAATCGAGATGAAAGGCATCTTATCCGCATGGCTGTAGCGGACCATCCAGCCACGTCTCCATCTCTGAGTCAACAGATGGGGACATCTGCAAGACAACAACCATGTGCACGAACAGTTCGACGACCATCTGCTCGGAGACCATGGCTGCGGTTACCCTTGACGCTGCATCACAGAGAGGAGCGCATGCGATGGTGTACTCCACGACGAACCTGGGTGCACGATGAATCCAGGTTCTGTTTGCAGCTTCATGATGGTCGCACCCGTGAATGCACATTGGAAGCGTGTATTCGTAATCGCCATACTGGCGTATCACCCAGCGTATTGGTATGGGGTGCCATTGGTTACACGTCTCGTTCTCCTCTTGTTCGAATTGACAGCACTTTGAACAGTGAACGTTACATTTGAGATGTCTTACGACCCGTGGCTCTACCCTTCATTCGACCCCTGCGATCCCTACATATCAGCTGGATAATACACTACCATAAGTTGCAGGTCCTGTGCGGGCCTTTCTGCATACAGAAAATGTTCGACTGATGCCCTGGCCAGCACATTCTCCAGATCTCTCACCAATTGAAAACGTGTGTTCAACTGGCTCGTCACAATACGCCAGTTACTACTCTCGATGAACTGTGGTATCGTGTTGAAGCTGCATGGGCAGCTGTACCTGTACGTGCCATCGACGCTCTGTTCTACTCAATGCCCAGGCGTATCAAGGCCGTTATTACGGCCAGAGGTGGTTGTTCTGGGTACTGATTTCTCAGGATCTATGCACCGAAATTGCGTGAAAATGTAATAACATGTCAGTTGTAGTACAATATATTTGTCCAATGAATACCCGTTTATCATCTGCATTTCTTCTTAGTGTAGCAATTTTAATGGCCAGTACTGCAATTGTAATAAGCGGTTTCAGCATCTCGATGTCTTCAGGCATAAACAGCTTGAGGATGGTTTCTGCCACGAGTCTAATTCTGACGAATCCAGTTAGCACAATTAAACGGAAATTTTTTATGTAATCAGAACAATACTATAGTAATCTCCTGTGCCATCCCTGCTATGCATAAAACGTGTTGTGTGCTGTTTGTTTCTACTATTAATCGGCGCAGTGTTATGCTCTGTTTCCGACGTAGTTTCTCTGATGAAGCGATGAAGCAGCGGGAGCAAATGTACAGTGCCGGCCTCTCCTAACTGTAGCCTCCGAGATTGGTTTCACGGAAGCAGCCCCAACTTGTGTTCATCCATTAATTCTGCAATACACGGGGCGCCGGGGCGGGCACCGGAGGCCACGCTGTAATTCTGCGAGGAGATAACTGGGTCAGGGGGCACCGTCGCGTTGATCCATCAATCTGCGCTTCACGCGAACCTCTCTCCAGGTCGCCGCTTTAGCACTAAGTGTGTTTTCCCGCGCACATCGGCGTATCACGTTTTACTGTAGAGCGTTCATATTTTAATTATTGATCTCAAGTATAATACTAGTCTAAATGTACAGCGAAACTGCTTCTGAGATTGTTTTTGTTTTGGGAAGTTCAGACAGCAGCTGGTTTATTTATTCATTATCATATCCTAAGATAATCCAATCAAAATATTTTCTCGTAAGAAATTTCTAATGTGTATAAACATATCAATTTACCAGCTACGTTTATAGAGTTGGTAGCATGGAATGGCCCGATGGTAGATCAGTGATCTTAATTTGTATTTCTGGCTGAAAATACGCAAAATGTGACAGTTATCCATTGATAAGTCATTCATATTGTTCCCTTAACACATTCACTGAAGATGATGTCGTAATCCATAAATCCAACTGCCACACTGTGGTCAGTTAAAGTAGGAGGAATTTCAGTCTTGAAAACTAGTAAAACACTTTCTTTAACCTAGAACAACGGAAACAAGCATCAGAGTATAGCCTTATGGAGACAAAAAAATGTTTCAAATGGTTCTGCGCACTATGGGACCTAACTTCTTAGGTCATGAGTCCCCTAGAACTTGGAACTACTTAAACCTAACTAATCTAAGGACAGCACACATATCCATGCCCGAGGCATATTACGGTGTAATACACTACTGGCCATTAAAATTGCTACACCAAGATGAAATGAAGATGATAAACGGGTATTCATTGGACAAATATATTATACTACAACTGTCATGTGATTACATTTTCACGCAATTTCGGTGCATAGATCGTGAGAAATCAGTACCCTGAACAATCACCTTTGGCCGTAATAACGGCGTTGATACGCCTGGGCATTGAGTCGAACTGAGCTTGGATGGCATGTACAGGTACAGCTGCCCATTCAGCTTCAACACGATACCACAGTTCATCAAGAGTAGTGACTGGCGTATTGTGACGAGCCAGTTGCTCGGTCACCATTGACCAGACGTTTTCAATTGGTGAGAGATCTGGACAATGTGCTGGCCAGGGCAGCAGTCGAACATTTTCTGCCACTTGCGGTCGTGCATTATCCTGCTGAAATGTAGAGTTTCGCAGGGATTGAATGAAGGGTAGAGCCACGGGTCGTAACACATCAGAAATGTAGCGTCCACTGTTCAAAGTGCTGTCAATTCGAATAAGAGGAGAACGAGACGTGTAACCAATGGCACCCCATACCATCACGCTGGGTGACACGCCAGTATGGCGATTACGAATACACGCTTCCAATGTGCATTCACCGCGATGTCGCCAAACACGGATGCGACCATCACGAAGCTGCAAACAGAACCTGGATTTATCCGAAAAAATTAGATTTTGCCATTCGTGTACCCAGGTTCGTCGTTGAGTACACCGTCGCAGGCGCTCCTGTCTGTGATGCAGCGTCAAGGGTAACCGCAGCCACGGTCTCCGAGCAGATGGTCCATGCTGCTACAAACGTCGTCGATCAGTTCGTGCACATGGTTGTTGTCTTGGAAACGTTCCCATCTGCCTATGTTGGTTCGTATTTTTCATGGTTGGTCTTATGTTTCATGCTAGTCTAAACGTACACAAAGCTGCTTCTGAGATCGTTTATGTCTTGAGAATGTTTACTAGTTGAGCAGTGTCACGGCTCAGCGTTTTTGATTTATCGGCGAGATTATTTCACTTGTTTTCGCCTCTGCTATAGGGGGCGTGATCGCTGAGCGCTGGTGCGCGAAGCGGCAGTTTTGGGAGGACGGCTCGCTCGGTATATGGCGACAGGACGGAAGCGGCGGGAAGTCAACTGGTGGCTGCTGATTAAGGACTGCGATGAGTGTGGCTGTTTGCGAGCATGTGGAGAGGACGGAATGCTCGCTTGCTTAGCGTGGTTCTCCATAACGAGCTGTTATTTGTTGGGCATAGCACTCGAGTGTAACAGGAAACTGCATTGGTGTGGTTCTCGTCACCTTGCTAAGGCCGAAATTTTCATATACTTTTATTATATTTCATGATCATTACTTTATTATGGGGTTGCATGGCACGGTATCCACTATCATCGATCATTTTATGAAAGTTATGTCCAAATTATTAGTAAATTAGACATTGTTGAAATTGGTGCGTTTAGATTGCAAATTTCCTAATTCTACTAATATTGCTTGGGATAAACCTGTCTATTTCTTGATATTGCCATATTTGTGTATTAAGTTGTTTTTCTTCTAGAGACTGACTGAACTGATTTTGGAACACATGGGGGGAGTATTTAAATGAAAATTTGCTAGAAAACACAACCGTCGTGAAACTGAAAACTTGACAGTGTTTACTCATGTCAGCAGTCGTTGATGTTATTTCTGTCTCGTAGCTTACTTAACTGATATAAAATAATTTAGAAATTTTGTGTATTGTGAAGGTGAACTGATGTCACAAGATGGTTCAAATGGCTCTGAGCACTATGGGACTCAACTGCTGTGGTCATTAGTCCCCTAGAACTTAGAACTACTTAAACCTAACTAACCTAAGGACATCCCACACATCCATGCCCGAGGTAGGATTCGAAACTGCGACTGTAGCAGTCGCACGGTTCCGGACTGCGCGCCTAGAACCGCGAGACCACCGCGGCCGGCGATGTCACAAGACATTGACATTTGTGTAGGATTTACGTAAGCTTAACTGAAATCCGGAGAAAAAAAAAACTGATTATCAATGCCACATTTTTTTAACAGGCAGTAGGGAATTTGTTGCACTCTTGAAAACTGCATTTTTTTTAACGTTCGATTTACATGTAGTACAAATCACAAGTACAATATTTTTCTGGTGTAATTGTTAATATTTGTACATGTTGAACTATTGTACGATATAATATACCTTTTACTAACTGTACCTTTATGTAATGTTTCACAGTGGGACTGCACTTTCTTCTAGAGAATGTTTAAAAAAAAATATTGCTAAAATTTCCTTTTAAACTGTGAATTGTATTCACTTTGATGTATAACCGATTATTGTTAAATAATAAATTGTGTCAACAAGGCTTGGACCAAATAAATGTGCCTACACCTTCCCCATCCTGGCTCTGCTACCGTTTGTAGATCCCACTAGTGTAACACATACAGACGGCAGGTGTCCGATTTATTCAGGATGGACACACGACCATCGACCTCCTACGACAAGAAACGCGATTCATCCGACTATCCGACACGTTTCTACTCATTCAGTTTCGATGATACTCTGCCCCGTGCAGTCGTTATTAACGATGTCGTTGGGTCAACATGGGAACGCGTGGTGGTCATCTGTCGCATAGACCAAAGTTGAGCAACGTACACTGAACAATGCATTACAAATCAATTGTGCCCGCACCAGCAGTGTACTCTTTTTTTCGTCAAATATGCTTGTCGTCTGCCCTGCTTTAGAGAGTGGGCAAGCCTCCGATGTCCATTTTGTGTGATAAGGCGCGGACTTCCAACTCCTTGTCTGCTCGTCGTTTATCTGTTCGCCAACCACTTTCCGTAAATACCCTCGACACTAGCAGTCACAGAGGCGTGCATCGAGGCTGCGCGATCGGCCCTGGACAGCAGCCATGACTGACGGACGAGCCTCGATTCGCGCTACCCCGTCAGCCGGTTGAGCCGCACCGAGGCTCGCCGGTCACGCTGTTGCCCGCCGTAACCCGAGTCAGCCCAAGCAACCGCGAGGCTCGGTTGCTCGTCAAATGGCGCGCCTGACAGGCATCACACTGTTGTGGGCGCAGAACGAAACCTCTCCAGCCCGTAACCCGGCAGATGTTTCTACTTTGCACAGTATTTACCGACATAGTACTTAACCTCCGGTGTTACATTAAAATAACTGATGGTTGTTCCAAGATGCTACTCCAGGCGGGTGTAAAATGAATGTGCACAACGGAAGATAATAAACGCTAAATGAAAATCTGACCTTGTCTGACTACCCCCTCAAGCGGATTTTACGATCTCTTAATTCTATAAATTACAATCCAAACATAAATCAATAATGAAGGCAACTAATCCTACAAAACGATAAACGTTGTTCCTGCTTAAATAGTTATTGTAGATTAAAAAAACCATAGATTACAAAGTTTACATTTCCTAAGAAAAATTACTAACCAATTTCCCAACTATACCCCTTATTAGGACTGCGCGATCTAACATCAATAACGCGAAATGACTGACATCGTCTAAATACCAAACACTAGAACACACTACTTTCAGTGATGATCTACGGTGGTGTGGAACCTCAGTGGAAATACACTAACGTGATCATAGCTGTTTAGCTTTTATAGCCGTAATAAGCAGAAGCAGTTTGCGATATCACCGTATGTACTGCGTCCGGTGCGTCGAAGTAATGGTTCTCGTACACGTCTGCGATCATGGAACAACTCCAGCCACAAATACACTCTTTCAAATACTAGGACGGCAGAAGGCGTTCCTCTGACTAATATAATCTAATACTGTCTTCTCCTCTCTGTGTACTGCACACGAGAAACGCGAACTCCCAGCCACAAGTACGGAGTTCAGATAACGTCTCAACGTATGTATAGGCACAGGAAGTGCTCTCAATTACTGAACACTGCGTACTGAACGACGACCTCCCACCCGGAGGTGAAGTCCAGAAACGTGTAGGTTTCTAACAGTACAGTTCCTAACTATTCTAACTATAAACCCAACCTGAGAGCAAAGACAGCAAGTGTGTACCAACAAAGCTGATATCGAGCGACCGTCACACACGGGCGCTCACAACGGAAGACCTCGTCTCTCCAGCCCTGGTTTCTCAGCAAGGCTCGGCTCCCCACCATCGTAATTCCGAAAACGAATCATACTCCCGAAACCAAGGAATATTCTTCCTCTCGACAGGTTCTTCCGAAAGCCGACCAAGCATATGTGAGTCTTTTGTCGTCCAGCGCGGAAAGTTGGCGAGGAAAAACCCATACTCGTACAATGGTACGCTTATGAGTAAAAATCCTTGGAAATAACCCAGTCTGCGTGGTTTCCGAGGTGCCGTTTCTTCGTTCCTCTCACCTGCGTCTACGATTTTCAGCATTCAGAAGTATTATCCGGTTATCCTTCAGGCCCCCACTACAACAGCGACCGGCCGTAACCCTATTGTGCTCCAGAGCTGAGTTGCCACGACGTGCGTCTAGCTACTTCCTGTCTTTAAGAAGGACCAACACCTGTGCGTGCCCGGCGTTTCATCTGCACTGGCGTTCCAACCTCTAGTAGTATAGGCAATCATTCATTACGCCTTCTTTATAATAAAGCCACTCCATCACCTTCCAAGCAATAAGCGTTAACAATTATTTATTAGACGTACGTGACAATGTCAGTCTCCTTTATACATTAAACCTAATTGTGTTTGCAGATAATCGCAAAGTATGTGGGTGAGTTCTTGTAAGGTGCGTAACTATAGCCACGTTAGACTGTAACATCAGAACATGATGTATACTTAGAATTCCATGATTGCTTGTAATTGTTACATGAACTTCTTGTTATGTGCATGTAAGAAACACTATGCCTTATGATGCAGTTAACGTTATTGAGGGTCACCCTACAAATTGCCGAATTTTTGTGATACTTTATCAGGAAATGGCAAGTATTAGAAAGTTTTTGTTCACACTGATTTTACAAGGTTATATCACGGCAGAACTGTTCTCACATTACACCCTCTTTCCACGTTTTGAAGGCGTCGTTGCTGAGGCTTCGTTATCTGTATGACATTTTGGAAATAATGGAACATGCCAGCACGGAGGACAATTATGTTATATCGTGTAGCTGTTAACAAATTTGGTGCATTATTCAGATAAATTTACGTCTTTTCACTACTATATGATCAAACATGAAGGACGTTAGTGCTGATATAATATTTACTTAGCATAGGTAATTAACATTACATTTACCTCGTAGTGCATTGCATTTGGAACTTACTGCTCTGCTGCATAAACTTCCTTTCGCAGTTTTCGAGAGTTACTTTAGATGAAGCACCTGTGGTACTAGAAATAATACAAGCAAGTGCATTGAATTAATTACCATTTTTTAATTTTTTATTTTATTTTATTTTATTATTATTATTATTATTTTTGCGTAAGATGTATCTAACCCTTGCTTTCAGTATTGGTGCTTCCTGCAAATATTTGACAGTATTGAGACACACGATCTTCTTTAAATACGACCTCTCATCCAGTAATGGGTGTTTAAAATATTTAATCAAAATACAAACTGGATTTATAAATACGTCGTTTTACACATATTGGATGGCTTCCCTACTGTCGGCCGCATTCGCAGCACAGTGTTCTTGTAGCTGGTACGCCCATGGCACAATCAACTGCAGCGTCGACTCACTGTCAGCTTCCATAACCTTGGTAACCTCTTGAAATACTTCGAGAAAATAAATTAATTCTTCAGATACCTGGAAATCCCAGTTTTTCCGAATTCACATATCACTTCAACAATTTGTTCATACCGCATAAACACGGACTTTAGAATAACACACAAAGTATTCCAGCGAGTCTCAACGTGCTGCTTGACGATAAATTACAATCGTGTATTTTTCACATGGCCACTCCTTTTGAAATAAGTTACCGCACGTTTCTTTGTTTCCAAAGTTGAGTGAACATTACGACAATATTCCTGCACCATTTTACCTCGAGGGCGTAGCACAGCACAGTGCTGAAGGAGGGGCTACTGCATGGAAGGTGACAACAGTTCTCTAGATACTTTTTCATATTTTGCCCCTGACCGGGAGCGAAAGTAACATTAAAGAGATGGCTTGTAAATATCCCTGACAGTAGTTTCGTCCCGTACATTCCTAGTATTATTCTCCAAGAAACCGGAACTTGGCGACAAACAGGACCCAATTTTCGGACTACAGCTCTGACGATGTTGAATATGTAGTAATAGTGAAATAATGCCTTTTAGTGTACGCGTATGCCCACATGTCACCTGTACATGCGTACCCAACATCCTCCATATCCTGCTACACATAGCGGACTACAGCCACGCGGTATTCGTCTGCTACTTCTTTTTCATGTAGATGCATTGTTAGTAGGTAAAACAGCACATCCCTGCTCTTGCAGTAGAGTACTGTGCGTCTATTTCCGGCAGTGTCTGTGCAAGATCTGGAAAGCCTTCTCCTGCACCTCACATGAAGGGCGACAGATCTCCAGTTCACATTGTTACACACTTCTCCCGGACAATGGACTTTGCTGACGCCGGAATGTTGCCTCTACTACTGATCTGACTATTACGAGAAGCATTGTAGTTACTCAACTGTCGAAACAGGGCTAACAAGTTTTACTGCACGTGACAGCAGGTTCTAGTTGCTTTCAATGTGGCCACATCGAAAACTTATAAAAATGTACCGCAAAAGACCTCGTTTGCGGGGGAATCACCCACGAACATTACATGATGAATAATATACAAAGTTGGCCGTACGAAGAAATTGTTGAAAATTTTCTAGACGTTAGAAAACTATGGACCAAAATGCAATAAAAATTTTACAACAAAATTTTAGTTAAAATTTCATGAAAGAGCTCAGAAATATGGAGGCCTGAGAAAGAACTGGAAACAGGTAAAGAAGAATTCTATTAAATTCCCATTTGCTGTGTTACATTCATCGTTTTACATTACGAGATACTTTTCTTTACAAAATTTCGAAAACAGCCTTTTCCTAGCATATCAACACTTCACGCTGCACAGAGGAGGAGTTCAGACGATTCATAGAGCTATTCGGCTCGCGTGTGGCCCATCATTCTTGCCTTCCCAGGGCAGTCTGCTTCCCTATCGCACCGAGCTCTGTTGATGCCCGGGCTCGGCCGGGTACCCGAACGAACAACGCGCCTCAACTGCGCATTGTGGCTCGCGCATTCTGTTCCCGGTGCTGCTGAGCTCGACAGCCTGCGGTGCAGGCAGCAGAAGGGAGCGGCCAGCCACAGGTGGGCCCGTGGCGGTGTGGCGCGATGCACGGCTTTGGGGAGTGGTTTGGTGTGTGGATACGTAAGGAAATGTAACAAGAGGGAAGGGATGGAGATGGATGAAGGGGGTAGCGAGAGAGGGCTCCGATATGGGGTGGGGTTGGTGGGGAAGAGTTAAAGTTGTTAGGAGGGATAATTATTGGGGTTGACCTCATCGTCTTGGAGAGGGAGATTGTTGTAGTTGTATTGGAAGAGTATTTTAAGTGTGTGTATGTGTAGGGATGGAGGGGAGTGTGTGTGAAGGCTTAACACAGTACCAGGGTTTGTGATCAGAAGAGAGGCAGTTGGGTTATTGGAATCTAGTCTGGGGATGTAGAGGTGTTGAGTCTCATGGCGAAGAGTGGTCATTATTTTTTGGCTTATCAGTGTTGGTCCACAGTCAGATCTTCGAGGATGTGTAACCTACATCTGCCAATTCTATTTTTGAATAATTAAAGCCATAAAACGGTATATTATTGGAAGTATACATGTAAAGGTGGAAGTCTTCTACCGATTCAGTAGATGAACATTTTGTGGCCAAAGAAGGTAACCATTAGCTATACTTTAGTTATTTCATTGATCTTGTCTAAGATTATTTTTGAGCAAAATTAGCCTTAAGGAATGAACTGAAACAGATGTAAGGCCCAAAGAATTTTTGCCCTTGAAAACGGAGTTGTCACTGAAACGAAATAGAAAACTAAAACATTATGACTGACGGTAGCGTTTTACAATCAGAAATATCCATAAGCTACATATTTATAAAACAACTGATATACTAAAAACGTTTCCACATAAAATAATTGAAATAGTTTTACACACTGTGGAATAAGTTAAAAAATCTGAATGTATTTGTGATACTAAAACAAAAAAAAGGTATCAAACATCTCTCGATACTAATGTGTGAAAAAATAATGATTACAAAGCTGTTATATCCTAGCATCGACAGAAAGGTTTGCCGTACTTATGTACACAGGTAAAATTGCTGTTCTGAAGATACCCTGAATTCAGATATGGGGCATTACTTATGTGGTTCAATTATTATCATCAGCAGCAACAGGGGCGGCAGCAGCAGCTGCAGCAGTTGAGGCCAGTAACTGGATAATATCAAGTTCCAGACTTCCCATGCACTGAGCGAGGTGGTGCAATGGTTAACGCACTGGACTCTCATTCGGGAGAACGATGGTTCAAACATGTCCGGCCATCCTGATTTACATTTTACATAATTTCCCTAAATCACTGGAGGTAAACGCTGGGATGGTTCTTGTGAAAGGGCACCGTCGACTTCCTTCGCCATCCTTTCCTAATTAGATGGGGCCGATGACCTCGTTGTTTGTTCCTGTCCGCCTGATCAACCAACCACCCACTTCCCATGCAATATGATCTTAAGCATCCATGCTGCCACCTTAACCAGCGACGTGCAGATCATTGTTACAAATCATTACACACTGTAACAAAACAAAACCGTTTGCCAACCTGCTAAGAGGTCCTTGGGACTTTCTTCACCATTATAGAAATATCGGGTCGTTTCTGATTTGACGCTAGGTGATACACAGCAAATTAGTTTTCAATAAGACAATTCACAAACATTAGTGGAAAGTGGGACTGATCAGCGCTTAATTGTGAGCACAATGACTAACCAATAAGTTCGATTGAGAGGAATCACATATCTCCAAACCCAGTTTAGTTAATTTTCAAACCGATAATGTTTTCTGTTAAGTTCACCACGTAATGAACCAAGATGTCGCCATCTGAAGTACTGTCACATCAGAAGAAACTTGATCCGCTCCACACTGTAAGTCCAGAAAAATACAGATGAACCTAAGTCTGAGAATAAGCTTACAAAACTAATTCCTATCCTGTACACCGTAGTCCATGTATCGGAGACCGCTTCAAATTCTAATGAGTTTAATTTACACTCATACGTTTACTAAATTCGCTGAGACTGTTCTCTGTTGTCTGTCTCTATGGATCAATTTGCTAGATCTTCCAACCTTTATTTACCAGTAAATGATCCCTTTTACAGAAGCTAACTTTTAGTGTATTAAGTCTAAATACTGTAAAGTGAGCATGTTGATGCGGTGATGAAACCGGCACTAATAACATAATTCTTACTAAGTAGAGAATCTAATGAGATCTTAATGACGTGTTCTCATAGTAAGAATATAGTTGAATCAAAAACTTCTTCTTAATTAAACATAGACAGGCATACAACATGATAGTCTCAAAGGAATTTTCATTACGTGGACTTTTAATTTATCTACTACACACCACTTGTCTGAGATGCAAGTAATTAGTCAGCACTTATATGAAACGTACATGTATGTATTAATTTAAAGCTGTATTATTGACACTATGTAGTTGACTGGACGCTACTGGATGTGTTTGTGTACCGGGTCGTAGTTTCTTGTTAAGTAACGAACAAAATTCACTCCCAGTGTACCTTGTCTGAAAGCTATTTAAGAAGTAAGTGAGTAAATTATTTGATAACGCTCGAGAAGCACCATACATTAATGCATTGCAAGCCACTTTATCAGTGTTTTCATACTACAGATGAAAATTTTCTAGTAAATTACAATTTCTTTATTTAAAAAATTTTGGCCACCATGCTGTTTTGTAATAGATTGCTCGACTGATGTGTATTCCTCTCATTTGTGACTCTACTCTCGTTCTGTTCCGCGCTACTTGTCAAGCTTTCTGCTTCGTCATTTCCCATTGTTGAACTGAGGTAGATCGTTTCTTCGTCTGAACACATGTTGATTATCAAGCCAGATCTCAAAATTATTAACTGTCTTTAATATATAAATCTCCTGCTTCTCTGACCAATTCAACATAAGGGAATTTCCTCATTTTCTTCTCATCTCATACAACAACAATATTAACACAATACTGTTGTGCATCAAAGAGACAACACTGTTTCCACAGAGATCCAAAGGACAAAAATTATCAGTAATATAGTACCTTAAATCAGATGCATACCCAAATAAACATACAACATAAGCACATACATTCTGTCCATAATTTTAATGCTATCTATTTGCTAAACCAATTCACTCTTCCGTTTGCGAACGTTGATTTCCATCTAAGGCTTCTGCGATTTAGAAAATCAATGTCTCAAAACAACAAAATACGGGCATACAATAATATTGACCTGAAATCGGTGACGTGTAACGGAACTACGTCGGTGCCTGACAAGCAGCGTGCTATAATCCAGTTTCTAACAGCAGAAAACGTGCTTCCAATTGAAATCTATACAAGAATGAAAGATATATACGACGACGATTGCATCGACATCGGTAACATGTGATGGGTTGTTCGTGGTCGTAATGAAGGAAACGGGGGTGCTAACCTCAACTTGTGCGGCAGAGCGTGGAGTGAACGATCAAAACTGATAGAATACCTTGTAGGAGTTCACTTTGATAGTATTGAAGCAATGCAAGCAGAGGTGTGCTTGTGGCTCCGTTGACATTCTAGAGATCCAGTATCAACAAACGGGTCTCTCATTAGCAGAAATGTGTTCGTCACCAAGGCGACCATGTTGACAAAAAAAAAAATATCTAAACACGAACAATAATGTTTCCAATTTAATGAAGTTAGTTTTACTTAAAAAGCTTCAATAGCTTTCACATGCAAAATTAGGAGCCATTACTTTTCAGCACTCCATCGTAGAATAGAAATGCTATTGACTGCGCCATTTTCAACTTAATACTATTGAAGAGATAGACGGACCAGTAACAGTAATGTAAGTGACTTACTTAACAGTCATTTTCTTTCATAAGTAGGTATTTGGACTACATGAATTATCCTTCGCTAAGCGAAAAAACAAAATAATTAATGTAATGTCCATCACCAGAAATGAAATAATCAAAAAATAATAATGATTCCGTGTGGTTCAATGGCCTGGTGAAAGTCTTTCTACTGGACGCAACTTCGACGACGTTTTGCGTGCATCACGAATAGTAATTTGGCTTTTATACGCCCATATTCAGAAAAAACAGAACACTAGAGACAGGACATTCATACTTACAGTACACGCACATTGGTATGTTATTCAGAAATAACTTGCGTCTGAACCATGTCAGCCTGCGGGTTCCAGTTCAACATCGATATCGCGGTTCAGTACCACCTACCACTAAAATGCGACTCTCGTTGTCGCTATAAACGGTACGTAATGGATCGTGTGACTTGCAGACGTATGTGCGAACCGTACTGTTAAATCAGTGAGTTTGAAAGAGGACGAATTATTGGCATCAGGGAATGTAATGCACTCATCCGGGAAATTGCTGCTCGTGTGGGACGAAGTGTGTCGGCAGTGCAACTGGTGTGTGCCGAATGGTTCACGGAAGGCCGTGCAACACGATGAGGTGAGTGAGGTCGCACCAACCAGATCACCTCTCCAGAAGATTGACACCTCATCCGAATGGCGTTGCACAACGGATCTCAATCCCCCTCGGCTCTGTCGCAACAGTGGAATAGTGTAACACATTGTACACCGTTTATTTCGGCATGGGTTACGTGCGCATAGTCAACTTCTCGACCTACTTCTGATTAATGAGAAGTAACATGCTAAACGGCAGTGGTGTATGGAAGAGCATTACTGTGGACAGGAATGGGATCAGACGGTATTTTCGGACGAATCCAGCTTCTGTTTGTTTGAAAATGATGGCCGCATTTTGGTTCGCCACAGACAGGGGGAGCAGTATCACAGCGACTGCATTCACACAGCGTTAACTCAAAGCCTTGCGGTGGGGTGTGCAATGGGTTACAGCCACAATGCGTGTCCAGGGCACTGAACAGTGTGGCCTTTGTAAATGACATCCTGTGGCCCATAGCTATACCCTTACCGCCTCACACCCCAGACGCCACTTTTCAGGAAGATAATGCACGACCACATGTTGCTGCATGAATGCATGCCTTATGGTGTCGCAGGTATGTCACCGTCTGCCTTGTCCGCCAGATCACAGGGCTTGTCACCAATCAAATATATGTGGGATAGGTGAAACGACGTGTGTAGCTCTGTGGCCCCATGCCAAACACCATAGACGGTCTTTGGAACCAGATAAATGCAGTAAGGAAGCGCCTTATACGCACCGATGCCATCGCGCACAGAACAAGTTATCAGGACCCTTGGCAGAACTTGTGCTTATTAGTCAACAGGACACACGCTGAACTGAGATGACTGAAATACTAATCATTTCTATAGAATATACTAATTTACATATCCTGTGAATATCTCTCTAGTCACTCGAAGTGTTCTGTTTTTCCTGAACATGAGATTGGTGTTTAATTTTGTAGCATTTTTCCGTAAGTTTAAGAAACACTACAGATACACATAATAGAGACTTAAATCATCAATAATACGATTTAATTCACTATTTACAACAGTCTGCCAGTTCTGGAGCAACTATTCGATACCGCTAATGTAGAAACCACGTGGTTTCGAGGCGAAGAATTCGTCGAGCCGTATTCTGAGCGCATTTCCATCCGGGAAGATTGTTGGATACAGAGCGGAAATGGCGAATTCTCAGGGAACACGATCAGGTGCTTAAGGTGGGTGCGGAATGACTTCCCAAGCCAACTCAAGTACAGTGCTTTTGTCAGACTAGCAGAATGAGGGCGAGCGTTATCGTGGAGTAACAACACTTCAAGTAACCTCCTTGGTCGTTGTTCGTGGAATGAGTCTGCAAGACGTCTCAGTTGTTCACAATAAACGTCAGTAGTGATGGTACAATTTCGGAGAAGCAGTTGGTAGCCGCGGTTCCACCGGATGCATAACATTATCTTCCGTGGTTGCGTGCAGCTCTTTGTACGGGTGTCTCTTTTAGGTTGGACTCAACCATTCCTTTCTTTTCTTTATGTTAGCATGAAGACACTGTTTGTCATCACACGTAACGATTCAGGACAGGAATGGTTGGTGTTGTTCAGGAGCCAATTGATGAGAAGCAAGTAGAGATGCATATATGACCACCCGCAAATTTTTGTGATTTTGGCCTAGATTGTATGTTACCCATACACCCAACTTTGAACCTTCCCCGTTGTAGGCAAATGTCGCACGAAGGTGGAATGATTGTAGTTAAACAAATCTGGCAGTTCTCGGGTACGCTGATGTGGATCATTGTGGATTAATGCTTTGAGAGGATTTTCGTCAAACTCTGGTGGTCTTCCTCAACGTCGAGTGTCACTGATTTCAAAACGAAGCTCCACAAAAGGAGAAAACCGTTTTCTTGCCGTGCCCTGTCGTGGCATTATCCCCACACATGACGTAAATGTTTCTGGCTGCCCATCTCAGTGAACTCAGACCGAAGAATAAGTCGAAAACTTTCATATTTCTCCACAAGGCCCTCTATTTCCTAGCGCCCACAGCTCCACTCATTATCTCTAAACGACCAAATGTAAACTAGAATAGCGATAGTGAACAGGAAATAAAAAAGACATTCGATACCCAACAGCAACAGTAATACCAACACGCAAAACAAGAACGCTATTAACTTAAACCCCAACGTAATAAATCGATCAGGGTACTTATGGTTTTAAGTAATGGTTACTCTGAGACAAATGGAACATTGGCAGGCAGGGATCAATGAGAGTGGATCAGCGCGTCGACACCATACTTCGAACGCTCTCTCGGCGACGCCGATCGGATTCAGGTGTGAATGTGGAGGGCTGCCGGAGTGGCATGCCTGGCTTTAGCGGCAGTCACTCCCAGGAGCAAAGTGTTGAGCGACCTCCAAGCTGCCTCCTCAGAACTGGCGTCCAAGTCCATCCTCTCAGGTCTAGCAGTGAAGTGCCTACACTAGTACGAGCTCTCCCCTCGGGTTCTGCATAACTATCTGTAGGCGGGTTCAATATATCTGTTTGATCAGTTAAAGTTGCTCTTCTCGAGAGTGAAATTTTTAACTCATGCTTTTGTAATTCTTGTGTACTATTTCTGACGTCAAAAGCCACGCACACTCGTCAACAGTTTTTCTCAGAAGTCATTCATTTGGAACAATAAGTTGTGTTTTCATCGGTATCTGTCTGGTAATTGTGTGCTTTAGTGAGCTGTATCTTCAATACGCTTTTATTTCTGCGACTGTCTACTTTCACTGCAGCACAACAATTTACACGGTGTCCTGTCCGGATACATAACAGTGACTGAGAACGTCCTGTCGTCTTTCTCGTTTTCTGGACTCAGGCTGAAGACATATCCTGCCGACTAAAGTGCCAAGCAACCTCCCCTCCTGGGCGCCGTATAGCCGATAAACAGAGTGACGCACAAGTTCATCACCACTTGAAAATTCAATACTTCACGGAATAATGTAGGTAGAAACGTAAAAATTGGGACACAAGCTTGAGATTTCATGTGGGTTTCATTGAAACCAAATAAATACACAAAATGACCGAGAAATGGTGCTTGATATTATACAAAAGCAATAACTAGAATAGCAATAGGTTTTTAGCATGATCAGCAATACCTGTAGTCGTCATCGTATCAGGATCCCGCTCCTGCTACTGCCGGGTCTGGGTGTTACTATGGAGTGTGGCAGTGTTAGCCGCAGAGGGTGGCCGGATGCCCTACCTATCGCCACCCCAAATCCTCGGGACGGAATTAGTGCACCCCATCTGTCTGCGTCCAGTGTAAGCCAGAGATCAGCGCGAACGTGTTCAAATGTCTGCGAGTCGTGTAACTGAGGCGGAACGTCGGGACCAACCGAGTATTCACCCACCAGGATGTGGAAAACCACATCCAGGCTGCCCAGCATACCGGCCCTCGTCGTTAATCCGTAAGGCGCATTCGAACCAGGGCCGGCGCGCCTACCCGAGACCAGGAAACAGCGCATTAGCGTTCTCAGCTTCCCTGGCGGGTAATACCTGTATTCGAGGAACAATATTTTGAACAGCACACTACAGAATTTTAGTAGGCATGGTGAGAAATTGGTGTCGGAAGTTATCTTTTAGTATCCCATATGAGATCGGATGATCTCAGTTGACTTTTGATAACCCCAACAACCAATAATCACACGGATTGAGATCTGGGGATCTGGGTGGCCAAGCATGATGGAAGCGGTGGCTCAGCAAGTGATCCTCACCAGACGATGTGTGCAAGAGATCTTCCACACGTGTAGCAAAATGGGTTGAAGAGGCAACCCGCATAAAGGTCGTACCTTCCTGCAGGCGTTTATCAGCCAGGCTACGGCCGACGCGATATCAAGGTACCTCGTTCACGTCATAATTCTCATTCGACGTCACTAACGTGTTGCTGTCCAGCGCCATCTGTTACCCTGTTCTAGCACTCGTTTTTTGGTTTCAATAAAACTGCATGCAGTTTGACGCGTGTGTTTTAACTTTCATCTCTCTGCCTACATTTTTCCGTGAGTTTGCGTAGTTTCAAATGTTAACAGACTTTTGAGTCGCTCTTCATCACATCTTCTCACGATCGAGCGAGGTTCTGCCTCATAAAACAAACTCATCCCAAAAACTTTTGTTGAATACACGATCAGGGCAAATCAAAGAGCAACTAGTATGGTCTGCCACAAGATTCTTATCACGCATATCGTTGCCTGACGAATGTGATATACATGATGCAACAGGTATGAATGCAGTTTTTTTATTTGTGACAGAACATTGTATTGAACAACATTACATCAGTATTTACTTCATATTTAGACTAACAAATATAGTTTTCAGGACTAGTATGTTTTTAGGTTGGTAGGTACCTCCACGTACATGTGTCAAGAGCAAGCCGTTGTTACAAAATGCGGCTGCTGAGGTGTATGACGTGTGGATGCGAGGATGCAAAACGGTTATCCTATACTGACAGGTTTAGAACACTTAGCGCTGCAGTTAAATCCATGCAGAAAACATCAGGCAGTAAATTATATGACGTGTTTGTGGGACGACTGTTAGACGCAGAGAAAAAACAACCAGCACATGGTTGTCTGTACATTTAGTGTATCACCCATAGAATTATCTCCACTTACACCCGTTACACGCTGTACCGTTAATTAGTATTTTAAATGTCAATCTGGAGTACAATCTCTGCAAATGACATTGAGTTAGAATAGCTACGTCTCTCATAAGCAAATGGTGCAGCTTCCGTCATCAACACTGAGTAAAGCTGTTCGGTCGAGAGGAAAGTAAATTAGGTATGTTATTGTGCACATTCCAAACAGCTTTCGCAAAGCTATTTCGATGTGTACTCGTTCTGTCAGCTGAAATGCCAATCACTGTCGATCTATGTCATACCTGAGCGCCATTAGCAGTGCCAGCTGTCAAACTCACCAGCCTCACCATAGTCAATTTAAAGGTAATGCGAATACTGATCCATACGTGTAATATCCATAGTCCACCTGGGTCACACAAAACACCGCCTTCTGGTGTCGTTCGCTACAGTTACCATGTCAGGCGTGTCTGTTAACTCACAGGGTGGCTCCAGACATTCCTAGTACACAAACTGAATAATAACCGCTGGGCCCCTCATGAAAATAATTTACTAAACTTCCGGTTTCGTAGCTTCGAGGACTCCTCATCAGGTTAGATATGTTAAATTGTGAGATTAAACTTGGAACCCAAATAGAGCGAGGGAAAAACGACTTTCTATGCGCCTCCGATTGCGCACTAATTTCTCTTACCTTACCTTAGCGCTACTAACGAGAAACATGTTGGTAACAGTAGAATCGCTCTGCAGTCAACTTCAAGTGCCGGTTATCTAAATTCTCTCAGCATCTTCGAAAGGACGTCGCCTCCACTCCAAGGATTCACAGTTGTGTTCATGACTCATCTCCAAACCATCGGTAACAAATCTAGCAGACCGCCTTTGAACTTGAAACATTCCTTATTTACCAATAAACGACTTACCGCTGCGAGAGGCAGCCACACAGCTACCACGGCCATCAACCAACGGCCGACAGTGAACGCGCCGTCCTTGGCTGGCGCAGGCAGCGCCACCATCTAACTCGATAAGAGGCCACAGCAAGCTATGATAAGCCCTTCAGTATTGTGAGCTAAGCCTGCGAGTACAGTAGAGCGCAGATTATCCGAACGTCGGTCAACCGAACAACCGTTTAACCGAACTGTGTACTCGCTCGCACCTCTTACTCTCCCACCCTACCGTCCATCATCCCCCTCACTCCCAAACCAAGTTTCCCACAGTAGTGCCGCACTGGGCCACCGCTGGCGGAACATTGCTTCTAATGGGGCCTTCACAAGGCGCTGCTAACCGGCCAAGCCGCCAGTCGCTGTGTTTCAACAATCAGCACACTTCTGTCTGGCTTGGCACTGGCAGTAGAAGTAGCGTCAGCATCAAAGCTGTTCACAGCAATAGCTGCCCCAGCTTAGAGTTGAGGCGTGCCGCTCCGTGCAGTTTGAAGGATTGCGCGCCCCCAAGAAGAGCTTCTCACGGTGTGAACAGTTACCTTCTGTTCCACTTGTGCACTGCTGATAAAAGAGATGATTGTATTTATGAATAAATTTACTGTACAGTACTTCTTTTTGGCATATAAACGTGTATAGTGCGATTATCCGAACAAACCAGTTTTCCGAACGCTCATGTCCCCCAATTACTTCGGATAATCGACGCTCTACTGTATTCTGCATCTACATCTACATTTACATAGACACATAGACACTCTGCAAGCCACCGTGCGGCGCATAGTGGAGGGTAACCTGTACCATAACTCGTCATTTCCTTTCCTGTTCAAAATAGGACAGGGAAAAACGAGTGCCTATATGTCCCCAACTGATCCCTAATAACTCGTATCCCACCTTAGTAGTGCTTACGAGAAATGTATGTCGATGACAGTAGAATCGTTGTGCAGTCAGCTTCAAATGCCGGTTCTCTAAATTTTGTCAATAGTGTTCCTCGAAAAGAACGTCGCCATCCCTATAGGGATTCTCATTTGAGTTCCTGAAGCATCTCCGTAACAGTTGCATGTTGTTCGAACCTACACGTAACAAATATAGCAGACTGCGTTTGTACTGCTTCAATATCATCACCTAATTAAACCTGATACGGATCCTAAGCAGTCGAACAGTATTCAAGAATTGGTCACTCTAGCGTCCTATATGCGTTCTCATTTAGAAATGAATCACACTTACACAAAATTGTCCCAATAAATGGAAGTCGACCATTCAGTTTCACCACCATAGTTCTCAAACGCTCCTCCCGTTTCATATCGCTCTGCCGTTTTACGCCCAGATATTTAAACGACGTGACTGTGTCGATCAGAATACTGCTAAAACTTTATCCGAACGTTACGAGTATTTTTCCTTGCTGATCCGCATTAATTTGCATTTTTCTACGTTTAGAGCTATCTGTCATTCATCACATAAGCTAGAAATTCTGTCTAAGTCACCTTGTATACACCCTCTGTCGCTCAGCTTCGACACTTTACCGTACACCACAGCATCATCAGCAAACAACCGCTTATAGCTGCCCACCCTGTCAGCCAGATCATTTATGTGTAGCGATAATAGCAACAACAAAAAATGTTCAAATGTTTGTGAAATCTTATGGGACTTAACTGCTAAGGTCATCTGTCCCTAAACCTACACACTACTTAACCTTAATTGTCCTAAGGACAATCACTCACACCCGTGCCCGAGGGAGGACTCGAACCTCTGCCACGACCAAATTGGTTCACATGGCTCTGAGCACTATGGGACTTAACTTCTGAGGTCATCAGTCGCCTAGAACTTAGAGCTAATTAAACCTAACTAACCTAAGGACATCACACACATCCCTGCCCGAAGCAGGATTCGAACCTGCGACCGTAGCGGTCGCCCGGTGCCAGACTGTAGCGCCCAGAAACGCACGGCCACACCGGGACCAGCCGCACAGTCCATGACTGCAGCGGCTGAGACCGCTCGGCTAATCCCGCGCGGCGAACGGTCACCGTCGAGACAACATACTGGGTTCTATCACCAACGAAGTCTTCGAGCCCATCACGTATCTAGGAACCAATACCATATGCCGGTACCTTCGTTGATAGTGTGTAATGGGGCACCGTGACAAAGGCGAT
Organism: Schistocerca gregaria; assembly: GCF_023897955.1. Taxonomy (NCBI): domain Eukaryota; kingdom Metazoa; phylum Arthropoda; class Insecta; order Orthoptera; family Acrididae; genus Schistocerca; species Schistocerca gregaria. Next base: position 289,955,064 of record NC_064922.1, read on the forward strand.
ACTCTGTTTGGATATGACTGCATATCTGTTTAACAACCCACTGAGTTACGTAGACGATTTTTACCTAACTGTTGTGTGTCTCTCATTATCTACTTTCTGTCTTTACGTACAGCCGAAGGATCGCTATAGAACTCAAAGCATACCAAAAAATCCAGCTGTGCTCTGTCGACTCAACAAGTTCTACTTAAATTGTTATATGATTTGAAGCGCCGTACATTCACGGACTTCTAACGCTGTGGTAGTCAAACAAACAAGCCGCGCAAGACGCAAGTTGCCCGAAGCATGTTTCCGTGCGACCCGCGGTTCTCAGTCGTATTTTATAATGTTATCTATCTAGATATTAAAATCGATTCCAAAAACGTCGAGTAAAGTTATGAGCTTCTTAAGAGTATTGTTTCCCTCCTCAGTGACAAACCGAGCGAGGTGGCGCAGTGGTTAGCACACTGGACTCGCATTCGGGAGGACACGGTTCAATCCCGTCTCCAGCAATCCTGATTTAGGTTTTCCATGATCTCCCTAAATCGTTTCAGGCAAATGCCGGGATGGTTCCTTTGGAAGGGCACGGCCGATATCCTTCCAGATCCTTCCCTAACCCGAGCTTGCGCTCCGTCTCTAATGACCTCGTTGTCGACGAGACGTTAAACACTAACCACCACCACCACCACCACCACCACCACCACCACCACCTCAGTGACAAACAAAAATACTTATACAGTAATATTTTCAGATGTGGTTAATCTGAATTAAGGTTGGTGAATTTGGTCGTCAGTTAAGACCAGTTAAGAGTTTGCATCAGCGGCAGAGGGTAAGTTCTGTGATCACTCCGGCGTTAGAGGATGTGAGAGGGGGATGTTTTATTGTTTATCTTCCAGTGCTGGCAACACGTGTACGTGTATGCCTCATACCGATCAATTGCTACGGTTGTTGTTGTTGTTGTGGTCTTCGGTCCCGACACTGGTTTGATGCAGTTCTCCATGCCACTCAATCCTGTGCAAGCTTCATCTCCCAGTACGTACTGCAGCCTACATCGTTCTGAATCTGCTTAGTGTATTCATTTCTTGGTCTCTCTCTACGATTTATACCCTCCACGCTGCCCTCCAGTACTAAATTGGTGACCCCTTGAAGCCTCAGAACATGTCCTACTAACCGATCCCTTCTTGACTACAAGTTGTGCCACAAACTCCTCTTCTCCCCAGTCCTGTTCAGTACCTCCTCATTAATTATTAGTCAAATATGGTAAGTATTTGTTGTGATCAACACAACTAGTGGAAGAAAACTGACACTGCAAACATTCAGTAAACATTTTGAGTATGTCTCAAATTTCTTAATACATTTAAATATAAGTACAATTATTGTTAATAAACAGTAAATCACCCGTTCACGCAAACAACACAACTCCACTTCGTCAGGTAATTACAGAGTCAGCTGAGAGTGGCAGCAATCACACAGGGAACAGCCGACACGAGGTATTCCGAATAGTGTCGACTTTTAACGATCAGTGCTTGGGAGAGGGGGAGAGAGAGAGAAAGAGGCGGAGAGTAAGCCACAGACAGAGAGAGAGAGAGAGAGAGAGAGAGAGACAGGCAGAGAGGAAGAGAGAGAGAGGTCAGCTGTCAGCTTATCACGCCCTTCCTATAGCTAGTCTACTGGGTGCTCATAAAATACTAATTCATGTTGATGACCAGTTAATAGTAGAATTGGTGCATGTGCGGCGCTAGTGCCCGCTCCACAATGCCAGTATTTGCGCTTGATAAAAATTCTACGACCGCTGTACTGTCGTTTTGGTGAAGAGAGGTTGTTAACAACGAGGAGCAGATATCCCATTGAATATTTCTCTCACAATGCTGTCTCTTAACTTGCTCTCTAGGGGATGGCACATCGCGCACAACAGAAGAAATGTTCTCAGAATCATTAAGATTTTGTTACTGTGTAACACTCGTTTGGAGTTGTCGTTCTTAGAAAATTATTTTCAGGTTCGCTGAACATTTCTTTTCCAGACACATCTCATTAAGATCGTTATTTTCTTGTGAATTATCAACCACGCTAATCCTAGCAGCATGGAAATAAAAAGTCATGCAGACAGAACTCCGCATTACTTGGAAAAGCTTAATGCAAAGGTGGTTCGGCACTTGTCCGCCAGTGACTGTTTCGCCTCAACAGCCATATACTACATCTGAGCAAATGACAAACGATAATTTGTTAGAGTTAGCGCTCGAGGTAAAGATAGGAAGAAACGTGGTACTCGAACAAACAATTGTTCAAACACACATGGAAGAGATAACAGTGGCGCATCGCAATGGGGAAAAAGGTGATTTTAAAATCAGAATTCTGAAATTGCTGATTGTTCATAAATGTGGTCAGTTAGAAATTGATTTTATGATAACAACAGGCCACATGCATTACGTTACTGAAAATAAAAGAAGATTATAGTCAATACCCTTTCGACTATTAGGTCATTAGATATCCAGCAAAACTTCGACTGGACAATAATACGACTAGAAATTGTCGTTGCTTCTTGAACATGTCAGTACATGAACTAAAATATTAAGGAAACAAAAGTGTATCTACCTATACATAGACTCGAACAGGGATTTGACCTACACTACCTCGATATTCATTATCTTCACCACTGTTATACCTCTCTCATTCATTTTGGTTAAATAAGAGATTTAATCTCCAGTTGTATTGCTTTCTTTCCACAAGAGTTTTATAGAGTCAGTATTAAACAGAGAGTACCATTGTAGGTAGCCGACTCTCTTCAGCTTTACTGTTACAGTAGCTAGCCAGATAAGGATATCACAGAAGTGCTCAACTAATTGTAGTGGCTGACGTTTCAAGAGAGAATTTATACGACATGGAGAGCCTTATTCACGATTTTCCTAGAGCTCACGTTCCAATAAAAGTCAAGAAACATACTACTTACAGCTACACTATGTGATCAAAAGTATCTGGAAAACCTGGCTGAAAATGGTTTACAAGTTCGTGGTGCCCTCCATCGGCAATGATTTAATTCAATATGATGTTGAACCACCCTTAGCTTTGATGACAGCTTCCACTCTCGCAGACATACATTCAATCAGGTGCTGGAAGCTTTCTTCAGGAATGGCAGCCTATTCTTCACGGTGTGCTGCACTGAGGAGAGGTGTCGACGTCGGTCGATGAGGCCTGGCACGAACTTGGCATTCCAAACAATCCCAAAGGTGTTCTATAGGATTCAGGTCAGGACTCTGTGCAAGCCGGTCCGTTACAGGGATGCTACCGTCCTGTAACCACTCCGTCACAGGCCGTGCATTATGAACAGGTGCTCGATAATGTTGAAAGATGCAATCGCCATGCTCGTATTGCTTTTCAACAGTGGGAAGCAAGGAGGTTCTTAAAACATCAATGTAGGCCTGTGCCGTGATGGTGCCACGCAAAACAACCTTAGCACCACCGCCTCAGAATTTTACTGCTGGCACTACACACGCTTGCTGATGACGTTCACGGGGCATTCGCCATACTCACACCCTGCCATCGTATCGCCACGTAGTGTACCGAGATTGGTCACTACACACAACGTTATTCCACTGTCGAATGTTTACGCTCCTTACACCAAGCGAGACGGCGTTTGGCACTTACCGGCGTGATGTGTGGCTTATGAGCAGCCGTTCGATCATGATATCCAAGTTATCTCACCTCCTGCCTAACTGTCATAGTGCTTGCAGTGGATCCTGATGTAGTTTGGAATTCCCGTATGATGGTCTGGATACATGTCTGCCTATTAGACATTGCGACCCTCTTCAACTATCGGCGGTCTCTGTCAGTCAACAGACGAGGTCGGCCATTACGCTTTAGCGCCTTACGTGACCCTTCACGTAACCACTTTACTATCATATCGGAAACAGTGGACCTAGGGATTTTTAAGAATGTGGAAATGGGGCGCACAGACGTATGACTGAAGTGACACCCAATCATCTGAACACGTCCGAAGTCCGTGAGTTCTACGGAACGCACCATTATGCTCTGTCACGATGTCTAATGACTACTGAGGCCGCTGATAGGAGTGCCCGGTAGAAGATTGCAGCACATTGTCCCTAATATTAAAAAAAAAAAAACATTTTTTTGGGGATGTCCGGATACGTTTGATCACATAGTGTCAATCTAGACATAGTCCGCATCCCACCATATTGTGCGAAGTGAAGGCAACCTTCTATCACCACTAGTCTCTGCCTTCCCCGTACCATTAGAAAATGAAGCGGGGGGAGAAACGACTGTCTGTATGCTTCCATGAGAGCTCTGATTTCTCTTATATTGTTCTTGCGGTACCTAAGCGAAATGTATGTTTGCGGCATAAGACTCGTTTTGCAACCAGGCGCAAATGCCGGTTTTTTACATTTTGTCAATAGTACTTCCCGAAATAGCGTGTTCTTCCCTCCAGTGATTTGCATTTGAGCTCACGAGGCATTTCCGCTACACTCACGCGTTCGTCGAACCTACCGGTAACGAATCTAGCAGCACGTCTCTGAATTGTTTCGTTGTCTTGCTTTAATCCGACCTGATGGGTATCCCAAAATCTCGAGCAGTATTCAAGAATGAGTCGCACTGGTGCGCTTTATGGGGTCTACTGTAAAGGTGGGCTACACATCGCAAGAATTCTCCTACTAAACCGAAGCCGACCACTTCCTTCTCTACTACCGATCTTGCTGCCAATTTCGATTTCATATATCTTTGTACTGTTATGCCTAGATATTTTATCGACTTAGCTGTGTCAAGCGATACTCCACTAATAGGATATTTGACAGGATATAGCAAATTGTCTAAAATGATTAATTACATGATTTTATGTTTCTAACACGCTTTATTCCTTTTGAATTTCAGTACACTTCCATAAAAAAGGAAATGAAATTCAGATAATTTGAAGGCTTTCTAAAACGCTCCTCTCGAGTCCTGTGACGTCACAGGCTAGTTTGCGGCTCTTTCTGTCACAATGCTGATTCACAGCGATATCTTGTTTTGGAATGTATGTTTCGGAAAATGGGTTGCAAATGGTGTGTAGTACCATACTGTGCAAATACATCTATAAATACTCCTGGAAAGTAGTGTTTGAGTATTCCAGAGGATGAGAAGATGACTAAAATGTGGCTGCTCTGAACCGGTAAATTGCCCCCACATCGATGCACAAGTTCACTAACTTAATTAAAAATGTGTTACACTGTGAAGTTAATATTAAATTATCACCCAGATACCCTCCCCCATTGTTACAAAGAAAGATATCATTCAACGAAATTAAACTCCTAGTGAAAATCGTTTCATCCATCTGTAACTCAACCGTTCGGAATCTTAGTTTTTAAAGTGGTAGACAGTCGAATGTTAAGAGTTGATTTTCATAGGTCGCATTTACTCTGATAGAAAACAATTCAGTTTTTAGGTAAGCATTTGCTAGTAGTGAAGATATCACATACGCCAACAGTACAACGAGATGTGAGACGATGAGGTTATACGGAGGGATATGAAGCGTTTACAACATGAAGGTGAAACAAACGAAAGCGCTGTGATGTTCGTGAGTGTAAACTAACGTTAGCGTCTAAAGCGACCTTACTTCATCATTATGTAAGATGATGTAAATTAAAAAAATTCAACAATAAGGATCCTTGCTGGACAGTACGAAGATGAAAAGGTTGTTTCTCATAAGATAAAAAGTGTGTGGTCATACTAACGAGATAACGCCTTTTTAAACGTGAAATGTGTGAACAGTAATTGCAAATGTAAGTGCATGTCAACAGCAATGAAAACAAAAATATTCTGTTTCTGATCGGTGTGATGATCTTTTGTGATTGTGATTTGGTTATCATATGAGAGAGCTGTCTAGTCATTTTACAAATAACGAAACTGTTCTTTCGAGTTCTACTGCTACAATCAGTTCTTGCTAACACTGATTCCATATTTCGTTTATAACTTTTAAAGATGTATGACTCTTTCGGTATTTGAAGATTTGAACTCTTTCTCTGCACTCGGATGCGTTATCCGGTGCGCCGCAGAACACCTTGTTGCGAGTCTAATTCAGCAACAAGTATAAATTAACAGTAGTAAGAATAATTCAGCTCTTAAAGCAACGGAGCAGCACATTCCAGCAGGGAAACGTTGCGACAGTATTTGATGATCGCGTTTACCCAACGCCGACACAGCGGCGCTAGGGGGCAAATAAGCTTATGTGACGATAACAGGGAACCAAATAGCTTCCACGCGTCTCATAATGATGAAAATGTACCAGTAGGTGTGGCCAGCCTGTGGGCCAGATATACAGGGTGTTACAAAAAGGTACGGCTAAACTTTCAGGAAACATTCCTCAAACACAAAGAAAGAAAATATGTTATGTGGACATATGTCCAGAAACGCTTACTTTCCATGTTAGAGCTCATTTTATTACTTCTCTTCAAACCACATTAATCATGGAATGGAAACACACAGCAACAGAACGTACCAGCGTGACTTCAAACACTTTGTTAAAGTAAATGTTCAACATGTCCTCCGTTAGCGAGGATACATGAACCCACCCTCCGTCGCATGGAATCCCTGAGGCGCTGATGAAGCCCTAGAGAATGGCGTATTGTATCAGAGCCGTCCACAATACGAGCACGAAGAGTCTCTACATTTGGTACCGGGGTTGCGTAGATAAGAGCTTTCAAATGCCCTCCTAAATGAAAGTCAAGAGGGTTTGAAACGACCCCTTAAAATAATTATACAAAACTGTGCTTAAACTGACACACAATATGTTTAGCGCAACGCAATCTGACTTTCAAAAATCCCTACAAAAGAATGGCCCTGACTAATATTAACCTATACGTTTCACATATCACTTACATCACAAAAATCTTGGTTACTCGAACTACTGCAATAGAGCGAGCGCCACTACTGCCAGCTAAATAAAGGATTCAAACTACTGAAGGCACTAACTACTGATAGCCATAGTTAGCGAATGAAAGATTTTAATAGAGAACAAACAATGTATTTACCTTAATAGTCATATTTATAGCAGTTCATGACATCCATTCCTACAAATTTCAAAACTCCGCCATCTCTCTCCCCACATCCACCAGTGCTGGCGGCTCACCTCCAACTGCGCAACGCTACGCGCTGTTAACCTCCAGCTACCCAAAACTACAATGGCGAGTATTACAACAATGCCAACCAGCCACTGACTGCACACAGCACAGCCAGTGATTTTCATACAGAGCGCTATGTGGCGTTACCATACAGTCTACTTACAGGTTGAGGTCAGGAGAGCGTGGAGGCGATGGAATTGGTCCGCCTCTATCAATCCATCGGTCACCGAATCTGTTGTTGAGAAGCGTACTAACACTTCGACTGAAATGTGCAGGAGCTCCATCGTGCATGAACCACATGTTTCGTACTTGTAAAGGCACATGTTCTAGCAGCACAGATAGAGTATCCCGTATGAAATCATGATAACGCGCTCCATTGAGCGTAGGTGGAAGAACATGGGGCCCAATCAATACATCAACAATGCCTGCCCAAACGTTCACAGAAAATCTGTGTTGATGACGTGATTGCACAAGTGCGTGGAGATTCTCGTCAGCCCACACATGTTGATTCTGAAAATTTACAATTTGTTCACATTGGAATGAAGCATCATCCGTAAAGAGAACATTTGCACTGAAATAAGGATTGACACATTGTTGGGTGAACCATTCACAGAAGTGTACCCGTGGGGGCCAATCAGCTGCTGATAGTGCCTGCACACGCTGTACATGGTACGGAAACAACTGGTTCTCCCGTAGCACTCTCTGTACAGTGACGTGGTCATCGTTACCTTGCACACCAGCAACTTCTCTGACGCTGACATTAGGGTTATCGTGAACTGCACGAAGAATTGCCTCGTCCATTGCAGGTGTCCTCATCCTTCTAGGTCTTCCCCAGTCGCGAGTGATAGGATGGAATGTTCCGTGCTCCCTAAGACGCCGATCAATTGCTTCGAACGTCTTCCAATCGGAACACCTTCGTTCTAGAAATCTGTCTCGATACAAATGTACCGCGCCACGGCTATTGCCTCGTGCTAATCCATACATCAAATGGGCATCTGCCAACTCCGCTTTTGTAAACATTGCTCTGACTGCAAAACCACGTTCGAGATGAACACTAACCTGTTGATGCTACGTACTGATGTGCTTGATGTTAGTACTTTAGAGCAATGAGTCACATGTCAACACAAGCACCGAAGTCAACATTACCTTCCTTCAATTGGGCCAACTGGCGGTGAATCGTGGAAGTGCAGTACATACTGACGAAACTAAAATGAGCTCTAACATGGAAATTAACCGTTTCCGGACACATGTCCACATAACATCTTTTCTTTATTTGTGTGTGAGGAATGTTTCCTGAAAGTTTGGGCGTACCTTTTTGTAACACCCTGTATAGAACCTCCTTGAATGTTCTAGAAGCTGTCAGTGATGCTCAAAGGCAGTATAAACAAGGGATCAGGAGGTCCATTCAGGAGTCGCTGGTAATTCGAGACCCGCAGTGCATACCGACACAGCCTCTGTGTCGCTCTGCAGCAGCCGTGGGCAGTTAGACGGATAAGATACCCTCGGCTCTTCTACAACCAGGGAGACAGATTCCATATTATGAGATTCAACTGATAGAAGATAGAGCAAGACAGTGCCAGCAGAGAATTCTCAGTTGTCAACGTATAGGGATCTTATGAATTCTGCCCTGCAGCAGTAACCTCTCCTCACCGAGTTCCATGTCTTGCACCTTGGCAACTGGCTAGCTCCTTGTAGCTGTCGGAGCTGCAGAAGCTGCCTGCGCCTATTTCTACACTTCGAGAATATCGAACTAGGTAAGTACCCTAAATACAATTCATGTCAATCTCACTCCCTCTCGGTACACGACAACCTGCTAGAATGTGGCTAACTGCTGAGTCTTCCTACAGAGGATATCGACGCTAAGTTTTGTCAAGAACAATTTTACTGTGCTTTGGGTCGTAACTCATGACTGATAGCCGACAATTTAAATATACGGACCCAGTGGCAAAAGTTCTACAGTTCCTCAGTTCTGAGCAAGTTTAATGATGTTGCAGAATGTGTGTTGTTTCACATATCGGCGACCTAAATGAGTGGAGCATAAACGCATCAGCTTTCACAAGGCTTCCACTACCAGTATTAGCAAAATTCCGTTCTATTGTTACTTAAAAGTTGTAAATGCGTTTTCCATCACCAAATAATTGTAATGTTTGCAGAAAAAGTACTTAAAACCTCGTAACTTAGGCTATCGCTTATAAAACACACACCTATAGCTTCGTCTTACTCCTAGGCTGTCACGTCACCAGAGCATCAGCCAATAACACTTTCCGATCACGTAATCAGATCTTGACATTTAATTATTTTTACGCTTTAATTACATAAAAACAACAGATATTTTGCGAGAACATTGACCGCAAATGTTATTTAAATGTAATACTCAATCAAAGTAACAACAATCGAAACCACATTTTTAGCTTAGGAAAATAGCCTATACCGTATTCCAACAGTAGGAAATCATTTTTCTACTTATCTACATTTACTGAAAATATCTACATCGAGGGCAATTACCAATGACGACACCAAATAAGAATTCTGTCTCAGACGTACTGTATCCTGCTACACTTACTCAATACAACACATACTCCTACACTACAGTGTCATCAAAAATCAGTCGCACATTGCTGCTCAATGTACCACACACCCCTGGCACGCTATTTCTACATAGGTCTCGCCTAATGACTACAACGTTAAAATTCAGCATTCGGAACCATTATTATGGGTACAGACAATTAACCTCTTCGCGTATTATGCGTAAATAAGGCAAGGATAGGGAGGCGGGTGTGAGGAAGAGGAAGAGATTGTGAGACTGGTTCTGTTTTACGATTCACCCTCTGCCACACACTGCACGGTGGGCTGCGGAATGCAGATATAGAAGTAGGACAGGCAGTAGTTGCGTGCGCTGATGCACTCGGCCATAACTTCTCAGATATGCAGCGAAGCCCTCAGCACATTAGCTAGACGACATGAATGTTCCGATATCGCAACGACCGAAATTTGCGGACACAAATGGTGAATACATCCTGCTGTAAACAGATGTAACATTTCGAAAATCGCCCTGAAAACTGAGTAACTCATTTCCTTACGGTTCGTGTGCCGCGAGTAAACTGAAGGCAACGCGCCAAAGGAATAATTTTATTCCAGCTGCAATAGAGCAAAGTTTGGTTCTAAGGCACAGACTTTATCCAGCTGCTAGAACTTCTGGCCATTTATTCATTTGTAGCAAACACAAGGCCTTAATGTTGTTTTCATGTTCGTATTCTAATGCATTTTAACGTGTGGAGATAAGAGATGTTATCCCGTAACTAACTCTTGTACACATCAGATACCTAACTTTTAATCATAACTACCTACGATTCGCAAAATTAATCGTACCTTTTTCCATATTCATTGGTAAACCTTCATACCTCGTTTCATAAAATGTTGCAGCAAACTGTTTATGTTGTGGTTGGCAGGAGAGCCAACACCGTATTGCTAAAGGAGGCCGAAATGCAAGCATTTTAGCTCACGCAGGCTGGCGTGAGGTCTGGAACATGACAAGGGAATTAGAACTGAGAAAAACGGACGTAACTGGTGCAATACTTAACTTTAATCCATTAATGACGAACGTCGCTCTTGACATTACATGATTCACAGTATTAATCTTAACTGATAATGGCGCCTTGCTAGGTCGTAGCAAATAACGTAGCTGAAGGCTATGCTAACTATCGTCTCGGCAAATGAGAGCGTAGAAGTCAGTGAACCATCGCTAGCAAAGTCGGCTGTACAACTGGGGCGAGTGCTAGGAAGTCTCTATAGACTTCCCGTGTGACGGCGCTCGGTCTGCAATCATTGATAGTGGCGACACTCGGGTCCGACATACTACCGGACCGCGGCCGATTTAAAGGCTACCACCTTGCAAGTGTGGTGTCTTGCGGTGACACCACATTCCTCCCCCGCAAATCGGCGTACGGTTGTGGCATAACGCTTCCGCCCGCCGTAGGGAGGACCCCATGTTGACGTATGCGACGAGGTGGAGAGCCTAACAACAGGCGAGGCTGTGCCACCCTCAACCTGCCATTCGGACCGCGGGGAGCTAGGAAACGCCTCAGAACCTGCTCCAGAGTGCACGCCAACATGCGGTGTATGCGCCCGTAGAGAGACAGGAGGGGCCGAAGGGTCGACCTCCACCGCGAAGGGCACCCGACGGGCGAAGACGACACATGGTCCGGAGCGGGCAAGAGTTCCATGTCGGAGGACAACTGGTCACGGGAAGCGATCTGCGGCGCGTGACCCAGGGAGGCGCCCGGCGGTTGCTGCGACGCGGTCACTGCGGGCGTCGCCGGCGGGAGAACAGGCGGCGGTGGCGGCGGTGGTGGCGGCGGCGGCGGCGGCGGCGCCGGCGGCGGCGGCGCGTCGCCATGGGGTAAAATGGAAGGCAGCGTCGGTAACACCTGGGGCTGAGGCGAGCCAGTAGATGGGTCCCCAGGGTGCTGACCGGACGGCACCGTCGCTGAAAGCAGACGGCGAGCGGCAGATCCCGTGCGACGACAGAGGCGCAGCTGATTGAGATGCCGACGCACCTCACCAGGGGCCCCCAAAACCAGATACATAGCGCGTCCGAGGCAGCGAAGAATGCGCCCTTCGAGCCAACGCCGTGAACCTCGGTAGTGGCGATGGTAAACAACGTCGCCTGGAGCAAAAGCAGGTGTCTGCCGCTTCACAGGAACCTGATGCGGCGGATGTCGCAAAGACATCAAGGTTCGATGATGACGGCCGTGGAGCAACTCAGCCGGCGAGCGGCCATCTCGGGGCTGAGAGCGATACGAGGACAAAAAGAGCAATAACGCGTCCTCCCGAGAATGCGACTCTTTCAACTTCAACATCTGTGACTTGAAAGTCCTGACCAATCGTTCAGCGGCACCGTTTGACTGTGGCGAAAACGGCGCGGACGTCAGATGTTGAATACCATTGGCCTTGCAGAATGACTGAAATTCTGCAGACATGAATTGTGGGCCATTGTCGGAAACAATAGTCTGTGGAAGACCTTCAATGCAAAAGAGAGCGGATAACGCTTGGATGGTGGCAGATGACGTCGTGGAAGACATTTGAACAAAAGGAAATTTACTGAATGAATCTACTACAACCAACCATCGAGTATTCCAGAATGGACCAGCAAAATCGATGTGTAAGCGTTGCCAAGGGCAAGTGGTTTTTGGCCAAGCAAAGAATTTCCACGGTGGTGCTGATTGTTGTTCGGCACACACCATGCAAGAAGAGCACATATTCGTAATCGCTGCATCGATTCCGAACCAAGTACAGTGCTGACGAGCAAGTTGTTTCGTTCTCACTATACCCCAATGTCCTTGGTGGAGAAGCTGTAAGACAGAGGACTGTAACGAACGTGGTACCACGACCCTGGTCTTATCATTATAAGAACGCAACAGCAACACACCACGTCGTACAAAAAGTCTCTCCTTATGAGCAAAAAATTGGCGAACCAACCGGTCCCCGATCCGAGACTTTGGCAAGGGCCATTGCGTAGCAACAAAACGCAGAACGGGAGCAAGGATAGGGTCGGCAGCTGTGGCTGTAGCTACACGACGAAAATCAATCGGAAACGATTCGACCACGTCATCGGTTTCCGCATCAATGAACATGCAAGCAAGTTCGGAAGAATCGAATGCCATATCCTCAGCAACAGGCAAGCGGGACAACGTTTCCGTGCTTAGCAGTGGACCGATACAACATACCGTAGCGGTACTGCGAGAGGAAAATAGAGCAGCGAATGAATTTCTGCGCTGTACGTGGAGGTACAGGCTTGGTCGGATGAAAAAGCAATGTCAAAGGTTTGTGGTCTGTGATTATGGTAAAATGACGACCATACAAGAAATCATGAAACTTTGTAACATCAAAAACGAGAGCCAATGCTTCTTTTTCGATCTGTGAATAATTTCTTTGCGCAGGCGAGAGCAATTTGGAAGCAAAGGCAATAGGGCGATCGTGCGATCCATCTTTGTGCGCAAGCACAGCACCGATCCCGAAATCCGATGCATCCACCATCAACAAGAGGGGCTTCTGGGGATCGAATGGTGTAAGGCAAGTATTGGAAAGCAACGCCGATTTCAACTGGCGAAAGGCGCGGTCACATTCCGTCGTCCAGACAAACGGAACACCTTTACGGCGTAAGCGATGAAGCGGAGCGGAAATGGAAGAGGCATGCAGCACATGTTTATTATAATACGTTATTTTTCCGTGCACACTCTGTAGCTGCTTCAAATTCTGCGGCGAAGGCAAGTCTTGTATGGCACTAAGGATGATGCCCAGAGAGAAGCCTGCACACGTTCAATTACACCTTGTGATTACAAATCGTGTAATGTTTTTGCGACCTCATCATGCAATGCGTGGGGAACATTGCGCACTCTGAAAAATTTCGGTTGCGCGTTTACTTTCAGGTCCAAATGTGCTTTATAGTTCTTAGCGCAACCGAGGCCCGGTGCAAAAAATGTCTGTAAATTCTTCACATAGACGAGAAACACTGTCTGAAGGCACAATCTGGTTCACTGATAGTACCTGATTTACTATAGACAAGTTAAACAACTGAAATAAATCGAAAACAAACAAGTTCACTGCAGAAGAAGAACGAAGGACGTAAAATGACACAAGTTTTGTTTGTCCTTTGTATGTTGCATGAAGGCTGCACTGTCCTAACACAGGGATTTTTTTACCTGAATAGCTATTTAACTTAACATTTGCGGCACGCAACGGAGCTGTGCCCAGTAGTTTGTAAGTGTCTTGATTGATCAGTGAAACTGCAGCTCCGGTGTCGAGCTGGAATGGTATCACTTTGCCGTTAATGTCCAAGTCTACAAAACGTTTATTGTCCTGCTGACGACAAGAGCGCCTGTCTCGTGCAACGTGAACTGACACTGGTACATAATCACTTGCGACTTGATATGTGTTCCGGCGATGTCGACGCACACTATTTTTGGGACGAACGCTATCACTGTTAGAGAGATTGGCACTGCGCGGAGTGGAATGAACTACATGAATTTCCATGGGAGAAGTTTCGCGAGCCTGAGTATCCTTGGTTCGATTCCGATTCGGGCGCAAAGCAAAGGGCCTGGAGCGGTTTTGAGCTTCCGATCTGGGCTTTTTCTGACAAACACTCTGAACATGTCCTTTCTTATTACAATAAAAGCAAATAGCCTGGCGTGACGTCCAATTCTCACGCGAATGTTTAGTAGCACACCGCGGGCATGATTTGATCACTGCATTTGCTTGCTGGCACGGCACACGTGGCTGAGAGCCTGGCGGCAGCGGCGCGGCGCGGCCGGGCGCGAGGGCTGTTTACCGCTCCGCGCAGCTCGCCCGGCGGGCCGGTTAACCTGACACACTGCTGGCGCAGTTTCAGATGATTCCTGAGCAAAGTAAAGTGTGTCCTGCCGATCCAATATGTCCATCACTTGTTGAAGGGAGGGATTTATTAGTTTCAAAATCTGTTCCCTTATACGAACATCAGAAACGTTCTGTGCAATTGCATCACGTACCATAGTATCTGAATACGAGAGTCCACATTGACACTCAAAAGTACAATCCCTAGTAAAGCCTTGCAAGGTTGCAACCCACTCCCGATTAGTCTGACCTGCCGTACGTTTTGTACGAAAGAAGGTATACCTTTTCGCAACTACATTGACTGATTCTTTGAAATATGCATCTAAAGCAGACAAAATTTCTTCGTAGGACAGAGTTGCTACGTCGGGTCGGGGAAATAATTTGACTATCACACGGTACGTAGTCACGCCGACCGACGATAACAAAAAAGGCTGCCGCTCGTTACCTTGAATTCTGTAGGCGGCGAGATGGAATCCAAATTGGCGTGACCACTCCGTCCAGCTTTCCGATGCCGCTTCAAAAGGTCGAAAAGTGGGTGTAACAGCGTGTTGTGGCTGCGTTAGCTGTGAAGCGGCTGCTACCTCATCGTTTTGCATCGCACGTTGACCCTGGAAGAGCTGTCCAAGGGCATCCAGTAAGGCCTGCGTCTGCTGATTCTGTAAGCGATAAAATTTAGACAGTATATCTGGAGATTGTGGCGAAGCCATTACACAAGTAAATCAGGGCAATTTAGATAAGAACACGTTTACTCTCGTCGCCAATGTTGTGGTTGGCAGAAGAGCCAACACCGTATTGCTAAAGGAGGCCGAAATGCATGCGTTTTAGCTCACGCAGGCTGGCGTGAGGTCTGGAACATGACAAGGGAATTAGAATTGAGAAAAACGGACGTAGCTAGTGCAATACTTAACTTTAACCCATTAATGACGAACGTCGCTCTTAACATTACATGATTCACAGTATTAATCGTAACTGATAATGGCGCCTTGCTAGGTCGTAGCAAATAACGTAGCTGAAGGCTATGCTAACTATCGTCTCGGCAAATGAGAGCGTAGAAGTCAGTGAACCATCGCTAGCAAAGTCGGCTGTACAACTGGGGCGAGTGCTAGGAAGTCTCTATAGACCTGCCGTGTGGCGGCGCTCGGTCTGCAATCATTGATAGTGGCGACACGCGGGTCCGACGTATACTACCGGACCGCGGCCGATTTAAAGGCTACCACCTTGCAAGTGTGGTGTCTGGCGGTGACACCACGGTTGTAAGTAGGGTGTTTAGGTTTTCTTATTGGTAACGCCACATAGCGCTCTGTATGAAAATCACTGGCTGTGCTGTGCGCAGGCTGTGTTTAGTTTGCATTGTTGTCTGCCATTGTAGTGTTGAGCTGCGGCAGCTGGATGCTAACAGCGCGCAGCGTTGCGCAGTTGGAGGTGAGCCGCCAGCAGTGGTGGACGTGGGGAGAGAGATGGCGGAGTTTTGAAATTTGTAAGAATTGGTGTCACGAACTGATATATATATTATGACTAGTGAGGTAAATACATTGTTTGTTCTGTATTAAAATCTTTCATTTGCTAACTATGCCTGTCAGTAGTTAGTGCCTTCAGTAGTATGAATATTTTATTTAGATGGCAGTAGTGGTGCTCGCTGTATTGCAGTAGCTTGAGTAACGAAGATTTTTGTGAGGTAAGTGATTTGTGAAACGTATAGGTTAATGTTAGTCAGGGCCATTCTTTCGTAGGGATTTTTGGAAGTCAGATTGCGTTGCGCTAAAAATTATTGTGTGTCAGTTTAAGCACAGTCGTGTATAAATTTTTCTAAGGGGACGTTTCATATGTCGACCCTTAGCCAAGGATACCTCACTGGAATCTTCTGATTTTTTCTTGTTGTTTGTGTAGTTAGTGTAGCCTTTGTTTATTGCTAGCGCCTTATCATAGAGAGAATTTCCTTTGTAGTTGCAGTCTTTCATTGTTGTACAGTAAAACAGTTGTGGCATGCATGTAGAGTTGCACCAAGTATTTCACAGCTGCGCTTGCAATTAACTAGATATTATTTTCTATGTTAATGTATTCTCTTATTTTTGCTCATCAAATTGTGTTTTTTTCTGTGTTGTCGTGTGAAATTTTGTGACAATAATGGCGTGTGAAAAACGTAATAATAGGCTCCAAAGTAAACTGAGAAATGACAGTGAAGACGAAAGCAGTGTGTTAGCGCCACCATGTAATGAATTAACTAATGTTCAAAGTAGTAATTTGGTAATTGTGCATAGGGAAATGGAGCGGGTTGCAAATAATGGTGTTGGCAGTGAAACAATTAGTGAACAGGGAAGCAATATCGATCGATCGGTTGGCAACAGCTCGCCTCAGGATTCCGAAATGACAGGACACAATCTTGCAAATACTGTAGATTCAGGTTTTGCGTCCTCACCGTTTTCTCAAATAAGTCAAGACACATTTTCTGTTTTTCAAACTGCGAATATTGCCGGTGCAAATGCATTGCCGAATAGGACTAAGGAACATGTTTCAGACACCAGTGCATTACTATTACAATTAACGCAACAAATGGGACAAAAGCTTCAAAAGTTAGACACAATGGAACAAAATCTTCAAAAGTTAGACACAATGGAACAAATCTTCAAAAGTTAGACACAACGCTTGAACAAAATCAGAAACAAATGGGACAGAATCTTCAAAAGTTAGACACAATGGAACAAAATCTTCAAAAGTTAGACACAACGCTTGAACAAAATCAGAAACAAATGGGACAGAATCTTCAAAAGTTAGACGCAATGGAACAAAATCTTCGGAAGTTAGACACCAGACTTGAACAAACACGTGAAGATTTAACTACTGAGTTACATAACATTGAATCGAAATGTCAAAAAATCTGTAATGACGTAAAAACACAAATTTGTGAGCATTTTCAACCTATTTTTTCGCAGCATGAAAACTCATTACAGAATCACGAAGCAGCCATAAAAGAATTGCAAACTGTTGTTCGTGAAAATCACGACACCTTGCAAGCTAAAATGGACTCAGTTGCATCCACCGATTCGGTTACGCAACTTGCAAGAACTCAGGAAAACTTAAAGGACACAGTAGATTCGATTTCAACACAAATGGAAACTCTGAAACTTGGTTCAGAAAAACACACTGAGGAAATGTGTTTACTATCGGAGAAAGTAGCCGAACTTTCGGATCAGTTCACTAATTTATCTACGAAGGTAGATGATAATCTGAATGACACAAAACCGGTAGTCTTTAATGACACAGAAGAGTACGAACAAATTAGGAAATTCAAACAAAGTCTGAATCAAATTAGTACGCAACACCAAAGAGAAATCCGGGAAGTACAAGATCAGCTGACACAGGTCATACAACAATTACGTATTTCAGAGGACACTCGCGCTCCAATACGGGAAGAGGGACATAGAAATACGGAACAGCCACAAGATAATAACACAGGGCACTTCGGAAATTATGAAAGAAATTGGCAAGTGCACCGAATTTTGAGATGGAACTGCCGACACGACGTAACAATGAACGATATGCTACCCGCCGACACGATGATTTTGACTATAAGCTGTTCATTACTACACGTAAATTCAAAACATTTAAGAATTCTGGCAACGACATTCATCCACAAGCGTGGCTCCATCAATTCTCTCATTGTTTTCCTCCCAACTGGTCATTAGAACACAGATTAGAATTTATGTGTGGATACTTAGAGAATGAACCAGCTGTAAGAATGTGATCGGTCATTCACGATTGCCACAGTGAAGGAGAATTTTACCATGCCTTCCTCTCAGCATATTGGTCCCAAGCCACACAAGACCGAGTAAAACATAGCATCATAATGATGAAACATTTCGAACAATCTGAATTTTCCAGTCTTGTCAAATATTTTGAAGACATGTTACATAAGAATCAGTATCTTTCAAACCCATACAGCCCCTCAGAACTCATCCGCATTTGCTTAATCAAATTACCTGAACATTTACGACAGATTATTTTAGCAGGACGATGCAAAGACGACATTGAAGCTTTTCAGGGACTCTTACAAGAATTAGAAATTGACACAGACAGTCGCGGGATGGGAAAACAGGGACACAATCACTACAGTTCACATCCGTCACAATTCCGTGACGACAGAAACAATAACTAGACACGACAAGTCTATTCTTACAACGCAAATCGTGACCAAAACAGACACCACCTATATGACAACCACTGGCGGAGTAATAATAGTTACAGAGAAAGATCGCATTTCCGTAGTAATGACTATCACAGAGACAATCAGAGAAACAGACAATACGGGAACCAAAATAATTATTATCACGGGAGACAGAACAATTTCAGACGCAAGGGTCCACCGCGCAGTGATAATTCAGGGAGAAATTCTGCACCACTTAACCGACAAGAAAGAAACTACAGGAACTACCGACATGACGACAGACGATATGATCGTAACGACAGGCCTGAATTGCAGCTGAACTGGCGGGATTCAAACAGAGCAGGGCCCTCTCGGCAAAGTGAATTTTTAGAAGTTAGGTCTCCAAATCCCAATAACGACGCGCGCCAACAAAGAAACAGACAATGACTCGCACCGCAGGCAGCCACCTGCGCCTGCTGGCTCAGAGAAAAATAACAGAGACACTAATCTTGAGAAAAATTTTAGCATTCTTTACCGACGTAAACCACATGATAATTGCGTTGAAGTTGAAACTCTGCGTACTAGGAAGAGTAAAGGTTTACCCCACATTTCACATGTAAAACCGTTTATTGAAAGATAATCTGCTTTTTAACTTTGTCTTTGCCATAACTTTTCACTTCACATTTCTAGTATGCTTTGTCACACTGAGAAACTGTTAACATGCAACAATGTTTTGAAGTTAACTATAAAGTATAGAACCTAGGGAACATTTTTAAACAGAAATTACGAATGCATTGTTGTAGTGAACAGACGAAACAGTGTTGTTATTTGTACATTCTTGCTTGTTAGTCGCACGATTACGTAAAGACTATAAGGCTTACATACTTAGAACATATACTGTTAATGAGGATTTAATGCAACATTTTGGTTCAGTTGAAAAGACATTATTTATTTGAAGTACTTCCTGTGAGATTAAAGATGACTTAGCATTTGGTTTCTTTGATAGCTACACGATTATATCACGACGCTACTAATGTGTGACACAATTTATATTGTGCTTTTGCGGTGTATCTGTTTTATATCTGCACAGTTTTTCTGTATTATTCTGGAAAGTAAAACATGTTTTAGTAGTAACTTTTGTGGTATAGCTACAATGAGACAGCCTTTATCGTAGCACAACAATATGTTACATTATAGTACTTTCTTGATCATGGTAAGGTACGTAATAACTACGATATCTGTACTGAAAGCATTTCACCTTCGTTTATGATGAGGTAAGTACAATGACTTCTGCAGAACTTAGTTTTCAGAGGACGATAACTACGACACTTCCACAGAGATTATCTTACAACAAGACGCACAGTTTAGCGCTACCCTTACACGTATTTGAGTGATTAATTTTGTACTTAAACATTTATTCTTAAAGATATTTGAAGTACAATGATACAAAGGTTTTCCATGATACATTTCATTCCATTGCTGTAATCTGCAACACCTGAGGATATAATTACATTAATCCTCAGGGGGGTACACGCCTACTTTGTGTACCATGTGTTTGGCAAGCACAAGGAGCTCTAGCTAATATGGTATTTGCTTATACAACTTTACACATCGGTACCGTATTTCTCTAACACATAAATTACACAGCTATCTGATAATGTAACTGAGAGAGACAAACATTTTATTACTACGTCAGCGCCAGATGTTTACGTAATTACACCATTGGATAACTTCACACTTACGAAGTTGCATTTTGTCTGTACTTTATGAACTGTTCATATTTTTTCGGAACCATTGTGATACTATGAGAGCTTTGAATGACATATTTGGTATGGGATCATGATTTTTAAAGTACGTTTGAGGTAGATGACACTTTTGACATGAGCAGATAATTTTTTTTAGGTTTTGAAATTATTGGAGGAAGCTACGACGATTTTGTGAATTTAATTGAGGTGTTATGATGTTATTATTACGATGACTATGTGTATTATGCTGTTGTGGTATGTTTATGATCAATAAGCTGTTGTTGTATGAGTTATTTGATTATGCTACGTATCTGTTATGATGAAATATTGAAGAAGTGTGGACGAATATGTATATGTGTAATAAGGTAAGGAATAATGAGTAGTGGTTAGGGACTCTGGTTTGTGAAAAAGGTGGTTGGAAACCAAGAATCGTACTTTAAGAGATGAAATGTATGTAAATGCGTGAATGTATTACAATGCCGACCAAATATTTTTGGACACTGTTATATTTATAGGATTTTATTTTCTACACATTTGTAACGCAAATTCTCAAACTGTGAAAATATTTTTATATGAGACTGTCACTGTAGTGGAAAGTGCTGTCGTAAATATTTCGATAAGACAGTTAAGTGACCACCTGCAGGTAATGCGTCGTGGGCACCCAGCTGGGCGACAGCCGCCGGGAAACAAGCCATTAGTGTGTGCCTTTCAGAGGCACAGGTGGAGAAAAAAATAAAGAGGCCATTACCCTCGCTATTGAAATTCCTTTGTAGAAAGCATCGCAAAAACGACACGCTCATTACTTGGAAAGATATTTTCTTACATATGCATACCTGACAATGACAAGCGTCTTTCTACGAGAGTTGAGAGAATTTGTACTAACTTATGAAATGTCACATGACTATTGAATGATATTTTTATGCTTTGCCTTTCGTAGTTGCTTGTTTCATTTGACATCTCTTTTCCAGCTGTGTTACAGCATTGGTTTTATAAAATAAAAGTAAATGCATTTGCTAATGTGGAAAACTTTCTGTCAACAGATCTGTTAAATAATAATTATATGATCCACATTCTTAAAAAAAAGGAGCACTTGGAAAGGAAAGAACAATAAGAAGGGACTAGTAACAGGAACTGCATACATAATTCTCTTTTCAAGTACTTGGTAATTTATTTAATAGAATAACTTGTGGTGCACCACTTTAATTACATAGTCATTAAGATGTGATTATAACTTTCCCTTATCTACATTGTTGTCTTTAGTGTACTATTTTTTCTGCTTGTGGGCTTGTCATGTTTGGGTATAAGTTATTACATTTATTGCTGCTTGCTATGCTTACTTGCATTTTTTATTCATTGCTGTTTGTGTTAATCGTTTTGTGCTGCTGCATTGCGTCGTCCCTTAGTTTAGCATCTGAGCTCAGTAGATTTTAAGTTAGCTTAAGAGGGGGTAGACTATATAAGAAACTAACTATGATGAATTGGAAGAGAAGCATTGAGAAGCAAATGAAAATGATTTGGCCAAAAAAAGTAGTGTATAGTGGAGAAAAACTATTTTTGAAAGAAGATGAGAAAAGTACAGAAAGCAGGTATAGATAGGACTTTTTGGAAATAATGAAGAACGAAGGGAGATCTCCGAGAAGTAAAGAAAGCTTTGTTTGCAAAATAGTGCAGTAAAACAAACCCTGCCCTTTCCTTGTGTTATCCCACTATGTATTTGTGTACCCTTGTGTATTTATGTTCTTCCTGTCTTTATATGTTCATCTGATAAGACTTATGTTGTAGAATTTTCTAATATTCAGCTACATTCACTATGATGAAGAATACTGTTATCCTCAAATATAATTTGCATTAATAATATGTCGTTTTCTTTGTAAATATGTTTAGAAATTATTTATTCTGTTCTGTTTTAATGCTCATGTGTGAAGTTGATGTTTCAAAAGTTATTCTGATCTTTTATGTATGTACTTATGTCGTAATTTTTGTAACACTGATGCATTTGCTATTTCGATTCTTTTGTAAAGCCTGTACTACTACAAATGTTATCTGTATTGTTATGTTCTTTAATGATATATTTTGTCCTTTGTTATTGTATTCTTATGTTATAAAATTGTAATTGACACCAGTTCATCAAATTAAGTAACTTGTAAATTACATTTCACTGCACACATTTCTGTTGGTCATAGTATATGGACAATATGTGAGAAGTAGGGACTGATAGTGTTTGCACGTGTGTTAATAATTCAGTAAGGGACTGGATAACAGCGTTGCTGGTTCTAAGGACATTTCAAAAACAATTTTTTCTGAGTGCACAAGTGGTGGTTATGGCCTTGTTATATTATCCGCAAGACTCTTCAATGGTGATTGTGCGCCAGCACAGTCAAACAGATGGCTGCTGGCCATCTCTACAAGGACTACAGTGGGTCTGCACCTTTGATGACCCACCAGTACCATTATTTCTACAAGGACTGCAGTGGGTCTGCACCTCTGGTGGCCCACCAACAGTAATCTCTACCAGGACTACAGTGGGTCTGCTCTGTGATGACCTACCTACCGATAGTCTTCAATGTCAACTGACTCTGCTGTGGCCCATTACCTGTCTGCATGTCAAGAGTCTTCACTGTCTTTCCGTTGGAAGGACAACACTTGTTCATGACTGCATGGAAATCCACTACTTCCGTGTGCATTTTCTTTTACTGCTGAGACATTGAGAAAAAAACACTGCTGTTTTACTGTGATGAACGATCAGGACTGACTTTATGGACTGTGAGAAAATTTTAGCTTTTGACCAACATTGTATCAATAAGTGTGTGCATTTGATATCTTTGTTATTGTAATGATGAACAATTTTATCAAATCATTATTGGCCAGTGCCCAAAACAATTTGTAAATTTTTTTGTGGGGAGCATGGGGGCTATGTAAGTAGGGTGTTTAGGTTTTCTTATTGGTAACGCCACATAGCGCTCTGTATGAAAATCACTGGCTGTGCTGTGCGCAGTCTGTGTTTAGTTTACATTGTTGTCTGCCATTGTAGTGTTGAGCTGCGGCAGCTGGATGCTAACAGCGCGCAGCGTTGCGCAGTTGGAGGTGAGCCGCCAGCAGTGGTGGACGTGGGGAGAGAGATGGCGGAGTTTTGAAATTTGTAAGAATTGGTGTCACGAACTGATATATATATTATGACTAGTGAGGTAAATACATTGTTTGTTCTGTATTAAAATCTTTCATTTGCTAACTATGCCTGTCAGTAGTTAGTGCCTTCAGTAGTTTGAATATTTTATTTAGATGGCAGTAGTGGTGCTCGCTGTATTGCAGTAGCTTGAGTAACGAAGATTTTTGTGAGGTAAGTGATTTGTGAAACGTATGGGTTAATGTTAGTCAGGGCCTTTCTTTCGTAGGGATTTTTGGAAGTCAGATTGCGTTGCGCTAAAAATTATTGTGTGTCAGTTTAAGCACAGTCGTGTATAAATTTTTCTAAGGGGACGTTTCACGGTTTAAACTGACAGTCTTTCGCGTTGGGTAGGGTGACTTTCTTGCCTTGTCCCAAGCACAATTAGATCTGGGATAATACTGTCGGAATACATAAGAATGCTTCACTGTATTAACGTAAACTTTGTATTGTTGTTGCTGCCGTTGTCTTTATTTCGATATTTGACTTTAAGCAGTTCTCCACACTATTTTGTCATCTCTGTATAAGCTAAATCCATTTGAACCTGCTTACTCCTTCCTCCAAACATACACATTCCATTTTGGAATTAGCTACAAGTATATCTCGATGTCTCAAGATGGGTCCTATTTACCTACAACGTATTTTAGTCAGGTTGTGCCCTGAAGGTCTATATGCCTCCGCTCTATTCAGTATCTTCTCATTGGTTACCCTATTTACCCGTTTTATCTTCATCATTGTTCTGCAACACCGCATTTCAAAAACTTCTCGTCTGTACAGTTTATCGTTCACGTTTCACTTCCACACAGACGTACACTACAGACAAACTCTTTAAGAAATTTTACTGGCCAAATAGCAAAGTACAACTACTATCCTTGTTGCTCCTGTGATCATCAGTCAAAAGACAGTGGTGCACTTTTCGATGCTAGTCTATACATCCTGTGAAAGCTTCTTCATCTTCGAATAATTACTTCACCAACATCCATTGAAACCTGGTTAGTGCAATCACGGTTTGGTCCCCCTCTACCATTTTGACCTACTACACTTCCCTTCATTACCACTCTGACTACACCTTGACGCTTCACGTTGTTTCTGTCAAACGATCCCTTCTTCTACTTAAGTAGTCTCATAAACGCGCTTTCTCCCCAAAAGAATTCGATACCTTCTCATAAGCATTTTTCTGTAGTACCACACGTCAAATGCTTTTTTTCGGAATTGTTTACACAATAATTTCGAACTCCTATGTTTATACTCGACGGAAATGTATATTCGACGCAAATTGCTTTCGACATAATTGAATTTTTTGCACTACTTACGTTTGACAACTGAATTGCGCACACATGTATTCCAGGTAAGGAATATTAGAGATCTACGGAACTCAATGGTACAGGGCGGTATGTGTGAAGTGAAAGGGGAGCTGTGAACATTATTTTGTGGTACAAACTGACAGAGATACAAATTATACTGCTGTATCTGCCACCGACCGTGGTTATCGTGCATAGTGACCCTCTGAGTGTAGCACACAAAATCTCAATAAGTGGGATTATGGCAATACGTTGCCCATGTTTCCAATAAAGACATCCAGCATATCTTGTGTTCATGTTTGCCATTATTGGGCAGCAGAATGACTATAGTGACTCAGGACACCTTTGTTTACACCTGTGACGTCACGTGTGCACATCATTGTCCTAGATATAACGTCGGAAACCACGCCCCTCCTACCATCATCAACCTGCCCCTTTTCCAATGAAGTAATAATCAACACATAAGGTCACAATGCTGTAAAAACCAAAAATAACGATGGGCCAGGCAGTCAGTAGGTAGCTGCCATGTTGAAAGGAATACGATCATGTATGAAAAAAATAGATAAAATTAAACAGAATTTCGTTTACATTTTGGCCATGATAGACAAAAAAGTGTTCAAACAATATGAAACTCCTTTGTTTCATGTTCAACAATATCCGAACATCCCTATATTATATATGTAGTTAAGCAAGTGCGCACAAACGTACTCAAACACACACAAACACACTATGGTAAGTTGAAAATGAGAGAGAGAGATTTGATACATACGTGTGTATGAGCAACCCTTCCCACAAAAATATTTCTCTTCTTCATACCTCCTCTGTGTTACCACAAATGACGTGTCACTGATCTCCTTCGTACCAAGGTTGCAGTACATGCGAGGTACCTATTTGTTTCCACCGCCCTGAGTGTAAAGCATAAGTTCTAACAACTGTTCACCAACCGGTAGTATTCTATAGTTTTTGTCCCCTGCGCAGAAAACAGCTCGTAGATCGTGAATCCGTAACCTGTAAGAAACTCTTAGCGAGGAACTATTGTTTTAGAAATGATTAATTTCGAATCAGTTTGGTTGTATGGGATGCCACTCGCTTTTTATTAATAGAACAAGAAAAATAGCACAATTACATTCCTTTTTAAAGTCACAAATGATTTCTGTTCTTCAACAAATTAATGAATTGCTGATTTTCGTAATTAGTGTCACACTGTTCTGTTCTCAGCTACATGTCTGTCTTCCGATACTGCCGAACTAGCTCTGATCTTACAATCTAGACATTGGTCACTAAATTTTAACTGATGCCGTGGCCGCCAACATGTATGTACTCCACCACTACCGAAACAGTTCCGATCTTACAGCCGAACCAGTTTCCTCGCCATCTAAGTTGGGCGCGATCCAAAGTTCGCCGAAGTGCTTCTTCTGCCTTTTCGTTTTGCAGTTGTTTATTATTCTGCTGCTTATTAGTACTTATGAAATAATTTAATGGTAGCACGCTATAGAGAGATGCTTCAATCTGAAATTAAAGTAAATGCGCTGTTTAATTTGTCTGATATTAATAACAGAAGACCGTCATTTTGACGCACAACTACCGAACGCAGCAGCCAGTCGCTTAGAAGAACCATAATTCATGTGGTCTTTCTCACGATAACTGTACCGAACAACCGATCTGTCATCGGTACCGCACACCACATTATTCATCTTGCCACAACTGCCTTCTCAACTGCTCTAAGAACAGCTTCTTGCATCTGAATATAAAGACTGCAAAGCCAGAAATATGTATAAATATTCATTTACCAAATTACTGCTTCATACCACAGTACGACGTGTCATTCCTTCTAAATTTGTGAGTCATTATACTTGTGGAACACTATTCATTTATTGCCAGTGTATTTTCTACTGACGTTCACATACAAGAATTGTGTGACTTTGTAAAGTGTAGGGGCTAATTATTCTTAGCTATAATGTTATTCCACGTTCTTTTCAAATACACAACCGGTGTATGTCATTATTCGCCATACTTCATATTATGTGGCCTTGTACTTTAACCTTCTTTGCCACATTCGTCTTTTATGAGATTTCCATGTCAGTGTTATGTCCTACGTCGACAATATGTCTACTCCCTTGATCTTCATAAAATAGTTGGCGAAAACCAATTCGCCAATATTTACTACGTAACGGCCGACTTACACGTTGCATTTTGTTTTTCCTGCTTCACTCTTCATTAATTGGCCTACTCTTCTGTCGCCTAAACTATAAATCTCTATTTGTCTCTTTTCTCTCGCCATAAATAATTGGCCGACTTTTCTGTCGCCTAATAACCATATCTGCTGCGTGAAATGGCCGCGCGGTTAGAGGCGCCATACCACGGATTGAGCGGCTCCTCCCGCCGGAGGTTCGAATCCTCCCTCGGGCAACGGTGTGTGTGTTGTTCTTACCGTAAGTTAGTTTAAGTAGTGTATAAGTCTAAGGACTGATGACCTCAGCAGTTTGGTTCCCTGCGAATTCACATATACTTGAACATTTTTGAACCACATCTCTCCATTTACTATAAACTTCATTGGCAAGCTATTCCTAGCCTGCAAATGTATCCTAATTCATTACAACTGAAACCACTTCGTCGTTTTTCAATTCATACTAAAGAGTAACCATATGTCTATTTTGACACAACCTGTAAGTCATTTCAAGACAACATTTAATTATTTCCATTATTTTTTCCACCTGAAATGCTTCTATTGTTCACTTAACTGGTTTAGCGTCGTTGACTTCTTGTGCAGCCTTCATCTTATTTGCATGTGTTATTTCATCTGTGTTATATGGATAATAGCCCCCATATTGACTTCCTATTCTTAAAATATTGTAAGAACTGGAGTGTATATAATTATGAGCATAAATATGGTACTGGTGTCTTGCTGTAATTATATACTGTCATGATAACTTAAATAACTCCCAACTGAAACGGGGGTAGATGAAATTTACTGTATAGTACAGTACAGTATTCAACATGAACACACATTTTTTGATATAGTTTAAAAAAGAAGGAGATTAAATTTACTGCGAGCTAGCACAGTATTTAAAATAAATGTTTTTGGTGAAGCATGAACCAAACAAAAAACTAATGCAGAACTGGAACTTCATGTGATGTGTGTGTGTGTGTGTGTGTGTGTGTGTGTGTGTGTGTGTTTGTGTGTGTGTTTGTGTATGTGTATGTGTGTGTGTGTGTGTGTGTGTGTGTGTGTGTGTGTGTGTTGCTTTGTTACCTCTTTCGTCGTTAATTTTGAATTTCCCATCAGCATGGCATTGTGTAATGATTATCACATCACTGAAAAGGGGCGTTACATGTCACATCATCAGATGATGTCATGTAAGAGCATGGCTTCTCATGTCATGC
The DNA here is from genome assembly GCF_023897955.1 of Schistocerca gregaria. NCBI lineage: Eukaryota > Metazoa > Arthropoda > Insecta > Orthoptera > Acrididae > Schistocerca > Schistocerca gregaria. Next base: position 289,983,248 of record NC_064922.1, read on the forward strand.
TGATGATGGTTCAAATGGCTCTGAGCACTATGGGACTCAACTGCTGTGGTCATCAGTCCCCTAGAACTTAGAACTAATTAAACCTAACTAACCTAAGGACATCACACACATCCATGCCCGAGGCAGGACTCGAACCTGCGACCGCAGCAGTCGCACGGTTCCGGACTGCGCGCCTAGAACCGCGAGACCACCGCGGCCGGCCATGCTGATGACGTCATAGAAAAGGGCCGGCGGCAGTGGACTCGTGGCTAGGGCACTGACGTGCTCATGTGACGCCCCAAAGTGAAACAAGTGGGAAAAAGTAAGCAGAGCCATTCTACTTTGGACAAACACTAGCTGGAAGTCAGAAATGTGTATTATGGTGGTGCAAGGGCTTCAGGCCCTTGACGTGTGCTGGCGATTTGTAGGAGCTTGTCTTCCAAACTTTAACATGAAGTTCAAATTCGTCCTCTAAATGTCTTTACACCCCAATGCAGATTTGTAGTGCATCATATCTCAGTCAAACAATTTCACTAATTGCAGACAACAATATAGGTATACTTGCAATATCTTTTAGAATTTATTACCCTACTGTAATGATAATTCAGTTTATAAGTATTGGTAGCCCTGAGAATTTTAGTGAAACTTTGAAGATCTCTTGTACAAATATTTTTGTGGGGTTTATTTTTAAACCATGAATTATAAAATTCTCTGGTTCCTGGGTATCTTACAATGCCAATAGTTAATTCATCCCACCTACCAGTCAGTCATCAATCCTCCACACTCTTGATATCATATCGAATGTGGCGCTCTATAAGCCTACAGAATCATGCGCTTTGTCTATTGACATATCAAAAATGAATTCGCAAGTCTGCCTCCTGCCTCTGCTGTAATTTTATTTCACAATGTTCTTCTTTTTCATCTTCCTCAATGTATTCATTATCACTTTCACCTCCAATGACTTCACCTCATTATCTGCCATCTGCTTTCAGCGATACATACACTACTGGCCATTAAAACTGCTGCACCAAGAAGAAATGCAGATGATAAACGGGTATTCATTGGACAAATATATTATACTACAACTGACATGTGATTTCATTTTCACGCGATTTGGATGCATAGATCCTGAGAAATCAGTACCCACCTCTGGCCGTAATAAGGGCGTTGATACGCCTGGGCATTAAGTCAAACAGAGCTTGGATGGCGTGTACAGGTACAGATGCCCATGCGGCTTCAACACGTTACCACAGTTCATCAAGAGTAGTGACTGGCGTATTGTGACGAGCCAGTTGCCCGGCCACCATTGATCAGACGTTTTCAATTGTTGCGAGATCTGGAGAATGTGCTGGTCAGAGAAGCAAGCGAACACTTTATGTATCCAGAAAGGCCGCACAGGACCTGCAACATGAGGTCGTGCATTGTCCTGCTGAAGTGTCGGGTTTCACAGGGATTGGATGAAGGGTAGAGCCACGGGTCGTAACACATCTGAAATGTAACGTTCACTGTTTAAAGCGCCGTCAATGCGAGCAAGAGGTGACCGAGACGTGTAACCAATGACACCCCATACCATCACGCCGGGTGATATGCCAGTATGGCGATGACGAATACACGCTTCCAATGTGCGTTCACCGCGATGTCGACAAACACGGGTGCGACCATCATGATGCTGTAAACGGAACCTGGATTCATCCGAAAAATGACATTTTGCCATTCATGCACTCAGGTTCGTCGTTGAGTACACCATCGCAGGCGCTCCTGTCTGCGGTGCACCGTCAAGGGTAACCGCAGCCATGGTCTCCAAGCTGATAGCCCATGCTGCTGGTAACGTCGTCGAACTGTTCGTGCAGATGGTTGTTGCCTAGCAAACGTACCCATCTGTTGACTCAGGAATCGAGGCGAGGCTGCACGATCCGTCATCGCCATGCGGATAAGATGCCTGTCATCTCGACGGCACACATGACAAAATGGTAGATATCGAAATAAACGACAGAGGGATAGAGAAACAATTAAAATCGCTCAAAAGAGGAAAGTCCGCTGGACCTGATGGGATACCAGTTCGATTTTACACAGAGTACGGGAAGGAACTTGCCCCCCTTCTTGCAGCGGTGTACCGTAGGTATCTAGAAGAGCGTAGCGTTCCAAAGGATTGGTAAATGGCACAGGTCATCCCCGTTTCCAAGAAGGGACGTCGAACAGATGTGCAGAACTATAGACCTATATCTCTAACGTCGATCAGTTGTAGAATTTTGGAACACGTATTATGTTCGAGTATAATGACTTTTCTGGAGACTAGAAATCTACTCTGTAGGAATCAGCATGGGTTTCGAAAAAGACGGTCGTGTGAAACCCAGCTCGCGCTATTCGTCCATAAGACTCAGAGGGCCATAGACACCGATTCACAGGTAGATGCCGTGTTTCTCGACTTCCGCAAGGCGTTCGATACAGTTCCCCACAGTCGTTTAATGAACAAAGTAAGAGCATATGGACTATCAGACCAATTGTGTGATTGGATTGAGGACTTCCTAGGTAACAGAACGCAGCATATCATTCTCAATGGAGAGAAGTCTTCCGATGTAAGAGTGATTTCAGGTGTGCCGCAGGGGAGTGTCACAGGACCGTTGCTATTCACAATATACGTAAATGACCTGGTGGATGACATCGAAAGTTCACTGAGGCTTTTTGCGGATAATGCTGTGGTGTATCGAGAGGTTGTAACAATGGAAAATTGTACTGAAATGCAGGAGGATCTGCAGCGAATTGACGCACGGTGCAGGAAATGGCAATTGAATCTCAATGTAGACAAGTGTAATGTGCTGCGAATACATAGAAATATAGATCCCTTATCATTTAGCTACAAAATAGATGGTCAGCAACTGGAAACAGTTAATTCCATAAATTATCTGGGAGTAGGCATTAGGAGTGATTTAAAATGGAATGATCATATAAAGCTGATCGTCGGTAAAGCAGATGCCAGACTAAGATTCATTGGAAGAATCCTAAGGAAATGCAATCCGAAAACAAAGGAAGTAGGTTACAGTACGCTTGTTCGGCCACTGCTTGAATACTGCTCAGCAGTGTGGGATCCGTACCAGATAGGGTTGATAGAAGATATAGAGAAGATCCAACGGAGAGCAGCGCACTTCGTTACAGGATCATTTAGTAATCGCGAAAGCGTTACGGAGATGACAGATAAACTCCAGTGGAAGACTCTGCAGGAGAGACGCTCAGTAGCTCGGTACGGACTTTTGTTATAGAACATACCTTCACCGAAGAGTCAAGCAGTATATTGCTCCCTCCTACGCATATCTCGCTAAGAGACCATGAGGATAAAATCAGAGAGATTAGAGCCCACACAGAATCATACCGACAATCCTTCTTTCCACGAACAATACGAGACTGGAATAGAAGGGAGAACCGATAGAGGTACTCAGGGTCACCTCCGCCACACACCGTCAAGTGGCTTGCGGAGTATGGATGTAGATGTAGACGGCTAGTGATACGAGGCCGTTGGGATCCAGCAGGATGTTCCGCATTACCCTCCTGAACAAACCGATTCCATATTTTGCTGACAGTCATTGGATCTCGACCAATGCGAGTAGCAATGTCATGATATGATAAACCGCAATCGCGATAGGCCACAACTCCACCTTACTCAAAGTCGGAAACGTGATGGTACGCATTTCTCCTCCTTATACGAGGCATCACAACAATGTTTCATCAGGCAACGCCGCTCAACTATTGTTTGTCTATGAGAAATTGGTTGGAAACATCCCTCATGTCAGCACGTTGTAGGTTTCACCACCGGCGCCAACGTTGTGTTAATGCTTTGAAAAGCTAATCATTTGCACACCACAGCATCTTCTTCCTGTCAGTTCAATTTCGCGTCTGTAGCACGTCATCTTCGTGGTGTAGCAATTTTAATGGCCAGTAGTGTAGTTGTCTTCTGTTTTAACGGCTTTATCATTTTCTTTGTCTTTCTTCTCCTTTCAAAGTAGACGCCCTTCTAGATCAGTCTCTGTAGCTGTTGAGAATCGGGTTTAAAATATTTAACAGAGCCGACTTCAGACACCATTTTGCGCAGCAATGACAATTTCCTGTCAATTTTTCGTCGTGATTTCAACACTTGACTTTTAAAACTAATCTTCTCTATAACGGAATTCAGAAGCATGTTGGTGTTGATGAAAACCATTGTTTAGTCATATAATAGAAGATGCCGCTTCTATTAAACTGTAATTTTATATGGTGGATTAAATAAAATTATAGGTATCGAAATTAATGCGATAGTGATGATTATTCGAATCACGAACTGTGCTCGTAAGTAGCAAACTGTTTGTATTCTTAATTCACACTGATTTACATATTTAGAGGTTAACATTAAAAATTATATTAGGTTTAATAAGACCGCCGAATATACGCTTAAAATTACGTTCGTCATCTTCGAAAAGGACAGTTACTTTATCACTGTCTCTAATTAACTTTTTCGAAATTTTTCTGAGTGCTGCAACTACGAGGGCTATTCGGAAAGTAAGGAACGAAACGTTTCAAAATGGAAAGCACAGTGAAAATCAAAACTGTTTTATTTGCAACAGCGAGCTACACATTCCAGCTACTTCTCTACACAGTCACCGCTCAGACTTACACATCTGTCTAGCGTTGTACCAACTTTTCAATTCCGTCGTTATGGAAGACAGCCGCCAGTGCATTTCCACAATATTCTACTCTGGACTGATGCTCGTTGTCTGTGTCAAAATATTGTCTTCATAGGCAGCGGTTCATCCCAGCAGAGATGAACCTGTATTGTGCGTGATCAAACACTTCCTACTGAAAACGCTGCAGGAGCATCTTCATTGCCCTTGCAGAGTGCGGCCGAGATTTGTCGTGTAGAATTAACCACTTGACATGTTATGTGGATTGCATAGCTACAGACGAAATCTTTCACCAGGCGCTCACATTTGTTGGGAGCCGCTAATTTCTAGCCACCTTTACGTTCTCACGGTGAGCTCGGAACAGAAAAGAGAGACATGATGCGATCGACGGGCGTACTAGACACAGTGCCCAACGCATCTGTACAAAGCTTCATCAGATTTTCACTGTATTTTCCATTTCCCCGTATTATGTGTAAGAACACTGTCTAGATTCCAGTACATCGCTCGAAAGGTAGAATTTGCGCAACGGACTGAGAGGAGAAGAAGAGGGAGAAGAAGAAGCAAGACTGGTTTCTTCTCAATCATGCTGTTTACCACTTACCCATAGAACTTCATATGTCTGGCTCTCATATTGCAGTCCAGTTGCAAAGCTGGTGAAAAGACTACAAAATCGTGATGGAGGGATCAGTCCACTAGATGAAGCATTCGAAGAACGTGATAGCACTTACGCAATCCGTGCAGACACTTCGTCTGACAGACAATAAATGGATCATATTCTGACTTAAAAAGCTTGGCGAAGAGTGAAAGCAAAAGATATTAAGTCCAGTACAAAATTAGTGACTTTAGTAATAACTAGGGCAATGTAATCTAGAGTGGAAATTGTGATGTTCGATGACAATATATTTAATTTTCTTGAACTGTGGGTTTATATTTGCAATTATTTTCATGTTTATACTACAGTAAATTTGTATTAGGATCTTCCTGTGTCTCTGCTGATGCTTTACGTAGCTCTGGAGTCCTGTTTAGGGCTTCAACCAATACGAAACGTGCGCAGAGTACCTTGCACCAAGTGGAGGTATTCTAATGAGGTTTCGCCATTCTGTTCCTGGCTTTCTGTTTGGGAGGCAGTGTAGTCTACTCTGCCTTCATTCCATCTAGTGTCGATGTGGGATGGTTCCATGTTTGTACAATGGTGAAAATTACGGATGAAAACTTTCCAACTACACTCATGCTCATAAATTAAATATAATTGCTGAATGTGGTGCCACACAACGTGGCACTGCACAAAACTGACGCTAATAGCATAAACACTAAGGGAACACACACAATACAGATCTGTGCGCACGCGGTATTGGTGATAAATTGAGGAAACCATTCCCAAACACATGTGCTACAAAACGCCACACGTACACAGGACGCACAACGGGTTGGCATATTCTGGACCAGGTGGTCGAGGAGCTGCTGGGTATGGCCTTCCATTCTTGCACCAGTGCCTGTCAGAGCTCCTGAAGTCCTCAGGGTTTGAAGAAGCACAGCGATACGTCAACCGAGAGCATCCCAGACGTGCCCGATGGGGTTTAGGTCTGGAGAACAGGCAGGCCACTCCATTCGCCTGATATCTTCTGTTTCAAGCTACTCCTCCACGATGGCAGCTGGGTGGGGCCGTGCGTCGTCGCCCATCAGGAGGAAGGTAGGACCCACTGCAACCCTGAAAAGGCGGACATGTTGGTGCAAATGACGTCCCGATACACCTAACTTGCTACAGTTCCTCTGTCAAAGACATGCAGGGATGTACGTGCACCAATCATAATCCCACCACACACCATCAAACCATGACCTCTATACAGGTCCCTTTCAAGGACATTATGGGGTTGGTATCTGGTTCCTGGTTCAGGCCCGGCGAGAATCACTCTTCAGACTATACCTGGACTCGTCCGTGAGGACAACCTGGGACCACTGTGTCAGTGACCATGTACTGCGTTCTTGACACCAGGCTTTACGGGCTCTCCTGTGGAATGCACCCTGCAGGTCTCCGGGCGAATAAACCATGTCTGTTCAGTTATCTGTAGTCTGTATGTCTGGAGACAAAAGTTCCAGTGGCTGCGGTAAGGTCCCGAGCAAGGATGCCTGCTGTACTCCGTGGCCGTCTGAGGCCACTGATTATTAGATATCGGTTTTCTTGTGGTGGCGTACACTGCGGACGTCCCGAACTGTAGCACCTGGACACGTTTCTTGTCTGCTGGAATCGTTGCCATAATCTTGATATCACACTTTGTGTCACACGGATGGCCCGTGCTATGATGTGCTGTGTTTGATTCAAAAAATGATTCAAATGGCTCTACGCACTATGGGCCTTAACATCTGAAGTCATCAGTCCCCTAGACTCAGATCTACTTAAACGTAACTAACCTTAGGACATCACACACACTCATTCCCGGGGCAGTATTCGAACCTGCGACCGTAGCAGCAGTGCGGTTCCGGACTGAAGCGCCTAGAACCGTCCGGCCACTGATGTGTTTGCCCGCATCTCGTGGTCGTGCGGTAGCGTTCTCGCTTCCTACGCCCGGGTTCCTGGGTTCGATTCCCGGCGGGGTCAGGGATTTTCTCTGCCTCGTGATGGCTGGGTGTTGTGTGATGTCCTTAGGTTAATTAGGTATAAGTAGTTCTCAGTTATAGGGGACTGATGATGTTAAGTCCCATAGTGCTCAGGGCCATTTGAACCATTTTTGAACTGCTGTGTTTGACCAGCCGCCAGTCGCCCTAGTGTTCTACCCCTATAACGTCATCAATATGTGTTCTTTGAACAATTTGCAACACACAGTCAATATTAGCACGTCTGGAAACGTCTGTACACTTACTCGCTGCACCGTACTCCGACATGCACCAACACACCTCAGTGTATGTGGACTGCTGCCAGCGCCACCGTGCGACGACTGCATGTCATACTCCGAAGTGATTTAAACCCGTAAACCACGCACCAGAGCGTTGTTTCACCTTGTATCAGCATTACCCTTAATTTATGACCACGAATGTTTTTGCTGTAGTGACTAATAGGCAATGTACATATTATCTTCCGATCACTTCACGTTCAGAAATTGCAGTGGTATATTTCCATATGGTGAAACGAAGGTTCTTAGTTTGCTCAGTTTTCAGGACATTTAAGTTGATTGTAATCCACATTGGCTTTGTGAATCTTTTGCATTGTTTTCAGAGCAATAAGTCTCTGAACTATTTCGTACAACCAAAATCATTTCATTTTTGTCTTACACAGTTACATGCTGCCGTGCCATCATCTCGTACAAACCTATTACTGCAGGTCTCATCACATATGTGCTCAGAATGCAATGAACTGTTAGCTAAACGAATCATGTGTTACAATTGTAAATCATTTGCAATGAATTCCCCATTCCCTGCGTGGATTAAGATTACATATGGAGAAAGGTACGTCGTCGGATGCTGTTCTATAGGAGTTATGGTTTTTAATACAATGTACAATGTTGTGGAACATCAGTGAGATATTTCTTGAAATACATGACGGTGAGGGGCTCCCTATTTGCTAAAATGTGTGGAGATTTTACTCTTAAATCAGGCCCTCATCTGAGTGGTTTAATGAAATGTTTGAATAAATATCATTTCAAGTTTAAATTCAGTGATTATGGGTACAGAGAAGCATCATTATAGCAAGCATTTCGCTATAAGATGGAAGCTTTCCTCGAATAGCCTCTTGTTCCAAAGGCTTCTCCACCTGTGCTGTTCAATGCAGTCGCGCACTGTCATCCTAAAGAGTAAGTCGGATTCCTGAAAAGACGCACATAAGGAAGGAGTGTAGTGTCCAAATGACGTTGACAGACGAGCATACTGTGTTCAAAGATTTGGAGGTCAGGATTCCCACGAAACATTTTGCCTCCCCACACCATAAAACCTGAAACATCAAAACTGTAATGTCATTTCTAGTTCCCACTTCTCGCCTAATGTGAGTTAAGTACAGCATTGTCGAAGATGGTCTTTTGATGGTCCAGGTATATCGTATAGGGTGGCATGTGTTGGATGGGTGTACTGACCTCCAACTCTTGGAATATACACTGTCCAACAGATTCAATAGTTGATTTTTCCGAAACCCCGTGATTATCTGCCGTTGCGACATACAAGTTTGAAATTTGGCTCAAAGATGCCCAATACCTTTACCTGTAACGCTTCAAAAGTGTGGCGCCCCGCGATGTCTCCCTCGGGCTCGGTGATGCATCAGACAACAAGATGGCGACATATGCGAAAAAGAGGCCAGAGCTCAGAAGTTCATGTGGGGTGAAACTTGGATTCATGATGCCACAGTGGCACCAAATTTCACTACAATTTTGCCCAAAGCCACCATGGGCGTGTTACACGATGGGAATGTCGTCGCACCCCCTCTTACCCATGTTTCACTTCTTTTGAGGCCTCCGCCATGGAGGATAGAACTACGATTCCCCTGGTTCCCTACTGGGCTGGCCAGTTATACCTTGCCTTCTGGTGATTCGCCCTGTGATGTCACCACTGACGGTTCGAGCACGGTGGCATCAAGACGCTGCCCGCATATCCCTGCAGCAGTACAGCAGGTAGAAGTAATTGGAAGAATCCTAGTCCCTGCTCGCGAAATGTTTAGGCTCTCGGCATACTTCGCAGTCCTTCCCCGACGTTTTTCTGAAAAGTAGGCCATTTGGTGTCAGTCGGTGACAGCGATCAGGAGAAAGGTTGCCAAAGTCCCCACAAGCATCATATCAGCGTATTCTGTTAGTGTTGGTCGTATATTGGTGACCGATTCAGTCTCACGTATATTAGGGGCCATTATTCAGCCTAATTCACTTACACGCGAGCAGGCCTCTGGACTACCTTGTGTTGCAACGGTCACAGCATGTTTCAAGAACGTTGAACGGCAACTTAACGTATTAGTGGTTAATTCACCATTGGCGCAAAGTTTTTATGAGGCTAGATTTTTTTCCGTTTTTGGCTTCCAGATCGTTGACAAAATTCTTTTAGCTTCCTAGTCGGCTTTTTCTAGGGCCATGTCTTCCCTAAACCGTCTGCAGTTCCTAAACTTTCAGCCCCGCACCATTCCCTTCGCCATGTGTGTAAAAGTCAAGATCGAGTTGCAGCACTGGCTGGAATTCGGCGTCGTTTCTCTTACTTCGTTTAGTCAGCTGAAGCCAAACAACGCCATGATCACTCGTGGAGATACGCCGGCCGTCGTGGCCGAGTGGTTCTAGGCGCTTCAGTCTGGAGCCGCTCTGCAAGTTCCAATCCTGCCTCGGGCATGAATGTGTGTGATGTCCTTACGTTAGTTAGGTTTAAGTAGTTAGAAGTCTATTGGATTGATGACCTCAGATGTTAAGTCCGATAGCGCTTAGAGCCATTTTTTGAACCTCGTGGCGATTTTAAATAGAGAGCCCTTGTGCAGTGTATAGCAGGTACATAGGCTATTTCGCATCCAGAGGAGTTGTTGGCCAATTTGTTGTTGGCCAATTTGTTGTTGGCCAATTTGTTAGGAAGCTGGTGTTATTTCTGCACTGACTTGAGCAACACATACCTGCAGTTGCCACTGGACGCCGCTTCTCTGCACTTTTCAGTGCTCAACACCTCCTTTGGGCCTTTCCAGTTTAATCACTTGCCTTTCAGCGTTTGGCCTGCTCCATGAATTGAACGAAGATATTTGGAGCTTTTGATAATGGACAGTTACTGTTGTGTCAGTTACCTCAAACATATCTGAGTGTGGGCTTCATGCAAGAGAAGCATTTGCAGTTTTTTCAACGCATTCTGCAGAACAGACTGAGTTCCGAATTGTCTGAACAAATGCATAGTAAAGATAGCCTTGTCCCTACAGACGAGCACGTCACGCCATCGTCAGTCTGCTGGCATCAAAAAACGTGTAGGAGATCCAGTCTTTTTGGGTAAGATTACTTGTTATGCTAAGTTCATGTCCCAGACTGGGCACATCTGCTGTACTCTTAACCACCTTCACCAGAGGGGCGTGAAATTCGAATGGTAGGCACTCCCTTGTTGGCTTCTTCTACGCTGGGTAAGCCGTTAACACTGCTTACTGACGCCTCCTAGTATGATATAGGAGTGGTAATGTCGCACTCGAACCCAGATGGTAAAGAGCAGCCAGTCGCTTATCCTCTGAAGACGCTTTCAGCGGTGCGTCGTAACTATGCAAGGAGGCGCTGGCTATCATTTCTGGCATTAAAAAGTTCCATGTCTTTTTGTATTGAGCATAGTTCCCAGTCTTCACCTACCAGAAGTCATTGATTTCATTATGCGGCCCTCATTTGGAGCTACCAGATGGGACTGCCCAACGGTTGCAGAGGTGGGGACTCTTTGTCAGTAATTATTACCATGCCGTTGTTGCCACTGCATGGTCCAGCATGTTAATGCAGATGAACTAACGTGGCTGCGAGTGTGACCTAGTCAGGAGTTCGACTGACAGGCGGTTCTCGTATTGGACTACACCTTTCACCAGACATTGGGGACTTCCCTTTGACGTCAGAGAATGTCGTGGCTGCCACAGCTTCCGATTCACTTTTCCATGAAACCGTTTCAGCACTCCGGAAGGGATGGTCCAAGCTTTCTAATTCTGGAGCGTATTCAGCATGGCACGTGCTTTTCGTAGTATGTGACCACCTAAACGCTGTCTCTGGGTTCAGATGAACAAAGCTGTTGACTGTCGATTCTTCCAGCACTGTACTTGCACGCCCTCAGCTGCTGCACAAACTGCACGGTGATATACCTCAAATGAAGCATTCGACACATCGTGACATCCAATGGCCAGTGATCGATCATCACACTGAACATAATGCACTGGCTTGCGTGACCTGTGGAGAAAATCACACTGTGCTATCGCAACAGTCTTCCTCTTTGCTGGTTCCAGAGCACCATTCGCCTATGGTACACACAATGTGACAGGTCCTTTTTTGAGAAGCATGTGATCATGTGATTATTGGTATGGGATTCATTGCCCAATTTCCTGTGTGTTCCCAAATTGTCTCCCAGGATGTCTACAGCAAAAGTTATTTGGAAAAAGAGAATCGGCAGCTCTGGCAGCGGCGACATTCTGTCACGTCATATTGTCTGTCATTTTTGCTACCAAGGGCTGCTCTCCAGACCTTCCTCTCTGAAAACTGTCAGCAATTTGAGACGCGGAAGTCTGAAGATTTTTTATTCACAGTAGTATCCAGTATCTGGCTACCATGCTGTTCCACTCAGCTTCTAACAAAGAGGTGGAGCACTCTGTGCGAACGTTCAAGACCAGGATGGATACGTCTGTGTTTGTCTCGCCCCCATGACAAAGCACTGTTTAGTTTTCTAGCCATGAAACACGTTATGCCAAATATGGGTTCAGTCCAGTTGAATGTTTGCATTGGCAATAGAAACGGGTCTCTTGGATCTGTTGCACCCTGAACTGCATGCCCCAGACCATTGGTTATGGCATGTCATGACTTTTGTCATCTCGATGTAACATATGAAGTACAAACGATGTTCCCGTTGAAACAAAACGAAACTGTAATTACTAGTATTCGCAACTGCTAGGAATAAGAGCATATATATCTTAAAGAAGTCACATATTATTATTTGATGGTAAGCATGTAACATAATATTATTTGAAACTAACTTTTACCTATATTATAATATGACAGTCTGGTTCTACATTCGCGAAACAATTTTCGGAACAGTAATTCGTTCTATGTTTCCAAGTGCGTAACGTGTCTATTCCACATAACTCTAATCTCATTAACAGTAAATTATGAGCTGCGCGGAGTGGCCACGCGTTTTGAGGCGCCATGTCACGAATTGCGCGGCCCCTGTTGCCGGAGGTTCGAGTCCTCCCTCGGGCATGGGTGTAAAGTGTGTGTGTGTGTGTGTGTGTGTGTGTGTGTGTGTGTGTGTGTGTGTGTGTGTGTGTGTGTTGTCCTTTGCGTAAGTTACTTTAAGTAGTGTGTAAGACTAGGGATGATGACCTCAGCAGTTTGGTCCCTTAGTTATTCACACACATTTGAATATTTTAGTAAATTACGTATTCGAATGTAATCACATTAGATGCTGCCAGTTCAAGTCTAATTCACAGTTAGTAAAATATTTTAAGTGGCATTAATGTGTGAAAGTTGGAATATGATGTCTCTGTTCATTACTCTACTGACAAATATGAAGTTCCTTCTTGCTTCGATTGATTACTTTGGTTACATCCGATTTGGATACTCCATTTAATGCAAGTAAATTCAGCTGTCATCACTTTGTTATTTCTACTTATTTTACTTTTGTTCCTTTTCAGCATCACGTAATTTGCCTTTAAGGATGTACAGTGAACTCCAACATTCAATATCGATATATTAATCTGGTTATACAGTCACCTTAAGATGGGCATGATCTCGAAATCGGTTGTGATTTCACTAACAACCTTCAGTTGTGACTGGTAAAGGATTTAATTCAATATTACCCTTTAAAGGCACAATCGTGGAATTTAGAAGCATATATTATTAGAAAATTACACTTAAGGTATTGTTTACAGCTTGTCTCGCATAGCTATACTCAATATTATTCAGTTCTGTTATGTTTGTAACTGCCTTCTTTCCAACTGTTGTCTTCATAATTATCCTATCATCCTGAATCCATACGTTTTCAAGACAGAAATGGGATAGCGTATTGTTCAAAATCTTTAGCCGAGTGTCAGACGTTGTTTTATTGTAAATAGTTCTATACATTTTTCATTTAGCCAAAAATATCCGTCCTTTTCCAACTTGAGAAGAACTTCATAATTATTGTCTACGATTTTGTAGCAACTGGTGCTCTTCATGCAACCGATGTCATGTGTCCATATCCGCCATGCTTACTTCCAGGCTGAATTTTTCAGTTGTAGCCTGTACAAGCAGCTAGTCTGTGTCTTCGGCCTCATTTTACTTCGCATTTGTGCTCTTGTAGCTCGTCCGGCGTAGCAGACACTTATTCTTCCAAATTTCGAGGTTTTTTCCTCATACTCACACACAGATTTTCTGAGAGCACTAACTGTGAAATATTTCTCCCAAAAGTTTCAAGATTTTAACTAAGACTTCTGCTGTTACTGAATCTGCTATAGTTAATGCTATGTGATCGAGAGCATCTGTGTGCCGTGGCGCGGGACCAAACTCGAAGCGGTCTCGTTGCGTTGAACCTGGAACCGAGGCCTCACCTTCCGCCGATCCGCTGCTGCTAGAAGTGCTGTTGTTAATTTTCCGGTTTACCACAGTTTTCACTGAAGGTGAAGACTGCTGCTGTTGCTGAATCTGCTATAGTTAATGCTATGTGATCGAGAGCATCTGTGTGCCGTGGCGCGGGACCAAACTCGAAGCGGTCTCGTTGCGTTGAACCTGGAACCGAGGCCTCACCTTCCGCCGATCCGCTGCTGCTAGATGTGCTGTTGTTAATTTTCCGGTTTACCACAGTTTTCACTGAAGGTGAAGACTGCTGCTGTTGCTGAATCTGCTATAGTTAATGCTATGTGATCGAGAGCATCTGTGTGCCGTGGCGCGGGACCAAACTCGAAGCGGTCTCGTTGCGTTGAACCTGGAACCGAGGCCTCACCTTCCGCCGATCCGCTGCTGCTAGATGTGCTGTTGTTAATTTTCCGGTGTACCACAGTTTTCACTGAAGGTATTGGCGGAGTACAGAAAGGAACACTGTTGAGAAGAACATCACTGTTTACAGAAGTTCGGCGGAGATTCGAGTCCTCCCTCGGGCATGGGTGTGTGTGTGTTTGTCCTTAGGATAATTTACGTTAAGTAGTGTGTAAGCTTAGGGACTGATGGCCTTATCAGTTAAGTCCCATAAGATTTCACACACGCAGAGAAGTTCTATTTGGATAAAACAAAGACATGCAAGAGAATATCTTCGATTCTGACGAAAATTTGCGAGTCGAAAGCCGGCCGCGGTGGTCTAGTGGTTCTAGGGGCTCAGTCCGGAACCGCGCGACTGCTACGGTCGCAGGTTCGAATCCTGCCTCAGGCATGGATGTGTGTTATGTCCTTAGGTTAGTTAGGTTTAGGTAGTTCTAAGTTCTAGGGGACTGATGACCACAGATGTTAAGTCCCGTAGTACTCAGAGCCATTTGAACCATTTTGCGAGTCGAAGTTATCACACATTATACAAGAGCTGCCATCTTTCCTGAGAGTAATATCCAACAGATAATGCCAGTGACATTTATTGTTATGGAATAAAATAATCCATCATGGCATCTGTGACGCGAAATCGTGAAATCATTAACGTCAAATAAAATTAGAGCCCAGCTAAAACTGAAATCAATGTCGAGAAGCCACAGCTTCTAATTTCGCTGGCATTATAATCCTATTTTCGAAACTTCGTTGGTACAGATGTTCCTGATGTTCTCATTTTCAGCTATCTTGAATATTTAGTTTTTTGTTGACAGTCGAAAAGGTTACACCTGGTTTCGAGTGTTCGGAGAATTTTTACTTTCTAGCAAGTGGATCAGCCAACGTCCGTGCCACAGTTGTAACACCGGTTCTCGTCAGATCACAGAAGTTAAGCGCTGTCGGGCTGGCCTAGCACTTGGATGGGTGAACATCCCGTCTGTCGAGGGCTGTTGGCAAGTGGGGTGCACTCATCCCTTGTGAGGTAAACTCAGGATCTACTTGAGTGAGACGTAGCGGCTCCAGTCTCGTAAACTGACATACCGCCGGGAGACCGGTGTGCTGATCACATGCCCCTCCATATCCGCATCCAATGACAACTGGATGCTGAGGACGATATGCAGACGGTCGATACCGTTGGGCCTTCACGGCCTGTTCGGGTGCAGTTTAGTTTTTAAAAAGTGGACCAAAGTATTTGCAATAAATGTTGCTTGAAAAATGGAATTAAGTGCAGCACCCCATTCAAAATGTTGACTGTGCTTTTGGCGAGTCTACTATAAGTAACACAAGAGTTTACTAATGGTATAAACGTTTCAGAGATGGTCGAGAAATGTTGAAGATGACGACCGCCCTAGACACCCTAACACATCAGCTATTGACGACATTGTGGAAGTAGTAACGAAAATGGTTATGGAAAATCAAGGAACCACCATTAGAGAGGTGCTTTTTGATGATGTCGACATATCCTTTGGCTCATTCCAATGTTCTCGGGAGGTTTGGGCATGAAAAGTGTAGCAAGAAATTTTGCTCCGAAACTGTCGAATTTCGATCAAAAATGACGTCGCATAAACATCGCTTAGGAACTGCTGAATGCAGTCGACAACAAGCCAGAACTTATAAAGAATACTATAACAGGTGACGAAACATAGGTATACGGGCATGACGTCGAAATTAAGACACAGTCGTCCCAATGGAAACTGCCTGATTGAAAGTCGAAGAAAATTCTACTTGTTCGATCACCTGTGAGTGTTCTTCTCACTGTTTCCATCGATTAGAATGGAATACCGCATTGTGAGCTCCTGCCTTATGGTCCTACGGTCACTGATGAATACTGCCGGGACGTTAAGCACCGTCTGTGTCAAGCAACCAGAAGTAAGCTATCAAAATTGTGGCAAAACCACACGTGGAGTTTGCATTACGATAATGTTCCCGCACCTCAAAACTTATTCGTGACTTTTTAGCCGTTACGTTGTATCAGCCACCGCCTTCGCCGGACATGGCCTCTGCGACTCCTTTCTATTGCCGAGGTTGAAGAGAACAATTAAAGAACGTCTTTTTGCCACCACTGATGAGATAAAAACAAAATCGCTGAAAGACCTGAACACCATAACGAAAAGTGAGTTGCAGAAGAGCTTCTAAGATTGTAAAAAGCGCTGGCACAAGTGTATTACACCTGAGGAGGATTACTGTGGAGGGCAAAGATGATGTTGATGAATAAATGAAGATTATGGGAGAAAAACAAAAATTCACATTACTATTTGATCACACTTCGTACACGAATTTTGCTATGCCTCCAATGAAACTGATTCTCACAATATGGAGCTATTGTATTTGTCCTTACTAGCAATTTTTGTTTTTTCATTTATACAGGGTATAACAGGTTGATATTTCTATTGGTGACTGAGGACTGTGTACCGGAAAACATTACCTCAGTATTTCCGTCATTTGAAGACTATTAATTATAGCTATTAGGAGTCTATAGTGATCGGAGTAGTCTACTTAGCAGTGCAGCACGACCACCTAGTAAACATCAGGTCGAAAGTTTGTTTCGTGTTCGTGAGAAGAGGTTCAACAGAAAGAAAAAACACCCAATACACTGACGCATGCACATATTAAGGTACCATATATAAAAATATTTGTACTCCTTACACCCTGTATATGCATATAACATGTGATGGTACGTCACATAAATGGACATTTGGAGAAAGGGAAAGGAAGTTTTTGTGATGAGACGTGTGAATTATAAAGTATTTCAAGACTGTGTACGTGTGCGCGATGTATAACAAATAGTAAAGAACGTAAGTTATTATTATCAAAAGATAAATATCGATGTAATTAACAAAACACAGTTTTTTTTGTATAATCTCTGTGTAACATAGGCCATGAAGATCAGAGACAATGCTTTGATTGAACTAGCTCTCCTGTTTTGTTTCGTCTAGCGGTAGGCCGCCATTGTAGTGCTGTCTGATAATTAATGTAAGTTTTATCTGTATTTTGCCAAATATAATAGAAATTTTTGTTGGAAAGTGTGTATTATTGACTTAGTTGTCACCTCGCATGATCGCAATCATTAATTATAATTAACAAAAATTTTACAGAACTTCGTAGTGCAGGGAGCTCATCTCCCCTAGCAGGATTTAATCGGCCATTACGCTCACTATATTATTTAATTAAAATATCATGTCATAGTCTTAAATGTCCGCCCCCGGTAGCTGAGTGGTCAGCGCGACAGACTGTCAATCCTAAGGGCTCGGGTTCGATTCCCGACTGGGGAATTTTTATTAATATTTAGAATACGGAGTGAGTTCAGAATGTTTCATTTCGGCCGCCTAACGGCAGACGAGATTCTCTCCAGTTTTGCCTTACAAATAATGAATAAGAAATATTCAAAATCATTACATTCCGTGATATCTCAGTTAATATTTATGTAATTTGGTACATAAATAACCAGTAGCCCCTTAGACACATATTAATAATTACAGTTGGCGTAAGAATACGCATATATAGCAGCGGTCACGTAAACTACACTCTTGGAAATGGAAAAAAGAACACATTGACACCGGTGTGTCAGACCCACCATACTTGCTCCGGACACCACGAGAGGGCTGTACAAGCAATGATCACACGCACGGCACAGCGGACACACCAGGAACCGCGGTGTTGGCCGTCGAATGGTGCTAGCTGCGCAGCATTTGTGCACCGCCGCCGACAGTGTCAGCCAGTTTGCCGTGGCATACGGAGCTCCATCGCAGTCTTTAACACTGGTAGCATGCCGCGACAGCGTCGACGTGAACCGTACGTGCAGTTGACGGACTTTGAGCGAGGGCGTATAATGGGCATGCGGGAGGCCGGGTGGACGTACCGGCGAATTGCTCAACACGTGGGGCGTGAGGTCTCCACAGTACATCGATGTTGTCGCCAGTGGTCGGCGGAAGGTGCACGTGCCCGTCGACCTGGGACCGGACCGCAGCGACGCACGGATGCTCGCCAAGACCGTAGGATCCTACGCAGTGCCGTAGGGGACCGCACCGCCACTTCCCAACAAATTAGGGACACTGTTGCTCCTGGGGTATCGGCGAGGACCATTCGCAACCGTCTCCATGAAGCTGGGCTACGGTCCCACACACCGTTAGGCCGTCTTCCGCTCACGCCCCAACATCGTGCAGCCCGCCTCCATTGGTGTCGCAACAGGCGTGAATGGAGGGACGAATGGAGACGTGTCGTCTTCAGCGATGAGAGTCGCTTCTGCCTTGGTGCTAATGATGGTCGTATGCGTGTTTGGCGCCGTGCAGGTGAGCGCCACAATCAGGACTGCATACGACCGAGGCACACAGGGCCAACACCCGGCATCATTGTGTGGGGAGCGATCTCCTACACTGGCCGTACACCTCTGGTGATCGTCGAGGGGACACTGAATAGTGCACGGTACATCCAAACCGTCATCGAACCCATCGTTCTACCATTCCTAGACCGGCAAGGGAACTTACTGTTCCAACAGGACAATGCACGTCCTCATGTATCCCGTGCCACCCAACGTGCTCTAGAAGGTGTAAGTCAACTACCCTGGCCAGCAAGATCTCCGGATATGTCCCCCATTGAGCATGTTTGGGACTGGATGAAGCGTCGTCTCACGCGGTCTGCACGTCCAGCACGAACGCTGGTCCAACTGAAGCGCCAGGTGGAAATGGCATGCTAGCCGTTCCACAGGACTACATGCAGCATCTCTACGCTCGTCTCCACGGGAGAATAACAGCCTGCATTGCTGCGAAAGGTGGATATACACTGTACTAGTGCCGACATTGTGCATGCTCTGTTGCCTGTGTCTATGTGCCTGTGGTTCTGTCAGTGTGATCATGTGATGTATCTGACCCCAGGAATGTGTCAATAAAGTTTCCCCTTCCAGGGATAATGAATTCACGGTGTTCTTATTTCAATTTCCAGGAGTGTATTTATTAGAAGGCGGTGAGTCACGCGCTGTGTTTAAAAAATATTATATCTTACGTACTTCGGCTTAGGCGATGTCCGTACGAGTGTTATTGCGGTATAAGTTAATTAAAAGTCTCATGCTGGCCCACAATATGTAAAGCCACGCCAACCAAAATCATAAAATATAAAATTATAAAACTAAAAATATACACTTATACTGTGATAAGGGGGAGGGTGTACTTAATGTGGTTTACAAATTTATGTACAGACTCAAACACTCCTCAGGTACAACTGCTTTACCATGTCATGGTGGAGTGCCTGAAGTGAATGTGAAAACGCCCAATGAATGGAGCTTTCTCTCCAGTATACGTGACGTAAACGAAATTTTGACAAACAGAAATTCAGGCAGTCGACCGACTTCGACTCTGCGTGCCTCTTGAAGCAATTCTATTCTCCCGTATATGTATGTGTGTGTGTGTGTGTGAATGAGGGTGGGTGGGTGTGGCTGTATGCGTTTCCAGGATGAGAAGAGGGAGTAACTCTGAGAACAGAAAGGAAGGGAAAGAGGAGGTAGACAACGAAGCGGCTGAGTGCGGCAGGCAAGCAGCGGCAGCTGGAATAAACTGGCGTAATTAATGGGTCGCTGCCGTCGACATGCATAATGCATGGCCCACTCCTAAACAGCAAGTGACGCTGCCACGCGCCCGCACCGCTGGAACTTGACCCTGGCGCGCGACTCATTACGCTTTTAACCTCTTGCGCTGGAGCGAGAGCGAGTGCTGGATGCGCTGTGTATGGCGGAAGAGCGAGCGCTAGATGCGCTGTGTATGACAGACTGGCGCGACGATAACGGCGGTCGCTGGAAATGGTCCGAAATAATGCATCGCTCCTCCGGGGCTTTGCTTTGCCATGCTGTTTAGCCCGAAGTGAATCGCTTGACAAGCGAAGCGACGAATGGTCGTGCAATGTTACATTTTCACGACGGGACGTCATAACCGTTGAATACTAATGATCGACATCGAGTAAAGCTCTTATCCCCTCTCATCTCACCATCCTCCCCTCAATTACCTCTCTCCCGCCACTTTCACTCTTGCGGTCTCACACGCAACACACACACACACACACACACACAGAGTAATCGAGAGGTGTTGTCGCATTAAAGGGACTCAGATCCTCATGCTGCCTTCCTATTTCCGATTTTCCATCTGTAAATCAGATTAACCAAGCGCTTAGAATATTCCTTTGATAGGCATGGACTGCTTTCACCATCTGTGTCAATAAACCTTGTATTACATCTTCAAAGTCATGATAATAGTCAGAACGTTAATCTATAATCTTCCTTCTTCCCGCCCGACGGTAGAGGAACGAACAAATCCTTAAGACAGTCCACCTGATGACTCAATCTCAGAATGTTTTGGCGTGATTTACAAAATAAAAAGTTTAATTTATTAAATATATCTACAGAAATCAGTTGACAGATGCGCCGAGCAATTTTCTCATTGGCTTCCCCGTCCGAGAGTTAAAGTGAATACTGTCAGACAATTGTTTGCAGAAAGCTCTTCATGTGTCTTGTTCATAGACCCAGGATAACAGAAAAAAATGGTCCTAAGCATTATGGGACTTACATCTACATCTACATTTATACTCCGCAAGCCACCCAACTGTGTGTGGTGGAGAGCACATTACGTGCCACTGTCATTACCTCCCTTTTCTGTTCCAGTCGCGTATGGTTCGCGGGAAGAACGACTGTCTGAAAGCCTCCGTGGGCTCTCGAGTCTCTCTAATTTTACATTCGTTATCACCTGGGGAGGTATAAGTAGGGGGAAGCAAGATATTCGATACCTCATCCAGAAACGCACCCTCTCGAAACCTGGCGAGCAAGCTACACCGCGATGCAGAGCGCCTCTCTTGCAGAGTCTGCCACTTGAGTTTGCTAAACATCTCCGTAACGATATCACGGTTACCAAATAACCCTGTGACGAAACGCGCCGCTCTTCTTTGGATCTTCTCTATCTCCTCCGTCAACCCGATCTGGTACGGATCCCACACTGACGAGCAATACTCAAGTATAGGTCGAACTAGTGTTTTGTAAGCCACCTCCTTTGTTGATGGACTACATTTTCTAAGGACTCTTCCAATGAATCTCAACCTGGTATCCGCCTTACCAACAATTAATTTTATATGATCATTCCACTTCAAATAGTTCCGCACACATAGTCCCAGATATTTTACAGAAGTAACTGCTACCAGTGTTTGTTCCGCTATCATATAATCACACAATAAAGGATCCTTCTTTCTATGTATTCGCAATACATTACATTTGTCTATGTTAAGGGTCAGTTGCCACTCCCTGCACCAAAAGCCTATCCGCTGCAGATCTTCCTGCATTTCGCTACAACGTCTGACGTCATCAGTCCCCTTGAACTTAGAACGAATTAAACCTAACTAACCTAAGGACATCACACACATCCATGCCCGAGGCAGGATTCGAACCTGCGACCGTAGCGGTCACGTGGTTCCACACTGTAGCGCCTAGAACCGCTCGGCCACTCCGGCCGGCAATAACAGAAAGTGCAACTAAATTTTACTGACAGTAATATGTTGCAGTTTTGTTTCATTTTAATTATAACAATATAAATTTATGTGTAAAAGCACAAATTGTTAATATTCTACATTTCTGCCCCGCGTGATCAGATTTTCAACTTACAATACCATCTACAGACAGTATCTGCCTATCGTCCTCAAAGAAGAGATTAATGTCAGTGTACAGAATTCGACGTAACTGCGGACGAGATATAAGAAATGCTTAAGGATCGCATTGAGACAGGCAACACTGTCCATGAACCGACAACGTAACTGCCTTCCCCTTTGCACAGCAACCATTTTGAATCGTACACTTGACCTGCAGTTGATACATGAGTTTTCAGAGTGTCTGAAGTGAAGTTGTACTTGTCAACTTCCTTCCGAACATGAACCGGCAAAATGATCAGTTTCCTGTCTGCCCCGATAGCCCAGTGGTCTGCCAGCACAGTAGCTCAGCGTGGTCGGTTAGAGGGTTATCTGCCACCTGTAATGATAATAAAAAAACCTGAGTGAACAGGTGAACGATGCCGCACAGCGATTGTCATGGGACGTCCACCCTGAACAAATGGAAACAACAAAACGAGATAAAAAAACAGTGGTCAGTGTGACGAACTGTCATGCCAAGGGGCCCTGGTTCGATTCCCTGCTGAGTCGGAGGTTTTCTCCGTTCAGGGACTGGCTGTTGTGTTGTCTTCATCGACATTATCATCATCATCATCATCATCGTCATCATCATCTCTCATCCCCATCGACGCGCAACTGGCGTCGCCGAAGTGGTGTCAACTCAGAAGATTTGCACCCTGCTACCGGTCCTAGCCACACAACATTTATGTTTTTTTATCAGTTTTCTGTGAAGCTCCATAGTACTGCTACTGTGACAAATGAAAAGCTACAGGCAGCCTACAGACAAGGCGTCCTATACAGAATACACCTTTCCATAAGTTTAGAAGTAGTGAAGGACAAAGCAACTGCATGATAGCGAACTTCAGGAACTGATGATAACGTGGAAAGAGATGACAGGCATGTAAGGTCAGGTCGTTGATTGATGGAGAGAATGATCAGTATTCGGTTTAATTACAACGTTTCTCTCGTCCATCCAATTTTAATATTCGTTTTGAGCATCTGAAAAGTCTGCACAATGATGGTTCCGGAGAACATCACAATTGAGCAGAACACTATCAAAGAATATGTCCATTTCGGTCTTCTGGGTCGCCTTCAAAGGCAATCGCAATTCTTCATTCGCGTTGCCGCAGGCGAAGAAATATCGATTTTCGCTTGCGATATCACCGAATGGAGAAAAGCACATTACAAGCCTTTCCTCTCTCTAGAAAGGTGGGATACGTATATTAATTTTTACAGTGTAGAAACTACACTCAAAAAGTCTGAGTTTTCCAAGATAAACGTATACCAAACCTTTCGTCAGAAAGTTATTAAGACGCTTAGGAGGACCAGAACACTGTGTAAATAGGTTTTGCTGACACCTGGATGGTGCGTCACGACTATACGCTGTGAAGGATGGAATTTCTGGCAAGTAATTCTTACGTCATCACTCTCCCTGTCTCATTCCATATTCAGCAAACTGCAGTTCCAGTGGCTTCTTATTTTCCTTAGCTTGAAAGGATGTCACTATGATACTTTGGCTAACGTCCAGAAGAGCGTAATCGATGATTCAGAACTCTTATGAAGACGTAACAACCACTCTTTCGTTCCGTAACTGGCACGGGTACAAGAAAGTCTCTTCGGGTTTGCTGCCGGATCCTAAAATCAACTCGATTCGATAATTCGGCGATCCAAGTGGACGCCATCTACAGTAGAATGCTGCTTCTGCTGATGAGTCCCACTAAGTCAGTTGTTTCTCTAGTCATCCCATAACTTTTTCCGTAACCTACGCTGATCTCCTGTCTCGCCTCCTTCTCCGTCGTTAGGAAATAGTATTTCCGTTAGCAGGGTAGTTGAATGTTCCCAACTTTCTGTTATCGCCACCATCATTCCTTTGAGTTATAAGACTGTTGGTGATCGTATTTTCTCGCAGACAGTTTCGTATGTTTCACCCTAGGATCTGTTTCTACGTTAGCCTCCACGAATTGCTTCCACCGACCCAGATGTAAGAAGCTCCTTTTGAATGACGTCTCCCGACAGTTATCGATGCCTCCATTGGCTCATGTATAGCCACTATCAGTTCCTGAGCTTTAACGTCTACATTATTACCCAGCAGTGGACTTCCCGTCCAGTGAAACATTCATCTTAAGTTTTCCCAGTCAGTGTCCTCGCTGTTGTACTTGGGCCTTACGCTCACGTTTTCTGTACCGTCGCCGCGCGGGATTAGCCGAGCGGTCTCAGGCGCTGCTGTCATGGACTGTGCAACCGGCTGAGGTTCGAGCCCTCCCTTGGGCATGGATGTGTGTGTTTGTCCTCAGGATAATTTAGGTTAAGCAGTGTGTAAGTTTAGGGACTGATGACCTTAGCAGTTAAGTCCCATAAGATTTCACACACATTTGAACAACTTTTTCTGTACCGTCTTGGATTTCCGTTCCAGATGGATTGTCAGTTTCTCAACGATCTATTTTTTTAACTCCCAGCGATCGCGTTTGCGTATTGGCCCACCAATCATACATAACATTGTTTTTTAACGTTACATTGTTGTTGGACAATTGCGAGCCCGTACCTAGTCCATTATTGCTTCAGATGACACAGTAATAAATTGCGTTGTCTTACATTAAAGTGAGCAGAAGTAATATGAAATAAACACCAAGCTAGGTGAGAAAGAATTTACGATTCGTGCAAGAAAATGACTAGCTTCTGAGCTAGTAGCACAATTCTACAATGAGGCAGCTATCACGTCATGCAAGAGATAACTAGTAATCAAATACGCAGGTGACAGGGATCTATTGCAAATGCTCTATTAAATGCTTCGACTGGGCCATTATTGTGGTGTTACCCTTCCGTGTGGCAACAAATTGATGTAATGAAAGGTTTATTTTATTATTGTTTGATTAAAAGTTGATTTAGCTCATTAATGTTAGTTTACTTTATCGTTGTTTAATTAAACTACGATTGAACTGTAATTTTGTTAACATAAAGGCAGCTGTTCGTTACATCCGTATAAAGTGCACTGCGCGTCCGCTCGTGTTATGAAAAACGGTGCCCCTAACGGCGAACTTCTCCTAATTCCTTTTGAAACATCAGGCTGTCTCTCCCTCCTCATTTCCCTGTAAGTACGGGTCTCAAAGACTTTTCTCTTAGTGACTAATCATTTTTACGGCTATTGATTTTTCCCCTTAAGATTTTTTGCAAAGTTGTTGAGATTGAAAAGTACTTACGTGATGTGTTGACTAGTTACTCGAGAACGATTGTCCCTTACATTCTGTGTTAGTGACGAAAACAATACTTCTCCGATAATTTCTGCATTATCCCATATCCCGTTTTGGAGAGTGTAACAGTCTTTATTCTACACTGTAAATCGCAATAACAAAGGGAATAAGATTCGTCGTGGATCGCTTCACGCTGTTCAGGAACATTTGTTATCAAACAAAAATTTTGCAATGACAAATATCGTACTAGGGATGATGTCATCGGTTGCCCCTCAGCTACAGGAGTTTTTTCAGAGCTACGAAACCACCAGGTAAGCTTGATTACTAACCAAGTCTGAATTCTAAGAGCCAGTAGAACTATTGCTCGTGAGTTATCTACAAAACTAATAGGTTCAGAAGTAATATGTGCTATATTGGTAACTAATTAATTGTCATCATAACTTACTCACTTAATTATGACAGTGTACAACAAAAACACTGACACTGAATAAAAGATCCGAATGATGAAAATAAAACGAAACAAAATAACTGTAGTGATTTGGTTGGTATAGGCGAGGGAAATATGTACACAGTGATTTTAACATTCACATTCAACATCCGCCTTGATCATATCGTGAGTTGTTACATGTTAAAACAACAAACTATGGGGACGTGGTTTATCTGTTTATTTGATTCGGGTCACAGGAAATGTTCTGTAATTCTCTTCCACGACAGGACACTTTATGCCATTTCCCTTCCCTTCTATTTTACGGCGGCGCCAACGCGCTACACGATTCTCTTGGGAATATTGGAACTGCGAACGGATGCTGTAAACATCTACGAGACCTCCCTCGTCTGGCCGCTAGCTTATCTAGGTTTCTGCTGCAGCAGAGACAACAGTATTAACGACAGCCTCCCATATAGGAGAAAACATAAAGAGTGGCCTGTGTATGGGCAGCGAAGAACCAGCACCAGTGACCGTTTCAATGTGAGAGCGAGTAAATGTAGGGCGAAAACAAAGGAAGAATATCCTACTGTCGTTTTGAAATTGAAAAGATTAAAGGGGAAATATTTTTCTTTAGCTATCACTTTTCCCTCTCGCCTTGTGTAACAGTAATTATTTTTATGCAGTTCATTAACTGATTTATTAACCTCGCGAGATTAATTCGCCAGACTGTCTTTTACATCTAACTAGGCTTCCCACATACACTGGTGCGCAGAACATAAGGATGAAAGTATCTATCACGTGACGTGTCACTACCAAGTAACATAGCTCCATGAGACGTAGAAAGAACTACTACAGTACAGTACAATACAGAAGGTCGTTGAAGGAAATACCCAATGAAAACAACCTGAATCCATCTTAAATGACAAAAATGACAGCATTTATAATAGTATCATCTCTGTTTTCAACAACAGCCTACATTGTTGAATTAGAAATGCACCCTCCCACCCCACCCCCACCCCCACCCACCCACACACACAAACGCTCGCGCGCGCACACACACACACACCTTCACATTTACAATAAATAATTAGATATGTTACCATGGCGTTCCCTAAATCAACAATGGCCTCATTTACTAATCTACCATCACACCATCAGCTTGTACCCCCTATCAGCTTGAAACTATACGTACATCAACTCAAAAAATGCTCAAATGTGTGTGAAATCTTATGGGAGTTAACTGCTAAGGTCATCAGTCCCTAAGCTTACACACTACTTAACCTTAATTATCCTAAGTACAAACACACACACCCACGCCCAAGGGAGGTCTCGAACCTCCGCCGGGACCAGCCGCATAGTCCATGACAGCAGCGCCCAGACCGCTCGGCTAATCCCGCGCGGCTGTACATCAACTAACAGCATAAATTGTGTACCTATCTGCATATTTGTAAAGCGTAACCAATGTATCACTCCAAGCTTTAATTAGTTGTAACATGTAACAGATATAATATTAAGAATCCCTGGCCTGGAAAATTTTGCTCTTCTCCAATTATTACTTTCACCTTCTGTATCTGAATCTCCCCTTCCCCCCCCCCCCCTCTCTCTCTCTCTCCCTCTTTGTATTTATCTATCTTTCTGCCTCCATCCTTCCCAGCCAAAATTGTGATTTATCTATAATTTTACCAATGTTGGCAACATGATTATGTACTCGAAGTTTACAACATCCCTCGTGATTATATAAACGAGTGTGAAATTTAAGTTACATAAACTTGATAAACTTGATAGAAAAGGATTTGTATAGCAACTGAAATATTTATTCCAATGCATGAACTCAGCAAACTGAACAATGATCTCCACAATCCTTCAACACTTATTCCAAAATAATACTGATATACGCTAATCAGAATATTATCGTCGCCTACCTAATAGCCGGTATGTCCAATACTGGCACGGATAATGGCGGTGAAGGATCGTGGCATGGAAACAATGAGGCCTCGATAGGTCGCTAGAGAGAGTTGGCACCACCTAACTCACGCGGGAGAGGGGGGGGGGGGAGGGGGGGCGTAGTAACCCTGACGCCACGTTCAATCACATACGAGATGTGTTCGTTTGGGCTCAGATACGGCGGAGAGGGCGCAGCACATCAATTGATACCCTCCACTATGTTGCTCGAACTACCCACCACACTTCTGGCCTCGTAGCATGGAGCATTATCTTGTTTAAAAATGCCACTTCCATTTTGAAACATAACTTTCATTAAGGGGTGGACGTGATCTGCAACCAGTGTACGATGCACCTTGGCGGTCATCGTGCTTTCCCATGAATGTTCCACATATCGTAATGGAGTCGCCTCCAGCTTGTCTCCGTCCTGTAGCGCGTGTGTCAAGGAGCTGTTCCCCTAAAAGACGACGACTTAGCGCCCTCCCATCGGCATGATGAAGAAGGTATCGGGAGTCATCAGACCTGCAACGCCCTATCGCTGTGCCAAGGTCTAGTGCCGACGGTTACTTTTTCATTTCTGCTGTAGTTGCCGATATCGTGGAGTTAACATTGGCACATACACGGGTCGTCGGCTGACGAGGCCCATCTTTAGGTGTGTTCGGTGCACCGTGTGTTCAGACAGTATTTGTACACTGCTTAAAATTGAAGTCTGATTTGAGTTCTCCACATTTCGCCGCCTGTCCTGTTTTACCCTTGACGTCCGGTATCTGTAACGAGGGTTGGACCCAACCTCACGACATCTGGAAGTTGTTTCACCTTGGTTTCGCCACATGATGAAGACATTGACCACAGCATTCCTCGAACACCCAACAAGTCGTGCCGTTTCGGAAATGATCTTGCCGAGCCTCCGGGCCATCACAATCCGCCTTCAGTCAAACTCACAAGGGGAGGCCACCACGTTTGGAACATGGATATACTGCAAACTTCGTAGAGTGGTAGTACTCCATGAGGACAACAAATTGTGTAAGCAGTAGCGCGTACTTCTCAAGCCTTATTGAGAGAATCGCAAGATAATTTCGGTCGTCGAATATATATATATATATATATATATATATATATATATATATATATATATATATATATGTGCGTGGCCACTTTAACCATGAAGCGGCTGCAGCCGAGTGGTGCCGGCAGGGTAGCTCAGCGTGTTGGGTCAGAGGATTAGCTGCCCTCTGCAATAAAAAAAAGTGAGTTAATACATCAACAACGAACTTAAAACGGTGTCTTACGACGACCGCGCCGGTCAGACGCAACCAACGAAAACGAACAAAATGAATCTAAAAAAAGCGTGTTCGGTCAAAGCGTTAGTCACTGTTTATAATAAAAAAAAACTGAGTGAAGTGATCATCGACAAACTGAATGGGTGTCATTGGACGTCCGCCCTGAACACGTTCAACGAACAATATAGAACATAATGTTTTTTTTTTTCAAGTTTTTGAGTTTCAAGCCTCTCGATCGCTGGATCGAGTTGCGTTCGTCAGTTCTTTTTGTTTTTTCTATTTTCAAAACAGTCATTTTCTTTATTGTTTATATTACAATGTTATTTGGCAGTCTACTAATTTTTACTACCACAAATAATGTAATATTCACAGCTATCGACTAGTAAACGACCAAATGCATAAGGTCATACTGAAAATGTATCCTTGTCCGTGATTTCAGAAATCCCTTATACCTGGAAGGAGCCCGAAACGACTTGTTACCTTCAAGTTTTGACCCACACAGACGGCTTTCGAAAGATGTACAAGTAATCGTCGCTTTCGACATTACGAGTACAAGTTGCAGAATGGTATATTTCGTGAAAACATGGAAAACATGAAGTTAAACGGCACCAGCTCCATTGAATAAATGCTAAGTTTCCGCATACGCAAGGTCTTTGACGTTTTATGTGGAAAAACAAACCTTGTTAACATTTTCAAAAACCTCTCTTTCAGACAATAGTTTGGAAAGAAACCATGCACAACGCAGTATTTCCTTAAAACTCGACGCTGAAAATTGGTTATGCAGTATCGAGTGTATTTTAAGAGCGTCTTAAAAAAAAATTGGTTCTATATTGTTCGCCAGGGCGGACGTCCGATGACACCCGTTCAGTTTATTCGTTCATCTGTTTGCTCAGTTATTTTATTAGAAAGGGAAGCTAACGCTCTGACCGAACGCGCTGAGCTACCGTGCCGTCACCACTTGGCTGCAGTCGCTTCATGGTTAAAATGGCCACGCACAGATATATATTCGACGACCGAAATTATCTTGCGATTTTCCCAGTAACGCTTGAGAAATATGCGCTACTGCTTATACATTTAGTTGTCCTCATGGGGTACTACGAGTGTACGAAGTTTACAGTAAATCCGCGTTCCAAACGTCGTGGCCTTCCCCATTCTACACATGGACAGCATGCTCACTGACGCTACATGCACGGTACTAGCAATCATTCTTCGCCAGGTGACGCAGCTATCACC
This sequence comes from Schistocerca gregaria, assembly GCF_023897955.1. NCBI lineage: Eukaryota > Metazoa > Arthropoda > Insecta > Orthoptera > Acrididae > Schistocerca > Schistocerca gregaria. The sequence goes on from NC_064922.1 coordinate 290,013,221, forward strand.
CGGACGGGTTTATATCGATAGTAGGTCGGTGGTCATTATGTTCTGGATGATAAGTGTATATGCTTTGTACTTCGAGATAATATTTTTGTTTTGCTTCATGTTCTTTGTACCTAGTAGTTTCAAGACATCATTGTTTACAGATTACGACAGTTTATATGTAATGTGTTACGACAGAGCAAGGAGCCTGTGACCACTGGAGGTATTCTATTTTAGTTGTTTATTTTCTTCTTTAGACATGTTTATTTTTCAGTGAAAAACCTCCGTAAAACAATGTTCTGAAATACTGTTTGTTTTGTGCACTAGACAGTGTCACACGTTTCCCCAAAATCGTAACACAACACACACATGTCATACTAACACATGTTAATCCATCCAGTGATGGAGGTTTAAGCCTTCGAAAATTAAAAAAAAAAAAAGAAAATAAGTAACGAACGGGACTCGATCCAGCGATCACGGGGCTTGAACGCTATCCACTTTTTTCTTTTTTTGCATTTTTTTTTCGTTGTTGAGCGCAGTATTTGTTCGTTGCGGGCGTCACATGACATCCGTTCAAGTTCGTTGTCGATCCTTTCACACGGATTTTTATTACACAGGCTATCCAGCTCACGCTGAGCTACCGTTGCTGCCGCTTCATGGTAAAAATGGCGACGCATAGGTATATATTTGACGACCGAAATTATCTTCCGATTTTCTCAATAACGCTTTAGAAGTACGCGCACATTTTGCTGTCCTCGTGGAGTACTACGAGGGTACGAAGTCTGCAGTAAATCCGCGTCCCAAACGTCGTGGCCTCCCCTTGTACGTTTCATCGAGCTACATTACTTGACAGTGGCACATCGCGTGGAAGTTACTTTCGTTTTAATGCTTTGAACACCAGCGTATTTAACAACGAATACATCGCGACAAGCGAACTATAAGAGTTCTGTCTAATAAAGGTTAAATTATTTGGAAATAGCTGTTACACGTTAGAAATGTGTTACTGGCAAATGCAACATACTGCTCATGCAAGCGAGGGGCCCGAATACTTAACTCTGCAACGTGTTCTCAGCGAGAAGAAGACATAACCTCATTCTAACGTCATACTTTGCTTTCGCAAGAGAGAGCAAAATTTTCACAAGAAGACCTATCAGTATGCTGATAAGGCGGAACGGCAACAACCTGAAGTCCAGGAACACATTCTTGTGGAATAGAGGGATGATGAAGACCGCTGATGAGCGCAGAAAAGTAGGCAACATTCGGTCATCGCCGGCCAGTAGTAATGTTATTGCCTCAGCCTAACAGTAATAAGTACTCAGGCTTCCTAGCCTTCCCATTAATTACGTAGCAGTACAGTTGTGAGGCCAAACCTGTGATTTTCTGCTATCGCGCACCTAGATGACTTCCGCCTTCAAAACTCAAATCTGTCCTGCTGTACTCCGCTGCTGTAAGCCGCCGACCTCTCAACCACTGATGGGAAGACTTGGAGACTTCCACCACGATCTTTCTGAACATAAACGATGGTGTTTGGTGCACCGCGCTCCTGTGACAGTACTCGGAATGTGCGCTAATCGCTTCTGTCCCCAGCTAGCACCTGTAAGCAGTTTTCAACATCCTTGGCCTTCCTCGGTGGAATGACTCCTGTTGTCTATTTGAAAACCGTGCAGGGCTACTGAGTGGTTAGCCGACCATATCCCTTCGATATCTACGAGAGTACTCTGGTATGAGGGGCGTTCAATAAGAAATGCAAAACTGTTTTTCTGAAAGCAGGTTGGTTCTATTCAGGATTCCGACACAACATATTATTCCACACATTTTTGGCTACAATAGTCTATGTGATTCTTCAATTTCTCCAGGCGTATTTTATGACGAAATAAATCACGGGTTAACAGCCTGGTATGAGTGTGTATAGGACACAATATTTCGGCCATTGTCCACGTTGCCATCATCAGGTGAGCTGATGTACTGACCGGCGGTGGGCCAGCGCCGGAGGTAGGAGCGGGAGGGAGATTTTCCTAAATATACAGTACATGATTGTATACTTTTATGTGACAAATACTTGTTACGCTAATGTTGTATCATTAGCGCCCAGGTCGCCGATGGACCACCTCCACCTTACTCCACTCTCCGTCCTCTCAACAACAGTAGCGGTCTCAACACAAGACCCCTCGTAACACTGAGATAAAAAGTGAAAATATTTGTAGCAAAATCAGCAAAAAACCATAGTTTCGTTTCTTTCACGAAAAGTGCAACCAAGACAAAATACAGGCAATTAGATTTCAAAGAAGAGCACTGGTAGCGATGAACATGATAAAAGTGGCGGGAGACGGACAGAATGAGAAACGAGACAGAAAACACGTAATGAAGATAGGGGAAAGAAAGTTGCGTGATTCACTGGTAAATGGGAAGAGAATGAAGCGGTACTGTTTGCTGCGCTGTTTGTCGGTAGAGACGTCCAACGACCATTGTCGTCAATGTTAAATTGTACATATCCAATTCATTCATGGTGTTGAATACTTCCTCCAAACACCTGTTAGTTTCGATGATAAAACCTTCTGAATCGTGGGACCACGTCATACTCCTTTTCACACTTTCTCAGTGTTCGACGTATCGATCCCTCCGCTGGGGTCCTTATCAGGATTCCAGTGGCGACCCTAGATGGCATGTTCCGTGCTTTGCCCAGAGGAAAAGAGTCAGTGGGTATAAGAGTCTTCAGCTTTATTTGCCCATCCGTCATGTATGGATAAATATTGAAAGCATCTACAAAACAGTGGGAGAATCCAAAATTTTATTGCTGTTTGCCCTCTATTGTTTCCTGGTAGTTGTTCACGTCCTTGCCCGCTATGGCTGACTGATTATTTCCGTAATAACGAGCAGTCACGAAGACGGAAACCCTTACGTTTATTGAAATCGTACTCATTCTTCAATTTTCCGATAGCTTCAAGGACTTTCATGCTATGAATGTTACTTCATCTGGCTAGCACACGTATGTTCTTCAAATTCATATCCTGGACACACTCATCTTGATGCTCTTTTCCCAACTGTTTCGCATTTGGTCTTAAATGTATATGGCGCTAAAGCTCTTTAACCGTTCCTTTATTGCTCTTCCAGTTTCGTCGATAATTCCACCATAACCACAGAGCACTTCTCATAGGCATATTGCCGCCGTGTAAAGGCGGCCACGCATGTCCTGTGTCAGTAGGAAGAGATCTTTTATCTTAAATTGACCGAAAAATGGAGTCCTTAAACAATTCTTCTGGAGGATTTTGCTTATGCGATCCCCCTATTCTAGACACAAAAAGTTACTTTACAGAATGTGCAAGCGGTTCGTCCTCCTTCTTCCTTGCATTATAACCATTAGTCGCTTCGTTTGAAGCCCTATTTATCGAAAGGTCATTATAGCCGTTGGACAGCACAGTTTCACCAAGGAAATCTAGCTATGATTGCAAGGTCTTATCGTCAATGAAGCAGAACGCTCAGGAAGACGTCTTAATTTCGCAGTAAAGTAATATTAATGAAAGGAATGACCATGAAACAGTCGAAATATCGAAGAGGAAATACTGTTTCGATAGATATGGCGGCTACAGACTTCCATTTTCGTGTCTACCTGCTGTCACTGAAATAAACACCCATCGACGGCAACAAGGGAACTGATAGAGATATGAGGTAACAGTTGAGGAGGCACAACAACAATAAGGTTTCCAAATTTCTCCTCTCTTTCAGTACCGGCTTTCAGGTTTTATTCAGTGACAAGGTACATTATATGCAGCTTTCAAGATTTTTATCTCATAGCTTCATTTCTCGAAAAAAAAGAAGAAAAGGAATGAGGAAATAGCTTTTGATAAATGAACACAACAGTGTCCAGTGATCCAGGGACCGCAGTGGAATGCTGAAGAGAAACTTCGGAGAGGGATCGAAACGTCGAGCGTGGCAGAAGGCTGTGCAGGAATATGACGTGGTCTAACGACTCAGAAGTTTTTATCGTCAATGTTAACGGCTACGAAAGCGTGAAGACTTGCATACATAGTGGTAAGCAATGTTCTGCTTTGAAAGATTTTACAGCCTACGGCGTTTTCCTGTTGTGTAAAGAGCGACCAAACTGGGGAATGATGTACTCTAGAGCTTGGTAGAGAGGATCAATGTACCCTAGGAATATTTTGAGTGTCGTATCAGAGCAGATACATATCGAGAGATATACTGATACCTGGCAAAATAATAAAAATTGACTTCGTGATGCTCACGGTCTGAGCTTAAATAGCATATCATGAGACACAGTCTAAAATAGAAAGCGGTGAACTAATGGAGCAAATCACGTTGCATCAATCAGAGTTATCTGCAATTACCAAATGTCAGTTATTGGTTAAATTGTAGTTGTTTCATAAAGATAAATGGGAATAATTTTGTCAACTTCATGACGTTCAGAGAAGAAAATAGTTTACTGATGTCATCTAACTGCACATACCGTCTAAATTTTCCTTACCACGCGGTGGTTAACACAAGAGAAGTAGTTCACCGGCCATCAACTTCTTCCCTTACATATTTTTAGTTTTCAGTATTTCGTTCACTGACTGCACGTGAAGAGAAATAACTGAATATTCTAAATAGCTGCTTACTGTTAGCTAATTATTTACCTTATTAGAATGCTCAATTTACAAACGGAAATTAATAAGCAGATAACAATACTTTTTTAACAGTAATCAACATGGCAATGACTATTCTGCAGCATAACAACTTAATATTTCGTAATCTTTAAAATTTCATATTCATTAATCTTGGACAAATATCTATGCTAAATGTTTTATATTTTCAAAAAGTAAAACAAACAAAAATTTAAAATTGCAATACCTGGGTAAGACAGAGATAGTAATCTGTAGTAATGTCTCATGTGACACAATCTAGTGTGGCGATACCTGTAAGACACCGCTAGCCCACGCCTCTCGCGGTGTGCGTTTAACCCCATTTAAATGACGCGCCAAGCGCGCGCCCAGCGGCTGTACGATTAATTAAATAATCGGCGTGCTAATCACAGTTGAAATCTTTGGTCCAGAGGGACGTGAAGAGGCTGTGGTCCAGAGAGAGAGAGTAGAGTCAGTCGAGTCTTGTTCAGTCTTAAGAGTCAGTCGAGCTAGAAAGTGTCTTGTGAAATGATCATTCTGTGGATAATATTAGTGTGATGATTTCTTTTATATGTGTTGTGTTGTCTTCTTCGATGAGTAAAAAAAAAATATAGGTAAAATAAATTTTTGTGATGTCCATCAATAAGTTCATTCCAGTAAAAATAGAACCACTTCCCTTCACCTTTATTCACCCTTTTTTCTTTCTTTCCTTTCAATAAAAAAAAAAACAAAAAATTACCACCCTCCTTTTTTTTAATTCCGGATATCACACTAGTTAAAAATCTGTAAGTATAGATCTGAACCCAGATGGAACTGCACTGGAGATAAGATTTGAGGAGCTTCGAATGAATCTCGCTCTTGAGGTATATCAGAATTAAAATTATGGGACCACACAAAAAAGAAAAGAAATTTTTTATTATTTCTGCTAACTATCATGTGTTCATGCACAATTACTTTCCTGCAGCCTTCCTTGCGTCTATTGTATGTCTCACTAGGAGCATGATTTCCCTTCTTATTACACGATTCCTGCATATTAATAATGTGAGTATAAGATGTGGTCTCGGAGTCGTGAGTAAGTGATGACTGTTGAGTCTAGCGCTCCTGGAACTTCCCAGCTCGAGAGCGCCACATAGAATGCCTGGATGGTGTGGACGTGCAGCTTGTTGTCGTCTCTCTGACACTGAGAAAGATTGAATCATTGGAATTATGGACGTGAGATTATACATACCGACAGACCGCACGGAATCAACTGACCCTGTATTGACCGACCAAGCGCAACAAGCATGGAACTCCATCCCACAAACACGTCCGTCTCCTATGCAACACAATGCATGTACGTTTGCATGCTTGTATTCAAAATTATGGTAATATTACTACACCAGCATTTCACATCTGCAATGGTTTATCCGGCTCTTACATTAAACTGTAACTTTGGAATGTTAATCACTTGAATATGTTACCCAGAAAAATGTTTCCCCAAATGTCATTACTCTACGTTAATTACTTGTTGCTGCTGCGATTTTTGGAAACCGGTGGGAACGAATTGTAGGAAACTGGGTTGAGATATCGAGCTACCATACGTCGCTTACCGTTCATACCATACAACAGACAGCTGAGTATGGTGTAGAGCCAGAGTCAGCAGCGATAATGAGTGGCAACCTATGGTGTTCAGTGATTGTGTCGCTATTGTTTGTGGTGGTCAGATCGTTGCCAGCTTGCCAACGTGTGCGTAGCCGACTTGTTGAAAGGTCAGCATGTTGAGATAAAATTAAACCCTTCATAAACAGGATATCAACTTGCATATTCCAACAGGATAACGCTAAACCTCTCTGATTTTCACACCAAATGCGCTTTGAAGAACAAAAGAACATTTTACAGGCCTGATCGCTCCTCCGTTTTCTCAGTTGCAGACCACGTGTATATTTGATGGGAAGACATACGACGTTTATTTTCATTCCAGTCTACAATCAGTAATCTTCTTGAACGGAAGCAGCATATGTCTCAGAAAATGTTCAACCTGCCATTATAGGGCTGTTTTTTCCTTACCACAACAAATAAAAGAGTGTGCTTGTGTCTGTGGGTATCAAACTTCATATTGACGTTGATTAACAACATGTCAAAAGGAATGAGCATTCGACCTTTTAATACCCATTATATGATGAAAATCTCATGTTTTTAGGCGGTTTTCCACATCCCGCTAGGGGAATACTGGGCTGGTCCCCACATTCCGCCACAGTTACACGACGCACAAACATTTGTAACAGTTCCGCACTGTTTTACGGTTTACACTCGACGCAGATAGCTGGGGTACACTGATTCCGTCCTGGGTGGGGGGGAGGGGGGGACGTATGGGGTGGCGGCAAGAAGGGCATCCGGGTACCCTTTTAACTTAACCTTGTCAAATCCGTTGTAACCACGCCGATCCTGCGACCATTGCGGGAAAAAGGCACAAGTGACAGAAAGTGACAGAACACGATGAAAATGTCCACAAAGTTCGATAAATATCGGACTGATGATTCATGGCTTACCATTTTCTGCTTCTATCAGTTTATTAGCATTTGTTTAAGCTATCGTAATTTTAGCTTAGTTATAGACTGTGGTGACAAAAGCAATGGCATACTCCCTAATATCTTGTCTGGCCTCCTTTTGCCGGAGTAGTGCAGCAGCTCACGCGGCAGATACTCAACAAATCTCTGGAAGTCCCCTGCAGAAATACTGACACGTGCTATCTCTATTGCTGTCCATAACTGCGAAAGTGTTTCCAGTGCAGGATTTTTTGCACGAACCGACCTCTCGATTGCGTGCCATAAAAGTTCGATGAGGATCATACCTGGTGATCTGGCTGTCCAAATCATTCGGCTCGTCCAGAATGTCCTTCAAACCAATCGAAACCAATTGTGACCCCGTGTCAAGGCATCTTGTTTGTGAATATGAAGTCCATGAATAAACCTTTTCAAAGTTAATGATCGGTTCAAGTGGAACAGAGGACCCACTCAACTTGGGTCCATGACTTCATGGGATCTCCACTACACAGGAACCCTACCATCAGCTCTTACCAACTGAAATCGTTACTCATCTGACCAGACCACGGTTTCCAGTAGTCCAGAGTCCAACCGACATGGTCACGAACGCAGGACAGGCACTGCAGATGATACCGGTTGTTGGCAAAGACATTCGCGTTTGTCGTCTACTGCCATAGCGCATTAATGACAAATTTTTGTCCTACCGGATACGTCCGTCGTTCGTCCTAGTCTGCTTTCTGCTGTTATTTCATGCAGTGGTGCTTTCCTGTTAGCACTGAGAATTCTACACAGTCGCCACTACTCTCGGTCGTTAAGTGAAGGTCATCGGCCACTGCACTGCCCATGGCGAGAGGTAATGGCGGATAGTGGGTATTTTCGGCACATTCTTGACACTGTCGATCTCGGAATATTGAATTCTCCAACGATTTCAGAAGTGCAGTGTCCTGTGCGTTATTCTTCAACTACCATTCTGACTTCAGGTTACAAAAAAGTACGGCCAAACTTTCAGGAAACATTCCTCACACACAAAGAAAGAAAATGCGTTATGTGGACATGTGTCTGGAAATGCTTACTTTCCATGTTAGAGCTGATTTTATTACTTCTCTTCAAATCACATTAATCATGGAATGGAAACATACATCAACAGAACGCGCCAGCGTGACTTCAAACACTTTGTTACAGGAAATGTTCCAAATGTCCTCCGTTAGCGAGAATACATGCATCCACCCTCCGTCGCATGGAGTCCCTGATGCGCTGATGCAGCCCTGGAGAGTGGCGTATTGTATCACAGCCGTCCACAAAACGAGCACGAAGAGTCTCTACATTTGGTACCGGGGTTGCGTAAACAAGAGCTTTCAAATGCCCCCATAAATGAAAGTCAAGAGGATTGAGGTCAGGAGAGCGTGGAGGCCATGGAATTGGTCCGTCTCTATCAATCCATCGGTCATCAGATCTGTTGTTGAGAAGCGTACAGGCGCTCCATCGTGCATGAACCATATGTTGTGTTGTACTTGTAAAGGCACATGTTCTAGCAGCACAGGTAGAGTATCACGTATGAAACCATGATAACGCGCTCCATTGAGCGTAGGTGGAAGAACATGGGGCCCAATCAATACATCACCAACAATGCCTGCCCAAACGTTCACAGAAAATCTGTGCCGACGACGCGATTGCACAATTGCGTGCGGATTCTCGTCAGCCCACACATGTTGATTGTGAAAATTTAGAATTTGATCACGTTGGAATGAAGCCTCATCCGTAAAGAGAACATTTGCACTGAAATTAGGATTTACACATTGTTGGATGAACCATTCGCAGAAGTGTACCCGTGGAGGCCAATCTGCTGCTGATAGTGCCTACACACGCTGTACATGGTACGGAAACAACTGGTTCTCCCGTAGCACTCTCCATACAGTGACGTGGTCAACGTTACCTTATACAGCAGCAACTTCTCTGATGCTGACATTAGGGTTATCGTCAACTGCACGAAGAATTGCCTCGTCCATTGCAGGTGTCCTCGTCGTTCTAGGTCTTCCCCAGTCGCGAGTCATAGGTTGGAATGTTCCGTGCTTCCTAAGACGCCGATCAATTGCTTCGAACGTCTTCCTGTCGGGACACCTTCGTTCTGGAAATCTGTCTCGATACAAATGCACCGCGCCACGGCTATTGCCCCGTGCTAATCCATACATCAAATGGGCATCTGCCAACTCCGCATTTGTAAACATTGCACGTTCGTGATGAACACTAGCCTGTGGATGCTACGTACTGATGTGCTTGATGCTAGTACTGTAGAGCAATGAGTCACATGTCAACACAAGCACCGAAGTCAACATTACCTTCCTACAATTGGGCCAACTGGCGGTGAATCGAGGAAGTACAGTACATACTGACGAAACTAAAATGAGCTCTAACATGGAAATTAACCGTTTCCGGACACATGTCCACATAACATCTTTTCTTTATTTGTGTGTGAGGAATGTTTCCTAAAAGTTTGGCCGTACCTTTTTGTAACACCCTGTATATATAAATTTCGGATTAATCTGTTTGTAGAATATTATTGCAATCTACCATTAAGTAATGTTCGCAGTGCAGCGCTCACAAATGAGGTACCACATGGATAGCACAACGGTTATTTATGCTGAACAGAACTCACAATCATGAAGAATATATTATTGTGGTCTTGCATTAATATCTCAGTGTCGTTTGTGTCGATGAGACATTTTCGTTTCGTTGTATTTGAATTTTTTTTAAAAAAAATTCATATTTTAGTTACTGTGAGAAACTGGTTTAAAACTACGCTAAATAATAGAACTGCTAGGACGACTAAGCTGCATGTTTGCGGTCTGCCACATTTAGTTATTGCAATCTGTCCGCTTTGAAGGCAAACATCTCAGTCGTTTCAAATGCTTGCAGTATATTACAGATAATGTTACATTTTTATTGTATCAGGTTAAGCGAACAACGTTAATATATTAAGTATAGACTTAGATTTGTGGGTTCTCGGGTAAGTAATTGTGAAAGGTGTTCAATCTCATTTTGTCAGGAAACCGGGTAATTCTTCATATTTTATTTACTTTCCATGAAGTTTTCTCTTTTTTGTTGTGCATTTTAGATTTCATTTTAATGTAGAACCTCAATGTGAGCATAGAACTCTTTCTTGAAATTAGAAATAGAATCACAATTTGGCGTGCAACAGTATTCAAAAAATTTAATTAAATAGTACTGAAACTAAAAACACTTATCGAGAAAATTTCAAAACGTATATAATCGCTTCCACAACACCAGGGCCGATAGTGAATAGGGTTGTCTTTAGTTGCCTTACATTCTTGCAGTGAACTGGCATCTTCTCTTTCAAGTTGGTCAAGAACTCTGTAGCAACCTTCCTGTTCCCTAGAAAGAGCTGTAGACAATCTGGAAGAGCTCTTGGGGGGTTCGATGGCTTGAAATTCGCACCCCACACATGTTATGTAGAGTTCAGATCCTCAAACGGCTCTTGATAGAGAATGTCGTGGATGCCTGTTAAGTCGTCCACGAATACACCTAAATGATGTAAATGATACGAACATTATCGTGTACGAGGAAGAATTCAGGACCATGTTCACGTCTCCCAGTGTTGCACTACACTGTGATCACCTCCTACGATGTGAAAATTCTAACACTCATTCAGTATAGTGGCTTATTAAAATATGACGTAAGAACCCATCACAGGTTTGTTTCCGAGACTTTCCTGTGTTTATTTACTTCTCCAACGGATGACTGTATAAGAAGAATCATTTCCTAGAAGCAGCATTCATGTCTGAATAACGCAAAGTTCCATTCATTTCTATTTCAGATGCTGATTCGACATTAAATCCATCCATGCACGCTATGTAACCAGCACAGCATACACTCACACGCGTTGGCTACTTGCACAGACCATCTCCAACACCTGAGGCAGACGTAACTTCTGTAGACAGCTATACTGCAGACATCGTTGGATATAGTCGTGCATTTATGATAAGTTTTATGAGCCTCCACTTAAAGTGAACGTCTTGTCATCCGTAAATGAACTATTCCTCGTATTGTTTCCGAAGTCATGAAACTACATTTTCTGGTTCATTTCATCTTGCTGATGTTGCGGCTTTTCGTTTTACTACCTGAGAGCATGAGAGCATCCTAACCCATAAAGCACGGTCCAGATGTATTTTGGATTACATCACTTTCCTCACACTGGAAGAGAATACACGGTTGCCGCATTATGGGCTAAGTGAAGTACTTTTCATAAATTATATTTTAATTACGTGATTTCTCAAAGCAGACTCTTAACATACATAGAAAACTTTCTTTCTGGTTTATAGGATAATCTCGCCGACCGCTTATGCCTCCTTATCTTCTCTCTTTACATTTACTGTTTTCTCATTCATGGTTAACTTCGAATACTACTGCAGAATGACAAACGACGTACGTCAATTATTTATATAGCGTCACGTACGTGATGTACAGAAATTAAATTTTTAAGTAATAATAAAGACTTTTATATTCCGTTGGATGGCAAGGCCTTCAGGAGATACTGCAGAATGCTTTAAATGCTTTGATGTCACCTGGAACTGTCATTTTTTTCTTTATTTTGTTGTACTGCTGCCTAGTTTCAGTATTCGATCATTTTCAAGTACCTTGATAAGCGGAACCAATTCAGTGCATTAACAACGCGTTAATACAATAACAAAGCAGATGATAAATTGTCATGTGGTTAGTAAAAACTTACTGCACAAAAAATCAGTCGTTCGTTGGCATATAGCCAGTATAGTTAGCACTGTAAATACGGATGCGTGACAAAAATTTAAAATTACTTGTATTTCCACGTACCATTGTACTCGACTTACATGTTATTCATTGTCAGTGGTTAATCTTGAATGGCACTATAGGAAATGCTGTTACAAAGACTTGGCATACACAGGTGTCATGAACAGTCTATGTCAGTCAACATCCTTCATGTAAGGTTAGGAGTAACGGTATATGTTAAATAAAATGGTGAAGATTTGTAATTTACCAGTCGAGCAAAATAAAATACAACAAATCGTTGTTCTTACAGGCGTTTAGTAAAATTAAACAACAACTTATGATTATTTGTTTGCATGGTGCCTTCGCGCTGCGGTCCCTTATGTCTGTGACTCTAGCGACAATTTTGTCTCCTGTGATCTTGCAACGCTTCTTCGTCGAATAGGCGCAAAACTGTCCAAAACTTTTCCATTTTTGCGAGTCTTCTTGTTTATTCAGAACTCCATCAAACTGGCGCCTTGTATGGGGATAGATTTCTGTCTGGTCCATCATGTCCATTACTTTACCTTTGATTAACTTAGGCAAACCCTGCAACTATTCACTGCTACCAAGTACTTTGCACTTTGGGTCCTGTAAATCTGCACCTAAATTGGAGGGTTTACAGGGACATAACGTCTTGTGTTTTATAAACCGGGTACTGAGCTTCCTTCTAGTTTGCCTACAATAATTCTAAGTGAGTCCAATGAAAATCATAGACAATAGAATCAAGCTTTAGAAAACGAATTTTATAGTGCTGCTATCCGGTTTAAAATTTAACAAATATTTCGTCAATTTGGAAACCAGTCTTCGAACAATGAACGAACCTTTTTATCGGTAGAATAACAACACCTGTCAAGTGCATTCCGCAAGAATGTGGTGTGTGTGGCAATATGGCCAATCGTTAAATTAATTACCTGCTAATTCGAATGTTGTCTTGTAGTTTGCGTGTTACTTTCCGCAATTACTGCTGTGAAACGGCAGGTGTGCAAAGTAAACTATAGCACGTGCAGCCGCCAGGGCATAATTGAGTTTGATTAAAATTAATGTTTGTCTTTGTAATTGGAACATTACACGTACCGTTGTTACTAGCACAGGCAACGCAGCAAAACAGTAAGGGACACAGAAAGAAGGATAGAGTGGATACGAGACGCAAGGCTGACGAAGTACTGCAACAACACCAAAGACATACTTTTTCTTTGTGTTCTTATTTCTCACATTGCTCATAATGTGCCTGCTAATTTTAGACAGAGATAATATGAAGTGACAAACTGATTATATGATATTCGAATCCGGGTAAATCGTCGCATACATGACAGAGAGCCGTTACGACGTATCCAACTACAGTTTTTTTTCTTTCACGACAAACCACTAGCTAGTGTTCGAGTCACTAGCTTTATAGCTGATTGCTGGAATTCCAGAATCAGAAAAAAGGAGAATATAGGACTCGCACAGAAGAAGAAAGGAATGTAGTAGAGACGGACTACACCCAATGAATAAATCGTGTTGATTTATTTCCATATGTTGGTGAGATAATACACCAACAGCCGTAATGGGCTCACAGCAACGAAGATGGAAATGGCCTTAAGTGACTAAAGATATGTACAATAAGACATGTACGATGACCGCCAATAACTGGTGCTACAGGATAAGTTGAAAAAAAAAAAATCGAGGTTTTTTTTTGGGGGGGGGGGGCGGGCATCGTGGGATATTCCTGCTTAAGCCTCTATAGTTTCATGAAGTTTCGATAGGTGGTGGCGTCACATGTGACCTTCAAAATGGCGTCTGTAACGAATGTGCGTTCTAAGCAGAAAGATGCCACTGAGCAAGTTTTGGTGGAAAATCAGAGCATCGTAGATGTTCATAAGCACTTGCACAATGTCTGCGGAGACCTTGCATTGAACGAAAGCATTGCGAGTCATTGGGTGAGGTGTCTATTATCATCACAACAAGGTTGTGTAATCCTGTCCTATCCCGGCCGAGATGGCCGAGCGGTTCTAGGCGCTACAGTCTGGAACCGCGCGACCGCTAAGGTAGCAGGTTCGAATGCTGCCCCGGGCATGGATGTGTGTGATGTCCTTAGGTTAGTTAGGTTTAAGTAGTTCTAAGTTCTAGGGGAATCCTGCTATTTTGGAACTTGCGAATACTCTTATTCGAGATGATCTACGGATGACAATCTAACACCTTGTTGCATAACTGGACGTAGCTGTTGATAGTTCTGACACATTCGTTCCACAATACTCTAAACTGTTTGCCCGCTGCGTTCTTCGCCACCTAGCAGAAGACTGTAAAGAGCAAGGAAGGACCATCTGCGAGGAGCTGCTTGCACATTTGCACACCCGACAGGAGCTCACAAAACTTCATTGGACTGCTATTCCTCATCCATCCAACAGCTCGTATCTTGCTCGTTCCGATTTCCATCTCTCTGGTCCAATAAAGGACGCACTCCACGGGAAGCAGTACGTGGATGAGATGGAGGTTATTGTTGTAGCAAGATCTTGGCTCCGGCGTAGATTAGTAGAGTGGTACCAAAAATGGTTCAAATGGCTCTAAGGACTGTGGGACTTAACATCTGACGTGAGCGGTCCCCTACACTTGGAACTACTTAAACCTAACTAGCCTACGAACATCACACATATCCTTGCGCGAGGCAGGATTCGAACCTGCGACCGTAGCAGCAGCGCAGTTCCGGACTGAGGCGTCAGTAACGGCTCGGCCACAGCGGCCGGCAGGAAGGGTACCGTACAGACACACAGGCCATCCCAGTAAAGCGATGTAAGGCCGTCGCAATGAACGGCGATTATGTTGAAAAATATTGTTTTGTAGCCAAAAGAGTGGGGAATAACATGACGTGTTGAAACTCTGAATGAGACAAACTGCTTCCAGAAATGAAACGTGCTTCATTACTTACCGAACACCCCTCGTGTTTTCTCTCAATCATAATTACAGCAATACGTTGCAGCATTAAAGCAGAATGTGTACACCGAGCGCTAAGCCTTGACTGGCTAAGACAGGAGAAATACAAAACATGGAAAGAAAAGAAAGGAAAAGCCTAAGAAAAATATTATAGCCCATCAAACACAACGATGAATACTGAAACAAGAGTAAGGAATATCTGCAGAAGAAAACTGAACGATTCCATACAATTATGATAAAACTTAGAATCATCTCTTACAACCTTCTGGTCTGGTCGAATGAAAACAGGATATTCAAGATGATGTGTCAGTAATAGAGAATACATACCTCTAAAGCGCTTCAGGTCCTTTTGTGGTGCTGAGCTATATAGAAGGAGAGTAATGTCCTTGACAGAAACTAATAGCCTTGTCACTGACACAACCAGACAATATATGTGGTGTATTTTCTTTCCGCTATGTCTGAATGAACAACACCATTTTGACCCTGCAAGTACCATAATTGGATACCGAACGGGAGAACATAAAATGAGATATTTTGCCATTTGTGCTTGTAATGATAGGTATTTGAATAAAATTTGTAAACAGATGCAATCATCATCGTTTGTTGATTTCTGGGCTACATAGGCTAACCCAGTGCTATTCTTATGCACTGTTCCAATTTATTGTTATTTGTAATGCTGTTTACCGCTTCGCTGCCACGTGAACTACTAAAATATTGCAACCCAAAAGTTCTACTCGTCTCCAAATAACGACTCAGTGTTAAAATTAAGCTGATATAGACAGGTAATAATGCCGTTAAAGAAGTTTGCACACATTTACCACAATGCTACTGAACGAATCGCAATCAGTTATCCTCCTCTTTCTTGTGATAAGGTTGTCCGTAATTAGCAACTACAATGAATTGCCAAAGAAACTGTTACACGGTAGAGTATTCAAATACAGAGATATGTACTATGAAGCAAGATACAAAGTAATTAACCATAGTAGCTGCCAGTAGACATTGGAGCAAAATGAAAATTTGTACCGGGTAGGATTCGAACCCGGGTCTCCTGCTCACTAGGGAACTCTTTCGGGAATCGGCGAGATGCCGTGAGTAATGCGGCTAAAAAGCAGGGGCACTATTCCAGTAGTGTGGCATAACTTAAGAATTTGAGCCACAGACACGGGTTCACAGGTAGATGCAGTGTTTCTTGACTTCCGCAAGTCGTTCGATACAGTTCCCCACAGTCGTTTAACGAACAAAGTAAGAGCATATGGACTATCAGACCAATTGTGTGATTGGATTGAAGGGTTCCTAGATAACAGAACGCAGCATGTCATTCTCAATGGAGAGAAGTCTTCCGAAGTAAGAGTGATTTCATGTGTGCCGCAAGGGAGTGTCGTAGGACTGTTGCTATTCATAGTATAGGTAAATGACCTTGTGGATAACATCGGTAGTTGACTGAGGCTTTTTGTGGATGATGCTGTAGCATATTGAGAGGTTGTAACAATAGAAAATTGTACTAAAATGCAGGAGGATGTGCAACGAACTGACGCACGGTGCAGGGAATGGCAATTGAATCTTAATGTAGACAAGTGTAATGTGCTGCGAATACATAGAAGAAAAGATCCTTTATCATTTAGCTACAATATAACAGGTCAGCAACTGGAAGCAGTTAATTCCATAAATTATCTGGGAGTAGGCATTAGGAGTGATTTAAAATGCAATGACCACATAAAATTAATCGTTGGTAAAGCAGATGCTAGACTGAAATGCAAGGAAAAACAATCCGAAAACAAAGGAAGTAGGTTACAGTACGCTTGTTCACCCACTGCTTGAATACTGCTCAGCAGTGTGGGATACGTCCCAGATAGGGTTGACAGAAGAGATAGAGGAGATCCAACGCAGAGCAGCGCGCTTCATTACAGGATCATTTAGTAATCGCGAAAGCGTTACGGAGATCATAAATAAACTCCAGTGGAACACTCTGCTGGAGAGACGCTCAGTAGTTCGGTACGGGCTTTTGATAAAGTTTCGAGAACATACCTTCATCGAAGAGTCAAGCAGTATATTGCTCCCTCCTACGTATATCTCGCGAAGAGACCATGAGGATAACATCAGAGAGATTAGAGCCCACACAGAAGCATACCGACAATCCTTCTTTCCACGTACAATACGAGACTGGAATAGAAGGGAGAACCGATATAGGTACTCAGGGTGCCCTCCGCCACACGCCGTCAGGTGACTTGCGGAGTATGGATGTAGATGAAAATACGTGCGGCATGATTAAACGATAGAATAGAACTGGCCAACAAATGAAATTCAATTACGTAGACTGAAACACAGTTTCAAAACTAACTTTGTCCGCCTCCGCATCTGCGCAACAGCACGGTGGACTGCTAAGCAAAGGGGCACGAGTTAGATTCCTAGCCGGGATCCGTGAGTTTCTCCACCCAGGGACTGGATGTTATGCTGTTCTTACTTCATACTGTCATAATTAACATTAGTACTGAGATTGTTGAATTGGCAAGGCCAGAAACACAATAAACTGAAAAAAATTGAATTTCAAACCAAAATCAACAGTTGTCAAATAAACGAATTGCAATTGGAGTATCAATCAGTAAAATGAAAATGTGCGATGGTCGTTGAACTATTCCTGGAAAAATCCTTTAATTTTTCAACATAATCCCAGTTTAACTCTATACACCTTTCCAAGAGTTGCTCCAGCTTCCTTAAGCCGGAAGGTCTGTGAAATAGCCATATGCTTGAGCGATGACCTCAGATCCATGTCTTCAAGCCGAAAAATTTAGACACGTGCTACACGGAATGATTATTTCGAATTACTCTATACCAAACCGTCTTAAAATATTTGCTATTCCTCCAGAAACCAAGGCAATAAAGGTTGGAAGGTTCTGGAGAAGATGTGAGTTACAATCAAATGACGTAGTTAGCTGCTACTGGTGATTCAAGCCTTCGCTGGTACACACACACACACACACACACACACACACACACACACAAATATCCACTTCAAATATGAATTTATGTTTTCTTGCTGCTGGTGTGGAAAATATAGTTTGTAACAATCTTCATTTGTTAGTTTAATATTCGGCGAATCCATAAAATTACTGCATACCGTACTAATGACTTCAAAAATACGAACATAAAATAATAATTTTTTTTTTTGCTCTATAGCTACTCTTTGTCATATACACTCCTGGAAATGGAGCATGCCGCGACAGCGTGGACGTGAACCGTATGTGCAGTTGACGGACTTTGAGCGAGGGCGTATAGTGGGCATGCGGGAGGCCGGGTGGACGTACCGCCGAATTGCTCAACACGTGGGGCGTGAGGTCTCCACAGTACATCGATGTTGTCGCCAGTGGTCGGCGGAAGGTGCACGTGCCCGTCGACCTGGGACCGGACCGCAGCGACGCACGGATGCACGCCAAGACCGTAGGATCCTACGCAGTGCCGTAGGGGACCGCACCGCCACTTACCAGCAAATTAGGGACACTGTTGCTCCTGGGGTATCGGCGAGGACCATTCGCAACCGTCTCCATGAAGCTGGGCTACGGTCCCGCACACCGTTAGGCCGTCTTCCGCTCACGCTCCAACATCGTGCAGCCCGCCTCCAGTGGTGTCGCGACAGGCGTGAATGGAGGGACGAATGGAGGCGTGACGTGTTCAGCGATGAGAGTCGCTTCTGCCTTGATGCCAATGATGGTCGTATGCGTGTTTGGCGCCGTGCAGGTGAGCGCCACAATCAGGACTGCTTACGACCGAGGCACACAGGGCCAACACCCGGCATCATGGTGTGGGGAGCGATCTCCTACACTGGCCTTACACCTCTAGTGATCGTCGAGGGGACACTGAATAGTGCACGGTACATCCAAACCGTCATCGAACCCATCGTTCTACCATTCCTAGACCGGCAAGGGAACTTGCTGTTCCAACAGGACAATACACGTCCGCATGTATCCCGTGCCACCCAACGTGCTCTAGAAGGTGTATGTCAACTACCCTGGCCAGCAAGATCTCCGGATCTGTCCCCCATTGAGCATGTTTGGGACTGGATGAAGCGTCGTCTCACGCGGTCTGCACGTCCAGCACGAACGCTGGTCCAACTGAGGCGCCAGGTGGACATGGCATGGCAAGCCGTTCCACAGGACTACATCCAGCATTTCTACGATCGTCTCCATGGGAGAATAGCAGCCTGCATTGCTGCGAAAGGTGGATCTACACTGTACTAGTGCCGACATTGTGTTGCCTGTGTCTATGTGCCTGTGGTTGTGTCAGTGTGATCATGTGATGTATCTGACCCCAGGAATGTGTCAATAAAGTTTCCCCTTCCTGGGACAATGAATTCACGGTGTCCTTATTTCAATTTCCAGGAGTGTAGAAGGGAGTGATAACCGACCAACGGCGCTTATCTTCATAATCCATTCATTCGGAAGGTCTGACACTAAGCGCGATGATGTACGAGAAAACAGTCTCTGACGTAAGCGCTAGTCTACATGCAAATATCGTGTGTGCTTTGCTCGTGAATATTCAGAGCATTGAATTAACGTTGTTAACACTGCTCTGCGGCAGAGAATATACGTAAAATAGAACAGAATTTCAGTATTTGCAGTAAATTACGGTTTTGCTGAATTTCTCACATGTGTCCTTTCGATAGGAAATTGCAATAGTCAACTGTTTAAACAGCTATGCAAACTCGTAAATCTCCTATATGAAGACGATACCACAACAGCATTGTAGTAGCGTCATTAGTTTTGTTTTGCGCAGAGTCCGCCTCTGTTTTGTTGAGACTGGCAGTCAGTTGATCTTCCGATCGAATATCTCATAGGTGGTTGCATTATTAGGCCTATAGGTATTACATTTTTCACACCCTTAAAATGCACCGTCGGCTTTGTCCATGTATGTCCGTTGAGATCAGTTACTATATTCGAAATCTTTCCAAGGCTAACCTTTACGGCAGCAGTATAATTTAATAACGAATAGCAATATAAAACAACGAAAGGAAGGCTGATTTTTTAAACATATCCTTAACATTGATTTGCTGCAGAATTCATGAACGCGTTCAGAGTTCGAACATAAGAAAGTTCATTGACAGGAAATCCTCTGTCTACAAATCAGCCCGGACACAAAAAGCATTCCTCGTGTGAATCTCAACTTGCCCATTTCTTACATGATATCCTACAATCCATGGTTAGGAGGGCAACAGGCAGATTCCATATGTCGTGATTTCGCAAGATGCTGTACTGCTGACACTTGACGAAGGTCCGAGCATACTGGTTATGTTCCCAGACATATGTGTGGCTGGAAGACTTTTTAAATAATAGAACCCAGTATATTATCCTCTACAACGACTGCTCATCAGAAACAAGGGTGTCATCAGAAGTATCCCAGGACAGTTTGATAGGTCCGTTCTTTTTCTCTATGTACGTAAATGATCTGACGGACAGGATGAGCAGCAATTTACGGCTACTGCTACATCTACATTTATATTCCGCAAGCCACCCAACGGTGTGTGGCAGAGGGCACTTTACGTGCCACTGTCATTACCTCCCTTTTCTGTTCCAGTCGCGTATGGTTCGCGGAAAGAACGACTGTCTGAAATCCTCCGTGCGCGCTCGAATCTCTCTAATTTTACATTCGTGATCTCCCCGGGAGGTATAAGTAGGGGGAAGCAATATCTTCGATACCTCATCCAGAAACGCACCCTCTCGAAACCTGGCGAGCAAGCTACACCGCGATGCAGAGCACCTCTCTTGCAGAGTCTGCCACTTGAGTTTGCTAAACATCTCCGTAACGCTATCACGGTTACCAAATAACCCTGCGACGAAACGCGCCGTTCTTCTTTGGATCTTCTCTATCTCCTCCGTCAACCCGATCTGGTACGGATCCCACACTGATGACCAATATGTCGAACGAGTGTTTTGTAAGCCACCTCCTTTGTTGATGGACTACATTTTCTAAGGACTCTCCCAATGAGTCTCAACCTGGTACCCGCCTTACCAACAATTAATTTTATATGATCATTCCACTTCAGATCGTTCCGCACGCATACTCCCAGATATTTTACAGAAGTAACTGCTACCAGTGTTTGTTCCGCTATCATACAATCATACAATAAAGGATCCTTCTTTCTATGTATTCGCAATACATTACATTTGTCTATGTTAAGGGTCAGTTGGCTCTCCCTGCACCAAGTGCCTATCCGCTGCAGATCTTCCTGAATTTCGCAACAATTTTCTAATGCTGCAACGTCTCTGTATACTGCAGCACAATCCGCGAAAAGCCGCATGGATGTTTAGAATTTTAGGACAGCGTAACTTATCTATACAGGAAATAGTGTATACGTAGAACACTAGCGCGACCATTTCATGAATATTGCTCGAGTGTTTGGGATCCCCGACAGGTATGACTAAAGGAAGACATCAAAGCAAGTTAGGGTCGTACTGGTATATTTCATTACGGGTAAGTTTGATCAACACGGTAGAATCATGGAAATGTTTCGTGAACTCAAATTGGTATTCATCGAAGGAATACGACGCTCTTTTAGCGAAAATGTATTGAAAAAATTTAGAGAACTGGAATTTTAATCCGACTGCAGAATGATGTTAAGCTTCAAACGTCCCCTTAGAAAAATTTATGAATTACTGTGCTGATAAAACTCTTACTCTATTTGATTTTCAAACAGCTGAGCAAAAATGAACGTACTCAGATATTTCGCTCTTTATCTATTCTGATCAACACTAAACTGACACATAATATTTTCAGCGCAACGGAATCTGACTTTCAATAATCCCTAGAAAAGAACGGTCCTGACTAACAATAACCTATACTTTTCACAAATCACTAACTCACAAAAATCTTCGTTACTCGAACTACTGCAATACAGCGAGCGCCACTACTGCCATCTAAATAATAGATTCAAACTACTGAAGGCACTAACTACTGATAGGCATAGTTAGCAAATGAATGATTTTGATAGAGAACAAACAATGTATTTACCTTAATAGTGTTCAAAAGTCATAATATATATAGCAGTTCATGACATCCTGTCTTACGAATTTACTGTCTCTGATGGACATATGTCCAGATCATCCGCTCTCAAAACTCCGCCATTTCTCTCCCCACATCCACCACTGCTGACGGCTCACCTCCAACTGCGCAACGCTACGCGCTTTAACAGCCAACTGCCCAACGCTACAATTGCAAGTATTACAACAATGCCAACCAGCCACAGACTGCACACAGCACAACCAGTGATTTTCATACGGAGCGCTACGTGACGTTACCAATATAAAAACCTAAAGAGCCTACTTACAAGTTACAGCCGTCAAAGTACATTTCGCGTAAGGACCACGAAGATAGAGAAAATTAGGGCTCTTACGGAAGCATGTAGACAGCCCCCCCCCCAACCCTCTGTTTGCGAGTGAAGCAGGAAAGGAAATCACTAGTTTGGGTACAAGCTATCCTCCGCTATGCACCATACGGTGGCTGACGTACTCCCCAGCTCTCGGCTGATACACATCTACAGAGTGGCAAGTTAAATGTTTCTTTTCCTGTGATTTCCTCGTACTATATGTCTTAAATTTCGTGGGTGTTTTTCTCTTTAAGAGTGTAATCGCGCATTTTTATGTAAATTCATTTACAATGTAGAGTAGTAGTTGCTCATTTGTTTTGTTTGAAGACAAGTGTCCGTTTGTTTAGCGAGGCTGTCAGGCCACTGATCTCGGCTGATATGTGTCAACAAGCGGCAAGTTAAATGTTTATTTTTTTCCTTTGTTTTCCTCTTGGTATATTTCTTAAATTTGAGCTTGTTTTTCTGTTTAAGAGCTAAAACTCGCGTTTTGTAAGTGTAAATTCATGTTGTCATTAGCGCAATTTTCATTCCTTCTGAACAGCCAGCTACATAGCTCATTGAGGCATCAGCGACCATTTGTGACACATCAGGAGGGCAGCAAGTTGCATATCCAGCATTCTGTCTCCTTTCACAGTTCACTTCTTCAGCCAACAGTGGCGGGGAATATCATGGGACACCTCAGGTGTTGCTTGTCTCGCCATTCGGCCCTGCTGTTGAGGAACCATCTCGTGTACCCGACTCGGTGAATGGGCTCACACAGCATTGTGAGAGGAGGGTGGTAACGCGTCCACGTCACTTGAGGCGGGGGGCCAATGAAGAGACTGACCGCCTGGCTTCCACCATTCATCCTGTTAGTGAACAACTGGCCGCCCCTTCATCGGAATCCGAGCAGACACAAAGGAGTAGACAAATAGCGTTCAGAGCTAGAAAGAAAGCCAATGTGCTCTCGTCATGTCTGCTGGGGTGCCTCATCCGAGATGTGGTGGCGACCTTGCGTGGTGGAACTATCGAGTAAGTAGGCTGCAGTCGTCTGCAAGTTAAGGCTCACGTCGGCACCTTCCTCAGTTCATACAGGCGACTAGCGGAAGCAGAGTTCGAAATTTCCAGCATTTTTCCCAGAATTCATTGGGGTATTTTTATTTGGAGCCGAGGGGATCATGGCTGCAAATTTGTAGACCTACGTCATCGGTTGGGGGCTTGTAGGACTCCCTTTGATAGGTCAGGGGTGCACTACACATAGGAAGCAGCTACTTGTGGAGTGCACATTAAGGTTTCTTAAGCCAGAAGATAGTTTGAGGTACTCTGATTAACACTCCTCATAGAAATGCAGCAAGAGAAGTTAGACCACGTTCAGAGTAAAGACACATCGACTGTGAAAATTTTATCAGTAAATTGTCCAAGTATTCGTAACCAAGTTCCCGAATTTATGCCCTCCAGTAAAAAGTTCTTGCGCTCGAATCATTCTCGAAATCAAGAGTTGGGTGAATCCCGAAGTGGAAAGGTATGGGATATTTAGCGAGTCATGGAACGTATATCGGAAAGACGGGTTAGAGGCCATAGGCGGGGCAGCATTCGTTGCAGTTGAGAAAAATATTTTTTCCATTGAGACTGAAGTTGAAAGAGACACTGAAGTTATCTATTAAAGTATAACTCACCTATGTGAAAATAAGTTAGTTGTCGGATGGTTTTATCGGTCACCCCCTTCTGCTGTGACGGTTCTACAGTGATTCAAAGAATGTCTACGATCAGTAGCGCCCAAATACGCAGATCTTGCAAAACTAGTTGGAGGCGACTTTAACCTATCGAATACAGAGTGGGATGTCTATGGATTCCTTGTAGATGATAAGGACAAACAGCCGTGTGAAGTACTTTTCACCACGTTTTCTGAAAACTGTGTTGAGCGGGT
The DNA here is from genome assembly GCF_023897955.1 of Schistocerca gregaria. Taxonomy (NCBI): domain Eukaryota; kingdom Metazoa; phylum Arthropoda; class Insecta; order Orthoptera; family Acrididae; genus Schistocerca; species Schistocerca gregaria. The sequence continues at coordinate 290,037,305 of NC_064922.1, forward strand.
GGTTCGGCAGCATGCACGCAATGGAAATATCTTAGACCTCGCAGCTAGAGATAAGCCGGACATTGTCGACAACGTCAACATAGAAACAGGCATTAGCGATCATGATGTCACTATAGCAACTATGCTCAATAAATAATTTAAGAAGGCTAGACGAATGTTTTGCTAGAAAGATCAAATAAGCAGTAGTTAGAATTTCAGTTAGGCTGAGAACTGACATCACTTAGTTTCAGCAGGATGGGCGTAGAGGAATTGTGGGCAAAGTTTAACCAGATTGAAAATCGTGGTCTAGAGAATTAGAGGTACATGTCTCGTAAGTGGATTAAGAACGGAAAGGACCCACCAAGGTTTAATAACGAGATTCGGAAAATGCTGAGGAAGCAGAGACTGTTGCACTCCCGGTTCAAAAAGAGAACGCGCAAATGACTGCAAGCAGACTAGTAGAGATTTGTGCGTCTGTGGAAAAATCTTTCCGCGAAGTATATAACAACTACCACCATCATACCTCAGCAAAAGATCTGACAGCGAACTCGACAAAATCGCTAAGTGAGTCTAATGCTTCCAACCAGATACTTGCTGAGCAGTCTGCTGTGGCAGCTGAAGATAACAAAACGAAAGACGAAGTACTAAATTTCACAATCAGGAAACCGTTCCCGCAGGCGAAACATACAAAAATTCTGCCTTTTGATCATATTCCCTTATGGATGACATAGCGATAAGCATCCCTGATGTAGAGAAACAATTGTAAGAGTAGATAACAAATAAGCCACCAGGTCGCGACGGAATCGCAATTCGATTTTTCAAAGAATACTCTACTGCTTTGGCCCCTTACCCAGCATGCTTTTATTACGAATCTCTCGACCAGCGCCAAGCCATAAGCAGCTGAAAAAAAAAAACGCAGGAGACTCCTGTATATAAGAGCAATAGTAGTGTCCTGCAAACTTACAGCCCGATATCCCTAACGTCGGACTCGCATACCGGAGGACGACGGTTCAACCCGCGTCCGGCCATCCTGATTTAGGTTTTCCGTGATTTAGCTAAATCACTCCAGGCAAATACCGGGATGGTTCCTCTGAAAGGGCACGGCCGACTTCCTTCCCCATCCTTCCTTAATCCGATGAGACCGATGACCACGCTGTCTGGCCTCCTTCAGCAACCAACCAACCACCCAACCCTAACGTCGGTTTGCTGCAGAATGTCTGAACACAATCTCAGTGCGAATATAATAAATGTCCTTGAGGCTGAGAATCTTTTGCCCACGAATGAGCATCGTTTTAGAAAGCATCGTTCGTGTGAAACTCAGCTTGCCCTTTCTACATTATATACTGCCAACAATGGACGAAGGGCAAAAGGCAGATTCCCGATTTCTTGATTTCCGGAAAGCTTTTGTCACGGTGCCCCTATGCAAGCTATCAAAGAAAGTACTACCATCTGGAATAGGTTCACATATCTGCGAGTAGCTCGATGATTTCTTAAGTAACAGGACCAAGTATGTTGTCCTCGACGGGGAGTGTGCATCATAGTCTACGGTATCGTCAGCAGTGCCCCAGCGAAGTGTGACAGGACCGATGTTATTCTCTATAAACGTAAATGATTTGGCGGAAAAAGCGGGCAGGAATATGCGGTTGTTTCCTGATGATGCAATGTTGTATGGTAAGGCTCAGCCATTGAGTGACAGTAGGGGGATACAAGATGGCTTAGACCAAATATCTAGTTACTGTGATGAATGATAGCTAGTGCTAAACGTAGAAAAATGTAATCTAAGGCCGATGTATAGGAAAAACAAACCCGTAATGTTCGGACAGAGCATTAGTTGTGTCCTGCTGGACGCAGTCACGTCGTTTAAATATCTGGGCCTAACGAAACAAAAATAAAAGCTAACGGGATTGCGACTGGCTGCTGTGTCTCTCCTTCCTTACAGTTCACGGTCGCTGTACACGTTTCAATGTTGGTAGCGTTGCATTGCGATATGAAATGAAACGAGCATGTGAGGATTGTGGTCGGGAAGGTGAATAGTCGACTTCAGTTTATTGGGACAATTTTCTGAAAGTGTGGTTCATCAGTAAAGGAGAACGCGTAAAGGACGTTAGTCCGATTGTTTAGGATCTGTACCAGGTTAGATTAAGTTACGACATCGAAGCAGTCCAAAGGCGGTCTGCAACTTTTGTTACAGGTAGGTTCGAACAACGCACAAGTGTTGCGGATACACTTTGGGAACTTAAATGGGAATTCCGGAGAGAAGGTGACGGTCTTTTCGAGGAAGACTATTGAGAAAATTTAGAGAACCGGCATTTGAAGCTGACTGCCGAACGATTCTACTGCCCCCAATATACATTGCGCTTAAGGACCATAAAGATAATATATGTGAAATTATGCCTCATACGGAGGCATACCGACAGTTTTTTCTCCTTCGCTCTATTTGCGAATGGAACAAGAAAGGAAATGGGTAGTAGCGGTACGGAGTACCCTCCGCCACGCATAGATGTAGACAACTTTTAGTGATATCTACATGACTGTGTGCGCTCCGTTGTGCTCTTTGATTTGGCCTCTGACATTCACTTTAAATGAAGAACAAATCATAAAGTAAATTACATCTTATTTCTTTAGGTTTTGTTTAGGTACCAAGCGGAATTAAAACGGGTGCCTGTTTATTGAATTCTGTATGAGGCACACACTGCTGTACCGTATTAGGAACAAATGTTGATATAACAATGAGGAATACCAGACAATAATAAAAAGATCAGTAAACAAGGGAAATGCAGATACTGAATAAAAAAGAATTGAACAAAACATTAAGGAAACAGAAACTGAAGAAAGTGTTGTACAGTAAAGCAGCACCGACTAATTTTTCACACAAGAATTGAAATACATTTATCAGAACTAGACGTATTCCTTTTAATGGAGTTACCGCGATCGCTACTTGGAAAATTACTTCACAGTAATTGTAAGGAGTAGTTGCTGTTGTGGTTTTCAGTCCTGAGATTGGTTTGATGCAGCTCTCCATGCTACCCTATCCTGTGCAAGCGTCTTCATTTCCCAGTACTTACTACAGCCCACATCCTTCTGAATCTACTTAGTGTATTCATCTCTTGGTCTCCCTCTACGATTTTTACCCTCCACGCTGCCCTCCAATGCTAAATTTGTGATCCCGTGATGCCTCAGAACATGTCCAACTAATCGGTCCCTTCTTTTTGTCAAGTTGTGCCACATACTCCTCTTCTCCCCAATTCTATACAGTAATTCATCATTAGTTATGTGATCTACCCATCTAATCTTCAGCATTCTTCTGTAGCACCACATTTCGAAAGCTTCTATTCTCTCCTTGCCCAAAGTATATATCGCCCATGTTTCACTTCCATACATGGCTACACTCCATACAAATACTTTCAGAAATGACTTCCTGACACCTAAATCTATACTCGATGTTAACAAATTTCTCTTCTTCAGAAACGCTTTCCTTGCAACTGCCAGACTACATTTTATATCTTCTCTACTTCGACCATCATCAGTTATTTTGCTCCCCAAACAGCAAAACTCTGTAATGAGGGGAAGGTATATTTGAATGTTTTAAAACTCTTCCAAATTTTTTATAATAATAATGAGCTCATTAACACAGACAGACACACTCACAAATCACAGAAAGATAAGACAAATGGGAAGGGAAGAACAAAAAGTTACATAAACTTTACAGCACCAATAAGTGAGCACGAACTAACACGCACTATAAAAGAATGTTTCTTCATGGCGTACAAGACACTTCAAGGGGTTGCGGGAAGAAAGTGCTAACCCTAAATGTCAGAAAGATTTGAATCTTCATAGTAATTGTATTTTCGAATGCGAGACAACTGTAGTGTAAGTAACTGCAGTTACATTCTTGTCTTTGAATTTAGCCAACACATAGCGTACAGTAACACAAATTGACGCTCTCTTCGATTGGCACTTACTTACGCCGACCTGTTAAGATACATATGCCCCAAGGAACAAAGCTGACGAAAACCTTCGGACAAACACAAAATGTTTGTTACGATACAAGTGACACAACATACATCGATTACTCATCAAGAGAACTTCCACATGCATCGGATAATGGGCGAACAGTGACCCAAACGTAATGGTCATATAAACACAGGAAGTCCTACTGCATTTAGATTGAAAAGAGACTTGCTGACGACTGAGCCACTAAAACACGTATGTCACTCCCCTACTATTTTCTGAACACGGACAGAATTCACAAAAATACAACACGAAAACCTTACAAACCTCATGCCATACAATCATGGAATATACATGCATGTGGACACAAAAATCAAGAAACAAACAATTACACAGGTATACAAATTCACCAGAAGCGAAAAAGTTAGGAATACTCGTATGTTCGCAACACTCCAGACCACTTTATGTATACTGATGGGAGTGGAAAATATCGTACATCACAGAAATAATGATAGGTGATAAACAAATTCATAGACAGATATCAACATGCAATACTTATTCATCCTTTGCAAATTTTACAGTAATACACCACCCACTAGTCTTTGACACAAGAATTGAAATGCATTTATCAAAACTAGACGTATACCTTTTAATGGAGTTACCACGATCGCTACTTGGAAACATTGTCCAAATTCAGATAACTTGCCCTTATTAAAATATGACAGGTTTCAGATCAGCTGCCCGTCTTCAAATCTATTACAGAAAACTATTTTATAATTTCAATTGGTTCAATTTATAAACAGTTATAATGTTAGCTTTTGAAGCTTCAATATTCTTGAAAAATTAGTTATAAATTTTTGCGCTATACCATTTGTTACAGTTACAAAGTAGCCTGTCGAACATGGAACTGAAGGTTCACTGTCATAACTAACCATTCGGCAGCTTCCTGCGGCTTTCTAAATGACCTTTTTTTTTTTAAGAAACCTGAATGGTGCAAAACTTACCGTCATGTTTTTTTGAAGAGTGGATTCACATAATTCATAAGAAATAGTCCTAAGTATAGGAATAAATATTGATGTTAAATTTAACAGCATTGTTATCTTTTAAAAGGATTTCATAAAACAATTATACAGAAATGTTTAATTTATATTATATAAGGATTCTAACTATTGCAAAGTTTGTAGCGCTCGAAGGTGCCCTCTGTGGACTGATGTACTCGTAATACATGAAATATGTTCCTAAATGTAACAAATGAAGTTTCTAATAATATTAAAGCCCTTAGTTTGTATGGACTATGCTTGGGAACGTTTTTATGTATCAGTATTTCAGTCCATAGAGGGCATCCTTGAGCACTACTGGCTCTACGATCGCCAGATGAAAGGAGGGGCAGGTGTATTTGAACGTTTTTTAAAATTTTTAGTAATAATGTAATAATGAGCTCATTAATGTCTGATTTGTTACATTTAGAAAAATCTTATATATATTTCATCAGTCCCCAGAGGGTGCTTTTGAGTGCTACAAACTTCGCAACCATTTAGGATCCTCACATAAATAGTTTAAAATGTTTTGGATGATTGTTTTATGACATCCGTTTAAAGGATTTTAATGCTATTAAATTTCTTGGTTTACTTAGGAGCATGTCTTATGAATTTTATGAGTCCATTCTCTACAAATACGGAGTGCTTTTCAGCAGAGGTTTCATACAAAATTTATTTATGAAACCACATAAAGCTGGTGTATGGCTAGTTATGACGGTGAACCTTCAGTTCGTCATCCAGCCGATTACTCAGTAACTATAACAAATTGTACTTTGCACAGATTTGTATTATGACCGATTTCTAATGAATCTTGAAGCTTTACAAACTTATCTTATCAACAATTAGTAACATGAACCAACTGTAATTATTAAACAAGTTTTTGTAATACACCTCAGATGGACAGCTGGCCCGAAATCGGTCATATCGAAATGAAGGAATGTGATGAGGAGACTCAATTAGAACACTTGAAAGGTGGCTACACTGAGTCACAGCGCCAGAGATTGCGCCAAAGAGTATTATTCAGCCGCCTCCACTGGCAGTTGGCGCTGAGAAGTTGCTGAGAGTATTAGTAGTGCTGAGGTAGGCGTGATCTGTTCTTGCTGAGACGTCGATAGAGTACTAGTTGTTCTGTTGGGCAAAACACCACATGTTATTCGATTGGGAATGTTGTAATGATCAAAGTGTATTTTTCGTCAATATATATGAAGGTAAAGAAATTTTTTATTTCAGTCCTAAATAACAATGCCTCTTGGTCACAGGTTCAGTCAACAAAGCATATGGCTTGTGTTCATATATTAGAGTGTAATTCTGGTTTCGATGTGCAATCAAGGTATTTCTGTTTTTTTTTTTTAAAATTACTTCAGTGTAAATTGTGTTTAAAATATCTTGTCTTATTGAGGTAGAACCGTGCCAGATGCGTACGTTGAATCACACTTCCACACACAGAACAGTTACACTTGTGCTTTGTTGTTTCGTCGCTTTTATAGTTGCTGGGGACTTGATTAATTGATTGTGTTAACGCAAATTTCCTTTCATTCTTTGTTGTTATTCTGTGCAGTCAGACTGCGTCCTAATATTATTCAGGGCCAACCGGTTACGAGACTGCGTAATCTGATAAACAGCGACAAAAACTAAAATTATTAGCATTATATTTATTTAAGACCCCATGCACACTTTCTTAAATGCATTTGATTATAATAAAAGAATGAATGAACAGTTACTTCCATAGTCATTTCCTTATCTAACAAAAAGTCTGTAAGAGCTTTGTGATTTGTTAAATGCTTAACAGATACATTTCCTAGTAAATCTATGCCGCTTTTCGCAATGTAGTAAGTCTATAACTCTTGTCGCAATTTATATTTTTCTTCCGGTGACCGATCTCCTTACTCCCTCTACTCAAATATGACTAACGGAGTATACTCCAGAAGTTTATTCGACAGCAGATCAACAAAAAGGGCAATATATGAACGTTTGGCAAGTAATATCAACACTACAAGGCGGACTGAAGACATATTTCTTCATCGAATAGAATATAAGCATTTTCAGGAGCGTGATACGAAGTGTTCTGTTGCTTCTATCCATTTTGAAATTTTCTCGTAAAACTGACATTTTTTGGTAAGAAATGATCAATTCATTTTGAATATTTCATCGGCATTAATGTAACACAACAAAGTACTAAAGTCTGGACGGATTGTTTTAATAATACTTGCTCTTTATGTATTGTCATGGTCTACAGCTAATGCCTATTCATTTACAGTTAGGTTTAAAAGGACATATTCGTCGAAAAGTGATTTCATTCACTTTCTGTATACATTGGCAACTCTCACGGGTAAACATGGATGATTTAAAGCAAAGGACTAATGGCAGATTCAAGGGAGTTGGTGCGTACACCACAAAGGTATTCGCTAAAGTGAACCTCTTATCCCAAATTGATATAATGTTATTTCACACTGCTAATTGTGCCGCTATGTGTTAATCATGTAGATTATATTAATCACCTTTCCTGCCTTTCTAATCAAAAATGTTCCCAACTGATTTACATCTGTGATATATTATAAAGAAAAGGAAACGATACAGTCTTGCTCTCCCATCCCTTAAGTCAGATCAAAATGCTATATTGCACTAGCGAAACCACATAATTTGTCTATAAACAAATCACGAAACGGATGCATCCACTTCAAGATCGCATCATTACTAAAATCTATGCTGATTCTGTTGTTCGTCAGAGTGGTAGGCAGGTCGTTCATACTACTTTACTCAACACCTGAAACATCTGCACTCACTCATACATAAATCGATAAGTTAATGATTAAGACAGTAGTTACTGCAATTATTTATTAAAACAGTTCATCAACTTTACAATGATATGATAATATCGTAATCATACTAGACATTTACACACACCAAGAAGGACGATGTGTGATAATCGAACTTAAATTTAATGTGTAGTTTAGAAAAACATACGCTTTAAGGAAAATTAAACTACCTATTAATTTTCCTTAAGAAATAAAAAATAAGGAGTGGAAAATTTTAACTTACCTTGAGCAGTTTACTTATCGGAGTTGATTGTTCCATTACACACACACACACACACACACACATATAGCATTGTTAGCTATTCGTTACGCGAACGGGAGGCGTCTTTCTTCGATTTCCCTCACAACATATTAAAATTCGTGCAAATAATAAATTTGTTGCCCAGCGTGACGTCAGCCCTGGAGGTCATTGTAGCAGGATGCTGTGTTTTCCATGGAAACGTTATGAAATATGAACGTGTAACGAGACAGCAGTTAGCTAGTTGGGACAACGCAGCGTTTCGCTTTCTACCGTAGTGAGTAAGTGAAAGGGAGCGCCGAGTGCAAGTGCGCTGCAGAAATAACAAGTGTGATACGTGGCGCACCAGCTTGTGACGTCATTCTGTCTGTCTTCTTCGTGGGATGACCTTTAGGTGAGTGGTGGATTTTTAGCATTAGTTTTCGTGCGACAACTAGTACTGTGATGGCAGCGATTCTAAATCGATCACGAGACTGTAGTGTCGGGCGTTATGATACAGTACTTGTGAAATGCTAGGAAAACCCTAACGATTTATGACGGTAGTGAGTGGGATGTGTGGTATTGTAGACGTTTCATCGGCCGATTGGTAATTTCCAAGAATGATTGCCTCTCGAAGTCGCGGTGTTCAAACGATACATGTCGAACGTGCGATCCTAAATCAATCACGCGACTCTGGTGGCGGGCGTTAAGAGTATGATTACGGTGGTCACTCCAGCAACGAAAAAAGAAGAGCGTTCCAAAAATACTTGTCATTACAAAGGAGACGACTTACCTTATTCGCTGTCGGTGTTGTCTTCAGGGGAAAGTTCATGTGATTTGTACGTTACGGAAACAACTCCCTTTCTGCCATTAATTCGAGAAGGTGCGCAACTTAGACTAAGGGAACGACGGAAAACAGATAAAACTGACGATCACAAATAATTGATCATAAAGCGCGCCACCAGAGTCTCGTGATCGGTTTAGGATCGCACGTTCGATGTGTGTCGTTTGCACCCCGCGACTTAGAGAGGCAATCCTTCTTGAAAATTACCGATTGCCTCACGTGGAAGAATGTAATTCCATGGTTATGAAATGTAGAAAACTGTTTTAATTTTTGTCGGAAATGTGACACTCTACCTATATTTTTGCGTGACGTTGACAGTCTAGTTAGGTTACGACAAAAAAGGAATGCTTTCCGTAGCATACACATCAAATGGATTTTTTCATGACGACAACGTCAACGGTGAGCGAGGTAAGTCGTTTCCTTCGTAATTAGAACTATTTTAGTAACGCTCTTCTTTTGTCGTTGCTGTAGTGACCACTATAAATATGCTCATAACGCCAGCCAACACAGTCGAGCGATCGATTTAGAATAGCACGTTCCATATCTATCGTTTGGAGCTCGCGATTTCGATACGTAAACATTCTTGGAAATTACTGCAACTACCACGATGTAGAACACCTCGTTTCAAATTCACTATCCAGCAACAAGCTTACAGGAGAAGCAGCTGTGTTAGAGACATCAAGACAGGAGAGTGGAGTAGGTTCTTTAAGGTGAATCGTACAATACGTTAGGGAGCGTTCCAAAAAAGTACCATTTACCTTCTGTGGCAACCTTGTAGTTGCATTGGGCTAAGACAAAATATGTTATTATAAAAACACTGTGTCACAGGATGCGCTATCTGACCTGGAACTATGAAGCTAAGAGCCCCTACGGTATGTGTTTCTATTTCAATGTAGTTATCTGTGTACACATAATCGTCATTTAAAGCTCCAGCATTAGTGTCACAATTTACTTCTATGATTCTGTGATACTTCCATGTTAATTTCCACCGATATTTTCTCCACGTTACTCAGTAAGAAACCCTATTTCATCTACCTACATCGGCAAATATGGGACTTGAACTTGCTGTTTTTCAGACTTTGTCAAACGTATTTCATGTGTTTTACATACCTATGTTGAACCCCATTCCGAAATCTCCAACATCAGAGAGGTACATTTTTAGACACGCTCCACCCATGTTACTGTGACCAACGCCTATATCCAACGGCAACTTGAAGTAACACAGATAGTCGCGCGGGATTAGCAGAGAGACCTGGGGCGCTGCCGGCACGGACTGTGTGGCTGGTCCCGGCGGAGGTTCGACTCCTCCCTCGGGCATGGGTGTGTGTGTTTGTCTTTAGGATAATTTAGGTTACGTAGTGTGTAAGCTTAGGGACTGATGACCTTCGCAGTTAAGTCCCATAAGATTTCACACACATATGAAAATTTTTTGAAGTAACACAGATAGCAGAATGCATCACGAGCAGTGGAGGTTATATAAAGCGTTTTTGGGGGACGAGGCCAACAGTGCAGTAACTGTCATTATTGGGAAATGGAAGGACTTATCTGTCGTCCAAAAGCCTATGATCGTAGGTTTTCGGGCCAAGTGAGGAAGTATTTCTGAAACGGCTAAAGCCGTCGGCACACGGGCTGTGCAACAGAACGTTGACCGTTAAGCGTGCCGAGTTTCTGACGTCATAGCGTGGAATAGCACGTTTGGGAGTCTTTCAGAACGTGCAGAGCAATATCTAGCATGTCAGATATTCTCAGCGTCCGCACCAAAGAGATGCCACACCACCACCTACGTCACATGAACGCCATCTCGCTTCAGCACAGAGTTGTGAGGCGTCATACTGGCATTCAATTCAAGCCTATACGTATATGTGACGTTTCTGAGCACCACCAAATTGGGAATCACTGGAAAACCCGTCGTTAACTGTGTGATTCGTTTCAATAAAATAATGAGGAACATCTTATTCGTGGCAAAAGAATTATTGTAACTTGTCTATAACGAAAGAGTGCTATTTGAAACTAGCGATACACTAAAGATCCACGAGAAACCCATTATTGTTTGTGCAATTTGTTATAATTAAATTTCAATCAGTAACACATCGACGATTAAAGTTTTCAGCAAGTGGTAACATCCTATGAATCATTGCCAGCAGTGTGTTGTTGGATTAGCGTAGTGAATAGCGTCAGTGTTTCATACAAAGGTTGAACACTACGGCGGTGGTTCTCGCCTGGCACTTACAACTTTTTTCCTAACATTTGCGTTTTTATTAGGTTCTGATAATTTCTTATTAGTTTAATATAAGTATACACTATAATTTTTGATGTTATGTAAGTGTAAGTTTACCATTTTTCGAGGGGTGAGTTTGTTCGATTGCCTTAATCTACAGAACAGCTCGCGCTACTTGTATAAAGAGATTTTGTACCTTTTCTTTTCGCTTCGTAATTCACATGTTGCAAAGATTCTACTACTGGGTAGGAAGAGTGATCAAGTAAGGTTGTCCTTGGGGTTTTACTAAAATGTGGGAATGATGAAATAATGTTTATCTTATGTGGAGAAGTATTGGCAAATTTGTATCGCACTGTTTGTAATGGAACTTTTATAAGCCTCTATGCTTATTGATTGGGACTGGTACTTTCCTTTTCGTGGACGGTGGAGGAAATGTGCGTTTTAATTGAGCTAACAAGTCAATTTTTTCAGTCGTCCGATTAGTAAACAGTGTGATTTACGAACTAGAAACATCGCGCAACTGGCGGTTGAGTACGTTGTGATCGCATATACCACGTTGATGCCCACGTACCGTATGGCCCAGTCGCATCATTTCTGAGCGTTCAGCAGCACGTTGAACTGACAAGGAGATGGCACGACCTTGAGGTCGTGGATTTGTCAGAAATTTTGTGTGGTGAAAGAGGACCCCTAACAGCTCACGTGGTCAAAATATTAGGACGCACTACTCGGAAAATCCCGAGAAAAGTCGATCCAAAGTTTCTTAGGTGCCGTATGAGTATAAAATGTTAATCCATTCTCGAGCCGCCGTTTGGCCTACATGGTTAGCCAGAGGTCTTGGGTACTATTCCTCCTCCGGTACTTTTTTTTCTTCTGTTGCTTGCAAAATTGCAGCGCATTGTGCAAGAGAATCGTGAAATTCATTCGCGGGAAGATTGTATAAAAATTCATTTTATAAATCACCATCATTTATCGTCACCAATATACCTAGACATGATTCAATGTTCCTGGTTTGCCTCAAAATTATCAGAAACTCAAAACATTTTCGTAAGTGTTAATGGGGCATGTTTTTGTACAGATTTATTGCAAACGTCCTGTGATTGTAAAAAATCCGTTTTTATACGTTGCGCAAGATGTCGCAAAAATTATTGCTTTGTGTGTTCTTACGATAATTACAACTGCGTTTCTTATTTATAATCATTATATGTATAAAAATTGAATGTTTCCCAGTCGACTTTGTTATTCTGATTAAAAACCTAATGTTTTTTCCTCATATACTTGCCTCAGCGATACAGATGGCCGTACCGTAGGTGCAACCACAACGGAGCGGTATCTGTTGAGAGGCCAGACAAACGTGTGGTTCCTGGAGAGGGGCAGCAGCCTTTTCAGTAGTTGCAGGGGCAACAGTCTGGATGATTGACTGATCTGGCCTTGTAACATTAACCAAAACGGCCTTGCTGTGCTGGTACTGCGAACGGCTGAAAGTAAGGGGAAACTACAGCCGTAATTTTTTCCGAGGGCATGCAGCTTTACTGTATCATTAAATGATGATGTCGTCCTCTTGGGTAAAATATTCCGGAGGTAAAATAGTCCCCCATTCGGATCTCCGGGTGGGGACTACCCAGGAGGACGTCGTTATCAGGAGAAAGAAAACTGGCGTTCTACAGATCGGAGCGTAGAATGTCAGATCCCTTAATCGGGCAGGTAGGTTAGAAAATTTAAAAAGGGAAATGGATAGGTTAAAGTTAGATATAGTGGAAATTAGTGAAGTTCGGTGGCAGGAGGAACAAGACTTTTTGGTCGCGCGGTTCTGGCGCTGCAGTCCGGAACCGCGGGGCTGCTACGGTCGCAGGTTCGAATCCTGCCTCGGGCATGGGTGTGTGTAATGTCCTTAGGTTAGTTAGGTTTAATTAGTTCTAAGTTCTAGGGGACTTATGACCTAAGATGTTGAGTCCCATAGTGCTCAGAGCCATTTGAACAAGACTTTTGGTCAGGTGAATACGGGGTTATAAATACAAATTCAAATAGGGGTAATGCAGGAGTAGGTTTAATGATGAATAAAAAAATAGGGGTGCGGGTAAGCTACTACAAACAGCATAGTGAACGCATTATTGTGGCCAAGATAGACACAAAGCCCACGCCTACTACAGTAGTACAAGTTTATATGCCAACTAGCTCTGCAGAAGATGAAGAAATTGAGATAATCTATGATGAGATAAAAGAAATTATTCAGGTAGTGAAGAGAGACGAAAATTTAATAGTCATGGGTGAGTCGAATTCGTCAGTAGGAAAAGAGAGAGAAGGAAACATAGTAGGTGAATATGGAATGGGGGGGAAGAAATGAAAGAGGAAGCCGTCTGGTAGAATTTTGCACAGGGCATAATTTAATCGTAGCTAATACTTGGTTCAAGAATCATAAAAGAAGGTTGTATACATGGAAGAACCCTGGAGATACTAAAAGGTATCAGATAGATTATATAATGGTAAGACAGAGATTTAGGAATCAGGTTTTAAATTGTAAGATATTTCCAGGGGCAGACGTGGACTCTGACCACAATCTATTGGTTATGAACTGTAGATTAAAACTGAAAAAACTACAAAAAGGTGCTAATTTAAGGAGATGGGACCTGGATAAACTGAAAGAACCAGAGGTTGTAGAGAGTTTCAGGGAGAGCATAAGGGAACAATTGACAGGAATGGAGGAAAGAAATACAATAGAAGAAGAATGGGTAGCTCTGAGGGATGAAGTAGTGAAGGCAGCAGAAGATAAAGTAGGTAAAAAGACGAGGGCTAATAGAAATCCGTGGGTAACAGAAGAAATATTGAATTTAATTGATGAAAGGAGAAAATATAAAAATGCAGTAAATGAAGCAGGCAAAAAGGAATACAAACGTTTCAAAAATGAGATCGACAGGAAGTGCAAAATGGCTAAGCATGGAAGGCTAGAGGACAAATGTAAGGATGTAGAGGCTTATCTCACTAGGGGTAAGATAGATACTGCCTACAGGAAAATTAAAGAGACCTTTGGAGAAAAGAGTACCACTTGTATGAATATTAAGAGCTCAGATGGAAACCCAGTTCTAACCAAAGAAGGGAAAGCAGAAAGGTGGAAGGAGTATATAGAAGGTCTATACAAGGGCGATGTACTTGAGGACAATATTATGGAAATGGAAGAGGATGTAGATGAAGATGAAATGGGAGATACGATACTGCGTAAAGAGTTTGACAGAGCACTGAAAGACCTGGGTCGAAATAAGGCTCCTGGAGTAGACAACATTCCATTGGAACTACTGACGGCCTTGGGAGAGCCAGTCATGACAAAACTCTACCATCTGGTGAGCATGATTTATGAGACAGGTGAAGTACCCTCAGACTTCAAGAAGAATATAATAATTCCAATCCCAAAGAAAGCAGGTGTTGTCAGATGTGAAAATTACGGAACTATCAGTTTAATAAGTCACAGCTGCAAAATACTAACACGCATTCTTTACAGACGAATGGAAAAACTGGTAGAAGCGGACCTTGCGGAAGATCAGTTTGGATTCCGCAGAAATGTTGGAACACGTGAGGCAATACTAACCTTACGACTTATCTTAGAAGAAAGATTAAGAAAAGGCAAACCTACGTTTCCAGCATTTGTAGACTTAGAGAAAGCTTTTGACAATGTTGACTGGAATACTCTCTTTCAAATTCTAAAGGTGGCAGGGGTAACATACAGGGAGCGTAAGGCTATTTACAATTTGTACAGAAACCAGATGGCAGTAATAAGAGTCGAGAGCCATGAAAGGGAAGCAGTGGTTGGGAAGGGAGTGAGACAGGTTTGTAGCCCCTCCCCGATGTTATTCAATCTGTATATTGAGCAAGCAGTAAAGGAAACAAAAGAAAAATTCGGATTAGGTATTAAAATTCACGGAGAAGAAACAAAAGCAAAACGAGGATAATGGAATGTAGTCAAATTAAATCGGGTGATGCTGAGAGAATTAGATTAGGAAATGAGACACTTAAAGTAGTAAAGGAGTTTTGCTATTCAGGGAGTAAAATAACTGATGATGGCCGAAGTAGAGAGGATATTAAATGTAGACTGGCAATGGCTAGGAAAGCGTTTCTGAAGAAGAGAAATTTGTTAGCATCGAGTATAGATTTAATGGTCAGGAAGTCGTTTCTGTAGGTATTTGTATGGAGTGTAGTCATGTATGGAAGTGAAACATGGACAATAACTAGTTTGAACAAGAAGAGAATAGAAGCTTTCGAAATGTGGTGCTACAGAAGAATGCTGAAGATTAGATGGGTAGATCACACAACTAATGAGGAGGTATTGAATAGAATTGGGGAGAAGAGGAGTTTGTGGCACAACTTGACAAAAAGAAGGGACCGGTTGGTAGGACATGTTTTGAGGCATCAAGGGATCACAAATTTAGCATTGGAGGGCAGCGTGGAGGGTAAAAGTCATAGAGGGAGACCAAGAGATGAATACACTAAGCAGATTCAGAAGGATGTAGGTTTGCAGCAAGTACTGGGAGATGAAGAACCTTGCACAGGATAGAGTGGCATGGAGAGCAGCATCAAACCAGTCTCAGGACTGGAGACCACAACAACAATAACATACTTTACAATGAAAAATGGAAAACCCACCGCCATGAATTGTGTTGTTGGACAAAAAGAAAATAATTTTTTTCATTTATGTAAATAATTAGTTAAAGATAATGTAGGTTTGGGAATCTTTCTGAATAATTGGTGGAATAAAAAAAGAAAATGAAACAGAAGAAAAAAAAAGTGCCGGAGGAGGAATCGAACCCGAGACCTCTGGCATAAGAGCCCGCGCCCTAAACATCGTTTTTTTTTATCTCACTTTGTTCGTTTTAGTTCGTTGCATCTGCTCGTGGTGGACGTCGCAAGACACCCGTTTCAGTTCGTCGTTGATCCACTGATTCAGTTTTTTTTTTTTTTATTCCAGAGGGCCGCTAACCCTCTGACCGTACACGCTGAGTTACCGTGCCGGCTATACATCGAGGACAGACGGCGGCTCGGCAGTGCACTAACATTTTGTACTCATATGACACCTAAGAAACTTTGGATCGATTTTTCGCCGGGTTTTCGGGATAGTGCGTCCTAATACACTCCTGGAAATTTAAATAAGAACACCGTGAATTCATTGTCCCAGGAAGGGGAAACTTTATTGACACATTTCTGGGGTCAGATACATCACATGATCACACTGACAGAACCACAGGCACATAGACACAGGCAACAGAGCATGCACAATGTCGGCACTAGTACAGTGTATATCAACCTTTCACAGCAATGCAGGCTGCTATTTTCCCATGGAGACGATCGTAGAGAGGCTGGATGTAGTCCTGTGGAACGGCTTGCCATGCCATTTCCACCTGGCGCCTCAGTTGGACCAGCGTTAGTGCTGGACGTGTAGACCGCGTGAGACGACGCTTCATCCAGTCTCAAACATGCTCAATGGGGGACAGATCCGGAGATCTTGTTGGCCAGGGTAGTTGACTTACACCTTCTAGAGCACGTTGGGTGGCACGGGATACATGCGGACGTGCATTGTCCTGTTGGATCAGCAAGTTCCCTTGCCGGTCTAGGAATGGTAGAACGATGGGTTCGATGACGGTTTGGATGTACCGTGCACTATTCAGTGTCCCCTCGACGATCACCAGAGGTGTACGGCCAGTGTAAGAGGTCGCTCCCCACACCATGATGCCGGGTGTTGACCCTGTGTGCCTCGGTCGTATGCAGTCCTGATTGTGGCGCTCACCTGCACGGCGCCAAACACGCATACCACCATCATTGGCACCAAGGCAGAAGCGACTCACATCGCTGAAGACGACACGTCTCCATTCGTCCCTCCATTCACGCCTGTCGCGACACCACTGGAGGCGGGCTGCACAATGTTGGGGCGTGAGCGGAAGACGGCCTAACGGTGTGCGGGACCGTAGCCCAGCTTCATGGAGACGGTTGCGAATGGTCCTCGCCGATACCCCAGGAGCAACAGTGTCCCTAATTTACTGGGAAGTGGCGGTGCGGTCCCCTACGGCACTGCGTAGGATCCTATGGTCTTGGCGTGCATCCGTGCGTCGCTGCGGTCCGGTCCCAGGTCGACGGGCACGTGCACCTTCCGCCGACCACTGGCGACCACATCGATATACTGTGGAGACCTCACACCCCACGAGTTGAGCAATTCGGCGGTACGTCCACCCGGCCTCCCGCATGCCCACTATACGCCCGCGCTCAAAGTCCGTCAACTGCACATACGGTTCACGTCCACGCTGTCGCGGCATGCTACCAGTGTTAAAGACTGCTATGGAGCTCCGTATGCCACGGCATACTGGCTGACACTGACGGCGGCGGTGCACAAATGCTGCGCAGCTAGCGCCATTCGACGGCCCACACCTCGGTTCCTGGTGTGTCCGCTGTGCCGTGCGTGTGATCATTGCTTGTACAGCCCTCTCGCAGTGTCCGGAGCAAGTATGGTGGGTCTGACACACCGGTGTCAATGTGTTCTTCATTCCATTTCCAGGAGTGTATTTTAACCACGTGAGGTGTTAGGGGTCCTCTTTCACCACATAAAATTTCAGACAAATCCCCGAGCCCACGGTCCTGCCGTCTCCTTGTGAGCACGCTCAACGTTGACGTTCGACAGCACTGTTATTGTCCGACGACCTAAGTCCCTAAACTGTTCACGTGCCGCCGAGGTTACAGTGTGCCGTTCAAGGCCAAATGGCGCCGAGACAACCGTGGTGCTCCACGGGCCGAGATGACAGGGGTGAACGACGGTTCAGCGTACGTCACTACTTACGGGCTTCCGCGGCAGCCTACTGGTTCATTCACCTACGCTCACTGCTGTCAATCGGCGACGAAGGCTAGAATTTGCACACCGATAACGCAAATGGACTCCCACAGACGGCTACAGGTGGCTTTACAGATGAATCACGTTTTATGTCCCATCGGACTGAAGGACGTTGGAGAGTCCGGCGTGAAACGTCTGAAAGCAAATGCCATTGAAACCATCGTCGGAACGACGCTGCTCGGAGGACGGAGCGTTAAGGTCCGAGGAAGGTTATCGTGGCATCGCATCGGTGTTCTTCTCATTCTGCAAGGCACAATGGATAAACACATCTATTCTTGGCAAGCATGAAAGCTGCTACATGCATTTGTTTTTCGTCGGCACGATGGCGTCTACTAGCAGGCCAATACATCATATCACACAGTTCACAGTCTACGTGAGTATTTCGAGCAGCACCAGGATAAGTTTAGCGTACTCCCCTGGCCACCAGACTGCCCAGATATAAACCAATCGAGTATCTATGTGACCACTTCGATCGGGCTTTACGCTGCATGCATCCCCTCAACCGAGAAACCTAGCACAGCTAGGCAACAGCACTGGAGCCGGTATGGCTCCACGTCCCTGATGGTTCCTGTCACAACCTCACTGACTCTTTTCCAGGACATTTCGCAGCAGTCCGCGCTGCAAAAAACGTATTTGACACGTGGTCACATTAACGTTACTGGACAGTGTACATGGCCTATTCACTTCAATAATTCAAATGGCTTTGAGCACTATGGGAATTAATATCTAAGGTCATCAGTCCCCTCGAACTTAGAACGACTTAAACCTAACTAACCTAAGGACATCACATAACACCAAGTCATCACGAGGCAGAGAAAAACACTGACCCCGCCGGGAATCGAACCCGGGAACCCGGGCGTGGGGCTTCAATAGTTAACTGTGGTGTCTCTTTCAATATTCTCTTCCTTCACAATTATTTTATTAAAAACGCTAAATTACATTGTAAGATTACAAATGGGAGTGTTAACTTAAATGCTATCTGTAAAATTGCAGATTAACGAAGATAATACAACTCATCGAATTACATCAGGTACATTTCTTTCCAAATGCAAAATAAGAATATTTCAAGATTTTTACCGAAATATTACATTCGTATCTCCTTGTGCAGATCTTTATCTTCAGTTATGGCTACAGACCTATTAGCCTACTACCTCATAACTACACTAATGGCCATTAAAATTGGTACACCACGAAGATAACGTGCTACATACATGAAATTTAACCGACAGGAAGAAGATGCTGTGATAAGCAAATAATTAGCTTTTCAGAGCATTCACACAGGGCTGGTGCCGGTGGCTACACTTGCAACGTGCTGAAATGAGGAACGTTTGCAACCGATTTCTCATACACAAGCAGCAGTTGGCCGGCGTTGCTGGTGAAACGTTGTTGTGATGCCTCGTGTAAGGAGGAGAAATGCGTATCATCACGTTTCCGACATTGATAAATGTCGGATTGTAGCCTATCGCGATTGCGGTTTATCGTATCGCGACATTGCTGCTCGCGTTGGTCGAGATCCAATTGTTAGCAGAATATGGAATCGGTGGGTTTAGGAGGGTAATATAGAACGCCGTGCTGGAACCCAACGGCCTCGTATCACTAGCAGACGTCTCGGTCACCTGTTCGTATTGACGGCACTTTGAACAGTGGACGTTACATTTCAGATGTGTTACGACCCGTGGCTCTACCCTTCATTCGATCCCTGCGAAACCCTATATTTCAGCAGGATAATGCACGACCGCATGTTGCAGGTCCTGTACGGGCGTTTCTGGATACAGAAAATGTTCGACTGCTGCCCTGAGCAGCACATTCTCCACATCTCTCACCAACTGAAAACGTCTGGTCAAAGGTGGCCGAGCAACTGGCTCGTCACAATACGACAGTCACTATTATTGATGAACTCTTGTATCGTGTTGAGGCTGCATGGGCAGCTGTACCTGTACATGCAATCCAAGCTCTGTTTGACTCAATGCCCAGGCGTATCAAGGCCGTTATTATGGCCAGAGATGGTTGTTCTGGGTACTGATTTCTCAGGCTGTATGCACGCAAATTGCGTGAAAATGTAATCACATGTCAGTTCTAGTATAATATATTTGTCCAATGAATACCCGTTCATCGTCTGCATTTTTAATGGCCAGTTGTGCAGTTTCATGAGGGCATGTGTGGTTCTGTAGTTGACACCAAAGGATTGTTGTACAACTGAGAATCTTATTGGATTACGAAGTATAACTATTATGTCCAAAGGCATCATCAGTTATTTTGTACCGTTTGTAATAGGCTTCCAGTTTTTTATGGTCTTTTAACATGGCAGTACGGTTCGATGATAGTCGTAGCTTAGTCGATAAACTTTTTGTGTTTCATCCATTTTTACATCGCTGCCACTCTATCTCCCATTGGTTTCTAAATTCATGTCTTTTTTTTATTTATTGCAGTTTAGGTGTTTTGCTGTAACTTACTATTTTCCTTGAGCGGATTGTTCTCTTGCTAGGTTATATGGTATTTCATTGTCTCACCTCCCTGCACGACCTTTAATGCATCTGAACTCTTCCTTCCAGTTGTGCATCTGCCATCTTCTGATTTTACATTGCATCTCTTCAGTCAAGATGTTATGATTCTTCGAATTTCGTAACGAGTCCAATATTGCCCTGCTGTCAGTGTGGGTTATCGAAACATTGTCAATATTCGTTAGAGTGTTCATTGACTCATGTGTATTTAGAATGGCAAATCGTTCTGCTTGGTTATTTGAGCATTCATTATCCAAAATGCGCTGTAGTTGACGGGCAAGCATCTATTGTAGTTGAAAAATAATGCTATCCGCGAACCTACTCCATCGTCTGACTTGCTTCCATCTGTGTATACTTCAACTGAATAGTACTTATTTCCTTCCTTTTTGGTTATTCTTCGAAAGTCTGCTGCCTATGGTAAGCTTTTAGGCGCCTTTAGATTTGACTCGTTATAATATTTGGCCATTTCTTATATCTTAATAATTATGAGCGGGAGGCGAGATAAAATACATAGCGCTACATTGAATGTCGTTCTGTAAGTTTTCGCCGTCTTTCAGCTAATTAATCTTTGAGATCTACTAGCTTTAGTGTGATTGTATAGTCTCTCAGCGCATGTATCCATACCAGCAAGATGTCTAATAGTACAGGTCATACCATTCCATTACAAATAGTTCTTGTTGCCTCTTCACAGATGACTCTAGCTAATCTTGAGAGAGAATTAATTAAAGCCATACTTCTATATGTCGTGTGTTAAATGTGTTTGTGGAAGGTAAACTTACTGTCGGTTATGATGCCAAAATATTTAAAAACTCTAAACACTAAACTTGTTTGTTCTTAAAGTAAAAGAAAATTTTGATGAGTGGCATGTCTGTTTCTTGTTATGAGCATGACTTTTGACTTCTATTCATTGAATATGAGTTGACATGAGTTGGTTGTTACTGGCTCAGTAAACAATTTGTTGCGTTTCTCTGTTACAAATGTTCTCAGTTTTAAGAACGTTGCTTCCTTTAGTTAGTAGAGTTAGACCATCAGCAAAAGCAATTACGAGAGCAAGTCCTAAGGAAGGCAAGTAAATTAATCAATGAAAAGACATAGTAGCTCCCGCTGTTTCGGTCGTGTAGTCTGTATGGCCTGCAAAGATATTTGTTTTATTTTTCTTTAATCGAAATTATATGTTGTTCACAAATTGAACACATTCTATCCTTCTCATGTTAATTAAGACCACAGAAGTAGGGTCTTTCCCAAGTGTCCTTCTGATCAAAAGCGAGTAAGTCCAAGTTTTTTGTTAATCATATCTTTTGAGTTCTTGTGTCAATATTTCCATAGAAAAACTTCCATCCCATAACACATATTTCTGTATATCTAAAAAATGGAATACCAATTTTCCTAGATTTAGTTAAAAACATTTTAATATAGCGAAATATTTTGTTAAGAACTTTCGTCGCAGATTTCACCCTTTTAGGGGTGGAAATACTAAAAACAGTGAAATAAGTATTCTTTTATTTCTAACGCAAAAGCAGAATGGAAATTTTCATAGATTTAGCTCAAAAAATGCTCTCATAATGAAATATTACCATAAACACGTTCATGTCCTATTTCAAACACGTAGCGGTTGAATTTCCAAAAACAGTACAATACTTTTTTTTTAATTTCTGAAAGAGAAACTAAATATAGATTTTTTTATAGATTTAGCTTTAATAAAGCCTTCATTATGAAATAATTGCACATACCTTTTCATCGCCTATTTTATCCCTCAGAGAATTTGCAAAAACAAGGAAACACTTTTCATTTCTATCTAAGAGGAGAAATACAGTTTCCACAGATGTAGTTTTAAAATACTTTAATAGTTGTGTACTAATGATGTATTTTTAAAAGCACTTCGACTCGGGATTTTACTCCCCTTTGTAGTTGAATTTCCAAAAACGCTGAAACGTTTTTTTTTCTGACTGAGAAACAAAATACGAATTTTTGTAATACTAGGTTCAAAATTGCATCAATAATTATGTATTTTCAAAAAAGGTTTTCAATCATCATTTCATTCCCTTAAGAGTGGAACTGTGAACAATCGCTCTTTACACAATGCCTAAAGTATAAGATCCACATCCTCTTCAAACTTTCAAGTTTCTGTCCATAGCGTTTTAGGCTTAGCGACGATAAGTCAGTGCACAAGCCAGGCCCTAACCCATATCCAAAGAGGTTGAATTTCCAAAAATAATGAAACACATATATTTTCTTATTTTAAAGTACCTACAGGTGTTTTCAGAGCTGTACCCTTAAATATGCTTTCTACGTCTACACGTCTACGTCTACATTTATACTCCGCAAGCCACCCAGTGGTGTGTGGCGGAGGGCACTTTACGTGCCACTGTCATTACCTCCCTTTCCTGTTCCAGTCGCGTATGGTTCGCGGGAAGAACGACTGTCTGAAAGCCTCCGTGCGCGCCCTAATCTCTCTAATTTTACAATCGTGATCTCCTCGGGAGGTATAAGTAGGGGGATGCAATATCTTCGATACCTCATCCAGAAACGCACCCTCTCGAAACCTGGCGAGCAAGCTATACCGCAATGCAGAGCGCCTCTCTTGCAGAGTCTGCCACTTGAGTTTGTTAAAAATCTCCGTAACGCTATCACGGTTACCAAATAACCCTGTGACGAAACGCGCCGCTCTTCTTTGGATCTTCTCTATCTCCTACGTCAACCCGATCTGGTACGGATCCCACACTGATGAGCAATACTCAAGTGTAGGCCGAACGAGTGTTTTGTTTACCAAATTAGTGGCTAAATTTTCAAAAAAATGTGGAACACGTGTGCCTAAATTTCTGATCGAGAAACGAGATACCAATTTTCAAAGCTCTAGCTTTAGAACAACGTTAATAGCAACATTTCAACCCTTTAGGTGCGAAATTTCGAAAAACTGTTCTTCAGCAACGCCTGCAGTATAAGATCGAGACCCTCTCCAAATTTCAGGTTCCTGTCCGTGGCGGTATAAGCGCTGATGAGGCAGACAATCAAGTCATTGCCGTTTACATACACACATCAAAAAAAGTTTCGTATCAGATCGGTCACCAGAGATCCGGAATCTGTACAGAAAATTGGAATAGAGTTCTACATAAACACAATTTCCGCCCTTTTTATTGCTCATGTAAACCACACATTGCATGTCGTACCACTATACAGCGAGACCTTCAGAAGTGGTGGCCCAGATTTCTGTACACACAAGTACCTCCAATACCCAGTAGCACGTCCTCCTGCGCCGGCCGGAGTGGACGAGCGGTTCTAGGCGCTACAGTCTGGAACCGCGCGACGACTACGATCGCAGATTCGAATCCTGCCTCGGGCTTGGATGTGTGTGATGTCTTAGGCTAGTTCTAAGTTCTATGGGACTGCTGACGTCAGAAGTTAAGTCCCATAGTGCTCAGAGCCATTATTCCACGTCCTCATGCATTGATGTATGCCTGTATTCGTCGTAGCGTACTATCCACAAGTTCATCAAGGCACTGTTGGTCCAAATTGTCCCACTCCTCAACGGCGATTCGGAGTAGATCCCTTACAGGTGCCGGTGGTTCACGTTGGCCATAAGCATGCCTTTTCAATCTATCCCAGACATGTTCGATAGTGTTCATGTGTGGAGAACATGCTGGCCACTCTAGTCGATCGATGTCGTTATCCTGAAGGAAGTCATTCACAAAATGTGTACCATGGAGGCGCGAATTGTCGTCCTTGAAGAGGAATGCCTCGCCAATATGCTGGAGATATGGTTGCACTGTTGGTCGGAGGATGGCATTCACGATCGTACAGTCGTTACTGCAACACTCATCCGTGGAGAGAACGTGATGCCAATCCTGAGCGGTCTATTCGAATCCATAATCAATAGGTAGTGGTCATCTACTGCAGTAGTAGCCCTTGGCCGGGGTAGGCGAGGCATGTCATCGACAGTTTCTGTCTCTTTGTATCTCTCCATGTTCGAACAACATGGCTGTGGTTCACTCCGAGACGCCTGGACACTTCCCTTCTTGAGAACTCTTCCTAGCACAAAGTAACAATGCGGACACGTTCGAACCGCGGTATTGACCATCTAGGCTTGGTTGAACATTAGACAACACGAGCCGTGTACCTCCTTCCTGTTGAAATGACTGGAACTGATCGGCTGTCGGACCCCCTCTTTCTAATAGGCGCTGCTCATGCATGGTTGTTTACATCTTTGGGGAGGTTTAGTGACATCTCTGTAGAATCAAAGGGAATGTGTCTGTGGTACAATATCCACAGTCAAAGCCTATCTCCAGGATTTCTGGGAACCGGCGTGATAGAAAACTTTTTTCGATGTGTGTCTTTAGATTCCACTAACGTTCGTCGTAACAAGGCACTTGTGGTCATCGTTCCGTTTGTTGTCCTCTCCTTTCGAATGTTGTTGACAGTTAAAGAAGTTAATGTTGCGGTTTTCTAGCTAAAGTAGCTAGATGTCAAATTGTACTGATTCCCATGATAGGCAAATTCGCACAACGTTTTTAAAATATTAGGCCACCAAGTTGCGTCGAAGCTCCTTTGCCATCGAGGCTCACCATGATTACACACATTATAGTTGTAAGACTACTGTTTGTAATTTACTGAATGCCATTAACACATCAGTCGTATCTATGAAACCGCATTGATTTCTATGTCTTTGGTTTAGATGAAATGCATTGTTCGATTTATAAAAAGCTTTACCAACATTTTCTTTTCTGTATATAAAAGACTAATCGGGTGGAACTTGGTGATTTTTATGCTGTGCTCTTTTCCAGGCTTAATTGTCGGTATTAATTTAGCTCCATTGCATAGTTTTGAAAAGTATGCAGTTTGGAGGCCACGACTGTAGACTGTTGTAACATATGGAGGGAATATGGTGAATTGTACTATGAATTTCACTTTCTCCTGATGTCTTTTTTGGTTTTACATGTTTTAATACGTCACTAGTTTCCTACTGAGTAAAGTCCTGATCGTTTTATGTTCTACTTGCTGTGGCATTACAGTACAACTTCTTAATTGTATTCATTACCTTCATCTTCTTTATCCACTGATATGAAGTACTCTAACGTCACTATATAAAATGTTTTAGTTCGTCCGCCTCCACAGACCAAATAACGTGACCTCTGAGTCTTCGCAAACAAAGTTTTCTTATATAACGTCACGCATATCTTGGTAATTAAGTTAGAAAGCAAACACGTACGCGGTATCAACTTCTAAAATTAACCTACCTTTTGTTCGTCGTGGCAAATTTGCGGCCGACAGCTTATGTTAACTCCATGTATCATCTGCAATCTTTTACGTAAGCGTATCCCATAAGCTTGCCTACGTAAATTTTCATGCGTCTGCTTTCATCGTACGTGATCAATACAGATATCTGACACTCGTTCAAGTTTCGTCTGGAAGGAACGTATTAGAGACTAACGCCCTCTACCTTTGATTTATGAAACGTCTCGTTGACAGAAACACTGGCTGCTGCCTTTCTGTTGTGGATTGTCAGGAATGGAGATCAGAAACTTGTTCCACGAAAGCTCTGACACCATTCAAAAATTATCTAAGATATACTTACTACACGTTTTTCTTAGACATTAAGAACAAAACCTCCCCTTTGGTGAATAATGGTTAGCAACAAAGAAGTTCTATATTACTTCTGTAGACAATTTTATATTTTCAATATTATTCGTCCAATTGAAATATCGTCAGTGAGAAAGGGAATTTCTGTCGACACTCATCTGCGAATGGTAATTCTGTGTCACCAAACAGTATTACTTTTCCAAAGTACGAGTCTTATGTGTAATACGCTGTATTAGTGATAGCGACAGTAATACTACTGTTAACTATAGATTACATACTTTGAGTGTGATTTCTCTTCTTCATAAGCAAAACATTCACGTCGTCGGAGATGCAGCTGTTCTCGTTTTTAATGAGTTGTTTTGCTCCAATTTAATTTAAGTCTGATCATTTGATAACCGAAACCGGCCACAGCCAACTGCATGAAAGAAAATGCGATTTAGACTTCTGCTGTCAGTCATCACAATGGAATATTAAGCTTTGTCCCCATGCTTGCTGAAAATAATAATAAATTAAAGAAGCGCTGCCTTCCGACAAGAACGCAATTTTATTTTCTCAAACACCCAAACGCGATTTATCTCTGTTGCGGCATGCTCATTGTGTTCTTTTTCCCTTTCATTGTTTATGAAAGACATACATACAGATTTTATGTAAATTAGTTATATGTCGACATTATATTTGTTGTTGTTTAGATTCTCTGTATATGCTCCAACGTTTTTCTTTTTAGTTTTTAATTTTTTTTACATTGTATTTGTCGTGAGGTTGTCAATACAAATTAGCCACAAGCGTAAATAAATACAACACGTCATCACCAACACAGGGATGTCAGAGAAACGTCTGAATTGAATTTTCCTTAGAATATACCAATGTCCCTTCGATTTCTTAACGGAGGATGTAGGTGAAAAAAAATTGTTGAAATGTCTCTGAGCTCTATGGGACTTAACATCTATGGTCATCCGTCCCCTAGAACTTAGAACTACTTAAACAGAACTAACCTAAGGACAACACACAACACCCAGCCATCACGAGGCAGAGATTCCCGCCGGGAATCGAACCCGGGCGCGGCAAGCGAGAACGCTACCGCACGACCAGGACATGCGGGCACGTAGGTGAAAGCGGCCAAAATTCTGAAACAGGTTTTATTGGTTCATCATTTACTACATAGTACTGAAATCTAAATTCCTCAATATTGCGTTCCAGTCCCACTTCTAATTATGATAACAATAATAACTGCCAAAAGGTTGCACGGAGCCATGCCCATTTCTCTAGTATTTTCTCATATTATTTATTTTTGTTGCCTTTTCTTACACTTTTATGCGGTTACCATGCTGGGAAAGTTAGTGTAGTATATTATGAAGGCTATGAAATCACCGCGACTGATTTCGTATTCTTTGCTTTATGGTGTTTGTTTACATGTGGTTGCATAGGAGTAGTGTTTGCGAAAGTTGTGTGTAGATAAATTATTACAATTTTCATCATGTCTCGTTCCAGTAAAGTGTAACTACTGCACTTTAATAATCTAGGCTGACTACGAACTCTACAGACGCTAGGACCTGATCGAAGAGCTTTCACACTGTGGATATTGAATGAAATGAACAAAAGGACAACTGCTGAAGCAGGAGTTATTGCTACTCAGTTTCCAAATCAGATTAATCAAAGAACACAAACAAAGAAAAGACTACTTGCTGATGAGGAGGAGTTTGCGTATGGTTTGCACTAGTTTGCTCACGGAAGGTCAGGTCTTTCACAAACACTGACAAATCTTTGAATCAGGTTTCTCATAACTTACACTTTGGAAACTTTATGTACCTTTTCCCTACAAACCACTCATGTTGATGTCCAGTTAGCCAATAGTGTAGTGAAACATTCTAAGGAGGGAATATTCATTTAATACGATAGTAAGGCATTGATGTAAGACAAAAGCTCCAAACTTTGGTGAATTTTTTTCATAGATAATTGGAAATTTCTAAAAATCCAGCTACAGGATATTTGTAGTAATGGTATAACTAAATTGGTACAGAATTGCTTTAATTTCGTTTTTATAGATTTTTCAAAAAAGGAATATTTGTACTCATATTGTTGAAAAAACTTCAGTTGTTTATAATTTAAAACCTATAACGTCAATAAGCTTGCAAACTTCTGTGTGTATGTATATAACTGACAACATTTGTTAACAACTGTGCCAATTTCAGTTATATTTCTCTGAAAACTTCGGAATTTATAAGGTTTTTTGAAATTATTCCTATTTCTCATACGTTGCCTTCAGAAGACTCGAACTATCATATGAAAATAGCTTCAAACGTCTGATCATTATACAAATGAGTTAACGTGTTAAATGTTTCATTTTTGTCATGTAATCGAAAAAAAGTTTAGGAAAGGTTGTAAACTGTGTGTAAAGATTTTTGGAAGTCGTTAAATGCTCTCATTCTCAAATACTGCGTGCATTAAGTGCAGGTTTTAGAGCACTGTCTGTTACAATTTCTCAAAAGAAACTCACAATTTCTAACTGTAAAACTTGTCTTAATTTCTTAAACTTTTGACGTAGGATTACACCTCTTAATTAGTAAATTACGGTTCCATTTTAAATTTTTCAATTTGTTTAAGAATTATGCAACATATTGGAAACCAAATATTCGTCGATGCTGAAAGTCATTACATGATAAACCTGCAACTCGTACCCAGTTCCGGGTTCTGGGATGGTCGTGTAGCAGTAGCGATTCTTTAAACTTTTGTTTTGTATACAACATTTAAATTATAGCCAAAGATTATCACCTAAACAAAATACAATTTGGATGGTGTCCTAACATGTCTGTGTTTCAGATGACACGGTGTGTTAATTTAGACTTATTACCGATTTCTGTTTGGAGCCAAAGGACAAACATAATTTTAAAAAAAATGTAAAGTGCGTATGTACTCCAAACCACAACAAAATCTAAAGTCAACATATACGTAACCTACACAAAAAATGTGTACCATAAGCAATAAAAAGAAAAAGCCCACTTGGAATGCCACAGTTGTGGTAAAATATATTTGGGTATTAACACAAAAATGGTTTTGTTGCAAGGCTGTCCCTTTTTAATTAATTATTGCAACTATTAATTTTTGTAAAAACCGAAAACCGCCGAAGTTATAATATTCTGTCAAAATCCTATAGTTATATGAAAATAGGAAAGAGTTCGACACGCAGTTCTAGTGAAATCTATAATAACTTAGGGAAGAGACGTGAGAGCTTCTAATAATTTTAAATCCGTGCTACGTTCTTCAAATCCTGATCAGAAATAGAGAAGTCCATACATAATTGTAGACCTGCCCCGTAAGTAGTAAGGGCGAAATATGCTCCAATAAAGACCAGAAAAGTAAAAAGGCAACCTGCACCCTGGCTGACTGATGAACTAAAACAGCTCATGAATCTCAGAGATGCTGCACATCGAGCATACAAGAGACACCCTACACCTGAAAATCATGCTGTATACAAGCAGAAACGAAACAAAGTCAGTCAAGCGGTGAGAAACGCTAAGCGCAGACATGCCCGTACATTAGCTGACAATAGATGTAGACCAGCTATCCTATGGAAAAATCTTCGTAGTCTCGGTTTAGGCAAAATAAAAGTTGCAGAAAATCACATGGTCCCAGCTGAAGAAGTAAACCGATTCTTCACGTTTCTGCAACCAAAATTGTACCGCAAAAAAAACCAGAGAATCATTGATTACTTCATGGGGTTGAACGACTGCAGCAAAGAAAAATTCTATCTACAGCACGTCACTTGCAGTACTGTCAGGAAAGCCGTAATGCGGATTAGATCAGCATCTACTGAACATGATGGTATCACTATCCAGATGGTAAAACTTATTATTGACCAACTACTGCCCTCTATAACAAACATTTTCAACGATTCATTAATCACAAATATTTTCCCTGAGGCCTGGAAACTGGGACAAATTAAGCCACTGCCTAAAAAGGACATAGCCACAGCACCCTCTGACTACCGCCCTATCTGCCTTCTTCCTGCACTATCAAAGGCCTTCGAATATATAGTTCATGACCAGCTCACCATCTACCTCACTACTAACAACCTACTAGGCGAATACCAATCAGGTTTCCGTAAACGTAGAAGCACAACATCTGCTCTGATAAAGGTGACAGATGACCTGAAACTTGCCATGGACAGGCAAGAAGCGACTATCATTTGCTTTTTAGATTTCAGCAAAGCATTTGATACTATAGACTTCGACATCTTACTGGCCAAACTTAGCGGTCTAAATTTCTCACCAAGTGCAGTGCAATGGTTTCGCTCATACATGACGTCTCATCAGCAACGCGTCCTATCTGGGAATATAAAATCACAATGGCGGCAGGTAGTGTCAGGCGTTCCCCAAGGCTCAGTATTAGGTCCTATACTGTTCTCTCTGTATGTCAATGGCGTGTCATCGGTTCTGACGTATTGCAAATACCATATGTATGCTGATGACCTTCAGTTGTATCTAAGTGCGAAACCAAGCAATCTCAAGACAGCTATTGAAAATTTCAATACTGGCCTCGATGCACTGTCGAAATGGGCACAGGACATAGGTCTGAAACTAAACCCATCTAAAACCCAAGCGGTACTTGTTGGTCACTCTAAGCTCATTATCCCAAAACATCGGGAATCCTTACCACCTCTTATCCTAAATGGAACAAATATTAACTTCTCTCCCTCAGCAAAGAGTTTGAGAGTAATAATAGATGAAAATCTAAAATGGACAGAGCACGTAACTGCAGTGTGCAAAAAAGCATCAGCATTCCTTCGTATCCTACAAAAATATAAAAAACTCTTCCCTTTGAATCTGAAAAAGAAATTAGTACAAACGCTTATACTCCCAATCATTGACTACAGCGATATTATCCTACAAGGCCTCTCTCAGGAAAATTCCCGACGTCTAGAACTGGTCATGAATGCCTGCGTCCGATATATCTGTGACGTTCGACTTTTTGATCACTTTTCACCAGCATATGCAAAATTGTCCTGGCTGCGTGCAGACAAACGCAGAGATTTCCATACGCTCTGTCTCATCTACTGCCTTATAAATGTAAACTGTCCCTCATATCTCTCCTTGTCCCTAACGCTCATGTCGGAACAACATGACAGAAACACACGTTCCCATTATAATACAATCCTCTCCGTTCCACTGCATCGCTCAGTCACCTTCTCCAAGTCCTTTACAGTAGCGGGAACCCGACTCTGGAATAACCTCCCTCGTTATGTTAGAGAACTTAAAAACATGTCCAGCTTCAAAAAACAGCTAATGACGTATCTACTTAAGCAACAGTAATCCCTTCCTCTGTACATGAATGCACTTCACCTCGTTACTTCCCTCTTTCCCCCTCCTTAAATCTCCATTCCCCATAACACGCTAAACTAGTAAACATCTACTATACACATCAAGATATTATGTACATCTGCACAAACCTTCATTACTATTGCCAATCCTTCTCATGTTTGTCATTATTATTAGATTTTTTTTACTGTTATTATTATTGCTTATTATTGCTTATATCATAATGTGTATGTATAGCACCTCCTGTAAAATACCGCAGCATTTAATTTATTAAGTCTTAGTCATGTTTATCATTACATTTTTTTACTGTTATTATTATTGCTTTTATCACAATCTGTGTGTATAGCACATGTTGTAAAAATACTGCGGCATTTACTTTATTACGTCTTAGTCACTACTCTTTATTCATATTGTCACTAGAGTAAGCTAATATTCTCATTTAAACTATGGTCAAGATGTAACTCTGATGTGTGAAATGCTGCATGTGTGGAACACTGGTCCTATGTAAGAGAGGGCCTGGTGGCCCTAATCTGATCAGGTTAAATAAATAAATAAATAAATAAAAGTATCCGACAATGATATGCCACAAGCAGGGTAAACTGACGGGTCCTCTACGGCAGAGGAGGTACCGATGTGTGTGTGTTTGCGTCCAGGACGGATGTGTGCTTGCGGGACTTTATTGCGACTTCGTAGCTTTAAGGAGTACACCACAGGTGAATTGCTGGTTTAACCACAGACAAATAAGGACTTTTAGCCATTCTTTCTCCCAACAACGCATTTCTGTCCATGTATGGGGATTTTAAAAGGCCTTGATTTCTGTCGGAACCGCGTTCCACTACTTCCCAGGGAATTTTATTTAAACTCACTTGAACTAATCACCATTGAAAATTTAAAATAGCAAACGTGTATTAAATCGCAACGTAACTATTATTGGCCGTTCCAAGCTGTGATCGTCACATATCGGTCGATTATCTTCTGTTTACGACTGCCAGCAGCGTCAGCTATCTTGTAGCATGGCGACGTCCTGCGTCATGTGTATCAATCAGAAATAATTAATATAAGGAGTGTTTGAACATGAGCATCTGCCGGCCGCGGTGGTCTCGCGGTTCTAGGCGCGCAGTCCGGAACCGTGCGACTGCTACGGTCGCAGGTTCGAATCCTGCCTCGGGCATGGATGTGTGTGATGTCCTTAGGTTAGTTAGGTTTAAGTAGTTCTAAGTTCTAGGGGACTGATGACCACAGCAGTTGAGTCCCATAGTGCTCAGAGGCATTTGAACCATTTTTTGAACATGAGCATCTATATAACGCTTTTTCACGAAATCTTGTTTCTTGCATCCTGTAAATTGTGTCATATCTGCTGATAAACTGCGCACACGGCGATCGCATGGCTTAAGTTTGGTAGCCTTTTGAGACGATATGTAAGCACCTTCCCCTTCATATTTGTGCGGATGCGGAAGGGTAAGAGGACGCACTTTTCCCTACTTCCGCCGTGGAATATGCAGAGTTTTTATTCATTTCAGAATTATCGCACATTTCTAAAAATGATTTCCAGGTATTCCACAAATCCTCTCTTCTAGGTAATTTTATCACTATGTGGCCGATCGCAGTGAGATAATACTTTAGCAGTCCTGTCTTTAGAATATGTAATATCAGAAACTCGATTCGATTGTGAATCGTTCTTCATTGCAAAGTAATGAGCACACTGCTGTAATGCGGATCAAACGAAAGCAGAAAAAAGCTGATCTTGTGTGCCATGCCGACTTCTTGGTGGTCATATTCTAAGTATTGGCGTCAAGTTTCCTACGAGACATACCCCAAACTGTCGCAAAAGCAAATTCCCTTTCGCAACCTTCAACAATAGCTACACACTAGGGCATAGCCAGAATTTTGCCAAAGGGGGGATCCAACCGGTTAAAGAGAACTTTAAAAAGGCTTAAGTTTCTCATTTATTCTGAAAACATATCTCTCTGTTTTCACATTTCGTGTACATAATTTCACTTTTGAGGCCATCATACAAATAACATTTCGTCTATAAAATTAAGCAAGAAAAGCTTGTCTTAAAAAAGTATCACGTATATTTTAAACAGTATATATGAAAATTAAACATTGCTTTTTTTGGTAATATGACAACATCAGTCTATTGCCAAATGAATTAAAATTCTAATATATAATATTTACTGTTTGTCGACAAAAACACAGCTCAGTCTTCATGTTCACTGTCGCAGTGCAAAAAATCTTTACGTTGTACGGGACTGCTTATATCGTTAAACGAATTCAGATCTCTTTTGACGATATGTTTCCCGTACATAAATAAAGCCATAAATTCATGGCTTTCGTGAAACGAGGTCAGAGTTCCTCCAGCAGCACAGAGCATTCCAAATTCCTTTGTTCAATCTCAGATTTTATTACAGTAGCTATTATTTCATTAATTTATTCCGTTTCCTTAAGTGATCAAGTATTTCACTTACTATATCATTACCAGACAGTGAAAAGATATTATACGACACTTGAGAGCGGTGGTGGGGGGTGGGGGAGTGTGGCGATACAGGCTCAGTCGGTTGGAGGAATTCAAGAACCCACTGAAACAAACTTTTCGAAACGAACTACAGAATGTGCTGTCATCACATACTCCCACGGCTCTCCACAACCCCTCAACCCTATAATTCCGTATCGTAACTGATTTCCATTATTGGATACCGACCGGAAGAACACAAAATGTGATATTTTGCAATTTGTGCTAGTAATGATACACATCTGGATAAATTTTGCAAAAAATGCAATAATCATCGTTTGGGCCATACTTTTGTTGATAAACGCGATTTCTGGGAGACACAGGCTAATCCGATGCTATTCGTATGCACTGTTCCAATCTAATGTTACTTCTAATTCTGTTTACCGCTCCGCTGCCACATGAACTACTAAAATATTGCAATCCAAAAGTTCTACAGGTCTCCAGATAACGACTCAGTGTCAAAATTAAGCTGCTATCGGTAGGTAATTAGGCTGTTATAGTAGTGTGTACATATTTACCACAATGATACTGAACGACTCAAAATCGTTTACCCCCCTCTTTCTTGTTATAAGCTTATCCGTAATTAGCAACTACACTGAAGAGCCAAAGAAACTGGTTACACGCATGCGTATTCAAATACAGAGATATGTAAAAAGGCAGAATACGGTGCTACGGTCCGGAACCCCTATATAAGACTACAAGTCTGGCGCAGTTGTTAGATAGATTACTGCTGCAACGATGCCAGTTTATCAAGATGTAAATTTATTTGAACGTGCTGTTACAGTCGGCACACGAGCGATGGGACACAGCATCTCCGAGGTAGCGATGAAGTGGGGATTTTCCCGTACGATCATTTCACGAGTGCACCGCGAATATCGGGAATCCTGTAAAACATCAAATCTCTGACATCGCTGTGGCTGGGAAAGTATCCTGTAAGAACTGGATCAACGATGACTGAAGAGTGTCGTTGAACGTGATAGGAGTGCAACCCTTCGGCAAATTGCTGCAGATTTCAAGTTTGGGCCATCAACAAGTGTCAGCGTCCGAACGATTCAACAAGTCCTCGATATGGGCTTTCCAAGCCGAAGGTCCTCTTGTATACCCTTGATGACCGCACGACACAAAGCTGTACGCCTCGCCTGGGACCGTCAGCACCGACATTGGACTGTTGGTGACTGGAAACATATTGCCTGGTCGGACGAGTCTTGTTTCAAATTGCGTGTACGTGTATGGAGAGAATCTCATGAATCCATGTACCCAGCATGTCAAAAGGGACCGTCCAATCTGGTGGAGCCACTGTAATGGTGTGGGGAGCGTGCAGCTGGAGTGATATGGGACCCCTGATACGTCTACACACGACTCTGATAGGTGACACGTACGTAAGCATGCTGTTTGATTGTTGATTCTCGTCATCGCGTGTTCCTTTAATTGTTTTTGTGATTGAAAAGCAAAATATCTTTGAATTTCACTACATGGCAACTAGGTCATTTGCAATTTATTTAAGTGATTTTGGGGGGGGCGGGGGAGGGGGGGGTTTTAGGATGGTAGGCTGGGCCTGAATCCCTTGGACTCCCCCTTTGACTACGTCCTTGCTACATACAGCGCTTCGTGCACCTTTTTGTTACACGTAAAGCCAAGTGCGTCACAGTGTGTGCTGCGCTATGTCTTAAGTGTAAGAACAAAAGGAAAGCCGATACTCCGCCTACCTACTCAGCTCGCTATGCAGCGCAATTGTATGAGCCTACTGGTCCACATTACACACGGAGAACGATTGTTAGCGTGGTACTCAAGTCGCAGCAGAGTCATTAGGGGTCGAAGGTCATGCGCGGTCGATTATCTCTGTAGTCTTTCTCACACGATTTTACATAAACTATTCAACAAAATAAAATGATTTTTCTCATTATATATAGCATTATATGCCACCTTCATGATGAAATGACAGTCAGCTCGCTATTGGTCACACTTATTGTGATATCTGCAGTGAAGTAAGAGGCTGTGCAAAATTCGCTATGATTTTACGTTCGGTGCATATTGCACCATATTTTGCTGGGAATTAAATTTAGCTGAGATACTGAATTTTTCTTTAGATTTGGAAGGAGGTCACTATGTGTTTCCAATATCGACAAAATTGAATTTATATAGCATGTTCATTTCCGACCGCTCCAGATATCGAAACCAGATTTTGGCAGATGATAGCACACAATGAGAAGAGTAATTTTTCATACGGTTAACGTATGGAACTTTCGTACCTGCAGGTTGATTATAATTAAAGTTACACTTTTAAGCCGCTGTAGAAATAACTCCACTTGTCAGAATGACGTCAAATTGCGATGGAATATTGTCGGAGAAGCGGAGAAACGTACAGCAGAAGAAACATAGATAGTTGCAAAATGTAGCAAATAAATGGCGCTGTAAGCTTCATAATTTAATAGTGGACGACTACAAATGACAAATGAATCACACAACAATGCCTAACGTGTACGTTTGACGTTAAAAAACTGTATTGTTCAGTGTGCATGGGTGTACACGTGTGGTATTGTTAGTTACGGAAGCAGCCTATCCACAAAGCAAGGTCATATCACATCGGATGGGAAAAATCCGTTTTTAATTGTCATGAAGCCAAAACCCGCATAAAAAGCATCATTCACATGAGTTTCCAATTGTTCTGATGCCACAAACCGCATAGAAAGTATCAAACACGTCGGTTTTTAACTGCCCTCAGGCAAAAAACCGCATAAAAGCAGTAATCAAAATCAAATCGGATTATTTATTTCCGTGTGATAGGCGCAAAACATGTTCAATATGCTGTCCACCGTTTTCTGCAAGAAATTGAAATCGAGAAACAGCATGTTCCACAACTGATCGAAGTGTTTCCGGTGTCAGGTTCAGAATATGTTGCGCAATGCGTACCTTCAATGCAGCTAAGTGTGCAATCGTAACAGTCAGAACTCACATGGATTAATATCAAGTGATCGGGACGACTAAGCTGTAGTCAAAAGACGGCTGATAATTCTGGCATTTTTGAAATGGCGTTTCTTCAGCTGTTTAACTGGATTTTCAATGTGCAGAGGTGTGCCATCTTGCATAAAAATGATCCCACCCACACATCTACGCTGTTCTAGCGCTGGAATAACGTGGTTGCGCAAAAGACACTCATAGCGCTTACCGGTGACGGTATAGGTAACAGGGCCGGAATCACCTGTCTCTTCGAAAAAATATGGCCCTATGAAAACTGATGCCCTAAACCCGCACCACACAGTGACCTTTTCAGGACGAAGGGGTAGTGGTTTATTTGCGTGTGGATTTTCCGTTGCCCATATTCCAAAATTCTGTGTATTGACATATCCTGTCAGATGGAAGTTGGCTTCGTCTGCCCACAAAATCTTCCACGGACAATCATTTTCCTCTTCTATGCAAGAAATTCTGAAGCAAAGGTCTCTCTTGCTGGCAGGTCAACAGGAGGCAAGTCGTGCACATCGGTAACTTTGAATGGATGATTCGTAGAATTTTACGCACCGCGCTCAGGGGTTCGTCCAATGTTGTGGCAGTTCTCGGTGCACTACACGTTTACACACCACCATTCGTTTCCTCCTGCATTTCTGTGGACATTGCTTCCACTGACATCGAATCAATTCGTTTCCTCTGTCTAACAGGTTGCACACCAAGAGAACCCGTCTTTTCGAATTTACGAATAATTTTCGCCACACCCAAGGCAGGCATCTACCAAAGCCTTTTTTCAAACCCCTTAGTGTCCGGAACTTCTGCAGAGCCACGTGTGCGCATTTATCATTCTTGTAATGCAGTTTTACAAGCAGAGCGCGCGATACTGCATTAAGACAATTATGGCGAACGCCGTAGACGTGAAAGG
The DNA here is from genome assembly GCF_023897955.1 of Schistocerca gregaria. NCBI lineage: Eukaryota > Metazoa > Arthropoda > Insecta > Orthoptera > Acrididae > Schistocerca > Schistocerca gregaria. The sequence goes on from NC_064922.1 coordinate 290,074,993, forward strand.
AGGAAACGCCCTGTACCCGACGTGTTTATACCAACTTCAATGGGTCGTGCGCATGACAGGTGTTTTCATTTACGTACACTGACACGTACAGCGCCATCTAGCGATCAACTTTCACACAACTTCTTTTCTTCTGCCACACGTTTTCCCCCTTCTCCGATAATATTCCGTTGCAATTTGACGTAATTCTGACCAGTGGTGTTATTTCTACAGCGTTCTGAAAGTTTGGACATCGATATATTAAACACGGCAGTTTTTACTTAATTTTTTTCAGTCGAGTACAACAACTTTTTAAGGGTTTTCGACAGCTATTAAAAAGACAACGCTCTAGTATGAAAATAAACATGAAATTTCTTCTTCTTTCCTAACTGCAAACCGAAACAATGAGGCATTCCTTAAGGTATTGATCTCTCTGGCCCCCAATTGCTTGTTTAATAAGACACTCCGTTTCAAGATTCTGTCGCAATAGCTACTGCAAGGCGATTTTGTGCAACTTATGATGCTTTGGCAGAAAAATCAAAAATAATATTGTCAACAAGAGAAACGAGGCGTTGCTCATAACTGACGACAAATCTTCATACGAGAAAAGTTTAACAATTGAGACAAAAATAACTCGCTAATTCTGTCGCAGGTTTGGCAGAATCCCATGTCGCATCGTATTTTTAATAGTGAACGACTGAAATTGAAACTAAAGTTTTTTTTCCATGTTCTTCATTTGAGAAATGAAAATACTTTACAGCGAAGGGTATACCGCTTTTCTGTTCCTAACCACTTCCAGAGTGAAGTGGCGAAATTCACCACCATAATCACCTTTTAATGTGTCAAAGAAATATTACATATATTTATAATCTTTTTTAATCTTAATGAGTAGTTTCAAGCGGTTAATAAAGTAGGGTTGGGTTGTTTTGCGGGGAGGCAACCACACAGCGAGGTCAACGGTCTCATCGGATTAGGAAAGTACGGGGAAGGAAGTCGGCAGTGCCCTTTCGAAGGAACCATCCCGGTAAGCTGATAAAGTAATGAAACAATGTTATTTTTAAGAGCCATCGATAGTTGAAGAAATGAGATTTGTTGTGTATTTTTGCAACAACATAAGTGAAGAAATTAAAAGTTTGTGTTCATAATGAGGATGAATTTCTTGATAAACTATTGACCTGATTTGTCCTCAGTTTCTCTCCTAAGCCACTGTATCAGAAGGCTGAAAGTGTAGAAAGAAACTCATTTGCTAAGTTTCAGTTCCACCTTTTTTTATTGAATAGACGTTGGGTTACAGAATTAAACTGATATTGCAACAAAAGGAGCTCTGTATTTTGATCTGACTTGTTAACTTTCTCTTTTCCCGAAAATTCAATTAATTCAATGTCAATAATCGTATAGCACAATGTAAGCTGCAAACACAGAGATGACTGTCAAAGCAACGTAGTGAACCCACTGTTGTCACAACTGAAGCTTCAGAACTCTGCCAGAAATACACGATCCGATTACTGCGTGAATGGCAAAATTGTTCTTGCGATTATTTTAAACGAACGATTTGGGAAAACATATTTATTTCCTCATTGTGAAGCTTGATAAGAAACTATCTTTTCATTTATGACTATAGTAATTAAGTTTTTTTTTCAATTTCTGCAGTGTTCTGGCAAAAAAAGAAATATTTAACCTGGTAATTAGATAAATGTATGCGTCACTGATGACACTTCACCGAAGAAGAATGTGTAACAACTGGGGTGAAATAAATCGCCAATATCAGAGACATCCTGTAACCCAGTCTGTCTTTAATAATGAATAACTGGGACTGAAACATAACACAGGATTTTCTTTCTACAAATCAATTATATTCGACATATGGAGAAATACAGAAAATATCGTACCATCCTTCCCTTCCTAACCCAGTACATTTAGAGGGAGTGAATCGCCTTATTACAAAAATCTTTTGGTTCATAAGAGATACTGACTTTGCGAAGTAGTTGGCAAGGTTCTGCAAGTCGTCTGTGTATTCACAGCTTCAAAGTTAGAAAGGAGTGTCTGCGTGTCTTTGGGTAACAAGGATACAAAAACCTGATAGTAATTACTTTATGAACAACTTCTAACTAACCATTAAGGTTAAAATAGATTGGATTAAAAATATGTATAATCTGTCTTAACACATGAAAAGTCAATTAAGGTGAAGGAAGAACACCACATCAGTCTGAATAGGGTCTAAACATTCATGGTGATGTCTGATTGTTCTATATCGTGTCTCCCTACCACTTTCGCGCAACGACGCTCTGAGTGTGTTTTTTAGGGAATTAACTAGTTTGAACCTGGGACCTGTTGCTGGTAAGGAGACGCCAGACCACACATGACATGTAGAATTCAGAAGAGTTCAGTGAGACTAGCGATGATATAACCAAATACTAAATGATCTCAGCGTCAGCTCCACTGCACTCCCTGTAAAAGAATCTTAATACTAACTAAATTTAGTGGAAAGGGTTCAAGGCTTTCCTATTTTTAGTTAGCTGGTAAAATAACGTCGAAAAAGCAGTTAAGTTTACCATTGGAAATTTTATTCTACTCACAAAACATTGTTTATGAATTGCACTATTGATAAAAGTAAGTGTTTTAATACAGGATGGTAAAAACCAACAGCGTCCAACAAAAATGTGAACGAATATTCCCTGAATGGGTTTCCAAGTTCTACAATTGATCGAAGGATGACCTATGCCATATCACATCTATAATCTAGGTTTAATTTAAGTTTCACAAAAGAGAAAACTATCAAAATTGTCTACAGTGACCCTCAATTATCTTTAATAACTTATCTAACTTGTCGTAAATTACAGTGGCTGATGTGGCTTCTCAATAACTGTATAAAAGAAAAATCATCGCGTTTCAGATCTGTTCTTCAAGTGGCAAATGTGAACACCATGAGTTTTAATTTACGATCGACACTAGTATTACGCAAAAAAAGGGTGTAACAGATGAGTCTTCTGCAGTTCTGAGTGAAGCCTTATGCGCTCAAAAATGCGGCATCGCGTGCGTTCATTACCTTGTCGGTGTTTAGGCAGCGTCAGGGCGACAGCGGCCGGCGCACCAGCCATCAAGCTCGCCGTCTCGGAACTAAACTCTCCTCTAACTTCTCCTTACTACAATTTACCGAAGTTGCTTTAAAAAAATTATCTTCATCTGACCAATCAGGGTCTCAATGTTAACCTTAAGCTCCGCCTACAAAAATTCTGTCTATCCAATGAGAAACGTTATACTTTTCGTGGTGGGGCAATGTTTTTAAAGTTTGCAACGTAACAGAGACGCTAAAAAGTCTCACGCTAAAACCTGCAGCTGGTGTGGTCCTTTTAGCGTTATCGTAAGATCTATACTGTTCTTCTGGAGGGCTATATCTTTTAACATGGGCTGGGGGGTGGTCCTTGACGTACCTGAGACGCGAAAAAGTCTCACGCTAAAACTAGCGGGTGGTAGTGACCCTTTTTGTGTTAACGTAAGATCTATACCGTTTTTCTGGAGGGCTCTAACTTTTAACATGGGCTGGGGGGTGGTCCTTGACGTAACAGGGACGCAAAGAAGTCTCACGCTAAAACGTGCGGGTGGTAGTCTTAGAGGTAGGCTGCCGACGTGGGTGTCCAGTCCGACCCTTATCGTAGGGCCTTCTAGCTCTCGGCTTCTGTCCTCGTTTCTCCCCTCGGAACTGCGTCTGCCTCACGGTGGGAAGGTATGACATGTCTTTAGGCATTCTTGTGTTAGTCTGTGGTATTCCATTTGCTCACTCGTTACTCGTATTACTTTGGTTAATTTAATGTAACGATTTATTCCGAACTATGTGACATACTACTGGATTTGCTTATCATGTCAGGGTGTTCATGGAAGGTGTTGGATTTGCCTGACACCTTACATGGGAAAGGAACAAAAGATGGCCAGCCGGAGTGGCCGTGCGATTCTAGGCGCTACAGTCTGGAACCGAGCGACCGCTACGGTCGCAGGTTCGAATCCTGCCTCGGGCATGGATTTGTGTGATGTCCTTAGGTTAGTTAGGTTTAATTAGTTCTAAGTTCCAGGCGACTGATGACCTCAGAATTTAAGTCGCATAGTGCTCAAAGCCATTTTTGAACAAAAGATGGTACACGATTTGCTGCAAGCTTTTTCGTATTTCTCATATGAAGAACAGAGATAAAATCCTTTGGTGAGTTTCCACTCAATTCGTCACTATTCCTCCTGATTTGCAATATTGTCTCAATTATTAACCTTTTCTCATTTGAAGAAGCTTGATCATGTATGAGTAACGGCTGTTTTTCTCTTATTGACAGGTTAAATTTTCCTTATTTTTACCAAATCACAGTATAAATTGCACAAAACGACCTTACGGTATCTTTTGTATCAGAATCTTGAAACAAGGTGACCAGAGAGATTAGTACCTTTCAGAAATTCTCAGTGTTTCGGTTTGCAGTAATATAAGAGAAGGAATTCCATGTTTCATAGTAGCAAATTCTCTTTTCAATAGCTCTCCAAGACTCTTAAAAAATAGATTAATGGACTGAAGAAAGAAAACTGAATTAAAATGTAGTGTTTGCTGTATCGACGTAGATAAGAAAGTTCCGTAGGTTAACCATTGGAAAAATTCTCTCCTAGTTGTGTGATATCATTCTCCAAAATCTTGTTTCAATGTATCGAGGGTTTTAATAGATACGAGGTATGTTATGATTATTTCATTTTCGCGCACGTGTGGCTATAGTTTGGAGACAGACACAGGCCTCCTCGCAAGTCTAAAGGTAAATTTATTAGCTTAGCTTAATCTCTTTCGCAGCAACATATGGTGTAATATGAACAAAATGCAAAATCATGCAACCCAGATTTCCATTGCAAATTTTTGTGAATTCGCGCAGCATCTTACTTAACTGCGAATAGCACAATAACTATGACCACGAGCGAGGTAATGGTCACCTCACCATGCAGATGATATATAAAGTTATAAGTAACAAAAAATCCATTTTTTTACAGATTAGTTTTTGTACAGTCCTTTGAGAAGGATTGCAGGGGGGTGCACCTCGATTCTGTCAGCTGAGAGCGTCGCCAACCGGCGCGCCGAAAGCGGGCAAAGGACGTTTCGTACATTCTGGATCGCCGGTGCGGGCCTCGCCTGTCGGTACCGCATCCCGGCTGCCTTTGTTTGCTGCCTCATTAAATAACCAAGCGATATTTCCCACGTTGGATCAAGTCTCCTCGCGATGGGTGCTCTTGCGCAGGTGCCCAGCTTTCATTCTGTCTCACCCAATGATTGCTTTTACAGCAGCATCACTAGGAAACATCCAAGAGAACTTGTCGCCATTTTTATTTTATTTTATTGGCTTCTGAAGCGTGCCCATGCAGCCATTTCAAGACTGGAAATGTTGTACTACGGCGTGGTATGACAACTGAGAGTACATATTAATTAAAGTTACATTGGCGTGAAATAAAAAGTATTTTATATTCAGAGTACGCTAATGAAGTGAGTAAACAAGGCGAAGATGGAACACAGAATACATTGAGGTAGTATGGTATAAAAATCCTATTACAGCCATTATAAAAAGTGAGAATCGCTTTTGATACGCATTTAGGATATTCCCGATTTCGGCGTTTCGTAATGCTGGAATGAAATGGAGCCTACTTGAGGCAGCTTTGATTTAGTTTAGTGTATTACGTTTATTTGACAAAAAAGGACCAATGCTGCCAGGCTTGGACATTCCAAGTCGACATGAAGCTAGTTCCGTCGACTTCCGCAAACAGCCATCATTCAAATTTCTCAGGGTTAACGTGGCTTCACAGGTGGCACCGAATGCTGTTGCAAGTAGTAAACAGTTCTTCCCTAGTCATCAGCTGAACCCATTTCTAAATAACTCGGACTTGTATGAGAAGGACGTATACTCCTGGGACGGAAGGCGACAGGGCCTTCAGACTCTTGCTATCTGGAGAGTTTTCTTGCAGTCTTGTCTCTTTTGTAAAACTATTCTCTTCCGACACACTTCTTCCAACATTCTCAGCTTGAATTCGTGGGATGAAGGTCGTATAGGTAGCTACCAACACTGCTGAGTTTAATTTGATTTCTCAAATCTCTATGCTATTTAGGTACGCTCTGCAATTTTCTACATTTACGTGACATCTGGATGTGCACTGGATAGGTACCAGTATTTCTCTTGTCAAAATTATTTTCAAGAAATTTAGTGTGCTGTCACATATCTACATAATAATTTACAGCTCGACAAAGCTAAGTGTTTCCAGAGCCAAAGTGGCTCATAAATATAATAATATTGATAAATTCTTCTCTGAAGCAACAATATAGTACGATTTTTGGTTTATGATAGCACAAATATCTATAACTCTTCAACCGGAATAAAATAATAATTGGATTCTTGTCCCGACCTCCCAATTCAGATGATACAGCTGCTGAAAAGTTCAAAGAAAACTTGAGTTTGATTCGAAACACGTACCCGACTCATACGATTGTAGTTGGTGGTGACTTTAGTTTGCCCTCGATATGATCGGAATCATTTTGACTCTCCTGTAATACAAGAGGGATCCTACCACAGATTTTACTTATAATTTATCTTCCTGGGACATCCTGTACTAGTACCCCACTTAAATACCAATTTTTGCTTCTCGTCTTCGCTAGAGGACAATGTCAGCTACCTTGTGCTTGGCCTCAGGATCCCCTCACGAAACGAATTCTCCAACTGCGATGCAGAGATATGTGTGGCCTTGAGGGTACTGGAGCAGACGAGACGTCTTTACGCCAGAATACTGACAACACTAGAGACCGTCCACTTTAAGCATTCCAAAACGTTAAGACATCCATGACGTCTTCTATGGATCAGAACACCTAGGGAATAAGATGATATCCTGCTGAGGAGCAAGGGATGCTGGAATTTTGGCCAATGAATACGCGAATGCAGGTTGTGGAATGCACCTCTTCACCCATTCAAGGAACATCCCCTGCCCCCCCCCCCCTATTTTGAAATCGAAACTTGTTAAATTGCATACAACGTTAATTCATTTTTTACAAAATACTGTTTTGAAATACAAGTAAATCAAATCTTTAAAACTATATTTCTTATAATCAAAACAACAAAACCACATGATTTATTATGCTCACATGTCTGTACACGTGGCAGCGTTACTTTGCTTCCTAGTTCTGCTCGATACACGTCGGTACAAGCTGATAGTCTTCATGACTATGACGTCATGTCTTCAGCAACTGGCAGCCGAAACGTTCAAACAGTTGCATTGTCGCTGCCCGGTAAACGCGTGTCCAGTTAATTAATAAAGCACTTAGCAATGTACGACGATCTGTCAACAAAATAAGTGAAAACTTTATCTTTAGTACAGCAAAAATTTGAAAGACGTAATATACACAAACTCAAAGATCGATTATTTCAGAGATCGATTTCAAGTAATTATCATTAAACTAGAAACAGGTGACACAAGAAGAAAGTGAAAACCAATTCAAGGTATAAGACGGAAAAAAATATTAAGAAATACTCGTGGATCAGCAGCTTTAATTTTTATTTTATTTTGTGGCTTTATTTACCAAATCATTAACTCACAAACGATGTACGTAATGTTTTTCCAGTAACATAATATAATTTATTTACTAAATCATTAACTCACAAACGATATACGTAATGTTTTTCCAGTAACATAATAGAATTATAAAAGTAACTTAAAGATGAGTTAAAGTATCACTTGAAACAAAAAATTCGTTAAACTACACACGCAGCCCGTAAAAGAGATTTTAATAAAACACATGAAAGCAGCATAGTCATAATATAACGTTCATAGCAAAACAAAAATCAATACGTTCTCGTCATACTATATTATTGTTGCTACACATGAAAAACTTCATGGAAGTCGGTTCAGGGACGTCAGCCTTTGTCAGCATACGTAGGAAACTTTCTTTGTGTGCAGAGTACGCGAAAAAATATAGTTAATATCTCCATGCGAAATGCTGTTGCAGTCGCAATTAGAGGAATGTAACAGAGGAATTAGTAGAGATGTGTCGAGAAACCGTCGTGGTTAAACCTCATCATAATAAAAGCTCCCACGTTTTGCTCAGTGACAATGAAAGAAAGCGAAACGTGTAAGATAGGGCTATAGGCGGGGTGTCTCCGTAATGTCTTTCCTTGAAGCAGAACGTGGGGTACCATTTATTCTTGCCGCTCAGACTCGACTCTCTTCCTGATAACGCGATGAAATGCTGTAAACCAGAGTTAAATCTCCAATAACAGATTTTGGCAAGTAGCCTCCGAGGAGTGTTCAGCATCCTGTTCAGTACCTTCTTTGCGAGTAGCCTCGATAGAGAATTTATCAGCGCGCTCATTGGCCTTGATAGCAGTGTGTGATTTTGTGCTAAACAACCAAATGATTTGACTTCCATACATACAGCACACATTTTTTGGGTGTATTTATCTTTTCTCCAGCTCCATTCGGCGTTAGTTACACATCACAGAGCGGTTTTAGTGCCGAGGAATGCTGGAGTGTTGTAACACAGTTTTTAAGCATCATTTAATGACGCTCAAAATAGCAATGTTATTCCTAAGGAAAAGAGACGCATTTTCTAGCAGACAGAATCTCGATTAGTCCGTAACTGTGGACAGAAATACGCTCATTCTGGGTAATGCACATCCTTTAATTTGAATACATCTATGTTCACATGAATGGAATAGTGGCTGTAAGTAGTCTTTGAGATAGTTACCTCCTACTACGTTTTACCAACAGAACAATATATTCACAGTCGAATGTTGACATGAGTAGTGACGTCGACGTTTTGCTGTATGGTCTGAGGTTTTCCTCATACTAACGAATGATGACTTGTATTCTCACTCATCATTTTGTTTCATAGCGTACGTAATAAATGTAATTTTTTTTCTCTGAATGCTACTTTTCCTGTAACATAACGCATTGTTAGGACTTTATCTTTCAATATGCAGGGGCAACAAGTGAGATTTTATCAAGAGGACACTGTCTGGCGTTGTTCACATTGCTCACGAGCACATCCTGAGGGCACGGTAATGTATAGCCCGTCTGTCTTGTCAAGGTATCTCACGCCGGCATTACCGCATAAACAGCAGCCGTAATCTAGGCCCGATCTAATTATAGATCTGCACAGAATCAATAACGTTCCGAGACGAGCTCCCCACCAAACCCTAGTGAGATATTGTATGACGTTCGGTGCCTTATTACTCGAAGCCATTCCAGTGTTGACGCAAATACGTCTGTTATCAAAGATCATGCTCAATGTGCGGCCGTGTGATTTCAGCGGTAGTGATCTGCCACCCAAGCACCGGACAGCCACCCACAGCAATTATGATTCTCTCATTTTTCAGATGGTATGACCAAGTTATGTTCGTGTAACCACTGTTCCGATCTCCTCATAGTAGTATCCCGATGGCCTCTAATTTTGGTGTTACGTCGAATCTGGGTGACAATCTGAGCAGTTCTCTTAGGTTGTTCGCAGATGTTGCTGTAATTTACCGTCTAGTAAGGTCATCTGAAGACCAGTATCAGTTGCAAAGCGATTTAGAAAAGATTGCTGTATAGTGTGGCAGGTGGCAGTTAAAGCTAAATAACGAAAAGTGTGAGGTGATCCACATGAGTTCGAAAAGAAATCCATCGGAATTCGATTACTCGATAAATAGTACAATTCTCAAGGCTGTCAATTCAATTAAGTACCTGGGTGTTAAAATTACGAGCAACTTCAGTTGCAAAGACGACATAGGTAATATTGTGGGGAAGGCGAGCCAAAGGTTGCGTTTCATTGGCAGGACACTTAGAAGAATCAACAAGTCCACTAAAGAGACAGCTTACACTACACTCGTTCGTCCTTTGTTAGAATATTGCTGCGCGGTGTGGGATCCTTACCAGGTGGGATTGACGGAGGACGTCGAAAGGGTGCAAAAAATGGCAGCTCGTTTTGTATTATCACGTAATAGGGGAGAGAGTGTGGCAGATATTATAAGTGAATTGGGATGGAAGTCATTACAGCAAAGACGTTTTTCGTCGCGTCGAGATATTTTTACGAAATTTCAGTCACCAACTTTCTCTTCCGAATGCGAAAATATTTTGTTGAGCCCAACCTACATAGGTAGGAATGATCATCAAAATAAAATACGAGAAATCAGAGCTCGAACAGAAAGGTTTAGGTGTTCGTTTTTCCCGCGCGCTGTTAGGGAGTGGAATGGTAGAGAGATAGTATGATTGTGGTTCGATGAACCCTCTGCTAAGCACTTAAATGTGAATTGCAGAGTAGTCATGTAGATGTAGATGTAGATGTAGAAATTCTACTAACTGGTCAGAATGGTATCTGAATGTAAATCTCGGAAGAAGCTACATCTTAAATTTTGTAGAAAGCAATGCTGATATTTTTTATTTTTCAATGTTGATTATGACTCTCCGTTACCTGTACTTGGCGGCGTGGTTTGTTAATCTTAGTGGGTGCCGAGTGGTGAGCTACCAGTTTCTCAGCAACCCTTTGTAACATTCTAAGAAAGAAAATGTCGACGGTGGATTACTATTGTAATGTTCGTCTACCTATCTATTACGCGGCGGGTTTAATAAAATGCCCTACCCTCTTTGCAGATTTTCCACGTTCTATCAGTGCTACAGCTTAAAGAGTATATCTTGTCATTGTCCCCGCATCACTGTCTTTGGTTGGCTTTCCTCGTGTCTTTTGAAGTTGTCTCTTAGATCTCATCACGATTGGTTTCTTCCCCGTACAGTTGCACGTTTCAACGTGCCAACAATAAACTTGGAAAATTAAGTACCTCAAATGGAGAAAATCTAGTGTTACGAAATAAATTTATCGAAACATAGGATTACGCTTGATTTTTATTTATTAACGTTTAGCGGTAACCAAGAAGCGCGAGTACGAGCCAGATTGTGTTCATTCATTAAATCTAATTCTACTTAAGGTAACTATGCTCAGAGCATCGCACAACAAGACACAGTCTTATGATTCACATAATGACAATATAAAACTTTACGCGACCGTGCACCAAGGCATTTCTCAACGTAACAAATGATTAACAGTAACTCATTACACTACGCTATCGAAAACACTTGTTGCATTTGTTCATATAAAACTTCTAGTGACTTATGACAGACAAACGTTTTCCGAGGCACTGTTTAACTGCGACGAATAATTATCGGCACTGTATTCTACTTCACCCTCGTGACAGATGTTGCCTCACTCATACCCGATGTAAGACACGTAGTCAGTTACAGAAATAGTTTCATGTCTGTTTATTCAGTATGCACTTCTGACTGTCCATTCGTTTCCCAGCAATAACGACTAAGTTAAAATGTTCTTCTCATTTGCGTTTATATTCTAGTTAATGACTTATTATTAAGCTTCTATCTTCTTTTTCTTCTCTCCACAGGCCACGTACTGCATCAACGATCATCTTCCATCTTCTTCTACTAGGGTATTCCCAAAAGTTTATTTCTACAATGGTTTACATTTGTTTACAGCTTGAACGTTTAGCTATTTTTAGACATAATCATCATTTCTGTAGATTCATTTTAGTAGATGCTGTGGCATCTTTTCTATTCCCATGTCATATGTGGTAGCGATAGCTACGATGCCACAACGTAGTTCCGCTCTGCTAGGTTGGCACTACGAGAGACATAGACGACAGCGCCCTCTAGCCGGTGCTGTCGAGATCTACGATCTCCGCGACTGCTTCAGCCCTTTTCATCAGGTGCAGCCAGCCAGGACACTTCGCTTCAACTTAGCACCACCTTGCAAGTTATGTATTCTTATTGCCTGAGTGAAGCGGATTTAAATTCACAGAGCAGTACCGACGTGTTTCACCTTTTCCTGATTCAATCCAGACGGTCGGAGTGGCCGTGCGGTTCTAGGCGCTACAGTCTGCAGCCGAGCGACCTCTACGGTCGCAGGTTCGAATCCTGCCTCGGGCATGGATGTGTGTGATGTCCTTAGGTTAGTTAGGTTCAATTAGTTCTACGTTCTAAGCGACTGATGACCTCAGAAGTTAAGTCCCATAGTGCTCAGAGCCATTTGAACCATTTAATCCAACCCACGCGCTCTCTTCCAGGCGGGATACAAAATCGTTCCAGCTCATCGCCGTACTGTTCAGAGAGTTATGAACCTCTTCTTTCACCTCGTCGTCAGAGCTGAATCGCTTTCCGGCTAAACGTTCTTTTAACCTAGGTATCAGGTGATAGTCACTGGGTGCCAAGTCAGGACTATAGGGTGGGTGGACGAATGTGTTCCACTGAAACTGTCGCAGTAGAGCAACGGTTTGCCGAGCGATGTGTGGGCGAGCTTTTTCATGGAGAATGTGTACGCCCTTGCTCAGCATTCCTCTTCTCCGGTTCTGAATTTCCCGTTTGAGCTTTTCAGAGTCTCACAGTACCTGTCAGCGTTAATTGTGGTCCCAGTGATTAAGCTCGGACGACGAGGTGAAAGAAAAGGTTCATAACTTTTTGAACAGCATGGCGGCGAGCTGGTATGACATGGGCATACAAAAAGTGCCACAGCGTCTATAAAAATGTATCGACGGAAATGGTGATTATGTCGAAAAATAGCTAAATGTTCAATCTGTAAACCGATGTAAACCATTGTAGAAATAAACTGGTAGGTATAAAAACAAATAGGTGACCTTACTTTTGGGATTACCCTCGTATCTCTCGCTGTCTCTCTCCACTTTGCTGGGATTCCTAATGCTGTGACACGCCTTGTTGCTTAGAGAGGCCTCAAATGCCTTCTGAGGAATTTTGTTGGTTTCCATTCTAGCCGCATTCCCAGCATATTGCAGTTTCCCATTTTTTAATTTCAGCACAATAGTGGGTCCTTCATGATAAATTTCATTGTTCTTTCGAACTCTACAGGTGACATTCTCCAGCACAGGTCCCCAGATATTTTCACCGCTGTTTCTTACGAAAATATTCAGTTTTTCTCTTTCTTTCTTGGTAAGCGTCCTTCTATCAGTGCAACTAATGTTGACAATATGGCTCGAGGAGCGTAGCAGTGTTGAAATAATAAATATTAAGTAATACCACTATACTGCGCCACGCTCAGTATATGATTTACGACTGTCTATACAATGCTCCAACATGATAAAGTCACCGTTATGAGCCTCTTACTTCTACGCACGGTACAACCTCCCTACATTGCTGCCGCTGAATGCTCTTGTCCGACTGATAGCAAGTAGAAGTAAAATAAAAACAATGTGGATGAAAAATGTGGCAGAAATGCCTCATCTCGACCAGGTGTTTTTTATTGGGTGACACGTATAACGGGGGGGGGGGGGGGGGGGGGAGCTGCTTTCCAGGACAGCAGTTAAACACACTCAGCATTAAGGTAGGTCAGAGCAGCACGAAACGACATGACGTCACAGAGAACTCTGAGACAGGGCACGGGCACCTGGCTTAACACGTCAGAAATGTAAGAGTCCAAACTACCGACTACACGACCTAGTACTAATCGTGTTACGTACCTATTGGCACCACACGCCACGGACCGTATGACAACGCCTAAAGCACTCTGGCAACGTTTGCTGTCGCCGAAGTCTCCATACATGGATCCGTCCATCGTGGTACTCTACGGGACACGCTTGAAAAGCACCGTGGTGTCACGTCTCTTTCCAGCACTGTCGTTTGGACAAGCCTCTCTGTGCTGCTGCGCCAAGGGAAGCCTCAGCAATGGTCACCTGCTGAGAGCCGTGTTCCAGTCGTCGTCGTTCTGTTCGCATAGGGATGCATGTCTTGATACAGCCAATTCCATTCCGTAGTTCAAGGTGGGTGTACTATGCTGCATCGCCGAGCAAAAAATGTGTATGTCATCTCAGGCGCTAGTCTCAAGGACATTCTACATGGCGTTGACTACCGCCCTTCGGAACTCAATGGCACCATTTTCACCTGGCAGTCGCAGGATTTCAACCAAGGTAAGGAACAATATCGTGGAATGGTAAACTGTAGACTAGACAGACCACGATTCTGCTGTTGTCGAATTCCCTCAGGTGCTGGTGGACGTTCCTTATTCTTAGACGAGGTATAATACGGTCTTCTCACGAACAACCAACAAACCGACATTCAAATACGATTTCTTAATGACAAGCTCACTTCGTAATCTTTCCATTCATTTGGAACGCAGATGCGTTTCCTGCTGAATATTTTGCGCGGTTTGACTGAAATGCTAATTTTTTGCATTTCTAAGCATACAGTACACTCCATGCCAGTTTGACATTTGTTGCATGCTGCCTACATGAAGATGAAATTTTAGTTGAGCAGGTACTGCAGGAATTAGATTTGATTTTTAAAATATATGATTAAATTAGTCCATAAAGCAAAATGAGACACCTACACAATTTTTGAAATGCCATGGCAGAATTAGAACCTGAAAACACTTTCGGCTGATGCCCCCACTATTGAATGAAACCTATATGCTGCCAGAGACGCAACACTGTTAGCAAGGGAACATTTCCAAGTGTCAGTGAACGATCTTGGCCAGTTTCACTTTCGTGGGTAAAATACACTTCCGAAATATAATTTGGCGTATTAGGTTTAAAGGGAATAACATCGAACTCATGAAACATAAAAAATTGTGTTTTACGTAAAAGTTGAAACATAACTAATGTTCTTGAAATCTGGATACTCACCTGTGTAAAATTTTGACAGTTTGAAAATTACCCCACTACCATAAAAGAATTTTGCAAAATGTAAACTTTTATTACAACCAAATAAAAGAAGCTTTCACGCCACGTACATGAATGTGTAATGTAGCTGGTTTCTGTAATACCATTTTGGGACTTATGTTGTACACAATGTGCTGTCGCCGGACGTTGTGACCGAGCGGCTCTAGGCACTTCAGTCTGGAACCTCGTGGCTGCTACGGTCGCAGGTTCGAATCCTGCCTCGGGCATGGATGTGTGTGGTGTTCTTAGATTAGTTAGGTTTAAGTAGTTATAAGTCTAGGGGACCGATGATCTCAGATGTTAAGTCCCATAGTGCCCAGAGCCATTTGAACCATTTGCTAAGTGAGTATGTTCAAGATTTCTAGTTAAAATATTTAAATATTCATTATTATTTTAATTATTTGCTGTACGTACTGTTGTTGTATAATGTAAATTGCTATTTTATGTTTTCATTTTTTTTTTTCGTTCACTGATAGGCATATATATATTCTGTTAATTGAAAACTGTAAGTAACTCACTGTCATCATAGAAAATCGTTACAATAACGATAATCGGCAAAGAAATGCTTAAAAGATAATGCTTCTGTACACGTAGAAGACAAAATGAACGACATTTCTTCACTCAAATCACACGGACAACTCAATAAGAATCAAAAATCAGCAGGTGTCGCAAAATTGGCGGGCGATCCTCTAACTATGCTAACCTATAACAAGCATATTTCAGAACAATGGTAAACCTCGGCAAAGAGAATTGACTACACTAGAGACTGCAGATCGATTACAGCGGCTGGCGACAGCACATTGTGTACAACTTATTTCCCAAAATGGTATTACAGAAACAAGCCACATTACACATTGATGTACGTAGCGCGAAAGCTTCTTTTATTTGGTTGTAATAAAAGTTTACATTTTGCAAAATTCTTTTATGGTAGTGGGGTAATTTTCAGATTGTCAAAATTTTCCACAGGTGATTATACAGATTTCAAGAACGTTACTTACGTTACAACTTTTACGTAAAAAACATTTTTTTATGTTTCATGATTTCGATGTTATTCTCTCTAAACCTAATATGACAAATTATATTTCGGGAGTGTATTTTACCCATTAAAATTGAAACTGGGCACTAAAAGAAATATTTGAGGAGATTTTCAGATGTAGATATGAAAGCCCTACGGCTTTTCCCACTGAACACCCCAAGAATCTAACGATAATACAAATGGTTCAAATGGCTCTGAGCACTATGGGACTTAACTTGTAAGGTCATCAGTCCCCTAGAACTTAGGACTACATGTTGTTGTTTTGTTGTTGTTGTGGTCTTTAGTCCTGAGACTGGTTTGATGCAGCTCTCCATGCTACTCTATCCTGTGCAAGCTTTTTCATCTTCCAGTACCTACTGCAACCTACATACTTCTGAATTTGCTTAATGTATTCATCTCGTAGTCTCCGTCTACGATTTTTACCCATTTACGCTGCCCTCCAATGCTAAATTGGTGGTCCCTTGATGCCTCAACACATGTCCTACCAACCGATCCCTTCTTCTAGTCAAGTTGTGACACAAACTTCTCTTCTCCCCAATCCTATTCAATACTTCCTCATTAGTTATGTGATCTACCCATCTAATCTTCAGCATTCTTCTGTAGCACCACATTTAAAAAGCTTATATTCTCTTCTTGTCTAAACTATTTATCGTCCACGTTTCACTTCCATACATGACTACACTCCAAACTAATACTTTCAGAAACGACTTCCTGACACTTAAATCTATTCTCGATGTTAACAAATTTTCCTTCTTCAGAAACGCTTTTCTTGCCATTGCCAGTCTACATTTTATATCCTCTCTACTTCGACCATCTTCAGTTATTTTGCTCCCAAAATAGCGAAACTCCTTCACTACTTTAACTATTTCATTTCCTAATCTAATTCCCCCAGCATCACCCGACTTAATTCGACTAAATTCCATTATCCTCGTTTTTCTTTTGTTGATGTTCATCTTATATCCTCCTTTCAATACACTATCCATTCCATTCAACTGCTCTTCCAAGTCCTTTGCTGTCTCTGACAGAATTACAATGTCATCGGCTAACCTCAAAGTTTTTATTTCTTCTCCATGGATTTTAATACCTACTCCGAATTTTTCTTTGGTTCCTTCACAGCTTGCTCAATATACAGATTGAATAACATCGGGGAGAGACTACACCCCTGTCTGACTCTCTTCCCCACCACTGTTTCCCTTTCATGTCCCTCGACTCTTATAACTGCCATCTGGTTTCCGTACAAATTGTAAATAACCTTTCGCCCCCTGTATTTTACCTACCCCTGCCACCTTCAGAATTTGAAAGAGAGTATTCCAGTCAACATTGTCAAAAGCTTTCTCCAAGTCTACAAATGCTAGAAGCGTAGGTTTGACTTTTCTTAATCTACCTTCTAAGATAAGTCGGAGGGTTAGTATTGCCTCACGTGTTCCAACCTTTCTACGGAATCCAAACTGATCTTCCCCGAGGTCGGCTTCTACTAGTTTTTCCGTTCGTCTGTAAAGAATTCGCGTTAGTCTTTTGCAGCTGTGACTTATTAAACTGATAGTTCGGTAATTTTCACATCTGTCAACACCTGCTTTCTTTTGGATTGGAATTATTATATTCTTCTTGAAGTCTGAGGATATTTCGCCTGTTTCATACATCTTGCTCACCATATGGGAGAGTTTCGTCAGGACTGGCTCTCCCAAGACTGTCCGTATCTCCCATTTCATCTTCATCTATATCCTCTTCCATTTCCATAACATTGTCCTCAAGTACATCGCCCTTGTATAGGCCCTCTATATACTCCTTCCACCTTTCTGCTTTCCGTTCTTTGCTTAGAACTGGGTTTCCATCTGAGCTTTTGATATTCATACAAGTGGTTCTCTTTTCTCCAAAGGTCTCTGTAATTTTCCTGTAGGCTGTATCTATCTTACCCCTAGTGATATAAGCCTCTACATCCTTACATTTGTCCTCCAGCCATGCCTGCTTAGCCATTTTGCACTTCCTGTAGATCTTATTTTTGAGACGTTTGCACTGCTTTTTGCCTGCTTCATTTGCTGCATTTTTATATTTTCTCCTTTCATCAATTAAATTCAGTACTTCTTCTGTCACCCAAGGATTTCTACTAGCCCTCGTCTTTTTACCTACTTCATCCTCTGTTGCCTTCACAACTTCATCCCTCAAAGCTACCCATTCTTCTTCTACTGTATTTCTTTCCCCCATTCCTGTCAATTGTTCCCTTATGCTCCCCCTGAAACTCTGTGCAACCTCTGGTCTAGTCAGTTTGTCCTGGTCCCATCTCCTTAAATTGCCCACTTTTTGCAGTTTCTTCAATTTTAAAAAAAGGTCATAACCAATAGATTGTGGTCAGAATCCACATCTGCCCCTGGAAATGTCTTACAGTTTAAAAACTGGTTCCTAATGTCTTACCATTATATAATATATCTGAAACCTGTCAGGCTTCTTCCATGTATACAACAGATACTGACAGAACTACTTAAACCTAACTAACCTAAAAGGACATCACACACATCCATGCCCGAGGCAGGATTCGAACCTGCGACCGTGGCGGATGTGCGGTTCCAGACTCTAGCGCCTATAACCGCTCGGCCACCACAGCCGGCTAAAGATATTACAGATTTTTCTTACGCACTGGGAAGTAAAACATCTCTGAAATTTTTTTTTCACGTGCTCAAACGTTTATTTACCAGAAGTCGATGCCATCACAAGAACATTTGGGGCCTCGAAAATTCTCCATTATTTTCTTTTACAACCATGAAAAGAGGGCTAAGCAGTTTGCCAGCTGCAGAGAGTGTAAGCTTAATCGTGTATCTGTGAGTAACTTATGACAATGACTGCCCCAAAGATTGAACTTTCTTTGCACTGTTTTAGAAGAAAGTACATCCAGAGTGCAACTCCAGGTTGGATCCGCTCCGTTCACATGTCTACACCTTTTCAGCCCCAAAATCCTGTTGTGCTCCTTGAATTACAAATACTAACATGACCTCGCTGGCATCATTTTTATCTTTTTATAGTGCCTAGTTATAAACTTCATTATTTTCTGAGATACTATTCCGCTCGCCATTTCAAAATTCAGTAGTCATTTCGGGCTTGCCATTAAATCATGTAACTTTACGTCCCTGCTCATCTGAAAGGTCCACTTTTGAAGGTCAGAATCATGGATAACTTGTCGATGAACTATAGCTTCTGGCACTTTGTGAAGTGCAGCAGCGTTTTACCTTGAACCTGTTACGTTTTGAGCCATCGTGAAGAACATAGTTTTCCCACTGACTTAACTTTGCGACGTTTATGTTGCATGTATAAAAGCGAAATTTTTCCCTTGCTTATGTTTTTCCAAAATCCAACCACCGATTTCTTATAGCCGAAATTTAATTATGCAGAAAGTGCATTGCCTGGGATGAAAGACTCCTCATGTGTTTCACAATCTCATACACAATCATCGTAATCATTGACATATCTTGGAGGTCCGATCCATCAAACCATAGCCCATTATCTAGTTCTGTAGCAGTCGAATGTTAGTCCATGCTGTCACAACGCAATCTCACAATGCTGTCCTTCAGCTCCACTTCCTGGGAATTGATAGAACTCTCAGGGTCGCAACAAGTTTCTTTAACACCACAGGTTCAGTGAATACAGACAAATACAGCCAGCCCCAATAAAAATCCGAAGAAACGTCCGTGTTGATTGCAACGTCCAGAAATCCGTGCGGTGAGTGGTAAATCTAAGAGAATTCCGTGGTGCTGAAGACTGTAGCGCGGTCCTGAATCGAGCGGCGATGTGCGTTTCCGTAGTGCACTGAAAAGCCAGAGATATTGGTACACCTGCCTAATGTCCGCCCCCGGTAGCTGAGTGGTCAGCGTGACAGACTGTCAATCCTAAGGGCCCAGGTTCGATTCCCGGCTGGGTCGGAGATTTTCTCCGCTCAGGGACTGGTTGTTGTGTTGTCCTAATCATCATCATTTCATCTTCATCGACGCGCAGGTCGCCGAAGTGGCGTCAACTCGAAAGACCTGCACCAGGCGAACGGACTAGCCCACGGGAGGCCCTAGCCACACGACATTTCATTACCTGTCAAATAGTATGTACAGACCCCGCGAGCACGCAGAAGTGCTGCAGCACGACGTGGGATGCACTCGACTAATGTCTGAAGCAATGCTGGAGGGAACTGACACAATGAATCCTGCAGAGTCCTCCTTAAACCCGTAAGAGTACAATGGGACGGAGATCTCTTCTGAACAGCACATTCCAAGGCATCCCACATATGCGCAAAATTTTCATGTCTGGGGACTTTGGTGGCCAGCGGAAGTGTTGAAACTCAGAAAAATGTTCCTGGAGCTACTCTGTAGCAATTCTGGCTTGTGGGCTGTCGCACTGTCCGGCTCGAATTTCATAAGTCCGTCGGAACGCAGAAAGGACTTGAATGGATGCTGGTGAGCACGCTGGATGCTTACGTACGTGTCACCTGTCAGAATCGTATCTAGACGTATCAGGGGTCTCATATGACTCCCACTACACACGCCCCATATCATTACAGATCCTCCACTAGCTTGAACAGTCTCCTACTTACATGCAGGATATATAGACTCATGATATTGTCGCCATACCCGGACACGTCCATCCTCCCGATAAAATTTGAAAAGAGACTCTTCCGACCAGGCAACATGGTACCAGTGATCAACAGTCCAATGTCGTAAAGCTTTTATATCGTGCAGTTATCAAGTAAACACGAGTGGGTCTTCGGCTCCGAAAGCCCATATTGATGATGTTTCGTTGAATAGCTCGCACGCTGACACTTGTTGATG
This sequence comes from Schistocerca gregaria, assembly GCF_023897955.1. Taxonomy (NCBI): domain Eukaryota; kingdom Metazoa; phylum Arthropoda; class Insecta; order Orthoptera; family Acrididae; genus Schistocerca; species Schistocerca gregaria. The sequence continues at coordinate 290,095,503 of NC_064922.1, forward strand.
GCCCGGCACTTAAATCTGCAGAAATTTTCGGAAGGGTTGCACTTTTGTCACGTCGAACGATTCTCTTCAATCTTCGTTGGTCCCGTTCTTGCAGGATCTTTTTTCGGCAGCAGCCATGTCGGAAATTTGATGTTTCACCGGATTCCTGATATTCACGGTACACTCGTGAAATGGTCGTACGGGAAAATTCCCGAGTCATCGCTACCTCGAAGATCCTTTATCTCATCGCCTGTGCAGCGACTGTTGCACCACCTTCAAACTCGCATAAATCTTAATAACCTGGCATTGTAGTAGCAGTAACGCATCTAATAACTGCGCCAGACACTTGTTGTCTTATATAGGCGTTGCCGACCGCAGCGCCGTATTCTACCTGTTTACATATCTCTGTTTTTGAATACGCATGCATATACCAGTTTCTTTAGCGCTTCAGTGTAGCAGCAAGCAGCAGACGAGACAGCTGTAGAGCTGTCGGTGCCGGCGTATATAACAGTATACACCAACGAGGAGACACCAGCACGTGCAGCTCTCTGCAGACTAGCCACGTGGTCTGTGATATCGTCAGCTAGCTGTGTTCTTGGACCCTACGAGCTGCTAGTTGGCGAACCTCGGCAGTCTGCAAGTAGCTAACTGCAGCTTCTCTGGACTGCGGCTTGTAAGAAATGGTGCCGAATATGGCCTGCTACTGGAGATTGTAATAGGGCGTGTTACCGCATGATGCAGTCGTTCTATAATCTTCTAATAATAGTCTTCAAAAACAGCTCTTAATGTACGATACTAGTCCTGAAATCACCGTCGTCGTGTCGTGAAGAACTTGCCCCAGCGACTGTTTTCCGCGGATAGCGCGCTGAGCAGTACGTACTCTAACGCTTCGTCCAAACAGACCCGCTGACGGTACATACGCTGTGTGACTATTTGTTAGATCTTGTTTTCGACAGCCTACGGAGATCACGAAGAGAACTTCATTTTCACAATTCACAGTCTCTGCAACTGGCAAACTCCTTACACCCATTTTCATAGTTTTAAAAGAAGTGGACAGTTTGAACCGAGAATTCAAGAATCTCTTTATGAAGCCCCAAATGTTTTTGTGACTGCATCGACATCAGTAAGCTAACTACTAAACAAAATACACTTATGTCGCACGGTAAACTAAAAAAAGAAAAAAATTATAACCTAACATAACGGTTTAAAGCATAAACCAAAATAAGTAAAACAAATAATTAGAGTAATAGTAAACGGTTAGATATTTTAATTGTCTATGTTGCACATACTCCGACAGCACATTGTTTACGAATTACTTTCCAAAAATGATATTACGCAAAACAGCTATATTACACATGGATTACGTGGCGTGTTAGCTTCTTTAATTTATGTTGTAACAAATGTTTCCATTTTTAAAATTAGATATTGGTGTTGGAGTAGTTACCTAATTTTCAGTTCTTTTCAAAAGTTGATTCCAGAGCTTCCAAGAACATTAGTTACATTTCAACTTTCATATGAAACACATTTTTTAAACATGTTTCATGATTTCCGAGCTATTCCCTCTATACCTAATATTCCAAATAACCTTTCGGCCTGTGTTTTACCCCTTAAAAGTGGAATGGGATACAATCAAAGCCCACCGTTGTGTCCGAGAGGTTCTAGGCGCTTCAGTCTGGAACCTGCCTCGGGCATGGATGTGTGTGATGTCCTTAGGTTCGTTCGGTTTAAGTAGTTCTAAGTTCTGGGAGACGGATGACCTCAGGTGTTAAGTCCCATAGTGCTCAGAGCCATTTGAACCATTTAAACACAATCAAAATAATACAGATTGCATTAGCTTTTCCCCTGGACACACTCGCTTGGGTTCATCTAGATCGTTCACTGACGCTTGGAAATGTTCCCTTGTTAAGTGAAAAAGGACGTCGCGCTCAAGGGTGACAAGCAGTTGAATGTGGGCTGTGCTGATTCCAGTAACGGGAAACACGCCACAGCACACTGTACACGTCATCACACACACGTTGAAGGCGTAGTGAGGCAGAATACGTGCTTGCCTACCTCGATGAGACTTTTTCTTTTATTTCCCCAATATGTATTTTCACATCCATTTGTCTGTCAGATATTCAGTTCTTCCTCTCCTGATACTAAAAAAACTCTCCTTTCATAGACTGCTTGCTGTTGGCGGTCGATAGAGAACATCGACAAAAATGTTTTGTTTCTCTAAGATGCACAGTTTCACATAACTGCGCATGTGCCAGATCAAGGGGGAATATGGACCACAGACTTTATTTGTGTGCTGCAAGAGATTAAATTGTTCCTAAAAAAGGCAAATCTGTGAGAAAGATCTATAGCGAATTACTTCTACGCCTATTCTTCATACGTTCCTCTTACCCTCTTGACCTCCTATTGCTTATTTTGGAATAACATACGGCCTACCAAGTTTCAAGTTTAAATGTAGGGAAATGTTGAACACGGCGAAGAATATTTCTTCATTGCCTATGATTGAGATTTATCTATGCTCTTACTGGACAGCAGCAGTAATGAAAGAGATATCTTCTGATTTTAAATTTTTCGCTCCTTATTGAGAATTTCAGAAGTATGATCTCATCTCCCACTTGAAAATGTAAGTAATCTGTTCAGTCTCAACTTGTTTCCAGGACACGTCAATGTATATTCAGTTTGACAATTCCACCCATTTTAATATATTTTGGTATCTATTTATTATCCTGGTGGTGTAATGGTTGTCTGTCTTCGGCAAGTCTACTGTGCTGACGCGTGTCTGTGTCCCGCCTGCGGGGCGACTCTTGCCTGTATTTTTGTTTATATCGGCCGTTACACGCGCGCTGACTCTGCTAGCAAGTCCGCATGGCGAACAAATATAGTAAACCAACGCTACGAGTCACCTTTTGGTCGACGGAAAGCACTAGAAGAGGAACGTTTCTTAAAAGACGAGGTAAATATACCGGCATCGGACACCATAGGAATACATTTTTCGATCGTCATCAGCACAGTACGTATGAAAAATATCAACGACGCAACGTGCGACAAGATCAACAGGAAGTAAAGTCGATGACTCCGCTTCTGCCACGTAGATGGCAATGTAGGCTGTGTGACAGTCGATCGCACTGGAATGGGAGTGAGAACAATTAGAGTTTTCGAGCTGACTTTCGAACTGCCTACTGAAGCTGTGTTAACCACCCTCCTCCCCTACGGCACTGACATTGACCACGTAGCCGAGAAATGAGCGCAGTTCTTGAACTGTGTCCGACAAGTGCGTATCGATTTCCGTAGCCATGTGCTCTCCTACACCGGCATCGGGGCTTACAGAGCTTTCACGTACGACGGCCAACCCCGCACGTGCTCGGGATGCGGAAAAGAGGGTCATCTTTGGTCGGAATGTATATAGCGACGGATCGCACTGTACTGCTAACGTAGGTGACGCCCCCACCCAGCCCGGCGCTTACAGTCTTACGAATCTTGTAGCTTAGCCACCCTAGTCCCAATCATCACAAAGCAACGGTTTGGGCTACGCGAAGGGACCAGTAGACAGGGAGACCGCCACACACCAGCTTCCTCCACCTAACACCACGACCGGTGCAGTCACTGTGTCCTCACTTGGATCGCTTGTGGTGTCGACGGAAGCTTCCGAACCTGGGCGGCAGCATTCGTGACCGTCGTCTGACGCGGAAGGATATATTCGCAAGCAACGTTTGCCGCGAAGGCACAAGCGGAGACACAGGTCGATGCTAGGAAACAATGACAATGCGACGCACGAGAATGATGACGTCACACCTGAGGATGACGCCCACCTCCTGCTGTCAGGTGAAGGTGACAGTGGCGGACGTCCTTGCGTAACTATCATGCCAGCGCTCATCCCCTCTGTGACTGGCATTGCACAACTGCTCCCTCACAGAGGAAGACAGTATTGACACCAATCACAGCCGCGCCACAGCGGTATGAGGAGACGGTGGAGACACGGTGATGATCCCACTGTGGTCGAAGAACCCAGTTAGCCCCACCCACCCATGACTTAAAAGTGTGCCCCCTGCTGTCAGGTGTGATGGGGTAGTGTTAACCGTTGACTACACCTACTTACTCTCTCTGCGGTGGTTGATCAACTTACATTTGACTTCCAGAAAAGCACACAGACTGGACACAGTAAATACAAATATGATTCGCAGCACAGAGAAGATATAATTACTACGAGACATGATTCACGGATTAGATGTTGACGTTGTCCTATTATAAGAGGTGCATACTGCAACGGTTCCAGATATTTACGGGCTCAACTTGTAGCACTCTGTCGGTGGTCAGACCGGATGCGGAGCGACGATCTACTCCCATCCGCACGGAACATGGCCATTACCACACCGTCAGGTGGCTTGCGGAGTATGGATGTAGATGTAGATGTACCAATTCGGAATGCGTATCACTAATCTATATGCTCCGTCAGGCACTTCCAGCCGACGTCACTTTCTGTTTCTTGCTTTTACGCCATCTCCTCCTTATTTGTTGACCGTTTTGACCATATTATGAGTGGTGGCGACTTTAACTACGTATGCATCCCAAAGAGAAACATCCAAGCCACTCACGGTACCAAGCCCAATGGTCAATTATGGAAACCCTCCGTCTTCTTCATGCAAGGGAGAAGGTCCACAACGACGCCCCTGGCCACACACAGCTTACAAGCCATTCTGAAAGCATAAAGACTGCATCTTCGTCTCTGACACCCTCCAGTTCGGAGTGCTCGGGGCGGAAAAATGGCCATTTGCCTTTTACGACTTCTGCGCGCTCATCAGCTCCCTCCTACTTAAACCGCAGTAAATCTGGCGCAGCAGAGAGACATGGAAGCTTAACACATTCCTCATCCATGGCCCAATTTGTAGATAGTGCCTTACCGCCTTCCCAGGTAACCTTCTACACTGGTTTGCTATGGCGTGTAACTGTTACTGTTGAGTAGTTAACCCTTCTTAACAGCATCCCATACGAGCAAACCAGTTGCGTCTTTCTTGTGGTTACTCGTACTTTAGATATCTGGGCTGTGCATTGCTCTCAAAAAATAGCTGGTTGTAGTCGTAGGTCGTGCCGTCACGTCTGATTTCATGCCCTGCAGCTAATTCACCGCAAATAAGAAAATGTAGGTGTGATGCTGCAGTCAAACGGTCTGTGCAGCGGCTAGAACTGCGAGTTAATAAAATACATAGAAATACAAAATAATATGTAAATGAATAATTGTACAAAAAAGATTCTATTCTAACGTCCATTATTCATATAGACCACAGAAAATTATATCAATGATATTTATTCAAGAAAGGACATCTCAAATAAAGGGAAAAATGGTCCTACGATTTTCAAATAAAGTACAGACACAAAAATACCCTTATGAAATGCGGTCTAGTTATGTTGAGAGCGTTACGAGAATGGTAGCAAAATACCCAAACATAATAGTCATATGCTATACAAAAAATAGCTACTCAAACTGTATCTCTCCTCATTTCTGTAATTCAAGCGTAGTAAGCTAGAGTCCTACTATGGAGCACACACAGACATCTCGAAATATAAAACCTTTCAGATGATAAAATATGGTAGCTGCCACTCACCACACAGAATTAATCACCAAAACGACTGAATCACGCACGTTCCAATAGGCAGGTCTGTCTCCTTCCAGTACCCGACATAAAGTTTCCGGAATCGCTCCCTAGAATTCTTCACTTGAGATGTCCCTGTTTCCACTTGACTTCCGCAGTATTCCGCTACCGACAGCTTCTCTATTGGCCGAAGGCCGTCTCCACAAAAATACATCGTCCTTGAACTCTACAGTCATGATTTGATTCATCTTGACCCCTTGCCCACACTAAACTAATATATTTCAACTATTTTCAAATACAGGAGTGTAATAATCATTCTGTCACACGCATATAATTTACAATAATTACAAATAAGTGTTCGTCGATAAATAAGTAAGGCAATATTCTTATGCAGTTGCGCTTACGGTAAATGACAACAGAAACTCGTCACATATTATTTAAACAATTATTTGTTGCATCCTTCCTTGATTTCAACTGTGGTATCCACTAACACATGTCATTGTGCACTTCTAAATTAGGACAGTTTTTAATAACACTTGCAGTCAACGATCAAACAAAGTTACTGGCAAAACAGTAATCTGTTCATTAAATGATTACTCAAATATGACAATATGAGAGTCATTCAGGCTGAGTTCATTAGCAATTTAAATGTGGAGAGTGTGATGTTCTGACAAATATTTGCGTAATAAAAAGATCTAAGGGACGTAATAAATCAAGAAATGAAATAGGCGCAGATACGTAGCTTTCAGCGATTATAGCTATAGTGCAATTCCATCATCTGAGATGCCGTGTGTTTAAATAGCACGATCTAGAGTTCCATAGTGTAAATTATTAACTTTTGTTGTTTTAAAAATACCGTAATAACTGTTGTGTCACTGTCTGCGCCTCGTTTATCTGATATCGCAGATGTATTTAGATTTGCTTTAATACCTGGTGTGAAATATTATAGACTCTTGAACAACTGTAAGAAGCTATCTTTCAGTTTGCCACAAACCCCGCCATTGCTGGGAACATAGTGATTGTCCGACGCCAAAGTTCCCCATGAAACAGCAAGTACCTTGAAGATGTGTTTTGACATCTTAACACCATACAGTTACTAAACTAACACAAGTTATAAACACTGTGGTATATTAATTAAATCCCCGAATAAACACAGAAATTTAAAGTAACTTTCGATGAGCCCTATCTCTTCAAAAGTTATTAGCACTTTTGCGCTCATTGATAGCACTTTCTTGTTTTGATCACATCTTCCGAGCATTGTATTAACAGGAACATAGCACACGATCGATTTTCTGGTGTCGAAGTTTATGCAATTCACTGTCCAGCCGCCTCTGCCGAAATTCGTGACGCCGTTGGACAAGCACTGCGCCGAACATGCGTCATTCCGCAGTCGCCGTCAGTGTTGAAGGACGATAGCTGTCGAAATACGACTGTGGTGTAGTTAACAGTATTGATATGACTCTCCGAATCCTCATAAATCAGGCACTCCACCATCCCTTGTGGAATCGATACAGTCACAAACAGAACAGCAACCGAAAGCTGATTTATAACATACGCTAAACACTTGATTCAGCTAAACATTTCAAACACTTTGTCCATGATCCCACCAGAAAACATGTCTTTTGAGCTATGAAATCTATTTCACTCCATAAATCAACCAATATTTTATCAATTTACTACAATATTACCTATCTCATTAGAAACTTTAACACTAATTTAATCCTGTGCAGAAATCTCCCTTTTTTTATTTTAACTCATTGCTTAACTTGATCATGATTTATCAATATTTTATTAGCATAGCACTGCACTTATCCATAGAATTATTCTCTTTAACATACTACGAATTTGTCCTCAGAATCATACATTCAAACCTATTCAACACCCTTCCGACATAACATAGGTCGTATAATTAACCCATGTAATATACCCCCCCCCCCCCCCCCCTAAAAAACATAGCTTATACTTTGCACATAACTACATGTTTTACTCCCACAAGCTATTAAAATTTTAATGAGGTCTGATGACCTCCACGCACCAAATTTTGTGTGAACGATAATTACAGATGAACTACATCATCGCGCGAGGAACCCATTCAAAATACTACATGTAACACCTTTAAATAGTCCCTGGAAACTTCTACCCAAATCTTAAGTACAGTACAAATTATACACCGACCTTAAACAACCAACTACTGTCTGCTTGTCTTCGCACACCAAGAACTGTGCGACGAATATTTACTTCCTTCTTACACTAAATTGTGCGTCCATACTTTATTACATAATCTTAAATTCACCAACTTACGTCTAACAGAAAACAGAAACACCGTCCAAATTCTTAAAACTACACATTTGCCATTCTTCTTTTAGAAGGTGCAATTCCTCCACAGACGCCGATTACATTTACCCTGCCAATGTGAATATCTTTTGAATCTTACTTTTTTTGTTTTTTGAATTGCTTAAACTCGAGGCCTCTTTCCTCGTTCATCAACGGACTTTTACGTTTAGAGGAGAAACTGGTGACATCCGCTGGAACACCATTTTTAGTTTCCAGAGATATACGCTTTATTTCTTTATAAACATCGTTGTTTCATTTACAGCCTAAACATCTTTGATTTCACCCTTCTTTAAACATTGCTCGCTCAAGAGATCAGTTTCGACATCCCTTCATTTTCCTTCCATATTTATAGTCAGCTTCATGCGCCGACCTCGCAATGCTCCTCCATAGCTGGCGATCTTGTGCACTCTGGATCCATTTGTCACGGACTCCTAGCTGGCAGAGGTCTTTCTGTAGCCCATCCTCCCATCGCTACCTGGGTCTTCCGATTTGACGCGTACCATCAGGTCTTCCCGTAAGTACGGCTTTTGCCCGAGAGGTGTCTGGTCTCCTAGCAATGTGGCCTACCAAGCTTATCCTCCGTGCTTTCAGTTTCTGAACGATGTTCGGTTGTCTCATCAGCTCATAGAATTCTTGGTTTCTCTACGGCTCCACTAGCTCCCTTCCTGGACAGGTCCAAAGATCCTTTTCATAATCCTCCTTTCGAAGACCAGCAAGTTTACTTCATCCTTCTTTGTCGTGCTTAGGGTTTCTGTCCCATACAACAATACTGGCACTATCACGGCATTGTACCCCTTAAGTCTTGTCTTAATTGACAGATTCTTGCACCCAAGATCTGCTTTACACTCTAATGTTCTACCTCCAACTCAGCTGTAGGATCTGAGTCGCTCTGCAAACCCATCGTTTCACCATACTCGTGAGCATAAGATATAGTATTCACTTATTCCGAATTAAAGTAGCTGCAACGTTCTGACAACTGACAACAAAACTTAAAACTTCGTCTCCCGTACACAACACGTCACTTATTTGCCCAGAGTTGCCACAAACATTAACACAATTAACTCCGTTAGCAGCTGCCGATGCCTCATAAGATTTATGAATTAAAACACCTATTATATTCGTCAATGCATTATAAAAATCACCGCCAATAACATCGCCATCCTCCTCCGATATACCACGGGAATTGCCGATACTGGATTGCTCCACAACAGAGTTCATACTACACTCTACTTCCGCCAAATTCGGAACTACCGTTGCCTCGGAAAAATTATCTCTCGTCTCAGATTTTTCCTACACTTTGAATTCTGATCCACTGCCTAACACATTACTTTCACATTCATCCTCCAATTTCCACTCATAATTCATGCTTAAAGTATGAGCCATTTGTTCAATTTCATCGACAGAGATAAATACACAAACTCTTTCCTCCGAGGTATCTAAATTATAGCCTCAACTTTCGCGACTTCAGCCTCTAAAACATCACGTTTGCTTCACTTTAACAACAAATCACCAACTTCTTCCGATACATTATAAAATTCGTCATGAACTGACGAGACTATTGCTACGCTGCCTTCACAAATACCTTTACCTTTCCGTCGACGTATCACAAAATGTCATCTCCAGCTGACGAGACTAGCGCTTCGCCACCTTCACGTATAGCTTCACCTCATTTTTACGAAGCAAAATTGTCTTCATTACTTTCACCTACATTACTATAAAAGGCTGTTTTCCAAAGTTAAAAATATGGTTCGGGTTGTTTTTATTCTGTGTGGTTATGACATTCATGTAGCTTTTACGGTCAACATTCTCAAAAAAAAAATCTGCTTTTTTTTAAAATTAAAGCCTAAAAATGATTATATATCAAGACCTGGTAACTTGATCGAAAACGCTCTGTTACTGGCCGAAGCCCTGGTGACGTCACAGACTAGGAGCAAGACGAAGTTACACGTGTGTTACAGGAGTGTTAACCGAAGTTGGTAGATTTTTACGTACCTTTCCTGCAAAAAGCTTAGCTACCTATTGAGAGAAAACGAAATTAGAATTTTTAAGTAACGCTGATAGCGGAAGCCTTACGAACGTTAATGTGTTTATCCTCCACTCATTTACAGCGGCGACATATACAAGGGCAGACATTTCTTTCCCGGCTCCCTGCAACATCATTAAACTCGCTCCAACTAAGGATCTGTGGAACTTTTTCAGATGAATCCGGTATCTTTAGCTGGATTGTCGACTATCAGTCACGAACTACGACCAAACACACGATAAAATTATTCTTGTCAAACCTTAGTGCTGATGTCCTCTATATAAGAGACTCAGCACAGAGACACCGACTAGCAGGCTTTCTGTGGCGCTAAGGACGGTGTATTTTACTGCAAGTGAGTCATATATTTTAAAAGTTTTACACGAAATACGAAAATAGTGGTATAAAGAACTCATTCTGGCAGTTGTTGAAATGGTGGTATGAATTAAATATCGATTCAATTTAAACTTAATCTGAGCAACGGAAAGCTGAGGACAAATGTAATTACTTTGTGTAAAAACAAATTTCTTTTATAGAAAGCATTACTAGTAGTGAAGGTATCACCATACGCGCACAGCACAACGGTATGTAGGATGATGATGTTTTGTACACAGAGAGATGTGAATCATGTACAATATGCGGGTGACACAAACGTAAAGGCTGTGATATTTGTGAGAGTAAACTAAAGTCAGTGACTGAAGCAGATTTATTTCATCTTTATGCAAGGCCGTGAAACTTCAAAAAAGAATCTTTGCTGGATTTTACGAAGAAAAAAAGCATCGTTTCTAATAAAATAATAAGTATATGGTTACATTAACTAAAAAATATCTTTTGAAGGCAAGTGCATGTAAATAGCAAGGAAAACAAAATAATGTTTTCTTTGTGATCATTGTGGTTAAGTTATGTAATAGTGATTTGATTTTCATTTCAAAGGACTGTCGAGTAGTTTCACAAATAGTTTAACATATTTTTTGGGGCTGGATTCAAAACAGTGCTGTATGGATACCATCTTATATAATTCGATGGTCTGTTATTCTAACAACAGAGCTAGCGAACAATGTACGTGAAATTGGTTAAACGACAATATTCACTGAGAGTTTAATTACGTTGAATGACGCTATCCATCCTTGTAACAGTGGGAGAGTATACCTCGTAGGTAAAGTAATTTTATTTTCAGAGTGAAAGCAAGATTTAATTAAGTTACAGAAGTTGTGCATCAACGTGGTGGCATTTTTCCAGTACAGTGTAACCACATTTTACCCGTCTCCTTATTCTTTCGTACCGTCAAAATCATTTTTTCTGGAGTTTTTGCTGATGTAGTTGTACAGTTCAGTACCACATAACATTTGTAACATATTTTCCTAAACGCAAATTCCAAAACAAGACATCACTGTGAATGAGCCTCACGACACTAGGAACAACGAGCTATCCAGTGACGTCACAGGCATTACATGACTCAAATGGAGCGTTTTAGCGGGCTTTCAAATTATCTGATTTACATTTCCGTTTTTATAAAAGACTGCAAGAGGAAAAAAGCATGTTATGAGCATACAATTATATAATTAACCATTTAAGAGGATATCCACAAATAGTCAAATACCCTATTGTTGCTACTGACTAGTGCCTCATTAAAATTCGTCACACATTCCACCAAATTCAAATCCACCTCAGCCTCTTTTCTAATCACAGAATCTCCTAACAAACGTACATTCACTCCGTCATTCATTTCCCTTTGAGAAAATAAATTGTTCAGCCCCATACCGTCATTATCAAATTTCTCTTCACATTTTGCAATATTTACTACGCCCTCTTTATCGTTGAGAAGCTTAAAGCTATTCTCCATTCCTTTTTTCCACAACCTTCATCTTCAAATTTGTGGCTTATTTGCCGAGTTTTCAACACCCATCAAATTATTAAAGTACTGTGTCCTTTTCAACGGCAGTTCATTTCACCACCTTCGCAACTGACATGCGGCTGTCTCTTAATTTCCCATCCTCGCATTATGGCGTTGTGTTTAGTGAGGCTCCTGCTTCTCAAATCATCCTTCCCGGTTTTGATTCATGTTACCAAAGTTCCAGTTTCCATGTCTTCTTTGAAAATCATAATTACGTTGATAATAATTTCTATTACGATTGTTATAATTATTGTGGATATTACCATTGTTCCTGTACTGGCATCCACCTGTCTACTGTTCCCATGACATGGCTAGTATTTCAAAGCCTGGTCAAGTTTTTCAACGAAATCTAAAAATTCATTGCTGGAATTTGTCGGACTGTGGACACGATCCGGTAAGCTAATCCTGAGAGTTGTAAACTCTGTCAGCACTGCCAGCGGACGACGTATATGCGTCAACGCATCGACTCACTTCCGTGTTTAGAACTTGATCCGTTTAGGCACTCATTCTGAAGTCGCGTTAGATTCGCTTCACTCCAGAATTTGAGGAGACAACTATCAAATGCTTCATAGGTAATAAATAAAGCATTCATTAAATTTCCCCATGACTTGACATTGCCATCAAGTTGTCTCTTAGAGAACTTAATTTTTGCCTCGTCCGACGTTCCTCTCACAAAATCATCTTTACTTCTAACAAGATAAACGGGAGATTTTTACCATCATTTGCAAAACATTTTGTCGTTTCTGAATTTCCCCGTGCAATACCTATTACAGTAGTAGCCAAATTTCCTGCAAAAAAATTAATTCTGCCGTCATGTCTTTTAAACTGCTGTGCATGCTGCACAGTTCCTTTAGTTAATACCGCTTTAAAATGTTCTCTGTTCCTAAGCATCTCTTTCTCGCATCCTATTACTCTACCTGAAAAATTGTTAACCGATTTCCCGCATCTCGTGGTCGTGCGGTAGCATTCTAGCTTCCCGCGCACGGGTTCCCGGGTTCGATTCCCGGCGGGGTCAGGGATTTTCTCTGCCTCGTGATGGCTGGGTGTTGTGTGTTGTCCTTAGGTTAGTTAGGTTTAACTAGTTCTAAGTTCTAGGGGACTGATGACCATAGATGTTAAGTCCCATAGTGCTCAGAGCCATTTGAACCATTTTTTTGTAAACCGATTTAGTAGTCACTTTCTCAAGCGCATATTGCTTCTGCACGCAATTCTTTACCTTGCCACACAGCTCGTAATGTATCATTTCCAAATTGTCGCCGAAATCTTTTTCCACTGTGTCGGCATTGGTGTTAACCAGGGCAACTTGCCCAGAAACTTTTCCTACGTCTTCCCTTATAGTTTCTAATTTTCAGTCAGTCACTCCATCTACATTAGATTTAGTTTTCTTCGAATCAGTTTTTACACATTCGGTTATACTTGTCTACAGAACTTATCTATGTTTTTATTGCACCTAGGTCTGAACTCAATACCCCATTTTAGAGTTGAAATTTGTCAAAATCTCCCTTCTACGTCATTTAATCACTCGCAGTTACATCTCCTTCCTCTGATTTTGTACTATCTGACCCACTAGTATCGTCCACATCAACACTACCGCGTTCAGATTTTGTAGTAACTGGCCCAGTTGCATTATCTGAGCCACACATGCTGGGTGATCATCGTTGGAAGCTCATCACTGACAACGACGCAGTACGTTCAAATATTTTAACACTATCGGCGCAAGTACTTAACTTGTCGCTCACGCTGACTGTTCCTGCTGTAGTGCTGCTGTCCGAAGTGTCGATGCTGGTGAACACGAAAGTCACCGCCTGCTTTGCCGTGGCCGCCGTTGCCACGGTGTCGCCGCCTAGGTCTCCGCTGCTGCTAGGCGCAGCAGATATGACCTCAGCACCCTTCGGCGTAGCCTTCTTCATATTTCTTGAAGTTCTGCGCTAAACTTCATCATACCTACCTTTTGCTTCCAATTCTCACTCAAGAACCTGATGCAAAATATTATGTTTGGAGCTTCGTCGCAATTTGGAAACCATGCAATAGATGTTGGACCTGGATCACAGAATACCGTAAACTGTTAGAATTACAGTTGTAATTCTAAAGCGATTAGACTCATGTCCCAGACGAGAAAACACCAACTGCCATGGTGCCTACCGGTTACTCCTGCGTAGTTACTCCCATACGAGCAGAGCAGTTGCGTCTTTCCTGTGGTTACTCGTACTTCATGTCCCTTGGCTATGCACGGCTCTGAAAAGAATAGCTCTAAGTACTCGTAGGTCACGTCGCCACGTCTGCTTTCATGCCCTGCAGCTAATTCGCTGCAAATAATAACCTGTAGCTTTGATCCTGCAGTCAAATGTTCTGTGCAACGGCTAGACCTGAAAGTTAATAAAATACACAGAAATACAAAATAATAGTTAAATGAACAGTTTAACAACAAAGGTTCTATTCTAATGTCTATAGCTCATACAGACCACAGAAAATTATATCAATGATGTTTATTTAAGACAAGACATCTCAAATAAAGGGAAAGTGGTTCCACTGTTTTCACTTACAATACAGACACAAAAATACCCTTATTAAGTTATGTTGAGAACGTTACGAGAATGGTAGCAAAATACCCAAACGAAATAGTTATACACGAAACAAAGAATAGTTACTCAAACTCTATCTGTCCTCAGTTCTGTAATTCAAGCGTAATAAGTTAGAGTCTTACTATGGAGCACACTCAGACATCTCGAAATATAAAACCTCTCAGAAGCTAAAATATGGTAGCGGCCATTCACCACCCACAATCAATTACCGAAACGACTGAATCACGCACGCTACCACAGACAGGTCTGCCTCCTTACAACACTCGACATAAAGAGTCCAGAGCTCTCTCTTGAGTTCTTCACGTGAGATGTCCCTATTTCCACTTGACTTACGCAGTATTCCGCTTCTGGCAGCTTCTCCATTGGCTGAAGGCCGTCTCCACAAAAATACATCGTATTTAAGCTCTACAGTCATCATTTCATTCATCTTGACCATTTCTCCGCATTAAAGTAAAATATTACAATAATATTTGGATAAAGAAGTGTTATAAACGTTCTGACACACTCACATAATTTACAATAATTATAAATAAGGTTTGTCAAAAAATAAATAATGCAGTATTCATGTGCGCTCACAATAAATGACAACAGTTTGTCGTTATATATTATTTAAACAATTATTTATGCTTTCTTGGCAGTCGCATATTCTGGCTCTCCTTTCGACAGCGATGTCTGCTGTCTAACACATGCGACTGACCACTTTTAACTAGCACAGTTTTTTAACGTCACTTGCAATCAACATCTGAACAAATTTACAGCCACAATGATTAACTTTTCATTAAATAACTACACAAATACGGCACTATGCGAGGTACTCATGCTGTATTCATTAGCTGTGTAAATGTGGAGAAAACGATGTTCTGATAACCATTTGTATAATTAAATGATATAAATGATGTAATAACTCAAACTCAGCGATGATAATTATAGTACAATACCATCATTTGAGGTATCGTATGTTGATACTGCATGGAGCGTTTAAAATTGTTAATGCAGAGTTTCATTGTGAAAACATTTCACACTGTAATTTATTTACATTTGTTATCACTGCATTCATCTGATTTATCTGATATCGCGGATGTATTAAAATTTGATTTAGTACTTGATGTAAATATTGTTCTAGACTCTTTAATAGTTGTCAGAAGTCGTCTTTCAGTTTGACGGAAAGCCCGCCACTGCTGGGAGCATAGCCGGCTCTCGCAAGTGAGTGTCTGTCGCCAAAATTCCCTATACTGGGATTTACCCGCAACTGGTCCTTTGCTGATAGTCTTTGTACCTACACTCGCTCATATCAGTCACCTAGCTAGAAGCCGGAACTACTGCGGCTCACGCTGAGACCTAGGCCTGCTAGCATTCAGCCGTACAACAAATTCATACCAGTACTGGGCGGCCGATTAGCTCTCCTAAATAAGCGCAACCTTACAATGTGGTGACTCACCTGCGCCAAACCAGTGATTGCGAGAGAAGTGGTCCAATGCGGGAAAGAATCGGCTGTGTGTCAGTGCGAGAACATAAATTATTACTACATCGTGCTGCAGAAACCCGACGTATTGGCAGTTTATGGCGCGTCATGGTCCATCGAACATAGGCCTGTGTGAGATTGAGTATACACCATTAAGTTAAGTAGTGATTTTGACTTTGTACATATGTACTGTTTGTGTTTTCCTTTCCTTTTTCGTTCATACATGTATAGCTATGGTGTTCTTTTAATCATTGACAAAGGTCTTCTTAAGCACTTGTTCGGCTATGTTGTTGTTCTGAAGAAGGTGTAGTTATCTACGCCGAAACCTGGGATAACACTAGGAAGCTTTTTCGCAGTCGAAGCGGAATTTAGATTTAATGTATTATCTATCTTTGTTGTAACCTTCATTCCTCAATTTTTTCTTCATGTTCATAGTTTTTGAGGACCTTGAGGCGTTAGGAAAGTACACCCTTATTGAGCACAGCCGGGTGTGTATGAGTGTGTAAAGAATTATAATAGAAATAGTAATAAAAAACAGAGAAAATAAATTAAAAATATAGAAATATTCTATATATTTCCTGCCTTAACACAGCGGTAGCCGTGGGTCCGGGGGAAGTCCTGGTCACGACTCGGGTTGCGGCCCTTAGCGTTTTGCCCTCCTACCCCTGACCTCATGACAATAGCTGTGCCTCCTCTTAAAAAAGAAAATAGTGGTAAAGCGAATCCCTGGAAAAAGAAAGGTTACGGGGCCGAATTCCGATGCGGCCACAGCTTATTCAGTATGTGTTTTAACTTAGCATTCACTTCTCTTTGATGTGGAGATCTACCAGAAACGACAAATGTTTCAGACTTTACGTTAGTTCCCCAGTTGAATAACTGGGGTAATTCAGAGACATGAAAGTAGCCGTTGACATCTGGTTGAAAGACTTGCGCCAGCCGTTAAGTGACATTACGTTATAGTAATTTATAAATTGTATGTAAATTTTACAGCAAGCAGGTGTGCCCTCATTCTCTACCAAATTACGTCACAAGGACCTTTCAGAATGTTTACTAACCGTTCCATAGCTAACCGTTTTAATTTAATGGTGACGCAGAGCTCAGGTACAGGTGGAAGTGCTTATTAGGCACTAGATGTATTAACATTACACCGAAGTGGCAGAGCGGCTCTAGGCGCTTCAGTCCAGAACCGTGCTGCTGCTACGGTGGCAGGTTCGAATCCTGTATCGGTCATGGATGTGTGTGATGTCCTTAGGTTTAAGTAGTTCTGAGTCTAGGGGACTGATGACTTCAGATGTTAAGTCCCACAGTGCTTAGAGCCATTTGAGCCATTTTGAACATTACACCGAATACAAAAATTGGTTATTAATACAATTAGTCCAAGAAACGCACATTAACAGAACCTCCGTAAACCACCGCACAGTGAACTGATAGATGGGAAGCTCATTCTTAGTCATCCCACACGGCAATTGTGTTTTTCTGGAAAATGCCACTTCCATAACCACTCGCGCTGGTTGTTCTGTAGTTTTTAGACATTCTGTATCTGTTGATTTAATTTGCAATTTCATATTCACAGTTCTCTCGTCTCTATTATGTCTCTAATCCTTTGGAATCTTCTTCATACTTTATACCCATTTTTCAATTGACTGCCCTTTCTGCTATTCTCATTTTTTATTCTTTTCCATAGTAACACCGGAACTGAAAACTCCTGCTTATCTTATTCTTGGATTTCATTAAGTAATTGAGTAAATTGTTCCAATACCTTATGTAATACTAATTCCCTTCTAGTTGTCTTCTCCTTTTCTGAGTGTAATCATTTGCATTTCCCACTATTCTTCATTTTCCTGGTGTTGTTTGGCACTAGTTTCCGCCTAAACTCTATTTTCGTCGTCCTTGGTCACCTCCCGCCACTAAACTGCTTTACCACAGTCTTTTTCTTTCGCTGACTCACTGTGATTCGCAACATCGTAGTATATTATTGTTGGAGTCACACAAATAATTTTGATCGAACGCATCCAGCTGTTGCACGCTGATATTCTACATTGCTTGACAATTGCTAGGGTACAAGGGACACTTGCCAACGAACAAACGCCAATTGCTACGGAACATGCAACAACTGCCACAGAACACCCGACAAATGACAGCCAAATGGAGTGTAGGGGACGGTGTGTGTTAACTGCGGCCTGTGCTCGAACGGTCTGTATGTATTCGGCAGTTCTTGCACTACGGTTTCTGGCAAAGGTTGTTCTGGACTCTATTAGTGTGACGTTCTGTTTGGTACAACAACATGCCTGCAAGGCATCATTCGAATCCTTACGATCGCGGACGAGCAGTTGGACGCCTCGAAGCTTGTCAGTGTGTCACTACTGTGGCCACCGCAATGGTTGTGCTCAAAGGTGTCATCTCGCGATTAAAAATGGGCCGAATAAGGTGGAAATTCTGTGCGAAAGCTTATCGAAAGTCGGAGACGGACCAGCGCACCATGTAAGGATCGATACATAGCGCTAATGGCGAAAAGGAAGAAACATCTTATATCTAGGCAGATCGCTGTGGGTCTTGCAATCGTTGACGGAAAACGTGTCTTTGCCAGAACCATTTCGTCGCCGTTAAATAAGGCTGGTTTGTGTACTTGGAAACCTGTTAATTGCATCCCACCTGAACGACGCCATCGTCGACAAAGAATTCGTTGGTATGGGGAGCCTGTTGGTTTGGTGTCAGTAACCATCGTCCAGTGTGATGTTCTCCAACGACTTCCGCTTCGCAATGGCAAGCGGTTCTAACCACCAGTTAACGTGGAGAGAGAGTGAGAGAGAGAGAGAGAGAGAGAGAGAGAGAGAGAGAGAGAGAGAGAGAGAGAGGAGAGCGTTATCGTGTGGGCAGGCATTATGTATAGCGTCCGAACATCACTGTATATCTTCGAGCGAAGTACCGTTACAGCACAGCGGTACAGCAGGGAGATTATTCCGGATCTAGTCCGTCTGTAGGTTCCGACACTGTTTACGGATGACAATGCCCACTCACACAGGACTGCTGAGATGTCGGACACATAGGAAAGTGAAGAAATTTCACGTATGGAAAGGCCTGCGTTCTCCTCGGACCGCCCGCATCTCGTGGTAGTGCGGTGGCGTTCTCGCTTCCCACGCCCGGGTTCCCGGATTCGATTCCCGGCGGGGTCAGGGATTTTCTCTGCCTCATGACGGCAGGGTGTTGTGTGATGTCCTTACCTTAGTTAGGTTTAAGTAGTTCTAAGTTCTAGGGGACTGATGAACATAGATGTTAAGTCCCATAGTACTCAGAGCCATTTGAACCATCTGCTCGGACCTGAAGCCAACAAAGCATATGTCAGATGATCTTGGCAAACGTGTTTCTCGAAGTACACTGCCTCCACAATTCATGCAAGAACTGAAAACTGCCTTGAGAGAGGAGTACGACAATATTCCCCAAGCACTCCTCAACACTTTCGTAGCCAGCACGAATAATACGCGCAAAATATGCGTTGGTGCTCGAGGACGGTATATTCCTTACTGTATGTCCGATTTCGACCTTTATGTTAGGAGTGAGCCGTGGGCGAATAAATGAACGTTATTTGTGTCTGATATTGTGTTTTACCATTGAGTTGAAATCTTAACCATTATTCGTGATAAATGCAGCACTCCACGCATGAACATGTACTTTGCTTAACATCGTCCATCATTACGTCTGACTATTCCTGGTAGTATCTCTCCACATTTTGACGCTAAGTGCATGCGTCTAGCGTCTCTTCACATGCTTGTCTTGCATAACACAGAATATTCAGCTGAATCGTCGACTGTGTTGTTGTGCAGAAAATTATCATGACTGACCAGTTAACAATATGTATAGTAGAAACGAACTTTCTCCATCAATTTTTATATATGGACTACAAATTACAGATCTATAGGGCCTAAAATGAGTAATTGAAGTTGGAATAGGAGTTAAATAACACCGAAAATGATTTAATAAGCATATAATGAGAGCAGCGAAAGACCGAAAACCAAATACAACTAAAATCCGGACTTGTGTTCAATTACAGAGGACAAGAGTATGGTATAAATCATTCCTGATTCTACATCAACGTTCTCTCACTGGGATGAGGAAACTAAGGGTCTATCGGAAGAAGTGTTCGGATCCTCGGAAATGGTAGCAAGTCCCACTACAAGAAGAAATTAGGGATTTTAATGTAAAAATAGGAAGAAAATTTTGTAACTGGGTTCCATTAGGAAACGCATATCGTGGTGCCACAGATGAGATAGGTCATATATTACCATAATTTTCTGAGAAGATCATTGGTTCATAACACATTTTACAAGAAGACAACATATGGAACATTAGTTTCCCAGTGATAAAATGAAATTAAATATTAAATTCAATATATTTTATCCGACAAGGAAGAAACTACTTTTGTTCATCCCAGCGCAGTAACACTTTACGTGATCAAATACTAGTAAGAAACAGAACAGAAATAGGTAGAAAACTATAGTGAGACCAATCATCGGACAGAAAATCAGGAATACAGATTATGAGAAATATGAATTTATGTATAACGTCAGAACAATATTTTTCATTCAGTAACCTTTGTTCGTTGTCGAGATATGATGGTTTAAAGTCGAACACATACGATGCTTTATTACCTAAACTGAATGAACGGTAACGGTAAAAAATGAACCAAATAAATAAAAAACGTATTCTTACGATAAAGTTGAAAACTAGATTTTAAATATATAACTTTATTCGGATTTTTAACATAAAAAGACGTATTTTTTATTGCGTTATGTGTGTTCGTGCAAAAAATTCTTCTTTTGTAGTTCGTTTTCATTTGTTTTGCGAGGTCTGTGTTCTTTCTAGTTTCTGGGATTGTGCATCGTCATGTTTCTCATATGGTATGGTGAATCTTCAGCTCTGGTAACCCATCTTCTTTTCCTATAGCCTTTTTTCAGTCTTCCGGGTGAGTTCGATTTCATTTAATAGTAATACTTTTTGCGACTTCGGTGTTTTGCATTGTCTTTCTTGCCTCAGTTAGATCACGTTTGTTCTCGTCCTGTGGAATGTTTCTGTTTTCACTCCCAACGTGACATTTTTTTTCCATGAGTACTAAATTCGGCTTATTGGTAAATGTGCTTCATTCTAGCGGGATCTATCGATATATCTATGGTTTTTACTCGCTTTTATTGAAGCAGAACCTTGTTCACTGCTGAACACTACAATTGTTGATGTACTCAAGTTTCAATGTTTAACCTAGATTCTAAATCGTGCACTAAATTATTTTATTTCGAAATTTTCTGTATCTACCATATTTTCGAGTTAGGGAGTTCCTACGTAAGTTATCGATTTTGCTTTGACAGTAAAAACTACTTACTGTCTGACGCAAGCCGGCAGGAGTGGCTGTGCGGTTCTAGGCGCTACAGTCTGGAGCCGAGCGACTGTTACGGTGGCAGGTTCGAATCCTGCCTCGAGCATGGATGTGTGTGATGTGCTTAGGTTAGTTAGGTTCAATTAGTCCTAAGTTCTAAGCGACTGATGACCTCAAAAGTTAAGTCGCATTGTGCTGAGAGCCATTTGAACCATTTGTCTGACGCAATGCTCGTAAGTGGGCTGTATGGAAATATCCTTATAAATACTATTATTCTCTCTGTATGGACAGTTGGTACGAATAAACCCTTGCGTCTTCTATGATAAATCATTTCCTTAACGTACCCTACATATTTCCCATGCGTTAAGGCGTAAATTCACGTAGTGCTTCCTGTATTGTGTAATAAGTATTGCACTCCACCATTACCTTATGACTATGATTTCTGTTTGAATTGTTTTATTTTTAACCAGATAATAAATCCAAAATTAATTCTTAATCTGGATCCTAACATTATTTCATGCAGTCTACCCCAAATTACCAGCCTGTGATTTTTCAGTGCCATCTGGCGTTGACCCTTGCACATATTTCACAGGTTAAACATTTTGTTGTTAAAGTTCACAGATAGTTACACAGTGAGAACTAATCCTGTGTTAGAGTGGAGAATCAGGCTACAGATAACAGAAAAGAAATCAGTAGTGTCGAACTATGTGAACTAATTGCTTATTGGTCCCCTCAAAATAAATTATATGAATTTTAATACATCATTTTATGCACTTTAATACAACAAACTCTACTCTGCTTTTGATTAAATGGTAATGAAAGAGGTAATTTTGCAACACTGCATTTCAAATTCAATTTGTCGTACATCCATAGTTGAAATTGAGTTCAGCGGAATGTCAGCTGGTATAAATTTATATTAAAAATGAAGAAATTCCTCCAGCTGTATTTAAGGTGTTGATTTTATTGTGGCAGCTATTTTCAACGTTGTAACAACGTCATCTTCAGGCCCATACACTGCGTGCAGCTGATACTATAAGTATTAATATAAATCTCTCAATTAGTTTAATTCAAACTTACTCAGTGTAAACAAGCACCAAATTCTTTTTCACCTTTTGCATCGACTACGAATGATTGAATAGTGATGAGTGTCATTGTGTACCCATCACGATTTGCACCAGTTCGCTTAGCCAGTAAGCCATTACATTTCTGACGAGGTAAGGCTGATGGTCGTGCAATATTTTCAGTGTCTTTGCGACGTTATTTTTCAACAAACTAACATAAAACCATATTTTGCCCGTGCTGTTTGTTCTGATCCATCGTGCTGCCGAGGGTGTTCGACTGAAAATATCTGGTCATCGGTTGCCAAGAGATTGGTACGGCAATTCGATTAATGATCTCTGGCGTAGACTTGAACCATGCTGGAATCACGAACCCGTATCTGCCACCAGAGCTCAGTCGTATTCAATGCTCATCCAGATTAGACCCACGGCTGCTGTTTACTATACAAAATGTAATGACAAATGAGCTACAAATTTATTCTTGTTGTTCCTACTAAAGCGGAACCTGTGGCAGCGTGGGGTACTTGAATTCCACAGACATTTTGAGGCGGAATAAAATTATAACTGGTCATTTATTATAGCATAACATTCGCTTTCAAAATATTACATCATACACTGTACAGCCAACGAAACTGGTACATCTGCCTAATATCGTGTAGGGACCTCGCGAGAATGCACAAGGGCCACAACACGACATGGTATAGACTCGAACAATGTCTGAAGTAGTGCTGGAGGTGACTTACACCATGAATACTACAGGGCTGTCCATAATTCAGTAAGAGTCCGACGTGGTGGAGATCTCTCCTGAACAGCACGTTGCAAGGCATCCCAGATATGGTCAGTAGGTTCATGTCTGGGGAGTTTTGTGGGCAGCGGAAGTGTTTAAACTCAGAAGACTGTCCCCTAGAGTCGCAGTGTAGCAATTCTAGGCTTGTGGGGTGCCGCATTATCCTGCTGGAATTGTCCAAGTCCGTCGGAATGCACAATGGACATGAAGGGACACAGGTGACGAGACAGGATGCTTACTTACGTGTCATGTGAGAGAGCCGCATGTACACTATCAGGGGTCCCATAGCGCTCCATCTGTACACGCCCCACACCATTCCAGAGCCTCCACCAGCTTCAACAGCCCCCTGATGACACGCAGCGTCAATGGAGTCATGAGGTCATCTCCATACCAATACACGATCATCCGCTCGATACAATTTGAAATGAGACTCGTCCGACCAGACAACATGTTTTCAGTCACCTACAGCCCAATGTCGGTGTTGAAGGGACCAGGCGAGGCGTAAAGCTTTGTGGCGTGTAGTCATCAAGGGTACACGAGTGGGCCTTCGCCTTCGAAAGCTCGTATCGATGACGCTTCATTGAATGGTTCGCACGCTGAAGCTTGGTGGTGGCCCAGCACTTAAATTTGCAGCAATTTGCGGAAGGGTTCCACTTCTGTCACGTTGAATGACTCTCTTCAGCCATCGTTGGTCCCGTTCTTGCAAGATCTTTTTTCGAAGATTTAATGAATTATCGGATTCCTGATATTCACGGTACAGTCGTGAAATGGTTGTATAGGAAAATCCCCGTTTCATAGTTATCTCGGAGACGCTGTGTTCCATCGCTCGTGCGCCGACTATAACATCACGTTCAAACTCACTTAAATCTTGATAACCTCCCATTGTTGCAGCAGTAAGCGATCTACCAACTGCGCTAGACACTTGTCGCCTTCCTTCGGCGTTGCTGACCCCAGCGTCGTATTCTGTCTGTTTACATTTTTCGGTATTTGAATATGTGTGCCTATACTAGATCATTTGGCGCTTGAGTGTGTTAACATTTAACTAGTGAACTTTGCATGTTTATTGAGAAATTTAGAAATGGTAATTTCCCCCCCTCTTGCCTCATTGGCAGGGAAATATGGGGATTAATATTTCACATACGAAAGTTAGTCATATAATCCTAGCATCGTACATACATATCACATACAAATACTGGCTATAAATGGCATGTAAACTATAAACGTTTATACTTTACGCAAAGTGCACGCATGGATAACCTTCACTTGAAACGTGAGCTCACATGAAGTCTACTGTGTATTTGATCTAAACCCCTTTGTAGTAGTCAAGGCAGTTGTAGGTTAATTGTCGGAGTGCATTAGTTGTTATCCCAAGTAGTTGTGCTTTAATTTTAGTCAAATATCCGGCGAGTTCGGTCTTTTGTTGTGCTTTTCTAGCTCATTAGTCGTTGCTTTCAGATATTGTGCTCATTTGATGTTCTAATGTGGTCTGAGACATGTTGAACTGAGTAGTTACTTTCTTATAGTCCATTGTAGCTGCTGTTACAGCTTCTACAGCCTCTTGAATGGCTATAATAGGCCAACTTGGAATGTCGGTTTTTCTCTGAGACTCAAACCGTTTTGTACAGAAAACAAAAAATAAGCAATGAACAAAACCTAAAACATGCATAAAAATTGACGAGGAGAATAACGAGATACTAGTTGACAGAATGGAGCAGAACTGCTTCGATAATGACTATTATTTTTTTACTGCGCCCAATGAACATTTTATTTTTTCGTCTGACAAACAAGTAACGATCCAGGCTTTAAACTCTTACGTCGGTCTATCGATTCGCCCGTCTGCTGCTATTGTGTTTTGGCCTCAATTCTTTATATTGCTTTAAGACTGACAGTCCGTCAAGATCTTCGTTTATAAATTTGCGTTATGGAGCAATACACATTCCGCTTCGCTGTACAGCCTGCAGGTTCAGTTCTCAAAAAGCAGCTCTACTCACAGCAAACGACTCTGAGGAACATCTACACTTCCATTTCATACAATTTATTTCTTGATTTCGTTCTTTACTGCTATAAAGCTGAGAATATTAAGGAACACTCTTTGTGTAGGAACATGATATTTGCTGTTAAATTTAGCTGAGCCTAAGAAGCTACCTTTCAAGAGTGTAAGGAAGGGTTGTGAGAGGAGAAGGGAAGCCCAAATAAATAAACAAATAAAAGTGTGGCACCCCATCCTGTCTAAAAACCACATTTTCAAATTACGTAATAATCAGTGACCGCCATGAAATATAATATTTGAACTACGCAAAACTGAAGCAGAGGATAATTTTTTTTTAAATGGTAAAGATTTAGTTACTTGTGAGACATTAATACCCGAATATTGCAGAAAACGCAGGACAAGCAACAACACAGCACGTAATGGCGTCGATACATTGTTAGGTACTTCGCCTACGACTCTTGACATTGTTATAACAATATCCGGGAGAGGGCAGTAGATACGATGCAAAAACCACCGTTACCTCTGTCTGCATAACTACCGAGTTATTCCACATGTTCCGTTACTGTATATCCACAATAAGTAAAATTTCTCCCTGATTCTACAGTTTCAGTGGTCAACAGTTCATACACTCCTGGAAATGGAAAAAAGAACACATTGACACCGGTGTGTCAGACCCACCATACTTGCTCCGGACACTGCGAGAAGGCTGTACAAGCAATGATCACACGCACGGCACAGCGGACACACCAGGAACCGCGGTGTTAGCCTTCGAATGGCGCTAGCTGCGCAGCATTTGTGTACCGCCGCCGTCAGTATCAGCCAGTTTGCCGTGGCATACGGAGCTCCATCGCAGTCTTTAACACGGGTAGCATGCCGCGACAGCGTGGACGTGAACCGTATGTGCAGTTGACGGACTTTGAGCGAGGGCGTATAGTGGGGATGCGGGAGGCCGGGTGGACGTACCGGCGAATTGCTCAACACGTGGGGCGTGAGGTCTCCACAGTACATCGATGTTGTCGCCAGTGGTCGGCGGAAGGTGCACGTGCCCGTCGACCTGGGACCGGACCGCAGCGACGCACGGATGCACGCCAAGACCGTAGGATCCTACGCAGTGCCGTAGGGGACCGCACCGCCACTTCCCAGCAAATTAGGGACACTGTTGCTCCTGGGGTATCGGCGAGGACCATTCGCAACCGTCTCCATGAAGCTGGGCTACGGTCCCGCACACCGTTAGGCCGTCTTCCGCTCACGCCCCAACATCATGCAGCCCGTCTCCAGTGGTGTCGCAACAGGCGTGAATTGAGGGACGAATGGAGACGTGTCGTCTTCAGCGCTGAGAGCCGCTTCTGCCTTGGTGCCAATGATGGTCGTATGCGTGTTTGCCGCCGTGCAGGTGAGCGCCACAATCAGGACTGCATACGACCGAGGCACACAGGGCCAACAACCGGCATCATGGTGTGGGGAGCGATCTCCTACACAGTCCATACACCTCTGGTGATCGTCGAGGGGACACTGAATAGTGCACGGTACATCCAAACCGTCATCGAACCCATCGTTCTACCATTCCTAGACCGGCAAGGGAACTTGCTGTTCCAACAGGACAATGCACGTCCGCATGTATCCCGTGCCACCCAACGTGCTCTAGAAGGTGTAAGTCAACTACCCTGGCCAGCAAGATCTCCGGACCTGTCCCCCATTGAGCATGTTTGGGACTGGATGAAGCGTCGTCTCACGCGGTCTGCACGTCCAGCACGAACGCTGGTCCAACTGAGGCGCCAGGTGGAAATGGCATGGCAAGCCGTTCCACAGGACTACATCCATCATCTCTACGATCGTCTCCATGGGAGAATAGCAGCCTGCATTGCTGCGAAAGGTGGATATACACTGTACTAGTGCCGACATTGTGCATGCTCTGTTGCCTGTGTCTATGTGCCTGTGGTTCTGTCAGTGTGATCATGTGATGTATCTGACCCCAGGAATGTGTCAATAAAGTTTCCCCTTCCTGGGACAATGAATTCACGGTGTTCTTATTTCAGTTTCCAGGAGTGTATTTTTGGATCTTCTTTCAGAACGCTGTCCTTCGGCATAATGTGAATTGTTCATGGCGTATCTCTATGTAGTTGCTGAGTGAGAAGGTAGATGCGATTACCTCCTTTGCTGAGAGTACCACTTACGTAAGATGAAACTTTTTTTTATACGAACTTAAATTGATATTATCTTTTGTGTAGTAAGAGGAATGTTGTTAATGAGGTCGCCCAAGTAATGAATAGTAGCACTATTTGCCTGGCCATTCTTTTTCTGTTCTTTTCGCGTTTACACTGCGACGAACATTAGGTAAGAAACTGTACTCCTCTGCTGGCGTGTCAGCGAATGGTAGCTTGCTATTCGCGTGACGGAGTGCAGCCCCGCCTAAATTCTGTCATTATGGCGGTGGGGCCGAAGGAGGGACCGTGAGCGTTATGTTAGCGGCTGTAGGGTGTGGTTGTGGGGGTATAAGAGGGGAGGTAGGGGTGGGACTGAGGTCGCAGCGGGGGCTGTGTGGGTGGCGCCGGCGGCATCGCGTGACCGCATCAGATAAGCACTACCGGTGGACACGCAGGGGCGCCCGAGCACAGTTCGGGCAGCCTTTCGAAATTGTTTCATCGCCGGATTCCACATGCTAATTGACAATAAAGTGCTCTACTTTAGTGGCCCGCGCCATGCTCGTGCACCGCTTACGTGCGCAGGAGCCCGCGGTCGTCGGCATGACAGGACACATTACCACACGGTCTCTGGGAGCTCAAGGACACGAGGTCAAGCGCCGACAACTATCCGGAGCTGAGGCGGACTCCATTGCTCCCTTATATCTACTTGGGGGTAGATGCGACGATCACCGAAAAACAATTCACTCGTCCAGATTTTCGAATGTACACTCCGCTGCAGAGTGAAAACCTCATTCTGGAAACATCCCCCAGGTTGTGGCTCAGCCATGTCTCCACAATATCCTTTCCTTCAGGAGTGCTGGTTCTGCAAGGTTCGCAGGAGAGCTTCTGTAAAGTTTGGAAGGTAGGAGACGAGGTACTGGCAGAAGTAAGGCTGTGAGGACGGGGCGTGAGTCGTGCTTGCGTAGCTCAGCTCGTAAAGTACCTGTCCGAAAAATGTAAAGGTCCCGAGTTCGAGTCACGGTCCCGCACACAGTTTTAATCTGCCTGGAAGTTTCACATTAATGAAAGTTTGAACTGGAAGGAGCAAGTTACTGAGCATCTCAAGCAATTGACTTCAGTTACTTTACCTCTTCATCAAATTATTAGTATCTGAAACAGACCAATCAATCACCTGATATATTTTTGATATTTACACTGAGTAATTTTATGTGGTAGCTTAATAATAAGGAAAAAAAATATTGATTGAATAAAAACGAGCAATACGGATAATGTGAGGTGTTATCCACAGTCGCCTCGTAGCTACCTCATCAAGGAGTTAGCCATTCAACTGTACCACCACAGTACATATACTAGCTACTGAAATTACTCAAATGTAATCATCACAATTTAAGAAAGATAGTGGTGCCCATACCTACAGCACTAGAATAAAAAAGAACCTTCATTACCCATTAGAAAGCCCTCAGTGGCTTGGAGAGGAGTTCAGTATACAGCAATAAAATTTTTTGATCATTCCCCCAATAACACAAAACGTTCGACAAGTAGCAAAACAAGTTTTAAATGCAATCTAAATTCATTTCCTCGCTCCAATTCCTCCTACTGAATGTGCTATGGTAGGAGCAGGAGCTGTAGGAAGTGATAAGGTGCCGGACTAACATTAATTCAGACATGTTTTTAAAACAAATTTATTAACAAGGAACTCCCACTGGACATTAATAAAAATTACAAGTTGCCCAACCCTTTTTAAGACAACCACTAGTAAACACTTCATTAAATATTAACCTATGACCAATACTGATTGCAAATACCAGCGATACACCGGTGTCAAATTTAAGCTGAAGACAATTACAATGACATGAATTAAAAGTTTGAGTTTAGAGTAGGTAAATACTTGATATTATAATTTAAATACCCAAACCTACCTTAAAAGTGCACATAGTATACCCAAAACATAATTTATAATGTTAAACTGATATCAATTCAAATTTCAAAACACTCTTCAGATAAAATCAGATTAGCAACAAAACTTCAGATACACAAAACAACTACAGCGGGAGCCCCAGTCACACGTTTTACGCACACCATTTCGCTCGTGGCACAATTTAAGACTTAATCAAGTACCCTACGAAAGTACCAGGCCATTTCGAAGCAAAATGAGGCACAGAGCGTCTTCAGGTGAGTGCCAAATAATAAGACGCCAATTTTTCAGTTACAGAAGTTACTTAACTCACAGACATATCTGCAGCATTAGCCTTTATGCACAGCTACTTCGTTGAGTTTACTTTGCAGTAAGCTTGCAACCGTATTTTATTTCACACTTCCGTCCCATGTACACTCCTTGGAGATATGTACACTAAAACTAAACTAAACTCCGTCCGAACAGACCTTGGAAGACTCGACGGTACTCACCGGCCGTCGTGTCAACCTCAGCCCACAGGAGTCAATGGATGCAGATATGGAGGGGCATGTGGTCAGCACACCGCTCTCCCGACCGTATGTCAGTTTACGAGACAGGTGCCGCTCATTCTCAGTCAAGTAGCTCCTCGGTTTGCATCATAAGGGCTGAGTGCACTCCACTTGCCAACAGAGCTCGGCAGACCGGATGGTCACCCATCCATGTGCTAGCCCAGCCCTACTGCGCTTAACTTCCGTGATTCTACGGGAACCGGTGTTGCCACTGCAGCAAGGGCGTTGCCTTTGGGATACATTACACATATTAAATTGGTATATGAGAACATCTACATCTACATGACTACTCTGCAATTCACATTTAAGTGCTTGGCAGAGGGTTCATCGAACCACAATCATACTATCTCTCTACTATTCCACTCCCGAACAGCGAGCGGGAAAAACGAACACCTAAATCTTTCTGTTCGAGCTCTGATTTCTCTTATTTTATTTTGATGATCATTCCTACCTATGTAGGTTGGGCTCAACAAAATATTTTCGCATTCGGAAGAGAAAGTTGGTGACTGAAATTTCGTAAAAAGGTCTCGCCGCGACGAAAAACGTCTATGCTGTAATGACTTCCATCCCAACTCGTGTATCATATCTGCCACACTCTCTCCCCTATAACGTGATAATACAAAACGAGCTGCCCCTTTTTTGCACCCTTTCGATGTCCTCCGTCAATCCCACCTGGTAAGGATCCCACACCGCGCAGCAATATTCTAACAGAGGACGAACGAGTGTAGTGTAAGCTGTCTCTTTAGTGGACTTGTTGCATCTTCTAAGTGTCCTGCCAATGAAACGCAACCTTTGGCTCGCCTTCCCGACAATATTATCCATGTGGTCCTTCCAACTGAAGTTGTTCGTAATTTTAACACCCAGGTACTTAGTTGAATTGACAGCCTTGAGAATTGTACTATTTATCGAGTAATCGAATTCCAACGGATTTCTTTTGAAACTCATGTGGATCATCTCACACTTTTCGTTATTTAGAGTCAACTGCCACCTGCCACACCATACAGCAATCTTTTCTAAATTGCTTTGCAACTGATACTGGTCTTCGGATGACCTTACTAGACGGTAAATTACAGCATCATCTCCGAACAGTCTAAGAGAACTGCTCAGATTGTCTTCTTTGACCGAATTGATATGCAAAACATTCTCAGATGCTATACACACACCAAAAAAACTTTTTCATCACCTAAGTTCGGAGAGTTTTGGAACCTGTACAGAAAATTGGAATAGAGATGAACATAAACCTCATTTCCGCCCTTTTTATTGTTCACTAAAACCACACATTGCTTGTTGTACAACTATCCTGCGAGACCTTCAGAGGTGCTGGTCCAGATTGCTGTACGCACAGGTACCTATAATACCCAGCAGCACGTCCTCTTGCGTTGATGCATGCCTGTATTCGTCGTAGCACACTAAACACAAGTTCATAAGGCACGGTTGGTCCATATTGTCCCACTTCTCGACAGCGATTCTGCGTAGATCCCTCAGTGTGGTTGGTGGGTCACTTCGTCCATAAACAGCCCTTTTCAGTCTATAACAGGCATGTTCGATAGATTTCATATGTGGAGAACATGCTGGCCACTCTAGTCGAGCGATGTCGTTATCTTGAAGGAAGTCATTCACAAAATGTGCACGTTGGGGCGCGAATTGTCGTCCATGAAGACGAATGCCTCACAAACATGCTGCCGATACGATTGCGCTATCAGTTGGAGGATGGCATCGACGGCCGTTGCGGCGCCTTCCATGACCACCAGCGGCGTACGTCGGCCCCACATAATGCCACACCTAAAAAGCAGAGAACCTCCACCTTGCTGCACTCACTGGACAGTGTGTCTAAGGCATCCAGCCTGACTGCATTGCCTCCAAACACGTCTCCGACAATTGTCCGGTTGAAGGCATATGCGACACTTATCGGTGCAGAAAACGTGATGCCAGTCCTGAGCGGACCGCTCGGCATGTTGTTGGGCCCATCTGTACCGCGCTGCGTGGGGTTGTGGTTGCAAATATCGATCTCGCCATGGACGTCGGGAGCAAAATTGTGCATTATCCAGGCCAATGCGCACAGTTTGAGTCGTAACACGACGTCCTTTAGCTGCGTGAAAAGCATGATTCGACACCCTGGCGTTGCTGTAAGCGTTACTCCGAGCCTAGCATATCATCGACAGTTCCTGTCGTTCTGTATCTCCTCCATGTCTGAACAACTTCGCTTTGGTTCACTCCGAGACGCCTGGACACTACCCTTGTTAAGAGTCCTTCCTGGCACAAAGTAACAATTGCGGACGCGATCGAACCACGGTATTGACCATGTAGGCTTGGTTGAACTACAGACAACACGATCCGTGTCCCTCCTTCCTGGTTGAATGACTGTAACTGATCGGCTGTCGGACCCCCTCGGTCTAACAGGCGCTGCTCATGCATGGTTGTTTATATCTTTGGGCGGTTTAGTGACATTTCCGAACAAAGGGACTGTGTATGTGATACAATATCCACAGTAAACGTCTATCTTTAGGAGTTCTGGGAACCGGGGTGACGCAAAACTTTTTTGATGTGTGTAATAATTCTGTTTTGGAACCTCAGCTATCACTTTGGAATCAATATCCCTGCCGTCTGGTGCCTATACTGCATGATATCATCAGCCGCAAGTTTCAGCTAGATACGACATGCCTGAAGGAGCATTGATGTACTCACTTCCTTGCTGGACGGAAAGCATTAGCGTGATGTCTGCTGATCGTGACTAATTTTTCGTGTGATATTCTACCAAGCAGTAAGGAAGATTTTTCCTAGACATTAAGAAAATACCAGAATGAGAAATGTCGGCCCACATTTCCTCGTGTAGAAAACAAAACAAGTATTCAAAGAGCCAACTTGGCCAAAAGAATGTGAAAAGTGAAAAACTATTTATTCGGAAGATGCGGAGGGATGCTGCAGCAAGTTGCGTGATAGTTGAGAGAGTGCTTTTTTATTAGTAAGTTAGTTATTTAGTTACATGGTTCGTAGATAATCTGAAATATTTTTTTTTCTAAATCATGCAGAACGAGTCTGTTTACAGGGTATTAACAATGATTCGTGTTATCACTAACGAACGGAGGAAAATGGCGGACCGGGCCAGTGTTGGGGACAGACTCGTATAAGAATATATAAGAAAGGACAACACTTCGTCACCAAGAATACTAAGTATCCTTGTTCATTTTCAAAGCATCCTGAGTGAGTGGGCCAAGTCTTGATGAGAAAAAAGGAAACAAAAAAAAAATCACAAAACCTCTCTAAGTCGTGGGGCACTCGACCCGTTGTATCATTTGAATAGCGGCACATTCGTGACTCGTCGGACCACACCACACGCCTCCAAACGTCTACTGTACATTTTTCGTGCCGTTTTGCCCTCTGAAGTCGTGGAACGTTATGGGCCGCTTTGAGGTCTCTTCTG
Source organism: Schistocerca gregaria (assembly GCF_023897955.1). NCBI lineage: Eukaryota > Metazoa > Arthropoda > Insecta > Orthoptera > Acrididae > Schistocerca > Schistocerca gregaria. The sequence continues at coordinate 290,128,584 of NC_064922.1, forward strand.
GACCATTGCTGTGCGGTGTGGGACCAGCATCAGCTACAACTGACGCTGTACATTCAACAAGGGCAAAGAAGGAGAGTTCGTTTTGTGTTATCGTGAGATAGAGGAGAGAGTGCCACGGGTATGATACGCGAATCGGGATGGCGGACATTAAAAAAAGGCGCTTTTCGTTGCGGCAGTATTGTGTTTCTGTTATTTTGTCCAGTAAGGTTGTGTAAGACCAGTATATGTATGTATAGGTGATTGTATGTGTCAAAGCGCAAAATCTTCAGACAATTTAATAATAGCTTCCACCCTCCACAATGCAGCAACAGTGAATCTTGTCACGGTAACTTGAATCTGTCTTTCTGATTCAGAATCCGTATCGGAACCATCAATAGGATCCAGAGGTAGAGCAGGAAGATGAGTGTGTGAATTACATGGGTTAGAGTTGTCTCATATTAACAATTAGCATGTCGAGTTTGGGACACACGTTCAACTCCATGGATTACTTCACACTCGATTCCCACCAACTGTGTTATTGTACTGTACATTCAAGTCTGAGAGTAAATCACTGTAAGGTCCTGGGCTAAGACACTCGCAGTTGTAAGATGGTGAAGTGTGTATTGCGCTGGTAAGAGATTGCTGACACTCTTTGCGCTAGTGAAATAGCATTATCAAGACATAGATATGTATGATTTAAGTGTTACAATAGAATCCTGTGTGGACATAGCGTGAGCAGCGGATGCAGCATGCCGCCATTCAAGGGATGACTCGTCCAACTCGGTAGATTCTTGATGCTGCTGTCTCCATCGCAGTTCCCTCAGGGGGCTCAGCATTCGTTTGCTGGGTACGGGCTTGGCGATCCCGGGGTCCTCGAGCTGTGAACTGATGTGCGCCGCCAGTCTGCTGATACCGTAAGCTCTGGGCATGCTTCAGCGACCACCGTGTGGCGCAACGGTGGAGCGTTGTGTGTCGTATGGACCGGGGATCTTCGCTTGATTGCCTGGATCGCGAGGACGGTACATACCTGTATAAAAAAACCTTCAATCTTAAGGTGTGCTGCGCGCCGATAAGATGCATGGCTGTTGAGGTGAAACAGTCGCTAGCGGGCAACCTCTGGGGAACCTGCCGCACCTCAGTTGTACAAGGCTTATCCAGGCATGCGGGGCTCTGTCTGGATGGACATGAGTTTCCCTAGCTGCTCGTGGGACGACCATGGATACCACGAATTCTTTCTCTTTTCCTCCTCCTAATTTTTCGCTGGCCAGTGGGATGGGTGGACCGCTGGGAGGCACTACCGCCCAATCCAACAAGAGGGCTAGGTTAACCAGTCCTCCTGACTCAGGCGTCAGCAAACGTACAGCAGTTCAGAGTAACAGAGCACATACTGACAACCAAAATATGTTTTTAATAATAAAAAGGAAAGAGGGTTCCTTTGAAAAGGTTTCGCCATTCAATATCCAAAAGGGTCTAGAAGGAATAGCTGGAACTTTAAAATCAGTGAAGCATTTACGGAACGGGACACTGCTTGTTGAAACATCAACTTCTCAGCAAGCAGTTAACCTACAAACAGCTAAAGGCTTGGGGGAATACACAATCGATACAGAGCTTCACAGCATCCTGAACTCCAGTAAGGGTGTTATTACCTGTAGGGATCTCGTTGACATTCCTGTAGAAGAATTAAAGAGTGAGTGGGCACAGGAGGGAATTGTTGACGTTCAGAACATCATGAAAAGGCTGGATGGGAACCTGGTGAAATCTGACTCCTGCATTCTTACTTTCAATACCCCCAAACTCCCAGAACACATCAAGGCAGGATTTCGTCGCCTAAAAGTACGGTCTTATGTCCCAAACCCAATGCGCTGTTTTAAATGCCAGCGTTTTGGGCATACAACTCTAGGGTGTAAAGGAGAAGCGATGTGTGGCAACTGTAGTAAGGCTGCCCATGACGGAATTGACTGTTCGCACCTGTCAGATGTATAAACTGTTCTGAAAGCCACCCTGTTTGAAATAGGGACTGTAGGATTTTCCTAGAGGAACGTAAAATACCCTACAGTGAAGCCAAAAGATCTTTAAGGTCATGCAGCCCCCCACATTTATTACGTCTTTTACTTCCATTGTTCAGAAGCCGCCTCCAAAGGTCGATGCATCTAGACAGACGGAGGTTGTTAGTGTTGGCACAAACACCTGCACATGTCAGTGCACTTGCAAGGCAGCAAGTGTATCAGAGCCTGTAGCCCCTCCTCGAACAGCAGAGAAAGGTACAGTAGCAAACATTGAAGAGCTCCAGGCATCTCCGATTGCTGATGCTGTTCCAAAGCCCATAAACACCCCAGCTCCAGTTCCAGCAAAGCCCCCTAAACAAAGGAAATCATACGTCAAGCAGCAATAACAGATTAAATCGGCTGGGAAACCCTCGGATCATGTTAATGTGGTCCCACTAGACGCTTCATCAGACTCTTCCCCAGAGCTGATGGAGTCTGAGAACATGGGGCAATCATCTCGCCCCAAGACTGAGCCTACACCCCCTGCAGTCTCCCCACCTCGGCGGAAAGAGAGGCAGAAAATACAACCATTGTGATGGATCCCATATTACAATGGAACCTGCAAGGGTTCAGGAGACATGTGGAGGAACTACGTCTATTGATTTAGGATAGACCTACGTGTGTGTGCTTGCAAGAGACAAATTTCAGTGAAACATACACCCCTGAGCTACGTGGTTATGTCCTCCACAAATAGGACGACCTGAGTGAACAGAGAGCTCGAGGAGAAGTAGGTATCTTCGTCAACACCGACTACCACTCCTCGCCTCTCTCCCTCACGACGAATTTACAGGCAATTGCAATATTAGTACATGTGCGTCGTATGCTAACAGTATGTTCGCTTTACCTGCCCCCACATGATGTGCTTGACGAAGAGGCTCTCAGTGATCTCCTTACACAGCTCCCCGACCCCTTCATTCTCTGTGGTGATTTTAATGCACACAATATGCTTTGGGGCTCTGTGAGTACTTGTCCCACGGGTAGAGCAATCGAGAGGCTTCATCTGTCGTCCAGTGTCTATTTGCTAAATACAGCTCAAAGCACGGATTTTTGCATTGCAACTGGGTCGTTCTCTGCCATTGATCTATAGTTTTGCTCTCTAGCTATCGCCCACACTGCTGCATGGGAAGTGGTTGATGACTTACACGGCAGCGATCACTTCCCCATCTGGATTCACCTGCCACATGTAGTGGAACCTGAAAGGAAACCTCCTCGATGGGTTCTCGGTAGAGCCAACTGGACACTGTATGGTCAACTAGCCCAGTTTGAACATCGAGTCAGTGTCCAGGAATGGGTGGATCATATTACTGAAGTGATCCACCGCGCCAGTGAAGCGACCATCCCACAGTCCATGGGACAACCGAAGCGGCAGCCTATCCATTGGATGAGCGACGAATGCCGCTCTGCAATCAGGGCTAAGCGGGCAGCTCTACGTAGGTTCAAATGCCTGCTAACTGTAGAGAACCTTCAGCCTTTCGGGTGGCGAGGGCAAAGTGCCATCGGATTATACGAGAGAGCAAGAAGAGGTCGTGGCAGCAGTTCCTGAACACACGATGTTCCATTGTATCGGAGACCATAAGGAGGATTTCTGGGAGAGATGGGAGGTGCCCTATGGCTGCTATAATGTGGAATGGTACTCTCCAGACGACCCCAAAAGACATTGGCCACTCTATGGCGGCACATTTTGCAGCTATTACTGCAACCGCCAGTCAGAATCTAGCTTTCCAGCCCCACAGAGTGTCTGCTGAGAGGAGCAGTTTTGACTTCCGCTCACCCAATACAGAAGAGTACAACTGCCCATTATCCATGTGGAAACTGGATTCTGCATTGTGTGGGGCTCGTGATACATCCCCTGGTCAGGATAGAATCCACTACAGGATGCTGAGGCAGCTCACAGGGAGAAATAAAGAAATCCTCCTCCGACTTTTTAATCTAGTTTGGATGTACGGTCACTTCCCCGACTCGTGGCGTGAAGCAATTTTAATTCCTCTTTTAGAACCTGGAAAGAAACGCACGTGCCCCGGTAGTTACCGTAGTGTTGCCCTCACTAGCTGCGTGGGAAAGACCTTGGAGCGGATGGTCAACCGCCGCCTTGTCTGGATGTTAGAATCCAGACGACTCCTTAGTCGCTTTCAGTGTGGGTTCAGAAGGTATCGCTCCACCTTTGATAACCTGGCCCTCCTGGAGGCGGCTATGCAACAGGCTTTCCTGCGCCAGCATCACCCGTTGGGAATACTTTTTGACATTGAAAAGGCATACGATACTACTTGGAGGCATCTTATCATCAGGCAGCTGCACGAATGGGGTTTTCGTGGATGTCTTCACAATTTTATTCGGTCCTTCCTGTCACCACGTTATTTTCGGTACCGAGTCGGAGACGTACTGTCTAGTCGCTTTGAGCAAGAGAACGGTGTCCCTCAAGGTAGTGTTTTAAGTGTGACGGTCTTTGCTATTATTGTTAATAGTATTACGTTTGTTGTGAAAAGTCCTGTGCAGTGTCCCTTGTTTGTGGACGATTTCTCTGTATTTTGCTCTTCTCCAAGCCTTGCAACGACGACTCGTCAGCTGCAACTCACTATGCGACGTTTGGATGAATGGGCACAGAAGAGTGGTTTTAAGTTTTCAACTGATAAGTCGGTGTGTGTTCTTTTGAACCGGTCTCGTTCCATTTTTGACTTGACTGAGTTGAGAATGAGGGACACAGTTCTGCATTTTAAAGACACGGTAAAGTTTCTGGTCCTCACTTTTGATACTAAGCTTACGTGGCTGCCACAAATTAAGGAACTGGAAAAACGGTCTCCTAAGGCGCTGTCTACTTTAAAATGTCTTAGTCACCACACATGGGGAGCAGACAGGACTTGTCTGCTCCAGTTTTAGAGATCCTTCGTGCGGTCCAGGCTTGATTATGGATGGTGCCCGCATCTCGTGGTCGTGCGGTAGCGTTCTCGCTTCCGACGCCCGGGTTCCCGGGTTCGATTCCCGGAGGCGTCAGGGATTTTCTGTGCCTCGTGATGGCTGGGTGTTGTGTGTTGTCCTTAGGTTAGTTAGGTTTAAGTAGTTCTAAGTTCTAGGGGACTGGTGACCATAGATGTTAAGTCCCATAGTGCTCAGAGCCATTTTTTTTTATTATGGATGGATGGCGTATGGGTCTGCAAGACCCACATATTTGAAGCTGTTGGATGTGGTGCACCATGAGGGGATTCGGTTGGCCACTGGGGCGTTCAGAACGAGCCCCATACCGAGCCTCTGTGCAGGGGCAGGTGAATCGCCACTTCACCTCCGGCGGCGTCTACTAATGGTGCGCCAGGCCTATAAAACATTATCCACACCATACACACCTGCATACCACACTGTTGGTCAGCCTCCACTGGAAAGGCTTTTTCGCAACCGGCTACGAACATCAAGGCCCTATGGGATTCGTGCAAAGTATTGCATTTTAGAGATGGGTGTGGCCGGTTTGACTGTTTCACGTCGAGGTTGGAGCAGATGTCCACCTTGGCTCCTGCAGAGGCCTAGACTGATTTTAGATTTGGCAAACATTAAGAAAGACAGTACATCAGATTTTACTTTCAAATCTTTGTTTTTTAACATTTTAGATAGGCATCTTGATTTTACAGTAATCTACACTGATGGATCCCTACAGGGGGATTTTCTTGGCTGCTCAGTAGTGTTCCCCGAACGTGTCATCAAGATTCGCCTTCTCCAGGAATACACTGTTTTTCCGCAGAACTTCACGCGATCCTGAAGGCATTGGAGCAGATACGGGCTGCTCAGGGCAAACAGTTCCTAATTTGCCCTGACTCACTGAGCGCATTACAGTCACTGCAGAGCCTGTACCCAGCGAAGAAGTTGGAACAGCTGATTTACGACCAACTGTACATCCTCCAACGACAGGGCAAGCAAGTGTCCTTTTGCTGGGTGCCAGGGCATGTGGTCATACGGGGAAATGAACAAGCTGATAGTGCTGCCTGCAGATTACCGGAGGTGACACAATGTTCTATTCCTTTGCAAGGTGTCGTTTCTGTGCTGTGGCGGAAGTACATGCAAATGTGGGAGGAGGAATGGCTGGCGGTGAGGGAAAATAAGGAGCGGTTAGTGAAACCCACCATCCAGCCGTGGTGTTCCTCCTGCCGGTCACCAAGGCGTGACGAAATAACCCTTACACGTCTTCGCATAGGGCACTGACCTCTTACGCATGCCTTCTTAATACGGTGAGAGGAACCCCCGCTGTGTGATGCCTGTGGAGTACGAATCACTGTACGCCACATTGTAGTTGAGTGTGATTTATATCGTTCTGTCAGGGCGGAAGTTAATATTAGTGGGGCTCTGCCCTCTATTTTAGCCGATGACGAGGCGAGTGTCAAGAAAGTTTTAAGGTACTGTGATGTTCCTGGGCTTCAGCCTAAAATTTTAGGTTGGAATTTTTAGTGTGTTACCGAGTGGCTGACCACTCCTTTTCTTCTTGTAATAGGCCAGTTCCAAACGTGTGCTATGTGTTTCATTTTAACCCCTTCCCCTACGTTCTCTTGCAGTTCTCCTCTTTATGTGCTGCTTTCCACTTGGCTACTGTTGACGTGCACACTGCCTATGTAGACTGTCACCTTTAATTTAAGTCCTCCTTTTGCACTTGCTGCATTTTAGTGACACTCGTCCGTTGTTGTTTCCGTTCTGGCGCTAAAGACTACACTGTTGAGCGGCCAAAACACCATATCCACACATCCATCCATCCATCGCAGCTGCTGACGTAACTCAGTGGAGCCATGCAGGACAGGCGGCAGGCCCAGGTCATACAGTGGCGTAGATTACCAGATCGTTGACTGCCATTTGCTAAAACACTCCCGTCGACATTGGAGCAGTGTGCTCCAGTAAACGCCAGCACCTGCACATGGAATGTAGATGGTACTGCAGAGTTATAGCATGGCCTCTCCATCAGAGGTGGGCCATGGACAGCAGTGTCTGCTCACATATGCAAGTTGAAACGCCATCAGTTCGTCTCTCAGAAAAAAGGGAGTAGAAGTCCCCAAGACATCAGTGGAAGAATGTTGGAAACTCACAGCGTCCACGTTCGGCACCTCACAGCGACCAGATTTGGCAGACCAGACAGGCAACAATTTCGAAGGTAGCAGTCATCTGGAGAATGGTAGGCAGCATGACACAAGTTCTGCATCACAGGCGACTCACTGTAACTGAAAAACATATGGGCTTGGAAGCTTGAGTATTTATTGCTTTCCATGTGAAGCAATGATGTTATCTCTTGCTGAGAATCGCATGTACCTTCGTTTCCTGGGCTCATGTGCGTTTTTCGCCACACCTCTGTGTCACAAAACTGCTTCAGCTTGATCTGTTTCCACCATTTCAGCGGGCTGATAGTTGTCCTTGAGACACATTACTCCTTGTTGCGATATCGTGGTGTGATCCTCGCTGAGCTCGTGTTGCTGAATTAAGGTTCTCACTCGAGCGAGGTGAAGCAGTAGCTTCTGGGGTGCGCCGTACTATCTGCAGTATCACCTCTCTGCCTGTTAGCTATTCTGATTGCTACAAGACGCAGTGGACTCGTTTGACTTGGCTTAGCACTGGCTGCAGAACACTTTAACAAATTTTGGCATTTTCCCCGTTATAAATTACTGCGGCGCAACATCGCACATAGTTAACCAATGGTGCATCGTGCTCTCTCTCCCCTTAAACCTCTACCACTTTTCTCGTTTGCAACCTACCCCAGTAGAGTACATGGAACAGCCAAAATTTCCGAAACATTAACTCATTCGATGCAAGACTTCTCTCTCATACGCAGCACGACGCATTCCTGTGTACTTAAAAGGACATGCACAGTATCTCTGAGTCCAATCTCTGAGTAGTCATGATCTCTTACACACAATGCTCGGGCAGAATAATCATTAGTGCTCACTCTCTGTCAAACAGAGTCTTGCTGAAGAACTAGAACGTTCCCCAATGGAATGGGGAGTTCGACCAGGTATCGGAGCTTGCAGTGTTGTGCAAAACGAAAAATGAGAATAGAAAGAGATCAAAAATGAGCAAGTGGCTCATCTGAACTATGGTTTCACATTATCGGGAGAGCTCAGTTTATTCACACGAAAACATGAAATACACCGTATTTAAGTCCAATCAGCAGAGAATAAGGGTGATATTCATCTTCCTTTTTTTTTGTCCTGGAGTTTATCCCATATCTTCTCGGGATTTGCATGTTAAGTTCAAATGGTTCAAATGGCTCTGAGCACAATGGGACTTAACAGCTATGGTCATCAGTCCCCTAGAACTTAGAACAACTTAAACCTAACTAACCTAAGGACAGCACACAACACCCAGTCATCACGAGGCAGAGAAAATCCCTGACCCCGCCGGGAATCGAACCCGGGAACACGGGCGTGGGAAGCGAGAGCGGTACCGCACGACCACGAGACTGCATGTTAAGTATTGGATTTTGCAATGTTAGGGGTATAGGGAGGCCAGATGACCTTTCTGTCGCCACCCTTTTCACTTTGGGGACGAAATTTGTGTACACTAGTTGTAGGCGTCTACTGTCACGCCCTGTAAACGTATGCGAACATTTGCAATTTGTGTAAATGAGGCGAGGCGTGGGTACCCGGCTGGTATTCAACTAATCATATGTGGGGAAGCGCCTAAAAACCACATCCAGGCTGACCATCGCGCGTAATCCGCCAAGCGGATAGTTCCGAAGTAGGCTCGCTTCCCTGGGTCCTAAAGGCGAGCACTTTGGCTACCTGGACGCTTAAGGATTATATTTATGATGCAGTGCAAACCCAGCTGCAGGTTACGAGGTACACTGATGATCTACACGGATACTCCGCAAATCACATTTAAGTGCCTGGCAGAGGGTTCATCGAACCACCTTCACAATCACCAAAAACAGCCCAGAGAAAATTCCAGACGGCATGCCATGTGGAGCTACCAGAAATTAAAAGCATCAAGATGTGGTATGTGAAGTTTAAGGAAACAGGAAGCTGCTGTGATCTCCCTAGTACATGCATTCCTGGACCTACTGCTTAGACAAGTCAGAAAATGAGAGACACCTTAATGAAAAGTCACAAGAAGTCAGTCATCAGAGCGACGCGTGAGTTGCAAATTCCGAAGACACCAGTGCACCGCATCCTACAAAAACAAATTCTTTTCCGTGTGTAAAAAGTCCAGACTGAGCAGTCCCTTCAGCCAATGGATTAAAATATGGTATCAGATTCCGCTGTTGTTACGTCAGTGGCCTCTGTAACAAAAAAGGTAACACTAAATTCGTATGTACACAAAAACCTGAACATGTGGCAAGCAGCCCAAGATGAAATGTATTTGTGTGTTAAATTTTATGCCTTATAAATATTTCTAGTTAGGGAAAGACTTCTGGGGCACAATGTATTTCTTGTTCTACAAATCATAGTTAATTATTTAGTAGAATGGAATACATTAATATACCATATGGGATCCAGAAACATAAGAATCTAATTTTCTGTGTTGCATCAGTGATATTTATGTAAATGCTAGTCAAGTCTTATATCAAGTTCTTGGGTTTGATTTCTTAAGACATATTTTTCAAAAAGGCTGATTCAGATTACAACCATAGTAATAATTTTCTTCTGGGAAAGATAAATTCTCATGTTCTGATTGTCATTGTTCCACAAAACAAGTATCCGGCGCTACTGTGTTCGCTGTACTCTGTTGCATGTCTCAAGACTTGCTGCTACTGCCAAAACAAAACGTTTCAAAATTCATTAGTAGATGGCACGTGGTCTTTGTGCCAATTAGTGCTTCCCTCTGCAGTTCCAATTGATATGCATCAACATCTTTGTTGCGCAATATTTACGTAAGAAACCATTCCATGTGATTCTAGTGCATACAACTAACTTCCTTGATTTTAAAAATGTTGCTGAAATATTGTTGCCAATGCCAATGTGTACTATAACCAAATGCAGTATGATCATGCACCTAAAATAACCATTAAAAACTCTAGTTCTGAAACGGAAAAATGTTAAGAAGTTAATGTACTGAAATAAGCACGGTTAATGTACAGTGTTCTGTACTTCAACCGAAAGACCAGCCATGTTTATAAGTTGGGAAACAGAAAGACCTGTTGACGATGTTCCTATTTCTTCGTCGATATCACATTAAGTTTTACAGTTAACTTTGCAACACCGAATTCGAAGAATAGTGTTTGTCTGAGAAACATATGCCAATACTGAAACTTAGTTTTGTTGAATTTAATTTTGTTATGTTGTTTCAAAGAACATAAAAGATAACAAAGATAACTTTTGTTGAATAAAGTTCTACTAGTTAAAACATTATTGCTGTATTTCTTTACTTTTATTATCACAAAATATAATGTCTCATTATAAATGGCATTTGAAATAAAAGATTTTGGTGTTGGCAGTTAGGATCAAGCCGGTCGGTGTGGCCGCGCGGTTCTAGGCGCTGCAGTCTGCAACCGTGTGACCGCTATGGTCGCAGCTTCGAATCCTGCCTCGGGCATGGATGTTTGTGATGTCCTTAGGTTAGTTAGGTTTAAGTAGTTCAGATGTTACAACCCATAGTGCTCAGAGCCATTTGAATCATTTGAACCAAGTTAGGATCAGTGTGTTTCCTGCTATTGCACCTAGAACGCTATTAATAATTTATTCATTCTCTAATAACGATACCTAAAATTTTGGGCTACAAATAGTTATGCACAGAACTGACTAATCTCTTTCTTTTATTATTCCGAAAAATATGAAAATGGTTCAAATGGCTCTGAGCACTGTGGGACTTAACTTCTAAGGTCATCAGTCCCCTAGAACGTAGAACTACTTAAACGTAACTAACTTAAGGACAGTACAAACATCCACGCCCGAGGCAGGATTCGAACCTGCGACCACAGTGGTCGCGCGGTTCCAGACTGTAGCGCCTAGAACCGCTCGGCCACCATGGCGGGCTGAAAAATATCAGATTTGGTGCATAGGAAGTTTGACATTTCCACTCTTCAAATAGTCATTTTTATCTTCACAGGATGTGAACGTGAAATACAATTTGGCTGCAAGTCTTTCATATGTGCCAAAAACATTGGTTATTGCTATGGCCAGATCTGTACTTTTCGCCAGTCTGTACATAAGTGCACAAGTAGAAAAAGAGCCAAGATGCCCCCCAGAATGTTTTCAAGAAGTAATGCGCACTGATTCAGGCGACCGACTCTGCTACGTAAAGCCCCCGTCGTGAGATACAGCCGCTGCGAACAGTAGCGAGTTACGGCGCTACGTCAGCGAGGTCCCCGCGCGCCTGGGCTGGAGCCAAAGTAGGCCTCCCGCAGTACAACAGCAACTCACCGGGCCGCGTTGCAGCAGCCGCTACGCCGACGCCGACGCCGACCCCAGCGGCGCCCGTCCAAGCAGGCTGGCTCTTCGCGCCTCAGGGGCACGAGGCTGCCGGCGTTTCTCCGCCCGAAGCAAATGAATTGCAGATTACGTCTCTTAGCCGCAATCTCGGGCCCAGAATGGGCTTTAATATTGCATCAGCGCTCACACCGCGCGCTGTTCTCGCCGCCTCTTACTGCAGACAAGGGCTCCCCTCCCTCATCCACAACGAGCGGTGCGATGTAATCCTCGCGTCTTAGCTTTAAATATAAAGCTTTGCGATAATCTTCACACTGCCATTGCTACTAACCTTAAATCACAGCCCTTTCTAAATACAAATCTAGATAAAGTTGCAATCATATAACAACGTTTTGTTCCGCCTACGAGAAATGTTATAACTTCATTATAACAGGCACACACTAAATGTGATCAGATGATGTCGTTATGTTTCCTTTGGCACGAAACAGCGGTTACCTTAGCTCCTATACTACAATATCACGGAAGAAACATGCACAAAATCGATGAAACAGTAAAATGCGTCTGTGACATTTCTTATTAGAACAATCACCTATAACTCACATTTTTCCTCTCTCTCTCTCGTTTCTCTCTTCCTATCCTCCTCCTTCTTCGTCTTTTTCTACTACTATTCTCTCTCTCTCTCTCGCACCCTTTGTTTCTATACCTGACGTAGACTACACATATTGTCTTAGGGAAACACAGTGACCTTGTAATTTTCTTTTAAATTTTGTATTTCAACCGCATTTCACACAGGTGGTATCATTACCGGTTTGGAGTTAATTCGAAGTCGTTATCATAAGATCTGTTGGAAAAGTAAAGATTTGTTTGAGTAGTAAAACACTAGGAAATTAAATTTCAAACAAAACTAACTTCTGTAAACATTTCTGCCATCTGATTGTTTGGAACGGGCTATAGTTCACTATGTAACAGTATAAAGTACATAACTGTCGTCTTACGAAATTTATATTATTATATAATGAACTGTAACATTCAGAAACAATAATCAAAGAACAGCACAAAATTTTGTCGGTTGGCCATTCTACAACTGAGAGACGACCTTACGGTTTTCCAACACGTGCTCTTTACCGATGAAACAACGTTTCATAACTACGCCAATGTAAATATGCATGACATGCCCTACTGGGCAGCCAAAAATCCGCACTGGAATCGTCAGGTGCAACATCAACGGCCGTGGAGCGCGAAAACGTATTGCGCGGCATGGTAGAAAATTACATATTGGCACCTTACTTCATATCAGTCGTTCTCAATGGACGTTCGTAGGCGCACTTTCTGACGAAAGTTCTGCCGGTTATCCTAGAAGAGGTACCACTGGATATTCGATAGTGCTGTGGCTGCAATACGACAGTTGTCTAGCTCACTCATCCCGTGTTACAATTCAGATACTGAATGATAACTTTCGTGGACGTTATACAGGACGAACTTCTGTTGTCAAATGGCTGGCGAGGTCCCCTGATTTGACTCCTCTTGATTTCTTTCTTTGGGGAGCGCTCAAAAATGCAGTCTATAACGAATCCCAAACTACGCCAGACAATATGTGTCGTCAAATCGCCAGTGCGTGCTCTACGATATCATCCGCGGTGATTACTTTGTTGATCGTTCTTTCGAACGGCTATTGCAAATGCGCGTTTCAGTCATTGATCAACAGTTTGAACACATGCCTAATAAAGGATAAAGTTATTTTTTGAAAGACAGAATATATGTAAAGTGATTGTTAGCAAATTATTTATTTCATTTACGTGTATACGAAATTGCATTGTAATGTCAAATAAGTCGGCAGCGTGTATTGCACGTACTTGGTAACACTGTCATTAGACACTTACGATCAAGTTAACAGAATCTTCCGTCGGTTCCTTCTAGAACAACATTATAATAAATGAAAAGTATTATCACCAAAGAAGTTACAATGTTTGCAAACAACATTGGAAGAGAAGTAACACGTCTAGACTGAAGTAGAAACATACAGTAAGAAACATCTTTGACAGTGTGGTGGTAACGCAAAGAAAAATTAAAAATTAAACAGTACATAAATAACAATGGAGTAGACAGGAAAACCTTTATCACACAATAGAAATAGCATGCCTACATAACAGTTTCTACTAATAAACAAAACTAATAAACTAAAATAAAATTATTACTAGACAAGGCTGCATAAGGAGGTATGAGACATGGAGAGTGATACACAAACCAATTAACGTTCAACATGAAACGAAGTTTCGTTAACAAGAATTTTTTTTTGCGGTGTACAGGTGGTCACCAAAGTATTTTTAATAAAATGTTCAGTTAAAGGAATGTCTTACATGTGACATAATTTAAAACAGTGTTGATATAATTTAAAGCAGAGTAGGTAGAGACACCAACGACCTTGCCGCAGTGGTAACATCGGTTCCCATCAGATCACCGAACTTAAACGCTGTCGGGCTGGACTAGCACTTGGATGGGTGACCATCCAGTCTGCCCAGAGCTGTTGGCAAGTGGGGTGCACTCGGCCCTTGTGAGGCAAACTGAGGTGCTACTTCATTGAGAAGTAGCGGCTCCGGTCTTGGAAACTGACATACGGCCGGGAGAGTGGTGTACTGACCACATGCCTATTCATATCCAAATCCAGTGCACCTCTGAGGATAGCACGGCAACCGGTCGGAACCGTTGGGCCTTCATGGCCTGTTCGAGAGGAGTTTAGGCTTAGTTTTTAGGTAGAGACAGTCGTCCGACAGCATGTATTTTACCTCCAAGAAGCACACAACCACGTGTAGGAAAATATAAGTCAAATCTTCCTTCTAATGTTTAGATATTTAACACAGTAGTTGATTTTGCTGGGCGTAAGACGTCTTTTATTTTTGAAGAATGAGCAGCTGATTTGTCTGCTTCAGTTAACGTTAGTCTGGGAGGATACACAAACGTCATACGATAGAGCCTAGCCTATGTCGTATTTCTACACTCCTGGAAATAGAAATAAGAACACCGTGAATTCATTGTCCCAGGAAGGGGAAACTTTATTGACACATTCCTGGGGTCAGATACATCACATGATCACACTGACAGAACCACAGGCACATAGACACAGACAACAGATCACGCACAATGTCGGCACTAGTACAGTGTATATCCACCTTTCGCAGCAATGCAGGCTGCTATTCTCCCATGGAGACGATCGTAGAGATGCTGGATGTAGTCCTGTGGAACGGCTTGCCATGCCATTTCCACCTGGTGCCTCAGTTGGACCAGCGTTTGTGCTGGACGTGCTGACCGCGTGCGACGACGCTTAATCCAGTCCCAAACATGCTCAATGGGGGACAGATCCGGAGATCTTGCTGGCCAGGGTAGTTGACTTACACCTTCTAGAGCACGTTGGGTGGCACGGGATACATGCGGACGTGCTTTGTCCTGTTGGAACAGCAAGTTCCCTTTCCGGTCTAGGAATGGTAGAACGATGGGTTCGATGACGGTTTGGATGTACCATGCAATGCACTATTCAGTGTCCCCTCGACGATCACCAGAGGTGTACGGCCAGTGTAGGAGATCGCTCCCCACACCATGATGCCGGGTGTTGGCCCTGTGTGCCTCGGTCGTATGCAGTCCTGATTGTGGCGCTCACCTGCACGGCGCCAAACACGCATACGACCATCATTGGCACCAAGGCAGAAGCGACTCTCATCGCTGAAGACGACACGTCTCCATTCGTCCCTCCATTCACGCCTGTCGTGACACCATTGGAGGCGGGCTGCACGATGTTGAGGCGTTGCGAATGGTCCTCGCCGATACACCAGGAGCAACAGTGTCCCTAATTTGCTGGGAAGTGGCGGTGCGGTCCCCTACGGCACTGCGTAGGATCCTACGGTCTTGGCGTGCATCCGTGCGTCACTGCGGTCCAGTCCCAGGTCGACGGGCACGTGCACCTTCCGCCGACCACTGGCGACAACATCGATGTATTGTGGAGACCTCACGACCCACGTGTTGAGCAATTCGGCGGTACGTCCACCCGGCCTCCCACATGCCCACTATACGCCCTCGCTCAAAGTCCGTCAACTGCACATACGGTTCACGTCCACGCTGTCGAGGCATGCTACCAGTGTTAAAGACTGCGATGGAGCTCCGTATGCCACGGCAAACTGGCTGACACTGACGGCGGCGGTGCACAAATGCTGCGCAGCTTGCGCCATTCGACGGCCAACACCGCGGTTCCTGGTGTGTCCGCTGTGCCGTGCGTGTGATCATTGCTTGTACAGCCCTCTCGCAGTGTCCGGAACAAGTATGGTGGGTCTGACACACCGGCGTCAATGTGTTCTTTTTTCCATTACCAGGAGTGTATTTACGAACCTGCATCTACGTCGTAAGTCTGTTCAAGGGGAAATAAAGCTTTACTTCCGTAGCGCAGGGCTACCTAACGTATAAAACTTTGCAGCCTGGTTCGAGAAGCCTGTTTGGCAGTGTTTTCATCATAAATGCCGTTTCCGAACTTTACTTATGACAGGTTTCAACGTCAGCATTAACAAACGCTTCATCACTGTAATTCTCCTCTAAAGACCCATCAAATACAGCTATAAAAAGTATACAGTTCCGTTTAAAAAATGGTACTTGCTTCAATATTTCCGTTAATACCAGAGCCAAAAACATTAACAAAACAAAAAAGATACGTAAGCCTCGGTGCTATAACATTTGATGAAAACCGCGTTTCGATATGTGTAACCGTCCACGAAATGGAAGTGGTGTTACATCTTACGTGACTCACTAAGCATTTCCAAAATGAAAGAAAACGTGAAAAATGCAACTGGGCAAGGATGCACCAGCTCGTGTTTCAGGGGTTCACACAATAGTCAGCAATGCAGAGCCCATAAAAGTAAACAAATGTCAAAAAATTGGTTCAAATGGCTCTAAGCAGTTTGCGACTTAACATCTGAAGACATAGTCCCCTAGACTTAGAACTACTTAAACCTAACTAACCTAAGGGCATCATACACACCCATGCCCGGGGGAGGATGCGAACCTGCGACCGTAGCAGCAGCGCGGTTCCTGACTGAAGCGTCTAGAACCGCTCGGCCACGGTGGTCGGCTAACAAATATCACTTTCAGCCAAAACTACGTTTATTTATATGGCACATGCATGTTTTCAGTATCTAAATGAAAACTAGAGGTACAATTAGTGATACCAGACTTGGTCCCACAGTTCTAAACCTCCTCATACCTTATGAAATACTTAGACTTTGAATATGGCAACGGCTCCACAATTTCTGCCGTATTCACACAGTTTAGTCTGTCTGAACAGTGTAGGCAGAACGTGCGTACTGATACTGATCTGTTTACAGCAGGTTTCAGGACAGCGCAGACACCCTTGCTCTGCGCATAACGGCAGAAGCTATGGCACAGTTGCCATCCATTATAGTGGAAGTATTTCATAATTTATGAGGTTTATAACAGTGAAACCAAATCTGCCTTCAGAAATTGTACGTCTGGTTTTAATTTCGGTAAAAAAACATAAATTTGACATTTAAATAACAGTAACTGTGAGTGGAAAGAAATGTTTACTTTTACGGACCGCCTATTCCTATCCATGCAACAGTCCCATGACACGGGTGCATCCCAGGCCAACTGAATTTCTTCACATTTGTTTCATATATATTATTTCGCGGAGGTGGATGGGTCACCTCTTGTAGAAGTTAATTTAACTTGTAATTTATCCTCTTAGTGTTTTGATTTTCTCTTTGTCTCTCGATTGCGATAAAACATCTGAAGTTCACTTGGTAGGAAGTAGAAACGTTAACGAAACTATTTGTATCACCTAAGCCTAGTAGAACTTCGCTTCGAATACAGATGAGACAGATTGAAGCTGCAATCCACTCTTTAAAAAAAGATAGGGAATATGGACAGATGGACAGCTGTACAGAAGCTAAGAAATGAAGTAACAACCGCATAATACGTCCATGCCAAGTAACATAGCTCGATGAGACTTGATCTTAAATTGAATAAACTATTCAGGTGTTGTACAAAAGGTAACTGACAGAAATACGCAACAAGACGTACCAGACGACATTTTAGTCAAAGAAGCTGAAGTCAGTTCCCTGGACGTAACAAAAGACGGGACATGATTTCTAATAGGATGTGTGATCACCACCGGCAGTAACGCATGCTCTGCAACGTGCTCCCATACTAGCCACAAGTTTGGTGTGGGATTCTTGTGACAGGGCGTTGCATTCTTCCTCCAGCGTGCTTGACAACTGCAAGACGGCCGTTGGTGCACTTGAGCGTGCTGCGGTACGCCTCCCCACGGTATTTCAGACATGCTCGATGGCTTTGAAGTCGGAGGAACGGACAGACCGGTACATTCGCCGAATATCGTCTCGTAGCAATCGTCCTCCACCTGCGTGATCGATGCAGTCTACACTGTTATCCATTGAAAAGACGCACATGGAAAAGGTGTACAGTGTCACAATATCGCTGACGGGACAGTGTACTGTGTTCAAGGATTTGGAGGTCAGTACGCTCGTGGAACATTATGCCTCGCGGCAGCACAACACTTGGACCACCAAAACTATCATGTTTCACGGTGTTTTAAGTGCATTACGCCTTCTCACTATTTGAGGGTACATCGAGAATCACTGGTTGTAATGAACCTCCTCGCAAGCCCGCTCCTCATTTGTCCAGTCCGTATGCCCCTGATATCATCGCAGACGGTGCTTCCAATGTGGGGGTGTCAAAGAAACACGTTCGTCAGGCGAATAGACTCTCCATGCAATCTCCATACCACAGTGAATAATGAGACTGCGTGCCTCGCAGCCCTGCAAAATGTGGTTCTAATTGCATACGCTATGTAACGTGGGTCGCTTCTTGCCTGCTGCACAACGTAGCGGTGATCTGCTGCAGCAGTTGACCGTGGCCGACCATCTCCTCTCCTTCGGGCAGCAGTAACTGCGGTTTTGAATGCTCCCCATACACGTAAAATAATGCTGTAGATCATCCTCAACTCCTGGGCTACACTCGTCACTCTATTCCTTTTCCCAGTTTCCCGATGATTCTTCCTGGTATTGTCTCCGGGTCATGTAGTAATGAAGAACACCACTAGATTGCACCGTAACTTCTCGCTAATTGAAATACACTGCCTTTTTCCGTTAGTTCAACTGACTCGTGTTCTGAGGCCAGCCCCATTTGATGCTACACGCTGTAAGTAGGCTATGTAAGTAAGCTGTTTAGGCTTTTATGTTATTAACGTCACCTACCGCTCTGTATGAAAATCACTGGCTGTGCTGTGTGCAGTCTGTGGCTGGTTTGCATTGTTGTTTGCTATTGTAGTGTTGGGCAGCTGGATGTGAACAGCGCTTAGCGTTGCGCAGTTGGAGGTGAGCCGCCAGCAGTGGTGGATGTGGGGAGAGAGATGGCGGAGTTTTGAGAGTGGATGATCTGGACGTTTGTCCATCAGAAACAGTAAATTTGTAAGACTGGATGTCATGAACTATATGTATATATATTATGACTTTTGATCACTATTAAGGTAAGTACATTGTTTGTTCTTTATCAAAATCTTTCATTTGCTAACTATGCCTATCAGTAGTTAGCGACTTCAGTAGTTAGAATCTTTTAACTAGGTGGCAGTATTGCAGATGGCTGTATTGCAGTAGTTTCAGTAATGAAGATTTTTGTGATGTAAGTGATTCATGAAAGGTGTAGGTTATTGTTAGTCAGGGCCCTTCTTTTGTAGGGATTATTAAAAGTCAGATTTCATTCCGCTAAAAATATTGTGTGTCAGTTTAGTGATGATCAGAATAAGTAAAGAGAGAAATGTCTGAGTACGTTCAGTTTTGCTCAGCTCCTAGAAAATCAAATAATGTAAGGAGTTTACCAGCACAGTAATTCATTAATTTTTCCAAGGGGACGTTTCATATGGCGACCATGCCAGGATACCTCACTGGAATCTTCTGATTTTTTCTTGTAGTTTGTGTAATTAGCGTAGCTATTGTTTATTGCTAGTGCATTATTATAGAGAGAATTTCCTTTGTAGTTGTAGTTTTTCATTGTTGTACAGTAAAACAGTTGAGGCATGCATGTAAATTTGCACCAAGTATTTCACAGCTGCACTACCAATTAACGAGATATTATTTTCAGTGCTATGTTAACGTGTTTTTTTTATTTTGCTCTTCAAATTGTGCTTTTTTGCATATCGTGTGAAATATTGTGAAAATAATGGCGTGTGGAAAACGTAACATTAGTCTCCAAAGTAAATTAAGAAATTACAGTAAAGACGAGAGTATTGTGTTAGCGCCACTGTGTAATGAATTAACAAATATTCAGAATAGTAATTTGGTAACTGTGCATAGGGAAATGGACCAGGCAACAAGTAATGGTGTAAACAGTGAAACAATTAGTGACAGGAATGCATTATCGATCGATCGGTCGGCAACAGCTCACCTCAGGAATCCGAAATGACATGACACAATCTTGCAAATACTGTACATTCAGATTGTGCGTCCTCACCGTTTTCTCAAATAAGTCAAGACACACTTTCTTCTTTTCAAAATGCGAATATTTTCGGCTGAAATGCACTGCCGAATAGCACTGAGGAACATGTTTCAGACAGCAGTGCATTGTTATTACAGTTAATGCAACAAATGGGACAAAGGCTACAAAAGTTAGACACGACGCTTGAACAAAATCAGAAACAAATGGGACAAAATCTTCAAAAGTTAGACGCAATGGAAAAAAATCAAAAAAAGGCACAGCAACAGCTTCAAAAGTTAGACACCATGCTTGAGCAAACGCGTAAAGGTTTAACTGCTGAGTTACTTAAAATCGAATCGAAATGTCAAAAACTCTGTAATGATGTAAAAACACAAATTTGTGAGCACTTCCAATCTATTTTTTCGCGTCATCAAAATGCATTACAGAATCACAAAGCAGCTATAAAGGAACTGCAAACTATTGTTCATGACAATCACTACACCTTGCAAGCTAAAATTGACTGAGTTGCATTTACCGATTCGGTTACGCAACTTGCAAAAACTCAGGAAAACTTAAAGGACAGAGTAGATACGATTTCAACAAAAATGAACACTGTGAAACTTGGTTCAGAAAAACACACTGAAGAAATAAGTTCACTATCGGAGAAAGTAGCCGAACTTTCGGATCAGTTCACTAATTTATCTACAAAGCTGGATGATGATCTGAATGACCCTGACACAGAAGAGTATGAACAAATTAAGAAATTCAAACAAAACAAGAATCAAATTACTACGCAACACAAAAGAGAAATCCGGGAAGTTCGAGATCAGTTGGCACACGTAATACAAGAATTACATATTTAAGAGGACACTTGCGCTCTAACATCGGGAGGAGGGACTTAGAAATACGGAAAAGCCACAAAATAATAACACAGGGCATTTCGGAAATTATGAAAGAAATTGGCAAGGTGCACCGAATTTTGAGATGGAACCACTGACACGACGTAACAATGAGCGGTATGCGACTCGCTGACACGATTATTTTGACTATAAGCTGTTCATTACTACACGTAAAGTCAAAACATTTAAGAATTCTGGCAATGACATTCATCCAAGCGTGGCTTCATCAATTCTCCCATTGTTTTCCTTCAAACTGGTCATTAGAGCACAGATTAGAATATATATGTGGCTACTTAGAGAATGAACCAGCTGTAAGAATGCGATCGGTCATTTACGATTGCCACATTGAAGGAGAATATTTCCTCTCAGCATATTGGTCTCAAGCTACACAAGACCGAGTAAAACGTACCATCATAATGGTGAAGCATTTCGAACAATCTGAATTGCCTAGTTTTGTGAAATATTTTGAAAACATGTTGCACAAGAATCAGTAAACCCATACAGCCCCTCAGAACTCATCCACATTTGCTTAATCAAATTACCTGAACATTTACGACACATTACTTTGGCAGGACGTTGCAAAGACGACATTGAAGCTTTTCAGGGACTCTTACAAGAATTGGATATTGACACTGGGAATCGCGGGACGCGAAAACAGGAACACAACAAATACAGGTCACATCAGTCACAATTCCCCGATGACAGAAATAATAACTTGACACGACAAGGCTATTATTACAACGTAAATCGTAACCAAAACAGACACCACCCATATGACAAACGTTGGCAGAGTAGATATAATTACAGGGAAAGATCACCTCTCCGCGGTAGTGACTATCACAGAGACAATCAGAGAAACAGACAATTTGGGAACCACGATAATTATTATTATTAAGGGAGAAAGGATAACTTCAGACGCAACGGTCCACCGGGCAGTTACGATTCCGGGAGAAATTCTCCACCACATGTCCGACAAAAAAGAAACTATGTAAACTACCTACAAAACGACAAACCTGAATTTCATCAGAACTGGCGGGATGCAAACCGAGCAGGGCCCTCTCGACAAGGTGAATTTGTAGAAGTTAAATCTCCAAATCCCAATAACGATGCGCGCCAAATACTGTACATTCAGACAGTTGGCAAAGACTCACACCGCTGGCAGCTGCAATACGTACTAATGTAACTGACGACTCAGCTGCCGTAGCTAGTAATTACGTAAAAATGGAAGACATTAGGGACATCTTACTCCAGGAACACGACGTAGAACAGAATAACATTGCATATTCTGTAATTCACATTACAGTAAATGACGTAAAATTTACGGCAGTCCCATTCCAGCAATTAATGAAACAGCTTTTAGTAAATGCAACAAATCGAACGATTGTCCCACACTTCCGTTACGTAAGATTAAGTTACAAGGTGCAATGTTTGGAAAAAGTGTAGATGTACACGAACAAACCAACTTAGAATACCTTTGTCAAAGCCACAGTTTCTCTATGAACTTTCTTATTGTTCTGTTACTGTCGGCGGAAATTATATTGGGAGTAGACTTTTTGAATGAATACAAAGCAATCTTAAACTTTCACGATGCTGAAATAAGTTTAGAGAAAGATGGTAAGTCAATAGCTATGAAATTTGAAGATTAGCTCCCAAACCATGACGAGGAAATTAATCGGCTTTACCTCCTGTTAGACAACACTTCGGAATTGTCGACGGAACTTGACACTATCAATCACTGTGCAAGTATTGAGAGGGATGATATCGACGGCGTATTTGAAACTAATGAGTTCATACAGAATAAAGTTCAAACAATTGAGAATAGTAATGACACTGATAGGCAGAAACTTTTTGAGATTTTACAAGTACATTCCACAGTTTTTACTCACAAAACAGGAACAATCAAGTGATTTCAATTCCAATTTCGTCTTCGTGAGCATACTAAATTTTGTGTTAGACCATACGTAATTCCGGCACATTATAGGGACTGTGTTAGAACAGAAATACAATCTATGCTTGGCGAGGGCATTATTGAGCCTGCAGTAAGCTCATACAACAATCCATTACATATTGTTGACAAGAAAAATGAATCCATCTGGCTTGTCTTAGATTCGAGACAAATCAATACTATCATCATTCCTGAAACAGACAGGCCGCAAACATTGGAAGAACTTATTCAAAATTTTAATGGTGTAAAAGTGTTCTCTTCCATTGATCTTAGATCCAGCTTTTATCAGATCGAACTTCATACAGAATGTAGAAAATACAAAGCTTTTCTTTGTTTCGACGTTTGTTATCAATTACGGAAACTTCCTTTTGGTTTGAACATTTCTTCGGCAGCATTCATTCGTGGGTTAAATTCGATATTACCTGAGTTATTAAAACGTCACATCACCTTATATGTGGACAATATTCTGATACCAGAAGCCTCATGGGAACAACATAATCGCATCCTCAGCAGCGTGTTACATATGTTTGCAGAATCTGGAATTACAGTTAACTTGGAAAAGTCTGAGTTAGGTAGGACAAAGGTGAAGTTTTTGGGACATATTATTTCTTCTGAAGGCATTCAGCCGGATTCTGAAAAGTTAGACGCAATCAAAGCCATTCCAGTTTCTTCCACAAAAAAAACAAGTCCGCAGTTTTCTGGGTCTCGTAAATTTTTACCGTCGTTTTCTGAATATGCAAATTCTAGTTACACCAAATACCAAATACCAAACGAATAGGCACACTTTGAATTCAATTCTCTGAAAGAATCGCTACTTAACGCGCCAATATTAGCTCATCCAGATCTGTCACAAGATTTCTGCCTTAGCACAGATCCTTCATAAGTCGGTCTTGGTGCCCATTTATTTCAAAAAGCCATAGAAAATGACGCTACTGTTCAGAAAACCATTGCTTTTGCTAGCCGAGTGCTAAATAAATCTGAAAAAACTATTCCGTTACTGAATTAGAAGCTTTATCAATCGTTCGGGCATTTAACAAACCCCGTTTCTTTCTTTCTGGTAAGCACGTAAAAGTATACAGTGATCATCGTGCATTACAATTTCTTATGTCTTCAAAACTAAATCATGACAGGTTAAACGTTGGGAATTGTTTCTGCAAGAATTCCACTTCACAATAGTCTACATTCCCGGCAAGGAGAACATTGTTGCGGACGCACTGTCACGCGCACCGGCTGGGCTTGAGAAAAGTAACACAGAAGGCAACCTCGAGAAAAATTTCAGTATTCTTTACATTCACAAAGTCGCCTTTGAAACTTCATCACCACATGTTTAAATGACATTGCTCGTGAACAAGATAAAGATCCCATTTGGAAAGACATCAAAAGTAAATGGCATGAAAAGACACACACACAGATTCGGCATTATTATCTGCTTACAAACAACATACTCTTCAAACGCTGCACTGTTGATGACAATCTATGGGTACATTGCATTCCTGACGATTTTGTTAATAAGCTCATTTGGTACATTCATTTCAGCTACGGACATTTTGGTCCAAGAAAATGTTATCCTATTCTTCGGACGGCTTGTTATTTTAACAATATGGAAAAGGGAATTCGAAGAGTCTTGTCTATTTGTAAACTTTGTCAAAAGGCTAAACCATCTACTATCTCACATCGTGCTCCGTTGTTTCCTATCATCCCTTCTAAATTAAAAGAGTTTGCTGCTGTCGATCTCTTGGGACCGCTTGTCAGAACATCGAATGGATTTCCGTACGTTCTAGTCGCTGTTGAACTTACTTCAAAATTTGTTTCTTTCACTCCGTTACGTAAAGCCACTGGACGGTCTGTATCCAACGCCTTTGTTAAAAATTTCTTACGGGAAGTTGGATACGTTAGTAAAGTCATTTCAGATAAAGGACCGCAATTCAGATCTGCAGTTTGGTCACGCATGCTTCGGAAACATAAAATCAAACCTGTTTTTATTTCATTGTACTCATCACATAGTAACCCGTCTGACGGATTATGAAAGAAATCAATAAGCTTTGCAGACTTTATTGTCACAGAAAGCATTAGCATTGGGACACATATTTACACTTATTTCAAAACGTGCTGAATGAAATGCGTCATGACTCCACTGCTCTACCACCTATTCCTGTACTGAAGAATGAAGAACCACCAAACAGAATCAGAGAGCTTGTACCTTTTCCGAATACACGTAAACTTCGACACAAAGACATAATTAATTTGGCAATTAAAAATATAAATTCTGCTGCAGACAAAAGGAGAAAACTATACGGTAAAGCAAATGCAAAGAAACTAGATATTGGTAAGAAAGTTCTCATTAAAGCTCATTCATTGTCACATAAGAAGAAACACTTGAGTCACAACTTCTTTCTGATTTACAATGGACCTTACAGAATCCGACGTATACCTTATGACAATTGCGTTGAAGTTGAAACTCTGCGTACTAGTAAGAGTAAAGGTTTACACCACATTTCACATGTAAAACCGTTTATTGAGAGATGATCTGCTTTTTAATTTAGTCTTTGCTATAAAATTTTTCACTTCACGTTACTAGTACTCTTGGTCACACATAGAAACTGTTAACATGCAACTATGTTTTAAAATTAACTATCCAGTCTAGAACATAGGGAACTTATTTACACAAGTAATTACAAATGGATTGTTATAGTGAACAGAGGCCACAGTGTTACTGTGTGTGTACATTCTTGCTTGTTAGTTGCACGATTACGTAACGACTATAAGGCTTACATACTTGGAACACATATTGGTACTGCTAATGAGATTTTAATGCAACATTTTGGTTTACTTGAAGACATTCTTTATTTGAAGTAATTTCTGTGAGATTAAAGAGGACTTAGTATTTGGTTTCTTTGACAGCTACACGATTATATCATGACGCTATTAATGTGTGACACAATTTACATTGTTGGCTTTGTGCTGTATCTGTTTTATATCTGCACAGTTTTTCTATATTATTCTGGAAAGTAAAACATGTTTTAGTAGTAACTTTGTGGTACAGCTACAATGAGACAGCCTTTTCAGTAGCACAACAATACGTTACATTACAGTACTTACTTCATCACAGTAATAAGCGTAATAACTACGATATCTATAGCCAAAGCATTTCACTTTTGTTTACTACGAGGCAAGTACATTGACTTCTACATACCTTTGCTTGCAGACGACGATAATCACGACACTTGGCGCATTTTTTACCCTCAAGTAATGACAGAGATTATCTTACAACAAGACGCACAATTTAGCGCTACAGTACACGTATTAGAGTGATTAACTTTGTACTTACAACAGTTCTTTTTAAAGATTTTTGCATTAGAAAGATAATAAGGTTTTCTGTGATACATTTCATTCCATTTCTGTAATTTGTAACACCTGAGGGTATAATTACATTAATCGCCAGAGGGTACACTCCTACTTTATGTACCATGTGTTTGGCAAGCACAAGGAGCCCTAGCTAATATGATATTTGCTTATACAACTTTACACATCGGTACTATATTTCTCTAACACATAATTACACAGCTATCTGATCATTTAACTGAGAGAGACTAACATTTTTTTTTCTACATCTGTGACAGGTGTTTGCGTGATTACACAGTTGGATAACTTCACACTTACGAAATTGTATTTTGTCTGTAATTTGTGAACTGTTCATATTTCTTTGGAACCATTGTGATTCTATGAGAGCTTTGAATGATGTATTTATATGGGATCATGATTTTTAAAGTACGTTTGAGGTAGATGACACTATTTAAATGAGCAGAGAATTGTTTTTAGGTTTTGAAATTATTGCAGAAAGCTACTACGTTTTTGTGATTTGACTGAGATATTATGATGTTATTATTACGACGACGATGTGTATTATGCTGTTGAGGTATGTTTCTGATCAATAAGCTGATGCTATATGAGGAATTTCATTACGCTACGTATTTCTTATGATGAAATATTGAAGAAGTGTCGACGAATACGTGTATGTGTAATAAGGTAAGGAATAATGAGTAGTGGTTAAGGACTCTGACTTGTGAAAAAGGATGTTGAAAATCAACAATCGTACTTTAAGAGTTATGAAATGTGTGAATGTATCGCAGTTACAGCGAAAATTTTTTGGACACTGTTATATTTATAGAATTTTGTTTCTACACATTTGTAAAGCAAATTCTCGATCTGTGAAATTTTTTATATGACACTGTCACTGCTGTCGTAAATATTTCGGTAAAAAGGTTAAGTGACCTTCACGTAACGCGTCGTGGGCGCCCAGCGGTGCCACCTGCCTGGAGAAAAAGCCGTTAGGTGAAAAAAAGGAGACAATTAACCTCGATATTGACATTCCTTTGTAGAAAGCATTGCAAATACGACACTTTCTGATCTTTACTAACATGACTAATGAAACGATGAGAAACATTTCACGGCTATTGTCTTGCTAGTTGAGAGATTTTTTACTGCCTTATGAAATGCCATATGGCTAGTGAATGACGTTTCACCCTTTGCTTTATGTATTTATTTGATCATTTTGTTTAATATCTAGTTTCTAGTTGCACTGCAGCATTGGTTAAAATAAAATTTAATAGATGTACTAATATCACTATTTTCTGTCTACAGACCCAGTAATGAATAATTTTATGATGTACTTTCTAAGGAAAGAGAGCACAAATAGACATTTCCCTTCACAGGAATTGCATACATAATTTTGGTCAATGACTGGGTAACTTGTTTCGTAGAGTAAGTCAAGGTGATGCATCACTCTAGTGTTAAGATGTGACTTAGTTATTAGACGTTTCCTATCTTTACTGTAATTTTTTTTCTGCTTGAGCTTTGTCATGTTTAGATATAAGTTATAGCATTTGCTGCTGTTGTTTGCCAGGCGTAGTTCTACAGAATTTTACATTGTATTAAGCCAGTTTTACTACTCATTTATTTTTGTTTTTGCTGCACATTGGCTCATATTAGTGGCAATGTTGCATTTGCTTTGCTAATTTAGATCCACTGCTGATGCTTTGCAGGTTGCATTTTTTTGTCATTGTTCTTTGTGTTAATTTGTTGTGTGTTGCTGCATTGCCTCATCCCTTAGTATATACATCTGAGCTCAGTAGATTTAAGTTGGCTTAATATTGGGTAGGCTATATAAGAGAACGAGTTGTGATCAATTGGAAAAAATGCATTGAGAAGCTATAATAAAATGGTTTGGCCAAAAAAGTAGTGTACAGTGGAGAATAACTATTTTCGAAGCGGATATGAATAGAATACAGAAAGCATGCTTCGATAGGTTTTTTTTTTTTTTTTTTTTTTTTTTTTTGTGGAAGCAAATGTTGTAATAAGAGAAAAGATCTATGGAATGAAGTTTTGAGTTGGACTGCAGTACCAGATTTTTCACTGAAAACAAACCCTGTCCTTTCCTTTTGTGTTATTCCGCTATGTGTTTGTGTACCCTTGTGTATTTCTGCTTTCCTGTCTTTATGTGTTTAGCTAATAAGATTTATGTTGTAGAATTTTCTTAATAGTAAGCTACATTCACTATGATGAGGAATACTGTTATCCTCAAATATAATTTGCATTAATAATATGTTATTTACTTTGTAAAAATGATTATTCATTATTTTCGAAAGCTATTCTGATCTTTTATGTATTTACTTATGTCATAATTCCTGTAACACTGATGTATATGTCTATTTCTATTCTTTTGTAAGGCTCGTATTACTACAAATGTTATCTGTATTGTTATGTTCTTTAATGATGTATTTTTTACCTTTGTAATTGTATTCTTATGCTGTAACTTTATAATTGTTAAGTTTCATTTCAGTGCACATGTTTCTGTTGGTCATAGTATATGCACAATATGTGAGAAGTTGGGACTGTTATTGTTTGCACGTGCGTTAATAATTCAGCAAGGGACTGGTTAACAGCATTACTGGCTCTAAGGACATACCAAACAGTTTGTGAGTGCACAAGTGGTGGTTTATGGACTTCCTATATTCTCTGCAAGCCTCTTCGATCGTGATTGTCCCCCTGCACAGTCGCAACAGATGGCCGCTGGCCGTCTCTACAAGGACTACAGTGGGTCTGCATCTTTGATGGCCCACCAATACCATTGTTTCTACAAACACTGCAGTGGGTCTGCACCTCTGGTGGCCAACCAAATCCGTAATCTCTACCAGGACTATAGTGGGTCTGCTCTGTGATGACCTACCTACCAATATTCTTCAAAACGACGACTGACTCTGCGGTGGGTTTGCTCTGTTATGGCCCATTACCTGTCTACATGTCAAGAGTCAGCACTGTCTTTCCGTTGTAAGGACAACACTACTTCTTCTACTTCTTCAACGCAGCATGGAAATCCGTTACTTCTGTGTGCATTTTCTTTTACTGATCAGACTTTGTGAAATTAAATTATACTGTGATGAATGATCAGGACTGTCTTTATGAGAACAATTTTTGCTTTTGACGAACTGTGTATCGATAAGTGTGTGCATTTGATATATTTATTAGCGTTAATATAAATTTTTTTCAACAAATTCGTACTGGCCAGTGCCCAAAACAAATTGTAAATTTTTTTTGTGGGGAGCATTAGGGCTATGTAAGTAGGCTGTTTAGGCTTTTATGTTGGTAACGTCACCTAGCGCTCTGTATGAAAATCACTGGCTGTGCTGTGTGCAGTCTGTGGCTGGTTTGCATTGTTGTTTGCTATTGTAGTGTTGGGCAGCTGGATGTGAACAGCGCGTAGCGTTGCGCAGTTGGAGGTGAGCCGCTAGCAGTGGTGGATGTGGGGAAAGAGATGGCGGAGTTTTGAGAGCGGATGATCTGGACTGTGTGTCCATCAGAGACAGTAAATTTGTGAGACTGGATATCATGAACTATATGTATATATATTATGACTTATGAACACTATTAAGGTAAATACACTCCTGGAAATGGAAAAAAGAACACATTGACACCGGTGTGTCAGACCCACCATACTTGCTCCGGGCACTGCGAGAGGGCTGTACAAGCAATGATCACACGCACGGCACAGCGGACACACCAGGAACCGCGGTGTTGGCCGTCGAATGGCGCTAGCTGCGCAGCATTTGTGCACCGCCGCCGTCAGTGTCAGCCAGTTTGCCGTGGCATACGCAACTCCATCGCAGTCTTTAACACTGGTAGCATGCCGCGACAGCGTGGACGTGAACCGTATGTGCAGTTGACGGACTTTGAGCGAGGGCGTATAGTGGGCATGCGGGAGGCCGGGTGGACGTACCGCCGAATTGCTCAACACGTGGGGCGTGAGGTCTCCACAATACATCGATGTTGTCGCCAGTGGTCGGCGGTAGGTGCACGTGCCCGTCGACCTGGGACGGGACCGCAGCGACGCACGGATGCACGCCAAGACCGTAGGATCCTACGCAGTGCCGTAAGGAACCGCACCGCCACTTCCCAGCAAATTAGGGACACTGTTGCTCCTGGGGTATCGGCGAGGACCATTCGCAACCGTCTCCATGAAGCTGGGCTACGGTCCCACACACCGTTAGGCCGTCTTCCGCTCACGCCCCAACATCGTGCAGCCCGCCTCCAGTGGTGTCGCGACAGGCGTGAATGGATGGACGAATGGAGACGTGTCGTCTTCAGCGATGAGAGTCGCTTCTGCCTTGGTGCCAATGATGGTCGTATGCGTGTTTGGCGCCGTGCAGGTGAGCGCCACAATCAGGACTGCATGCGACCGAGGCACACAGGGCCAACACCCGGCATCATGGTGTGGGGAGCGATCTCCTACACTGGCCGTACACCTCTGGTGATCGTCGAGGGGACACTGAATAGTGCACGGTACATCCAAACCGTCATCGAACCCATCGTTCTACCATTCCTAGACCGGCAAGGGAACTTGCTGTTCCAACAGGACAATGCACGTCCGCATGTATCCCGTGCCACCCAATGTGCTCTAGAAGGTGTAAGTCAACTACCCTGGCCAGCAAGATCTCCGGATCTGTCCCCCATTGAGCATGTTTGGGACTGGATGAAGCGTCGTCTCATGCGGTGTGCACGTCCAGCACGGACGCTGGTCCAACTGAGGCGCCAGGTGGAAATGGCATGGCAAGCCGTTCCACAGGACTACATCCAGCATCTCTACGATCGTCTCCATGGGAGAATAGCAGCCTGCATTGCTGCGAAAGGTAGATATACACTGTACTAGTGCCGACATTGTGCATGCTCTGTTGCCTGTGTCTATGTGCCTGTGGTTCTGTCAGTGTGATCATGTGATGTATCTGACCCCAGGAATGTGTCAATAAAGTTTCCCCTTCCTGGGACAATGAATTCACGGTGTTCTTATTTCAATTTCCAGGAGTGTACATTGTTTGTTCTTTATCATAATCTTTCATTTGCTAACTATGCCTATCAGTATTTAGCGACTTCAGTAGTTAGAATCTTTATTTATCTGGCAATATTGGCGCTCGCTGTATTTCCGTAGTTCGAGTAATGAAGATTTTTGTGAGGTAAGTGATTCATGAAAGCTATAGGTTATTGTTAGTCAGGGCCATTCTTTTGTCGGGATTATTAAAATTCAGATTGCTTTCCGCTAAAAATATTGTGTGTCAGTTTAGTGACGATAGAATAAGTAAAGAGAGAAATGTCTGAGTACGTTCAGTTTTGATCAGCTGAAAATCAAATAACGTAAGGGGTTTACAAGCACAGTAATTCATTAATTTTTCTAAGGGGACGTTTCAACCCACACTGACCTCACGCCAGTGACGTCCGGCTGTGTACAACTGATAGAAGAGGTCGGACTAAATCCCTCGGCACTTTCATTCATTTCCATCGACTATTTCATGTGTTTTGTTATTTTATCTACGTTGTCCTTAATTTTTGCAGAACAGTGTAGTATGGTATTGTCAATTGGAGGAATGAATAGTTGATATATAACAAATACATTCAGTGAAAATAATTAAAAATTGTTTATCGGTGAAGTATCAATAGGCTCAACAGGCCAATTAAACGCAATAGCTGTAAATTGACAAAACAGCTAGTCATCTCATTAAACTATCCTTCACTTCTACCTTCGTACCATTACAAACAAAGGCCAGCCAAACAATTACGAGCACTGTCCATGGTGAGATTGAATGCCTCCTGATGGTGTTGCATTCACATAAAAGGTTAAGAAAAGGGTGTAACAAGCGTAAAGACGAAATGTTGGCGACGATACGGGCCGAAAATGAGGAAATCGACCCACATAAGCGAATGTGAGAAGTGTCTGTGACCCAGTACTTTGAAAGGAACGTATCAGGAATGGCGAAGCTAGTCAATTGTTTGTATCCTGCCAAGGTGTGCAGCTATAGAAATTGGTTGAACAGTGACACTGCTGTTATGTGACAACACGTTGGACATCTTTACTTCATTACAGAAAGCAGGCGACGTGTCGCAATCCTGATGACAGGCTGTTGCGGCCATAAGTGTGATTGGTGTGCTGGGCTTCATGTGTGAAATTAAAGATAAACTTCTAAATTAATACGTGAATCGCATTGGTGAAACAGTGGGTGTACTTTGTACCATATTTGTACATTTCGAGATCTAGGTTTAATGTGAATAAATCTTGAACTGTGTCGTATTAATCAATGAGGTGAAACTGTTTCGAGAGTCCCACGTAGTAGGACACTGTGTAAACGAATACACTCCTTAAAGACGCCTGAGCTTCGTATTTCAAATAGTGCACACTCTGGAAATATAATCCTATGTCATCAAGTTGCCTAAGTCAGCTGCGACAGTCCAGGAGTCATATCGTTACCTGCAGCAGATGTATGACGCATCTGGAGACGTTATTTTCAGCGCAGAATCGCCAAACTCCAGCATAGCCAATCATGGTCGCTATACTATCTCGGAATCCTGCAACGAGATGAGGTGGAGATTTTAACTCTGCTAAATACGCTCAGCCGCTCAATTGTAAAAGTGATGTAACATGTATTTTCTCTTTAAAATATGTTGTTCGAGTCGCATTATTGTAAACTGGCGGTCCATGACAACTTTGTCGCTACAACAGTAGCAACATATAAATGTATTTTCTCTATACCCCTCCCTACAACTTTTCTGATCATATGTAATAGAATAATCGAGACGGACACACATTTATTCAGTGAATAAGTATGTTTTGCTGTTTCTGAAATCTCACCCAATAAATAAATATTTTTCTCAAGGGAATGGATTTGAAGATCACCATAATACGGCGTGGATGACAACCTATCATAAACGTACATTTCTTTCCCAGAACCGCTGCCCGCGCGGGATTATACATTGACAGCTGATGCACATGTATCTGAGACTGGTTTCTTGATAATACTACTCGAGTAACATGGGTTCATACATACTCATTATTCAACCACAGCGTTAATATTTACTTGTGGGAAATGTACACTCATGCTCATAAACTAAGGATAGTTACAGAATGTGGTGTCACACAACGTGGCACTACACAAAACTGGTGCTAATTGCATAGGCACATAAGGAACACACATGCCACAGATCTGTAAGTCCACGGTATTGGTGATATGTTGAGAAAACCGTCCCGACACACATGTGCTACAAAGCGCCATTGTTTCCTACCCATGCTGTCCATGAACACCGACATCAATATGGGATACGATCACCATGCTCACACCATGCTCACACAAATGGTTGGCTACTCTGGATTAGGTGGTCGAGCAGCTGCTGGGGTATAGTCTCCCATTCTTTCACCATTGCCTGTCGGAGTTCCTGAAGTGTCGTAGGGATCTGAAGACGTGCAGCGATACGTTGACCGAGAGCATCCCAGATGTCCTCGACGGGCTTTAGGTCTGGAGAACAGGCAGGCCACTCCATTTGCCTGATATCTTCTGTTTCAAGGGACTCCTCCACAATGGCAGCTCGTTGGGGCCGTGCGTTTTCATCCGTCAGGAGGAAGGTGGGACCCACTGCACCCCTTAAAAGGCGGACATACTGGTGCAAAATGACTTCCCGATACACCTTTCAAGGACATTAAGGGGTTGGTATCTGGTTCCTGGTTCATGCCAGATTAAAACCTTGCTAGACTCACTGCTAAGACTATACCTGGACTGGTCCGTAAACGTAACCTGGGACCACTGGTCCAATGACTAAGTATTGTGTTCTTGACACCAGGCTTTACTGGCTCTCGTGTGACCAGGGGTCAGTGGAGTGCACCTTGCAGGTCTCCGGGCGAATATACCAGTCTGTTCAGTCGTCTGTAGACTGTGTGTCTGGAGACAAATGTTGCAGTGGCTGCAGAAGGTCTAAAGCCAGGCTACCTGCATTAATCCGTCTGCGGGCACTGATGGTGAGACATCGATCTTCTTGTGGTGTGTTACACTGTGGACGTCCCGTACTGTAGCGCCTTGACACGTTTCCTGTCTGCTGGAATCGTTGCCATAATCATGAGATAACGCTTTGTGGCCTACGGAGGGCCCATGCTACGACCTGCTGTTTTTGAACAGCCTCCAGGAGCCCTAGTATTCCACCCCTCATAACTTCATCAATATGTGTTCTTTGAGCCATTTTCAACACACAGTCACCATTAGCACGTCTGAAAACGTCTGCACGCTTACTCGCTACGCCGTACTCTGACATGCACCAGTGCACTTCTACGTGTGTGCACTGCTGCCAGCGCCACCGTGCGACGACTGCAGGTCAAATGCACCGCATGGCCATACCCCAAGGTGATTTAAAACCGTAAACAGCCCACCGGAGCGTTGTTTCATCACGTATCAGCATTATCCTTAATGTATGAGTATGAGTGTATTTAATGTCAGAGAATAACGTTTCTCTGATTTTGATACTGATTTTTGCATGGAAGTAAAGGTACATGACAAGTGTATGTATGGAGCTCTATTGATTTAGCGCTGGACAGCCAATTTAATTTGATTCTCGTGGCTCAGACTCTCGTACGTGAAATTAATCATTGTTGACTAATAGACGTAAGTTCTGTGAATGTAATATAACTAGATTGGGTCATCACTTGATTATACAGTCATTACTCCAGTCAAAATTAGGTCGACCAGTCTCGCCCCTCACTAGAAATTCAGTCACCAACAATAAACTGAAAATTTGTCTCAGTATAATGTAAGTTGTACTCACACTAACTCTAAACTGAAAGCGGGTGACTGAATGGCCAGTGTGCCTCTTTCACGTATTTCCTTTTGTTTACTGTCAATTTCAGCAAGTGAACGAGTAACGTTACCTCTGGAACTCCTACTTTGTGCTAGTACAGTAGAGTCAAATTCAGTTTTATGTTTTTCATAACGACACGTTTACGTGAATGGTAGACGGTGTTACGTTTTTGACATCTCTTGAGGAGAGAAAGTGGATTAACGAATAACGAATAAAAACATACTCGACCGTTACTGAGAAAAAAATTCTCGAAGTTTTCGAGCTAATTTATGAGTCTTTTAGCAAATAAGTAGTTCCGCCGAAAAGGTGGCATAGTGGCTAAAATTGCAGTTTCAAGTTTTTGCGCTCCGTGTTCGAATCCCGATTATTATTTTTAATTTTGTTTTTCATTTGCCTACCGATGTCCATAGAAAATTATTAAAGAATGATTTCCAGTGTATATTGAAATAAAATTGTTTAATTGTATGACTGGTAAATGAATTGAAACAAAGGAATGAAGACAAGAAATGATAGGGAAAATTATTTGAGATTATTTGAAATTGTCGTTGTAGTGTGTCTGTATTCATAATCAACTGCAAGGTGCAAATTTCGGAAAAGCGATCCGTTATGCTGGGTTTGCAGCGAAGTCATTGCTAGTGCGTAGAATCTTCAGCAATATTAACGAAGTGTCTTTACTGAGTGAGATTCATACGAAGAAATGGCAGTGTGGCAAGCCTGCTTTCACACGATGCTCGTGGTGTTCGGAATTTCTATGTTTCGAATATTTCTACGATCTCCCTGAAGAATAAACGTAAGAATGAAAGTTAAGAATTGACATAAGAATGGAATATAAGAATATGAGAATTTTTGTAACCTCAGAAAATACCATATACATGCATATTTATTGAGCGTATGGCAATGCACATCACTTTACGCTTCATGCAAATGTTTAAACGAGGATATGCATAAAAGGCACAATAAAATACGCTACACAAGGAGTATAAAACATACAGATAATAGGCAGTACAATTAAATACAAACATCAAGATTATATTTGCTCAATACATTTAAATACAAACATTAAGGTTATGTATAAGGTCTTTTGCGGCGTGTGTTGCCATCAGAAAATGACTGAACTTGCCACTGTATGCTCTTCTGTCCCGCTCTTGGACGATGTGGCAGATGGTCTGCCTGCTGGCTCCGCTTTTGTTGTTCGAAGTTGGTGTTTTTTCCCATTTGTAATGAGTATCTGCACATCCTCTGCTTTGTGCGTATTCTGTTAACGGATGATCATATTTCACGCAGTAGTTCATATCTGGGCAGTCTCTCAGTGATGCAGGGGAGAGCTTGACAATGCTCAGGGCAACCTCTCGCCATTGTTCCTCCAGGTCTTGCATTAAAGTTTATACGTTGCAATTCCTTGGCTGTTATCATTGTTGGATGTGTAGACCGGAGTCTGTTTCTTTGCAGGTCAGGCATGTTGCAGTGTATAGGGAGCTGGGCGTTGTCGAGTATCTTCCTATATTCCCGGTGAAGGGCATTCTTCCGACGTAGGTCTTCAGGTGGTACGTGGCTCAGAATGCGCAGCCAATGTCTTGGGGTTGATCTCATGGTTCCGCTGACAATTCGCATAGTGCTATTCAGCTGCACGTCCTTTGTGTGTGTGTGTGTGTGTGTGTGTGTGTGTGTGTGTGTGTGTGTGTGTGTGTGTGTAAACAGTGTTTATCCAGACCAGAGCGCAGCACTCTGCGGCCGAGTAGACCAGTCCGAGAGCCGACGTGTCTTGCGTGTGTGCCCAAGTAGTGCCGCGCACAGCTTCTGGAGACGATTATTCCTCGCCTTTAATTCGGCTGCAGTATTCTCCAGATGTTGGTTATGTAAGTGAGCTTTCTGTCCAAAGTGACTCCAAGGTACTTCGGGTGGTCATTAGATCGGAGCCGATTTCCTTCGAGACGAACATCAAGCTGTTTCCTTGCTGAATGATATTTTCACTCTGCAGCGGAGTGTGCGCTGGTATGAAACTTCCTGGCAGATTAAAACTGTGTGCCCGACCGAGACTCGAAGTCGGGACCTTTGCCTTTCGCGGGCAAGTGCTCTACCATCTGAGCTACCGAAGCACAACTCACGCCCGGTGCTCACAGCTTTCCTTCTGCCGGTATCTAAACGCAAAGGTCCCGAATTCGAGTCTCGGTCCGGCAAACAGTTTTAATCTGCCAGGAAGTTATTTCCTTGCTAATTTATTATTGAGATGGAAACACGTAGTTCCTATTTTTGTAGGATTTGGCTGTAATCTCCATTTACGAAAGTATGTATTTAATGTTTCCAAGTGAGATGTCAAGGTCGTTTCCATGACCTCAAAGTTCTTGTGTTGCCAAGACCCAATTGTTTGCGTACCCACACTTCCTGGAAGATATGGACAGCATAGCGGCAATATACAAGCTGAACAGTAGTGGAGCCGGCCGTTGTGGCCGAACGGTTCAGTCTGCAACCGCGTGACCTCTACGGTCGCAGGTTCGAATCCTGCCTCGGGCATGGATGTGTGTGATGTCCTTAAGTTAGTTAGGTTTAAGTAGTTCTAAGTTCTAGGGAACTGATGACCTCAGATCTTAAGTCCCATAGTGCTCAGAGAAATTTGAACCATTTTGTATAGTAGTAGAGCCAACAATGAGTCATGTGATA
Source organism: Schistocerca gregaria (assembly GCF_023897955.1). Taxonomy (NCBI): domain Eukaryota; kingdom Metazoa; phylum Arthropoda; class Insecta; order Orthoptera; family Acrididae; genus Schistocerca; species Schistocerca gregaria. The sequence goes on from NC_064922.1 coordinate 290,166,073, forward strand.
GGCCTTCGTTCAGGGTGCTTTGGACGCTTATGTGTTTTCCTGTTAATACTTGTAATGTTCTGCCAGCAGCGATGGCATCTATACGTCTGGTGGTTCTCACAAGGGAACCTCCCCATCGCACCCCCCTCAGATTTAGTTATAAGTTGGCTCAGTGGATAGATCTTGAAAAACTGAACACAGATCAATCGAGAAAAGAGGAAGAAGTTGTGTGGAACTATGAAAAAATAAGCAAAATATACAAACTGAGTAGTCCATGCGAAAGATAGGCTACATCTAGGAGGACGCGTGCACAGCAGCGCCGTGGTCCCGTGGTTAGCGTGAGTAGCTGCAAAACGAGAGGTCCTTGGTTCAAGTCTCCCCTTGACTGAAAAGTTTACTTTATTTATTTTCGCAAAGTTATGATCCGTCCGTTCGTTCATTGACGTCTCTGTTCACTGTAATAAGTTTAGTGTCTGTGTTTTGCGACCGCACCGCAAAACCGTGCGATTAGTAGACGAAAGGACGTGCCTCTCCGATGGGAACCGAAAACATTTGATCGCAAGGCCATAGGTCAACCGATTCCTCCACAGGAAAACACGTCTGATGTATTCTATTCGACAGTGGTGACGGCATGTGCGTCACATGACAGGAATATATTGTCGACCCACCTAACTTGTACACTTGGCGAATGGGTAAAAAAATTCATCTACCTTGCTCGATTTAGGTTTTCTTGTGGATGTGATAATCACTCAACAAAAAGTGATCGCATCGGACGGACAGATAATAATTGTCTGAAAAAAAACTTTTTACTAGAGGGAATACTTGAACCAAGGACCTCTCGTGCGGCAGCTGCTCACGCTAACCACGGGCCCATGGCGCTCCTGAGCTCCCGCAGGCCTTCATGTTGCCTGTCCTGTGCATGGACTACTCAGTTTGTATATTTTGCCTTTTTTTTCATAGTTCCACACATCTTCTTCCTGTTTTCTTGATTGATCTGTGTTTAGTTTTTCAAGGTCTGTCCACTGCGCCAACTTACAACTAAATCTGAGGGGGGTGCGATGGGGAGGTTCCCTTGTCAGACAAGGTATTGTTTGCATTAATTTGTACAATAGGTCATGTTTCCAGACAGTGTCGTAGGCAGCTGACAGATCTACAAAAACGGCTGATGTTTTTAATTTCGTTTGGTATCCAGCGTACGTGGATAGTGCCATAATCGGATCTGTACAGCTTCGCGCAGGCAGGAGCCCGGCTTGCTCCATGGGAACGGGGTCAATAATTTTGGTAGATATGAGGCTGTGGAGAAGTCTTTCCTAGAGTTTATAGACAGAGCTCACTAATTCGACTGGGCGATAGCTCTTTGGTTCGTTATTCCGCTTCCCTGGCTTTAGGAGAGCAACGATTTTTGATACTTTCATTTGATGACGGACTGTACCGTGTGTTATAATATCCGTAAAGAATTCTGATAACTCTCTTTTCGCGTATTATCCGAACTTCATAAGTAACTCCGGATGGACTCCATCAAATCCAGGTGCTTTTCCCGATTTTACGTCTTTCAGAGCGCTCATTTTGTCTTCTGCCGAGAATGGATAGGAAAATTCAGTTTGGTCATCGCAGGGATATTTTAATGTTTTGAACTCATGCTTAATCTGAGTGGTGTGAGCTCTATCTCGCGGAGTTTTAGATGTCGATAATGTATAATAAATGTATGACACTTATTGTGGTACCAAGTTGTAACTTTACGATTAATATAACGTACTTGTATCCCCTAGCTTAATAACAAACGCTTTTGCAGTAACTTTCCATGAACTTGAGTAGATAAATCAAAAAATAAGATAAAATAGAAAAAATAACACCGGGCGCAACAGTAGGGTACCCGACTTTAGCCACTATGCCAACAGATGGGCTGAGCTTACCGCCCGCTAAAAGGCGTCTAAACTACGCTGAAAACGATCGAGTATCTATGGATTAGCCGTGACACGAGTTCACCTATTTCGATCCCCCTTCCAGTGAGCATACTTTTCTTGAAATCGGATTACGACAGTTGCCGTATTCTTCTTGTTACACTCTACTTTCTGTTAACTACTGAGCAACTCTGTCAGACATACATACAGTTGTATCAGAGCACATATCATTCCGAAATCAGCACTACAAAGAATAAAAATAAGATAGATACATCTAAAATAACACTATGTCTCCTATGAGGCGTACTAGCTGCGAATAACCAAACATTTAAACGGATAAATATACCATAACTGAGAGAAATGATTTATGTTTCAGAGCAGATGTAACCAGTGAAATTGAGATAACGGCCTAATTGCTTCGATGCAGTTTGCGGCAGAGCACCAAAAAACCGTAGAAGACGCGGTCAGAGAGGTACATCGCAGGGAGCAATTCGCTTTCATGGGTCGGTGCCGGCCGGAATATCGGAAATAACTTGATTTGCATTTAGAGCCCCGGCGAGGACTTTAATTTCCGCCTGCGATAAAGCAGCCCGGACGCCTGGCGGCTGTTTATGAAAAACGTCTGCCCCCACCCCGCTTCATCCTCTGGCGGGATATTTTAGAAATACTGCTGGCTGTGAGCGGCGTTAAACGTGGACACGGTAAGTGGTGTACCCTTTGTCGATGCCATTAACAGTGCAGTGCTACCTGTAAAGTCTCAGCTTTTACTCGTAGTTTCGCTTTTAACTCACGCGGCAAACGAACAATAGAGTTCTCTGTGTCTATAGCGTATGAAGTTTCATAAATTAGACTTTACTATCAGATGTGCTTTCAGAGCTTAAACTATTCCTCGAATGGTGCCACGTGGGTTAGAACCAGCAAAAGCAGTTACGAACTCTCATGTTCAGTAAAAAACAGTTTCAGTCTCAAACACTGGATGAATACACAGTGCGTCCATATAGCTATGGTGCAGTGTTAATCGGTTCCATAAAAGTAATGAAACAAGATAGAAATGTAAAACAAGATGAAAATGCAAGAGCAAATCTCGAAGTGTGCATATCTGTTCAGCACTGTTCAGAGTAGCTTCCATTTGTTGCCCTACACACATCTAACAGATATTCTAGTTCCTCCGAGACATATGTAACGACATCTGATGTAACAGAGTGAGTTACGTCTGTGATTCTCTGTTTTAAATGATTAATGTAGTTGATCCGTTCACTATATACACTTTGCTTCCAATAACCCCACAAATAAAAGTCTAGTGGCGTTAGAGCCGGAAATCGTGGTGGCCATGACTTTAAACCAGGCCTTCCTATCCACCGCTGGGAAAATGTATCCAGGACCTCGCAAACATTCCAAGAGTAGGGTAGGAAAGCACCGTCGTGTTGACAAATGACACTTCCTGGCGCAGCATACTATTGCAATATGTCAAGTTAGTTATTGGACTTCCAATCTGCTCTACAAAGACGACTAGATCTATAACTTCATCATCCATCCGGGCAGGCCACACGTTCACCTTAGAGCTGTTACTTTCGTACTCATTGTAGGCAGGAGAATTTTCAGAGGCCCATATTCTGACGCTATAGCGATGAACATGACTACGTAGACATGAAATGTCACCTCACCGCCAGACACAATATTCATCATAAATCGTTCATCATAGTCGATCTCATTAAGCATACCTGCAACACACTCGAATCGATTGGGTCTATCACTCGATTTGGTGGCATGAAACGTCTCCAATTTGTAACCCAAAAAACGGAGATGAATCTTTAAAATCTTACGAACTGCGGTCATTTTAGACTTAATTCTCGACTATAGATGCACATCGATTTCTTGTGGTTTCTTACTTAGCTATCCCATACAACTTCTGCAGATTCGTCGCATAGAGAAAGCCTGTCAGGAAGGGATTTGTCTAAGAAACTCCTAGTATCCTGTCTATCCCATCAATTAATGTTACCTCTATGTGGTGGCTCTTTTCTCTACATGGGACGGTACTCACGTTAAACATTAGTCGCAGGTTCGAATGTACTAAGCAACAGAACAAACAAAACTTCCCTTTCTACAGTCCACAACTCGACTGACGTGGCATGATCCATTGCTGCTATATCTTTATTTATGTTACATCATCGACTGTGCTGGCACATTGAACATCATTCTTCAGGAACCCTTTCAGGAACTGCCAGCCGTGGAAGAAGTTTCAACATTTCGTTTCGTTTCTGTCCACCACAACAAGCACTCATAAGCGCACCATGAGGCTCTGGATGCACTGTAGTGTGAGTAATTTGCGCTTCGCTTTACGGAAAGTTCGTTTTCCGTGCATCTCAACGCTTAGAAAGTTCGTTTTCCGTGCATCTCAACGCTTATGACGTTATATCTACTGAACTATATGCTACAAAGCGACATAATATGGCAGGTACCTTCAGTGGTACGGGAGTTGGGCAAAAATATGGAAGCGCCGTAAGAAATGCGTGCTTGACCGTGAATGCAGATGTTAGCCAAGCCTACTGACTGCACTGTTACATTTGACCACGAGCGCCACCTGTGCAAAGTTCTCAATATGTTGCAAGTGTAGTCGTTGTCAGAACAGTGCTCTCCGTAGTTGTGAGTGCATTAGGCAGCAACTATGTGACTTTAAACGAGGACAGATTGCTGGTCGTCGTACGGTGGGTGCTTCCATAGCCAATATAGCCGGTTGTTTGGTGTTTCAATAGGCACCATATCAAAGATTGGTACGCCGCACACGGAAAGAGGGCAATATCCGCTAATTCAGAATGCGGGCGAAAGTATGTACCGAGTCATCGTGACAGACAGTCATTGACGAGGACTCTGGCAAAGTACAGTACTGGCCATTAAAATTGCTACACCAAGAAATAATGCATATGATAAACGGGTATTCATTGTACAAATACATTATACTACAACTGACATGTGATTACATTTTCACGCAGTTTGGGCGCATAGAACCTGAGAAATAAGTACCCAGAACAACCACCTCTGGCCATAATAACGGCATTGATACGCCCGGGCATTGAGTCAAACTAAGCTTGGAAGGCGTGTACAGATACAGCTGCCCATGCACCTTCAACACGATACCACAGTTCATCAAGAGTAGTGACTGGAGTATTGTGACGAGCCAGTTGCTCAGCAAACATTCACCGGACGTTTTCAATTGGTCAGAGATCTGGAGAATGTGCTGGCCAGGGCAGCAATCAAACATTTTCTGTATCCAGAAACGTCCGTACAGGACCTGCAACATGCGGTCGTGCAATATCCTGCTGATATGTAGGATTTCGCAGGGATCGAATGAAGGGTAGAGCCACGGGTCGTAACACATCTGAAATGTAACGTCCACTGTTCAAAGTGCCGTCAATGGGAACTAGAGGTGACCGAGACATGTAAACAAGGGCACCCCTTACCATCACGCCGGGTGATACGCCAGTATGGCGATGACGAATACACGCTTCCAATGTGCGTTCACCGCGATGTCGCCAAACACGGATGCGACCATCATGATGCTGCAAACATAACCTGGATTCACCCGAAAAAATGATGTTTTGCCATTCGTTTACCCAGGTTCGTCGTTGAGTACACCATCGCAGGCGCTCCTGTCTGCTATCCAACGTCAAGGGTAACTGCAGCCATGGTCTCCGAGTTGATAGTCCATGCTGCTGCAAACGTCTTCGAACTCTTCGTGCAGATGGTTGTTGTCTTGCAAACGTCCCCATTTGTTGACTCAGGGATCGAGACGTGGCTGCACGATCCGTTACAGCCATGCGGATAAGATTCCTGTCATCTCGACTGCTAGTGATACGAGGCCGTTGGGATTCAGCAGGGCGTTCCGTATTACCCTCCTGAACCCACCGATTCCATATTCTGCTAACAGTCATTGAATCTCGACTAACGCGTGCAACAATGTCGCGTTACGATAAACCGCAATCGCGATAGGCTAAAATCCGACCTCTATCATAGACGGAAACGTGATGGTACGCATTTCTCCTCCTTACACGAAGCATTACATCCACCAGGCAACGCCGATCAACTGCTGTTTATGCATGAGAAATCTGTTGGAAACTTTCCACATGTCAGCACGTTGTAGGTGTCGCCACCGGCGCCAAACTTGTGTGAATGCTCTGAAGAGCTAATCATTTGCACATCACAGCATCTTCTTGCTGTCGGTGAAATTTCACGTCTGTAGTACGTCATCTCCGTAGTGTAGCAATTTTAATGGCCAGTAGTGTATAAGGCAATGACAAATGCAAAAGTCAGTGCAGAACTGAATGCCGCGCTAGCGAACCCTGTCAACACCAAAACACGCAAGGAACTGCAAAGAGGCATGGAATTTCAGAACCACTCATCAGTGATACAAATTCCCGTAACAGGAAAATGTGGTGCCTACTGCATGAAACCTGTCCTATGGAGCAATGCACAAAGCCATTCAGTCATATAAGTCTTGCTGCACACTGTGTCCAACTTCTCACCCAAGAGAGAAGCATGATGGAGGTTCGGTGATGATTTGGACAGCCATATCGTGGTGTTCCATGGGCCCCGTAGGTGCTCTGCAACGTCGCATTATTACCAAGGATTATGTGACCAGTTTGGTCGATCAGTTCCATCACATGGAACAATGTTTGTTGCTCATCGGTGGTGCTGTGTTCCAAGGAGAGCGGGCGCCTGTTCACACAACACCCAACGTCCTGGAGAAGTACCATCAGCACGAGGATGAATTTTCGCATCTTTCCTGTCAACAAAAGTCAAAATATGTCAATATTATTGTCCTTTTGTGATCTACTTTGGGGTGAAGAGTGCATGATCAACACCCACCTCCATCGTCGTCACCTGAACTCGTCACAATTTCATATGTATAATGGCATGAAATTCCCTTTAATATCGTAGAGCTCCAGTGTTACCAATCCGAGACGACTGGAATGTTAACTTGTTTCGTACATCGTATTAGATAAGGCAGTGTGTTGTGCTTTCGTCTGTCCATATTTTTGCATATCATCTGTATATGTGGATGCTGTCGGCAAAACGCCTTGCGAGTAGAGTTGGTACTAAAGAAATAATAAATTATATTGTTACATACCACGCTGAAGGTTTACTACATGAACAGCAAAAATGCAGAAAACTATATACTCTTATTCCTTTCGTCATTTTATGAGGGAGACAGACAGAAAGATTTCGGAAAAATTTTAGTAATGTTTGAATTTTGTTGATAAATATAGTCTGGGTAATTTACGCGCAGTGAGTTGCGCTATCTCGGGGCATGTACATAGTTTCTGTGTTTAATACTTGACTTATAGTGTTAGACCCATTAATGTAAAATTGTACTTCTTAATGAGTTGAATACGACAACATTTCTCCAATTACTATATGATATATAGAATTCTTGTCGCATGTGGGCGAGGATACGATCATCGAACTGACACCGATTTAGGTACTATGTGGGAAGAAGAGCAGCTTCCAGAAGGATGGACGTCGGCACTAATTCATCCTAGACACAATAAAAAGAGATAAGTCAGAGCCTGTAAACTACAGAGGAATGTTGTTAATACCGTTCTAAAGGCATTCTAAAAAGCATTGCTGAACAAAGTGGAGAAAATAACTAAATACACAAGCTTGTGAGTTCCAAGGTGGTTTCAGGAAGAGAACATCACACACAAAACAGATTTTGAATCTGAAACTGGTAATAGCGTATCAAAAACAGAGAAAAAATTCGTGCTCACTTTTCTAGACTTTCAAGAAAGCTTACGGTGGAGTGGATAGACGAAACCTTTCCCAAATTGCAGAATAGGTGAGTTTAGGTTAAATATCCAGTGTACTGATTAAACAGACATTAAGCAACACAATATATAAAGTCAAATTTAGAGGAAAGCTTTCAGAGGTATTCCAGATTAAAACCGGAGTGATACAGGGAGACGGACGCTCTCGTTTGCTCTTTAACTGTGTACTTTATTAGGTGATCAGGGAGTGGCGAAGAGAAATGAAAGGAATGGGTGGAATACAACTGGGGTGGAAGAAAAAAGTAGTCTGTCTAGCATTCTTGTACGATATAATGATATTGTCGGAATAATTAGAACAGGCTGTTAAACAAACCACGCAACTGCAGAGGCAAGCGGGTAAAGTATGCCTACAGTTCTCTATTGGGCAGCCACAGTACATGACGAAAGTCAAGTTAGCTCGTAGATCTATGAAAACAGAAGGAGGGAAAATTCCGAAGGTGGAGAGATTTAAGCACTAGAGAGAATGGATAGGAACTGGGCTGCCAGAAAAGAAAGTAATGGGAGCATGTATAAAGTAAATGAATCTAGCATACAATCTGACTACAACTATCTACAATAAGAATAATATTTGGATTAATGCAAAATTGAGACATTACCAGACAGTGATCCATCTTGAAGCCTTCTACACAGTAGAAAATATTAACCTACTATGGACACTAGTTATTGAGAGACTAGAAGTGGTCGAACGAAAGATTATCAGGAGGATATTGGAACCTCAAAGAAATAGAAAATGGTCAATTTAGAAGATGAGCCAGCCAAGATCTGTACAATAAGACAGAGAGAATTTCGGACATTATGAGGAAAGGGTGGAAAGTGTTCGTGAACACCCTCAGAATGGATCTGTGGCGGTTAATACAGAAGTAATACAGTTTCTAGTGCACAGGAGAACCAAAGTACGCTGGATTTAAAAGGAAAAATGGAATCTACAATACAAGAGAAACAGGAAAGATTGATATACAACAAAATTACTTTTAAATAAAGGATTCATGCTTTCTCACGTTTAGAGGTCAGAACTAGACCCAGAATGAAGTCATCATAGATAGGAGAACGAAGAAGATTGCGACGTATGAGAACGAAAGACAACTAGACAAGAAGGAAGACCATAAGAAACACGGATGAAGCGAATTAACGTGGTCATCAGATGGCCAAACCAAAGGAGAAGTAATGAAATACTGAATATTAAAATAATGTTTCTCCTGGAATTCATTAGGTAGAAAACCTGCAACTGATTCTGGGTGACCAATTTTTCTGTATAGTGATGCAGATGGTATGATACAACCATGCACAGTCCAGTGTTTGGCTGTGTTGGGGATGGGAGCGGAGTTCGGTCACTGTTTGCACAGCAGTTAATTACGGATGCATAGCATTTGAATAATAGTAATAATGATGATGATGATTCGCTAAGGCGTCTAACAGTACAGTCTGAGACATCGGGTGGAAATGCAGGATTTATTGTCAACACTCGTAGGTTCAGAGACACTTGTTACGTACTGCAGAAGAGACTGATGATGACAAACCTTTGAGAAGCAGCTTCAAAGTGGAAACTCTGAGTAAGCTAACACAAACCAGGTCACATATCTGCATGGTCAGTAGCCAAACCGCCTGGAGAACTTTATTTTTAACAGAGACCACATGCACCTTTAATTTAGAAAATGAGAGCGGAGGCCAAAGTTCTGATAATGGCAGTAAAAGATCAGTCTTTAAGGAAGAATAGTGGGAACTAGTACGATATTCGTCGACTTTGTACAGTTCATTTCGAGACCAAACAGTAGGTCCTGTCTTGGCAAAGAAGGAATACCCCAAGTAGCAGCAAAACCTCTTCCATTCTCACTCACGCAGCGGAAAAAAAATTTGGCCAGGTACGAGTAGAGCTGAGGGTCCTGTAAAGACTTTATTGTTTATACAGAAAGTTCATTTATTCCAGGAATCGATGATAGTAACGATTTTGGCATGTTATCGACATTGATAGTGGCGAGATATCGGTCCCAATGATTCCAAGGCGAATGTTTCAATTGCAAATTTCAAGTCGGATAACAAATGACAAACGAAGTCATTTTTTCACGTGATATAATTACAAATTAACAATTTCGGATTGTTGGCTCTCCTCGTACTGTGAAACCTCCCTTCCTGCCAAATTTCACGACTTTAGGTCATCGGGAAGTACCCCATTACCCCAAAGGTTTTGATGAGTGAGTACAAGAAGGAAGAAGAACATTGGTTTTAGCGTCCAGTTGACATCGAGGTAATTAGAGACGAGCACAAGCCCGCGTTGTGTCAAGCGTATGGAAGGAAATCGTCACGGAAAACCTAAATCTGGATGGGAGGACGCCGGTTTGAACCGTCTTCCTCCCGCCACTGCACCACCTCGCTTGGTTTGATGAGTGAGTTTTTTAAGTATCAAAATATGTGACATAAATGACCCTATATTTTGACTGCAATGATTTGGAAGCTTTAAGTTTTTACATTGCCAAGGGACGTGAGACCATAGTACGTCACATTAATTTTAACTGGATACTTCTATTCGTTCCTAAGAAAAAGCATTCTTAACAGTCGGATAGGCACACACAGAGGGACAACAAAGCAGTGTTACAAGGGTCTCTTTTTTACTGGTTGAGCCACGAAATCCTAAAGAGGCATACGTCGCTTTCTTTCATTCCATAATGTCACAGGGGTCATTTCTTGGGAGAAAACATCTAGTCAGCTAAACTCATCGAGTTCAAAAATCTAATATGGATTACTAAAGGTGCGAAATCAATAACGTCCTGCAACGTCCTGTCCAAGGAACTGGGGATACTAACTACTGCCTCCCGACACATTTTTTTCATAATGAAATTTGAGATACATAGTATATCTCTTTCACAAACCAACATTTGAGTTTACTGAATCACTACTGGAAATAAGAGTGATCTTCACAAAAATTGTAAGTCATGCACCATGCTGCGGCGAGGTGCACATTATTCAGGAACATACATTTTCGGTAATTTGGCAGCAACTATGAAGGTTTAACTACTAATAAAATTCAATATAAGAGGAACCTAGAGGATTTATTGGTGGCCATCTCTTACTCCATTGACTTCTACCTACTCATCATCACTACTAAATTATGATCTGTGTCTATATCGGCTTCTGTGTATGCTCTACAATTTGATATTATCATAAATATATACACATCAATCGGTTTCTCTAAGATACTAGCCAGGAAGAATCAATAAGCAAAGAAGTGGGACACGGAAGTACTAAGGAATGAAGATGTGTTTCAAGTTCACTAAGTCCATAGGTACTGCCATAAGGAATGGCTCAGTAGGCAGCTCAGTTGAAGAGGAACGGACGTCTCTAAAAAGGGCAATCACAGAAGTTGAAAAGAAAAACAAAGGTACAAAGAAGATAACAGCAAAGAAACGATGTGTACCAGTAAATATTTGAGCTGATCAATGAAAGAAGGAAGTACAAAACTGTTCAGGTAAATTCAGGAATACAGAAACAAGTCGCTCAGGATTGAAAAAATAGGAAGTGCAGGGAAGCTACAGCGAAATGGCTGCATGAAAAGTGTGAAGAAATTGAAAAAGAAATGATAGTCGGAAGGTCTGGCTCAGCATATAGAAAATTCAAAACAATCTTCGGTGAAATTAAAATGAAGGGTGGTAACATTGTGAGTGCAATGGGGATTCCACTGTTGAATGATGAGGAGAGAGCGCAGAGGTGGAAAGAGTACACTGAAGGCCTCTATGAGGGGGAAGACTTGCCTGATATGATATAAGAATAAACAGGAGTCTATTTAAAAAAGATAGAGGATCAAGTATTAAAGTCATAATTTAAAAGAGCTTTGGATGTCTTAGGAAGAAAAAAGGCAGGAGGGATAGATAATAGTCCATCACAGTTTCAAAAATCATTAGGGGCAGAAGCAAGAAGACGACTCTTTATGTTGGTGTGTAGGACATATGAGTCTGGAGATGTACCATCTGATTTTCGGAAAAATATCGTCATCACAGATCCGAAGATTGCAGGAACTAACAAGTGCAAGAATTATCGCACAGCCAGCTTAACAGCTCATGCGTCCTAATTGCTGACAAGAGTAATACTCAGAATAATAGTAAAGAAAATTTAAGATGTGTCGGACGACGATTAATTTGACTTTAGGAAAGGTAAAATCACCAGAGAGACAGTTCTGTTACCGTGGTTGATAAAGGAAACAAGACTAAAGAAAAACCAAAACACGTTCATAGGGTGTGTCGACCCCGAAAAAGCATTCTATGATGTCAAATGAAGCAAACTGCTTGAAATTCTGAGGAAAATAGGTGTAAGATACAGGGAGAGAAGTGTAATATGCATCATGTACAAGAGCCAAGAAGTTATAATAAGAGTGGAAGAAAAAGAACAAAGTCCCCGGATGAAAAGGGTGTGAGACAGGGCTGTAGTATTTCGCCCCCTACTGTTCAATTTATACATGGAAGAAGGAACGATGAAAATAAAAGGAAGGTTCAAGAGTGGATTTAAAATTATAGGTTAAAGAATATCAATGATAAGGTTTTCAGATGACATCAGTGAAAGTGAAGAAGAATTACAGGATCTGCTGACTAGAATGAACAATCTAATGAGTACAATAAGAGGATTGATAGTAAATCGAAGAAAGACGAAAGTAATAGGAAGAAGCAGAAATGAGAACAGTAAGAAACTTAGAACCAGGATTGATGGTAACAAAGCAGATGAAGTAGAAATTCTGCTACCGAAACAGCAAAATAACCCATGACGAACGGAGCAAGGGGACATTAAATGCAGACTAACACTGGCAAAAAGGGAATTCCTGGCCAAGAGAAGTCTACTAATGTCAAATGTAGGCCTTCATTTGAGGAGGAAATTTTCGGGAATGTACATTTGGAGCATAGTATTGCATGTCAGTGAAACATGGACTGCGAGGAAACTGAAACAAAAGAGAATTGATGGATTTGAGATGTGATGCGACAGACGAATGTTGAAAATTTGGTGGACTGATAAGGTAACGGGTGAGGGCGTTCTTCACAGAATCGGAGAGGAAGGGAATATGTGGAAACCACTGACAAGAAGAAGGGACAAGATGACAGAACATCTGTTAAGATGTCACGGAATAACTTCCATGGTGCTAGAGGGAGCTGTAGAGAGTAAAAACTGAAGAGGAAGAAAGAGATTGGAATACATCCAGCTGATAACTGAGGATATGGTTGCGAGTGCTGCTCTGAGATGAAGAGGTTGGCACAGTAGAGGAAATCGTGGCGGCCCGTACGACACCAGTCAGATGGTGATGACTGAAAATAACACAAAATTAAAAGAAAAGAATGTAACGTGAGACCTGTATAGAATCTGATTTCCGCACCCGATCAGTGCAGTAATGTGATCAGTTGTACTGTCTCCTCTCGTGCGCGAGTGCTAAGTTGTTACATTAGCGTTTTATTTTTCAATTATTTATCTCAGGGGCACTGTATTCTGGTTGTATACACAGAACAACAGTGCTGTGATGTACGGTTTTCCACAGAAGTCTTTATTCTTTAATGTTGTAGGGAGGGAAGACAGAATGCCGTAGTCCATGAGAATTTTTTGCTATTGAGTTTACACAAATAACAGTTCTACAGTCGGCAGCTGTACAACACATAATACACTGTATTTGCAGCTTTTCTCTTGAAACGTTTCTGATTTGAATTAAATACATTTTCCCTGCTGGCCCAACACTAAATTTCTACACTTTCAGTTAAAGTTTACTTAAGTATAGCCGACTAGCGCACAAGAGTGAGATCCAGAGATATTCGTTATTGATTGAGGAAACAACTCACCTGACAACTGAAGAACGTTCAGCTTGGTTACGAAATTTCATGTAGTTTACTCTTACGAAAAAAAAGTCTCTTTTGAACATAGTCACCTAATTTATAGACTGTAAAATGTGTGAAACACTGTCTATTAAAATTCCTACAATTTTTCAATGCCTGTGAACGTTTGATAAAATGTGAAATCACTTTCAGTTAAGGCGGTCACCTTAAGTTATCTCTCCCACCCCTTTAAAGAAAATAGCTTTATCTTCAGATTAATATATTTTGCTCTCACAGCACATACAATCAATGTGACATCAGACAGAATTCAGAGTCACATGAGGAGAAAGAAGAGCAGTCGCAGTAATAGTAACCGCAACTGTGATTGTAATTATAAACGAAACAATAACTTACATTAGCATATATGCTGAAAAAAAAGCAATCCACTTGTTATAGTTAAACATTCCTTACACCTGCAAGTTCTTAATCATTCTGATACGTTTTAGTTTTAACGTTAATTTCTTTGATATTGATAATAATTTTATTTAATATACATAACAATTATTTAGATCTATAAATTAGAATTTCTTATCGACCCAAGGAGTGGATCACCTCCTAAGCGAAAATATGGCTCAGACTTCTTTACTTTTCCCACATGTACGTGGAGCATTTCACTTAGGATCATTAGCAGCGCATTCTAAAAATATCGTGTTTTAAATTTTTGAGTACCATTACAGCAATGCGACTAGTGAAACGAGTAAAATTCACTGGTGATACCTTTTCCCGCATTTGCTTGTACATAAACGAGATACGTCATACACAGTGCAATAACTCGGTTGTCAACGCTATCATCTATCGTCTATTTCTATTTTTATAGTGAAAGTATGGTGCACAGACACTACAACTCGGAAACATTCATGAAATCCATATCGTCTGCATTCCTGTGATTTCAATAACGAATGCCCACTTGCAGAAACCCAGGAAACGTGTCATAGAGCTAATAAATAGTATTATTGGCTGCATTTGGTGCCTTTTTATTTGCCAGTTTAAGGTTTTTTACATCTACGGCCATCTTTAGAATTTTAGGGCAATTTAATTAAAGGAGCTGATTTACTGTAAATTTCCATAACCGCTTTAACATCTGTGCTGGTTAAAATTTGAAAGAGATGTTAAGTCCTGCTGATGTATATTTTTTTTCGTCGATGTCAAAGCACCAGCTACAGCGCGGTAATAGAAAATCCCGTTAAAAGCTGAGCGCAACTCGCCCGCCGAGCTGGTGTGGGCGGCAGAGCATGCAATGGCGGCCTCCTTTGTTCTTTCCAGAGGACTTTAACGCGATTACTACAGGGGCACTTCGCGACGCCACAAAGATAACAAAGCGCACTTTACGCCAGCGTTGCTTTGTGGTATTTCCATTTAAAACAATGGGAGCAGAAAAATATGTGCAGCTGAAGCGTTTAACACCTTTGCTAAGGAGATGAAACGAACTCGGAACGCTCAGACGGTACAAGTGGACTGCGTTACTGGAGTGTCGGATCTTACAGCTGGCGCAAGCTTAAGAAAAAAGTACCGTTGTTGGTGGTAAGCATACTTCCACGGGAGAGATGTTACGTTCGGTCTTTTAACGGCTGTTCCACCCTTTCGTGTGGCAGAAAGAAAATGAAATTTTATACAAAGAACAAAAATAACCGGAAGGGGTGCGTATCGATCCCTCGCCGTCATCCAGATCCACCTGATATATTTCAGTACCAACACGTTAGTAGCGGCGACGTATGTTGTCTCGTGTACCAACATAAATTATGTAAATGGTGTCTCATTTTATGTTAAACGTCCCCTCATAACGTTTTGTTCAGAAGCAATAGAAAAAAATGTATCGAGAAAATGTTGTTATCTGCCAAGGGGATATAAACTAGCATGGTTGCTTTTCCTGTAATTTTGTTCGTTACAAAGATATGAACAGCAGTACGTCGTATCTAAGTAGCATCCTATCTATATTACTAAACAACTATTACTGAACCAGTTATTATCAAACGGCCTTCAGGCCCAACAAAAATTTGATTTTCCAGGATTGGCATTGTTTTCAACCGAATTTAAGAAATTAGAATCTTGTAATAATCTACTCATTAAGAGGTATTAACTTATGTCAGAAGTTCAACGCAATAATGCAAGTGTTCCCGTTAGAAAATGTGTGTTTGGACTGAGGTAGCGTAATTGATGGCGCGCAAATATCAGGCATTAGTTAGTTGGTCAGTTAGTTAGTTAGTTTCATGTTCTATGGATCATTTTGCACTATAAATTGTAATAATGGGAAACGAGTTATTTTACATTCAAAAATGGTTCAAATGGGTCTGAGCACTATGGGACTTAACAGCTGAGGTTATCAGTCCCCTAGAACTTAGAACTACTTAAACCTAACTAACCTAAAGACATCACACACATCCATGCCCGAGGCAGGATTCGAACCTGCGACCCTAGTGGTCGCGTATTTTACATTCAATTCGCAAATTAATTTGTAAATATGGTTGCGTGCTAAACATTTATAAGACCTTTTATTTAATTTTTTTTAATATACAGATAAGAGTTACTAATTCCTACCCACCACCTTTTACACATTGCAATAATTGAATTCCTTCACGTTATAGAAGGAGTTGTCAAAGAGAGACGTTTTCAGTTTGTTTCCAAATTTTACTTTTTTGTCTGTCAGGAGTATTGTACCGTCAGCTAAGTGAGCAAAAATTTTAGTTGCTGCATTGTGCACCCCTTTTTGTGTTAAAAACAACCTTAATGGGGAGTAATGACAGCCATTTTTTTATTTTAGTGTTGTAACTATGTGCATCACTGCTCCTCTTGAACTATAGCGGATTATTTACAACAAACTTCATGAGTCTATGAAGATACTGTGGAGCTGTAGTCAGAATTCCCGTTTTCTTAAACAGATGTCTACAAGATGATCGTGGGTGAGCTCCACATATTATTACTACAGAACATTATTCAGCTAAGAAGACAAGTTTCTTCAAGATGAGTTACCCCCGAACATTATTGCGTATGACGTTAAAAATATGCAAAATTTGTCAACTTGTCTGTCTAAGACTTGTAACAATTGTAAGCTTAAATGTGACTGAACTGAGTTGTTTTAGGAGTTCCAAAATGTACTTTTTCCGGATTAAAATCACATCAATATGAACACCAAAAATGTTTGTTGTTTCCACCCATCCTAGATGCACAGAACTGAATATAATGTGTTCTTTTAAAAATTCAAAAAATATAAGTCGATGATACTCTTAAGAACGTTGTTTACCATTTCCTCTGTTTCTGTATATATGCTTGGATTGATTGGAATAGTAGTTGCATCTGCAAAACTAACTAATTTTGCTTGTTGTATACTAGATTTCAGATACTTTAGATATTTGAGGAACAACAGTGGACCTAAGACTGTGGCTTGGGAAGCCACATACGTGATTTGTCCCCGTTAAGTTCCTCGGCTATAGCGTTTGAATTACTAAGTACAACTTTTTGAATTCTTCTGGTTGGATATAACATTATCCATTGTTTGGCTATACAATCAGGCTAATAATAGTTTAATTTACCTAGAAGGCTACTGTTGTTCACACAGGCAAATCTCGTATATAGGTCGCAGAAAAAACAAAACTACACTACTATATTATTTAATGCTTGCAAAATTTGGATACTGAACATGTAAATGGCGTCCTCAGTGGAGCAACGCTGTTTCAGAACGAGAGCACTTAGCGACTTCCAACAAACTTTACACCCAGTTTCAAACCTTTACGAAACTCAAGATGAAAGAAAAAAAGTTTATTGCTCATTATATTTTCGATGTTTATACATCTACAAATCAGCATCGGCATGACGTTTTAATCGATTACTTCTTTACTACCAACTCTATCGGCAACTCAGTTTGCCGACAGTAACTATATATCACGAACTGCACGTTCAAAAATATATCATTGTACGATTCATAGTTCACCAATATGATGTCATAAATATTTAGATGGCGAGAAACTAGATTTTGCTTAAAATGGCACGCAGTAAGTCTTCAACGTCAGGCATGATGTTTTTTTTTATTACTTCTTACTAGTAAATACATTCGCTACAGACTTTGCACTCAATATCGACAAATATCACCGGACGTACCTGCAAAATTATATCACTCTATGGTATGTAGCTAAGCAGACATGAAGCCATAACCACTGAGACACATGAAAAACTACTTTTGCTTAATGTGTAGAAGAAATCTGCCAACTTTATTTGAATCCAGATTTTCATAATGAGAGCAAATGGCGATATCCAATGAACTTAAAATATAATTTCAGATCTCTTCAAAATTTTCCTCGATTACATGCTTAAAGTCTAAAATTTAATTCATTAGCCCTTTTGTGAAGTAATCATACATTTGAAACTTTTGTACATGGGGTGCAATACTTCAAATTGACGAGGGTTTTCTGACTTTTTTTATTCGATTACCTACTTCCTCTCCTCAAGATCTCTTCAAAACGGCAGGACGGTATACCATTCCTGCTTTGCCTCCCTTCACTTTCTCTGAAATAATAGAAGCTTTCAGAGAGATGATTCAATTTAATTAATTTAATTGACATTCGTGTAAGAGATGCAGACAATAGTCGTCACTTCATTTGGTGGTGGTAAACGATTCTGCTATGGCACTGTGTTCGCGCTTCGAAAAGAAATTGCTGATGTTTAGCAAAAAGTATTGTATCCGAATATTATAGATTTTTACCACCATCGATTAAAAATAGTACAGACGGGAATGTGTCTGACTGGTACTGAAGATGGACAACTTCATTGCTTGGAGACCAATAAGTGAATCATTCTTAGAATATCTCGAACAAAAATTACGACAAGATACTTTAAATAACTGGTAATGTATCACGGAGCCACTTTGTGTTTTGTTCCGAGACAAATTACGAACTGAGCATGGTATGTGTTTGGTCATTACGCCTAACGACCGTTGGTTACCAATTTTGCTGCTCCATCTGTTAAATATTTCGAAAAGTAGTGAATGAATACATATGCATTTCAAAGTTAGAATAAAGAGAAGCATTCTCTAAATCATAACAGTAGAACAGATCAAACACTAGTTTAATCTTGTTTAAAGCCAGCGGAAAAAAATATGCACACGAGCAGATACCTACGATATAACTCAATTCTGTAGCACAGGAGACAGAAGACAATTCAGAAGTGAGCAAGCGCTTAAAAAATAACGGAGGTAAAATTACATTTTGTTGTTTTAGCGAGCGAATACCGCATGTCTCTGAGTGTCCAGAGGGTTTTGGTTTGAAATACAGATCTCTGCTGTCGTTCTTGGGATATCTGCGTTTTGCAGTACCAGTTTAAACAAAATACCAGTATACGTAATTAAATGCGGACTAGAGCTGTGCCTTACCTCCAATATCAATTAGAAAAACGTCGTTGTAAATGTAATAAAAAATTGACTCCTGCGCTAGCACATAGTGCATGTAACCGAGGTAACCTAACGCTTCCATAAGCTGGAGTTGACCGTAAATAAATGAAAAACACAAGGTAAGTGTACACCGTTCTTTATATGAGCCGTGTTCCGTTGAAACGGTCGTGTACATTGAATTCACACAAACATCCTACTGAAGAAGTTGCACGGGAATAAATATTCCGAGTAACTATTCAGTACCCTGACTCTGCAAAATAATCCGCCACTGCTCGTGAGAGATGAATTTGAGACATCTTGTAGCGGCAATCAAGGCGACCAGCGGATCTGACTGAACAAGGGAAGTAGTCAGAGTGATGCCATTGCTATCTTGCACCGGCCAGTCTTGTATAAATATTACTCCTGTTCTGGCAAAGAGATTGACCCAGTTCGTAGCCATCTACCTGAAGGTTGGAGTTATGTCGATATATCCCCTACTCGTCTAGCCACCTCAATGACTGATGAGCGTCGAGTCACATCTGAGGGCATGGCCTCTTCAAGTTGCAGCACTGCCACCTGTGTGAGCACATATTGGAAGGACTGGGCATCATCATCCAGTTGGTCTCCTCGTAGGCAAGTCAGTAGGCCTGAGGAGCAGACCATCACTGGAGCATGAACTGCTGACGCCAGACTGTTCCTGTCGCCAGACTTCAGTGCTCCCTACCGCCATCCCGTCGTATGATCAGAGTGTGGGTCCAAACGACTTCTCGCATTTTGTTCAGAGCTGATAGTGTCTCGCACGCAGACTAAGGTATACTCAAGTGTCACCGGGTCACCCAGTCTCTGGAACTGCTAGCAGCCATGGCTGGAGCAGACCATACTTCAACATGTAGTGTCCCCAGTGCAGCTGCACACCTCACACTCTCGTCAGCACATTCCTAGCGTGATGCACACCTTTCTCTGTCCCATTTCTGCAAGTGACATGAGAATGAAGATAACTGTGTATCTTTGAGCAATAAATGTTTTCTTTGCTAATGTCTACAGACAGGATTTTATGCAATCACACATGCTGTTCATTTATATGACATTACAAGAGAAACTAAAATGTCGACGAATTGCACAGAAAGGACCCTCACTTCATAGTTTTAAATTACATATTTTGAGACATAATAGATATTTCACGCTTTATTGACCATATTTGAATATTATTAAGGAATTATTGCACATTTTCATAAGTCCCATGAATGTTCTACATCTACATTTATACTCGCAAGCCACCCAACGGTGAGTGGCGGAGGGCACTTTACGTGCCACTGTCATTACCTCTCTTTCCTGCTCCAGTCGCGTATGGTTAGCGGGAAGAACGACTGTCTCAAAGCCTCCGTGCGCGCTCGAATCTCTCTAATTTTACATTCGTCATCTCCTAGGGAGGTATAAGTAGGGGGAAGCAATATATTCGATACCTCATCCAGAAACGCACCCTCTCCAAACCTGGACAGCAAGCTACACCGCGATGCAGAGCGCCTCTCTTGCAGTCTACCACTGGAGTTTGCTAATAACCTCCGTAACGCTATCACGCTTACCATATAACCCTGTGACGAAACGCGCCGCTCTTCTTTGGATCATCTCTATCTCCTCCGTCAACCCGATCTGGTACGGTTCCCACACTGATGAGCAATACTCAAGTATAGGTCGAACGAGTGTTTTGTAAGCCACCTCCTTTCTTGATGGACTACATTTTCTAAGGACTCTCCCAATGAATCTAAACCTGGTACCCGCCTTAACAACAATTAATTTTATATGATCATTCCACTTCAAATCGTTCCGCTCGCATACTCCCAGATATTTTACAGAAGTAACTGCTACCATTGTTTGTTCCGCCATCATATAATCATACAATGAAGGATCCTTCTTTCTATGTATTCGCAATACGTTACATTAGTCTATGTTAAGGGTCATTTGCTACTCCTTGCACCAAGTGTCTATCCGCTGCAGATCTCTCTGCATTTCGCAACAATTTTCTAATGCTGCAACTTCTCTGTATACTACAGCATCATTCGCGAAAAGCCGCATGGAACTTCCGACACTATCTACTAGGTCATTTATATATATTGTGAAAAGCAATGGTCCCATAACACTCCCCTGTGGCATGTCAGAGGTTACTTTAACTTCTGTAGACGTCTCTCCATTGATAACAACATGCTCTTTTCTGTTTGCTAAAAACTCTTCAATCCAGCCTCACAGCTGGTCTGATATTCCGTAGGCTCTTACTTTGTTTATCAGGCGTCAGTGCGGAACTGTATCGAACGCCTTCCGGAAGTCAAGGAAAATAGCATCTACCTGGGAGCCTGTATCTAATATTCTCTGGGTCTCATGAACAAATAAAGCGAGTGGGGTCTCACACGATCGCTGTTTCCGGAATCCATATTGATTCCTACAGATTAGATTCTGGGTTTCCAGAAACGACACGATACGTGAGCAAAAAACATGTTCTGACATTCTACAACAGATCGACGTCAGAGATATAGGTCTACAGTTTTGCGCATCTGCTCGACAACCCTTCTTGAAGACTGGGACTACCTGTGCTCTTTTCCAATCATTTGGAACCTTCCGTTCCTCTAGAGACTTGCGGTACACAGCTGTTAGTTACATAGCAATAAATAAATAAATAAGTTTTATAATTTTGTTCCTCAAACCGTCGTAAATTCCATTACACTCAAAGCTAAACTGCGGAAGTTCAACGCGGACGACAACGACTCTTATAAATGCGCTAACCTGTGCACAAATTTCTAACAAACAATTAAATTTTGTATTTTGCTTATCTTTGCTATACTATATTATTATTTTCATATTTCACTAATTTTGATTGCATATTTATGTACGTATTTCCTAATATGATATAAAATCCGGGCTTTATTAATGACGTTTCACTGCCCGTGCAGGCATCTGGCAGGCCGTCACATAACAAGTGACTACTCACCGAAGTCCAGGTGTTGTGAACCAGCTAGATCCTGACCGCCACGACTTACTGTCAGCACCTAACATAGGGTCCAACGCCACAGGCCGCTATACTTTAAAAAGACGTTTATTAGCGTTTCTTTGTAACTGCGCAATGTAGGTAGAAGGAAAAGCATTTCCACTCTGCACATAACGAAACATTACACGGAGGGTTTCTCATCCAGTAATATAGTTTGAATGTTGGCTGTTTGTGACAAGGCAAAACGACTTCCACAATTAATCGAAATTCGACAGCGGCAGAATCGCGCCCTATCGATGCTGGCTTATGTGTCCAAGATATTACTATTCGCTTTTCACGGGGTTGCACGATTTTCATGACAATACGTAATTTAAAGATTGAAGAAGGCAGTACGTACTACTGTATAAGATCTCCAAGGCCCCAAGCGTCTAGCGCCCGAGAGAGCAGACATGTTGCCGTGCGGGATTTTACAGCTGCATCACGCACATTGAGTCAAGAAATGGACTTGTTTCCACCAAAAAAATTACACTTCTACAGTGCAACGACATCTGCAGTGCCATGGAAAGTAAGCACACGTGCAACTGATGCGGCTTTCTTCCACGTGGCAGCAGAGACGCGCGCCAGTAACGGCGCATCTTAGACAATATCGGACATCGGGAAGTAGCGTAACGTCCTCTATCGAGACGACTACCGCATCTGCGTACGGCATCATGGTGGATGTATCCGTTAGTAGAGGCTCTGTGGAGGCCAATTGCTGCTAGATTTCATTTGTGGTCGTCACGTTTTCGAGCTGTTAAGGCCAGAGGTGGTGCGACATTTTCGAGATCTCGGAAACCCTATAGTTCAAGAACATGATGCAAGATGACATGTTTTCCATCCATCCTCAACTAATGCGTTGGACAATAATAATGAAACACCGCGAGAAATGCACGTTTGAACACAAATGCAGATGTCTAGTGGTTAGCGGTGCTGCCTCTGGGTCACAGGGTCCCGGGCTCGATTCCCGGCCGCGTCGGGGATCTTGTCTGCCCAGGTATGGCTGTGTTGTCCTCATCGCTGCATTATTAATCATGATACAGCGAGACTGGAAAGTGAAATGATTTGGAATTTATACAGGCGCTGATAACCACGAGCGCCTCGCACTCCGAAATTATCATCATCATAAATGCAGATGCTAGCTAAGCTCGCAAGTTGCGCTGTTGTATTTGACCATAAATAGCATATATCTAATATTCTCAATACGTTTCAAGGGTTCATAGTAGTTAGAACAGTATTCTGTGTAGTTGTGGGTGCATTATATCGCAGTTAAATGACTTGGAACATGAGCAAATTGTTGGTGATCGTGTGGTGGGTGATTCTTTAACGAATGTAGCCGAAGTGTTTGGTGTTTCAAGAGGCAACATATAGAAGGTTTATACTGCATACAGGAAAAGTGGGAAAACATCATACGATAAGTCAGAACGTTGAAGAAAGTATATGGTGAACGAACGTGACGGACGGTAATTGAAGAGGATTGTGACGTAAAATAAGAAGATGGCAGCTGTAAATGTCACAGCAGAACTGAAAATCACACTCGCGAACCCTATCAGCGTCAAATCAACACTAAGGGAGCTCAATAAGCAGTTAGCTGAAAGATGACGTGAATTCCAAATCAACACATCAGTGATACAAATCCCCGTAAGAGGAAAAGTTGGTACAGAAGACATAAAACCTTGACCATGGAATAACTGGAAGAATGTTTCTTGGTTGATGAGTCTTGTGCCACAATCTTTCCAACTTGTAGCCAAGTTTAGGTCCCAAGAGCGAAACGTCGTCTGTATATGGTGCTAATTCGGACAGTCTTACCGCAGTATTCCATGAGACACACTGTTACTCGAGAAGGTCGCGGTTTGTGTGACCATTTTGGTTGTCAAGTCCATCCCATGGTACAATATCTGGTCCCCAATGGTGATGCTGCGTTTCGATCTAACAGTGCCACTGTTCAAAGTTCACATCGTCTTGGACTGATTTTGTGTGTACTATGATAAATTTCCACATCTCCCTTGGCAATAACAGTCACCAGATCTCAATATTATTGATCCTTGGTGGCCTGATATTGAGAGACAGTTGTGTAATCGGTATCCACCTCCATCGTCGTTAACTGAACTTGCAGCTGTTTTGCGGGATGAATGGCATAAGACTCCCTTGTAAACCATGTAGAACCTTTACTTATCCATTCCTACACGACTGAAACGTTTTGTATACCAGGGGTTTCCTGTATTGCATTAGGCGTTGTAATGTGTTGTGTTTTCGGTGTTTCCAATTTTTTTTCAGTGCCATGGACTCAGAATGGACCATGTTAGGCTGCTGCTCTGGCCAATGTGGTCTCTCAAGCACTCACGCACTGAAGACATCAGTCATGGTTTTCGGGGAGACTGGCACTCAGCCACTCGCACTCTACTACCATTGATGAACTCTGTCATAGATATGACGGAGCATAGAGAAACGTATCTTTATCTGTCGTCGAACCATAGTTCGACTCCGTGCCCAACCGGGTTAGAGGCTACGAAGATGGCCGGCATAGGTGGCCGAGCGGTTTAGGGCGCTTCAGTCTGGAACTGCGCGACCGCTACGATCCCAGGTTCGAATCCTGCCTCGGCCATGGATGTGGCTGATGTCCTTAGGTTAGTTACGTTTAAGTAATTCTAAGTTCTAGGGTACTGATGACCTCAGATGTTAACTCCCATAGTGCTCAGAGCCATTTGAACCATTTTTGAGCTATGATGATTTCAGACGCAACAGTTTTGCTTACTTAACTTCGAGTCCAGTGTACCCCAAAAACATCTACAAATTTATTCCCGTATTCTTTTGATTGTAATGCACATGCAACATAGCTAAAATGTATCTATTTGCTGTATTCCCTCGTGTTGCTATTTTATGCAACAGCAGTGGACTTCTGTGACTTTGATACTCTAATAGTCAGCTTATTCAAGTTAAAGTGTCAGTGCCAGCAGTTTTTTAAGGTCTGAAGTCAAATATGTAACAAATATCTCTATAGCATCGTCAGTTCTATGGATGTAGCGTAAATGAATTTAGACGATATTTTCACTGATATCAGAAGTTCGTTAACTGTTCTTGTTAGTTTCAGCAAAGTATATCTTTCTAGCAATAACATTTCACGTATAGGCCACAGAGTAAAGTACTCAACTCCTTACCGTGATCTGATATACTGAAGATTTTGTTTCAACAGAAACGAGTGTAAGGGTTATCATAATTAACGACATAATTTATCAGATCTCTAATAAATAAACATTCGATGACAAAAAGACAAAGAAAAGACGAACCGCGAAGGAATTATCCGAATATAACGGAAATCAGTAGATAACATGTAAAGACAAACAAATGATTGGGTAATTCATTCGAAAGGAAGAGCTTCAGAAATTGACCAAGTCAATAACGTGTTGGTCTATCTCTGGTCATTATGCTTGAAGTGATTCGACTAGGCACTGATTGATAACTTTGTCGGATGTCTTATTCAAGGATATCGTGCCAAATTCTTTCCAACTGACGAATTAGATCGTCAAAATACCGAGCCACGAAAACAAGGAGCAGAAACTCTCTCCGTATGCGGACGGGTATTATCTTGCTGAAATGTTAAGCTCAGGACGGCTTGCCAGGAAGGGCAACAAAACGAGGCGTTGAATATCGTCCCCATATCGCTGTGCAGTAAGGGTGTTGCAGATGACAACCAGACGTGTCCTGCTATTAAATGAAATGGCATCCCGGACCAGAAGTCCTGGTTGTTGTACGGCGCAAAACAGTCAGGGTGGTATACCTTCACTATCCGGGGCGTCTCCAGACACTTCTACGGCCTGAAACATCATTGAGTGGAGTATAATCGTATTCAGTGATGAGCACCGCTTCCAACTGAGCCACGATGACCAGTAAAGGCGTGTTCGGAGACACACCAGACAGTGGTGGGTAACCAACCTGACTGTCGCTCGCCATACTGCCCTACAGCCAGGAGTGATGACATGGGGTGCCAGTTCATTTCACAGCAGGATCCTGTGGTTGACATCAGTGGCATCCTTACAGCACAACAGTAAGCTGACGATATTCTGCACTGCGTTTTGTTGCCATTTATGGCAAGCCTTCCCGGGTTGCTTTTGAGTAAGATATTAGCCGACCATACTCGGAGAGAGTTTCTACTGCCTGTCTTCGTGCTTGTCAAACCCTATCTTGTCCAGCAAGCTCACCGTGTCTCTCCCCAGTTGAGAGCGTTTGGAGTAGGACTGTCCGGCCAGCTAGGTATTTTGACGATCTGACGCGCCAGTTGGAAACAATTTGGCACTATATCCCTGAAAAGTACATCCGACAACACTATTAATCCATGACAAGCCGTGAAACTACTTACATAAGGACCAGAGGCGGACAGTCGCGTTACTAAATTGCTCAATTTGTGAGAATTTTTCTTTAGAATAAACCATCCAATTCTTCTGAAATTGTGATCATCTGTTTGTCTGTATACGTACGCCATATCAAACCGTTTTCCGTCCCATTCAGATAATTCCTTCATGATGCGTCGTTTCTTCAGTCTTAGGGCGTATACACTGACGGGAAAGAATCGCAACACTAAGGAGTTACACGACAAAAACGAAAGCTTGTAGGCCTGTTTCTACATTTTAAGAAGATGTGTATTCAGACTTTGCACCGCTCACATAAGCGTTGCGCTAGTAGCACCACTATGAGGGTGCATATCAGGTTTACTTTAAATACACACTCTAACGGTCTTGAGCGTTATTTATCTTTCGAACTGGACGTGGTGACCTGATGTTTGTCAAGAATTCCTCTAGGGAGAAATTTTTTGGAAATTTGTGATAAGGACCAAACTGCTGAGGCATCGGACCCTAGGCTTACACCCTACTTAACCTAACTTCAACTAACTTACGCGGAGGACAACACACACACCCACACCCGAGGGAGGACTCGAACCTCCGACTGGGGAGCCGCGCGAACCACGACAAGACGCCTCAGACCGCGCGGCTACCCCGCGCGTCTCTTTGAGGAGACAAAGACGCCATTATCAACACCTCACTGAGTTTGAATGGTCTCTTGTATTATGGCTACCAGGAGGTGGATATTCCTTCTGCGATATTGTAGCAGGACCTCAGACACTGTACGTGACTGCTGGCAGCAGTGCTCACGACAATATAAAGTCGCCAGGAGACTGAGCGCTGGAATATCACATGGCACTACCGAGAAGGAAGACCGTCGTGTTCGGCGTATGACTCCGGAGCATCGTGCATCTGCAGCAGAATCTGAGCAGCAGTTGTCACCACACTGTCACAACGAACTGTTGAAAATAGATTACTTCTGGAACGGGTCCGAGTCAGACGCCCTGTACTCCCAAACCAACGACGTTTCCGACTTCTCTGGTGTCAAGCGAGAGCTCATTAGAGGGTAAGGTGGAGGTCTATTGGTTGTGTTTTCCGATGGGAGCTGGTTCTGCTTCAATGACAGTGACGGTCTGCTTGTTCGACACATTGGACCTACATATGGAGTTACAGTCTGGGGTGACATTTCATATGACAGCATGAGCACACTCGTGATCAACCCACGCACCCTGTCTGTCATTCTGTACGTCAGTCTGGTGATTCGATCTGCAGTGTTGCCATTCATAAACACCATTGTAGGGGATGTTTCCCAACAGGGTAACGTTTGCCTACATACTGCTGTTGTAACCAAACATGCTGTACAGAGAGTCCATATGTTTCTTCAGTCTCCCTATCACCACATCTCTCTTAAGTCGAGTATATGTGGCATATCGTCAGACGACAACTCTAGAGTCATCCACAATATGCATTAACTGTCCCCATATTGTCCAACCAAGTGCAACAGGCATGCATCTCCATCCCACAAACTGACATCCCGTACCTGTAGAGGGCAGTGCTTGAATGTCTTCAGTCTGGTGATTCGATCTGCAGTGTCGCCATTCATAAACACCATTGTAGGGGATGTTTCCCAACAGGGTAACGTTTGCCTACATACTGCTTTTGTAACCAAACATGCTGTACAGAGAGTCCATATGTTTCTTCAGTCTCCCTATCACCACATCTCTCTTAAGTCGAGTACATATGGCATATCGTCAGACGACAACTCTAGAGTCATCCACAATATGCATTAACTCTCCCCATATTGTCCAACCAACTGCAACAGGCATGCATCTCCATCCCACAAACTGACATCCCGTACCTGTAGAGGGCAGTGCTTGAATGTCTTCATGCTTGAACTCAACATACTAGCGGCTACACCGGTAATCTATCTACCAACATTTTATATTATTTTTGGAATGGTTTATTTCGCGCTTACTTCAATCTGTGATCATGCAGTGTTAAACGTTTAAATATGTTACCTATAGAAATTTATTCCCTAAATTTCAGTACTCTGTGTGAATTATTTTTGGCGTTGTGGTGGTTTTTTCCTGTCAGTGTATATAGTGACGCTAGCTGCCCAGAAGATGTTAGTTTTCCTTGTTTATTGCTGCACGAGCATTTGCCACACATGTACCAATCATCACAGCATTTTTACAATATTGGTTTCATAGCACATGCCAGAGACGTTTGCTGATAACATTTATGTAATTATCTCATTATATAACAGTTTTAATCAGGGTATTAATATGCTGATTCTGTATAGGAAATAAAATACTCTCGGATTTAGTCAAGACAAGGCCTGATTTAGTGGGGCCATAGTGTAAATTTATTTGTTACCTCGAAAATAGTTAAACCATTAAATTTTCTGTGTTTTTGCAGGTTCGTGTCTGCAGTCCTGGGCAGTCACCACATAACCATACGGCGGTACGCGGCAAGAGGAACCAAAAAGAATGACGCACCCATTGATGCAGTGGAGTATCGTACGGTAATTCATTTTTCTACATCTGTAGGGATACATCTCCACGACACCTTTTGCTGTGTTGGTGGAACTGTACGGCACAGTGTAGCATCATTTGACAGAGTGGTTAGGTGGCGCTGAGACTCCCAGTGTGGTCAGACAGGTGCAAGACCTTCGTTTTGGTGTGCCATGATGTTTTCTTATCTGAATATGCTCTTAAATTTCGATTTGACACAGGAGCATACTGCCGAAACCTGCTGACAAGTCCACAGGAGGCTGTCAAGATGAAGCGGCGCGGAAATCTGGGCTAGGGAACGTTTCTGGTCCACGACAACACCTTTGCTCGTTTTCCATACGACACAGTTAAGGATACTGTTTCTTTGGAATCAAAAATTTTTCCTTACTCCAGAATTTCAGAAGCAAAAGAGACATCGAGAGTTCTTATGTTTTGTGTACCATAAGCTCGATCGTTGTGCTGGTGAAAGCATATCCCCTCGGACTGCTTCCCTTGACTTCGTCTTCATAGCCTCTTGTGAAGTCACACGTGAGTTGAGTAGTATGTGCCTCTGATGATTTGCTCTTTTCCACCACAATCTCCTAGCACTGCACGGCGTCTCATCCGAAGAAGCACCCATCATCATTTTTCCCGATTTCTGTTGGTACCGCCAGTATTGCAGATCTCCGATCACCAGGCCTTCCACTCCTCCTGCGATTTTCTGGTCTTTGCAGAGAGAGGGTGTACCCTGTTGTTCTTCATCATTCGCACTTTTCTGAACACACTAGGAGCGTGTAAGCCTCCAAAAAATGTCTCACAAGGTGGTGCAGTTTTGCCGTCCAGTTCCATCAACTTTGCACTATTGGTTGCATCGTTGTTCTTCACTAAACGCAGAAAATGAATTAGCGCCGATACTGCACTTAATCAACTGGCTACGAAATTTGGTTTTGGCTTCTCTGCTGGTTTCCTATGGTATTGTATCGCGTGGATTTCAGTGTGTATCACGTTTGCAAGTACGCATATGCAAAAAATATAGAATTAGAGAGGAGCTCAGCAGAGACACTTCTGTGTGAACTTAGGATAGCTGTTGGAAGCCTTCAGTCCGGAACCGCGTGACTGCTACGGTCGCATGTTCGAATCCTGCCTCGGGCATAGATGTCTGTGATGTCCTTAGGTCAGTTAGGTTTAAGTAATTCTAAGTTCTAGTGGACTGATGACCCAAGATGTTAAGTCGCATAGTGCTTAGAGCCATTTGAACCATTTTGTTGGGAGTCTGTGAAAAGATTTTGACGCTATTACAATATTATTAGAGTTCAATCATTAATTCACAAATTTTACAAGTCGTCGTTCTTCCGCACCAGTCTCGGCTGTTGCTCATTCAGATGCATGTTGGATTTTAGCTGACATCTGTCCAGAAATCTCAGTGGTTCCACGTCCACGATAAGATGTTAGAGTCCCTGGTGCTGCGGCAGGTTGTCGGCTGGCAGGGTTGGCCATTGCCGAGCATGAAGTGATCTCTCACTGCCTGTACACGGTCCCACTCTGAATTCTATGATGAGACTTGATGACCCATTTACAATGTACCTATCTTGGTAGTAGTGTGGTCAGTTGATACCCTCTCTACCACCTGGTAGCTTTCAGTGCCTGGATGTGCCTGAGTGTTCAGCAGGAAAAAGGAAAATAGTAGATGATGAGCACCAGGAAATTGACGAGGTGAAGACCATCTGCTCGAGGACATCATCAGCTAGTTCATAAACTTTGCTGGAGCGTCTAGGCCAAATATTCACTACAGTGTGGTAATCATGGAATCGAGTGCGCTTACTGTGAATGCCATCAACCCCAATAAGAAACTCATAACGTCATAACGAGAGGTTGAACACCGGAGTATTTAAAGGCGGCTTGCATGAGGCTATGATGTGAAGTCCCGAGCACCTGAAAAAAAGCACAGGTGACGCCTGTATAAAAGAAGTGTAGAAGAACGGATCCTCAAAATTACAGACCAATATCCTCAACACCGGTTTGTTGCAGGATTCTCGAACATATTCTCAGTTCGAATCTAATGAATTTTCTGTGAGATAGAGAAGTTGCTGTCCATGCATCAGCACGGCTTTAGAAAGCATCGCTCCTGCGAAACGCAATTCGCCTTTTTTTTCACATGATATCTTACGAACCATGGATGAATGGTATCGCCGGCCTGTGTGGCCGAGCGGTTCTAGGCGCTACAGTCTGAAACCGCGCGACCACTACGGTCGCAGGTTAGAATCCTGCCTCGGGCATGGATGTGTGTGATGTCCTTAGGTTAGTTAGGTTTAAGTAGTTCTACGTTCTAAGGGACTGATGACCTCAGATGTTAAGTTCCATAGTGCGCAGAGCCATTTTGAATGATATCAGACGGATGCCATATTGCTTGACTTCCGGAAAGCGTTTGACTCGGTGCCCCACTACAAACTCCTAAGTAAGGGACGAGCATATGGGATTGGTTCCCAAGTATGTGAGTAGCTCGAAGACTTCTTAAGTAATAGAACCCAGTACGTTGTTCTCCATGGTTGGTGTTGTTCGGAGGTGAGGGTATCATCTGGAGTGCCCCAGGGAAGTGTGGTAGGTCTGCTGTCGTTTTCTATCTATATAAATGATCTTTCGGATAGGGTGGATAGCAATGTGCGGCTGTTTGCTGATGATGCTGTGGTGTGAGGTAAGGGGTCGTCGTTTAGTAACTGTAGGAGGATACAAGATGACTTGGACAGGATTTGTGATTGGTGTATAGAATCGCATCTAAATCTAAATATAGATAAATGTAAATTAATGCACATGAATACAAAAAGAATCCCGTAATGTGTGAATACTCCATTAGTAGTGTAGTGCTTGACACAGTCACGTCGATTAAATATTTGGGCGTAACATTACAGAGCGATACGAAGTGGGACAAGCATGTAATGGCAGTTGTGGGGAAGGCGAATGGTCGTCTTCTGTTCTTTGCTATAATTTTGGGAAGATGTGCGTCATCTGTAAAGGAGACCGCATATAAAACACTAATTCGACCTATTCTTGAGTGCTGCTCGAGCGTTTGGGATCCCTATCAGGTCGCACTGAGGGAGGACATGGAAGCAATTCACAGGCGGGGTGCGAGATTTGTTACTGGTAGGTTTGATCATCACGCGAGTGTTACGGAAATGCTTCAGGAACTCGGGTGGGAGTCTTTACAGGAAAGGAGGCGTTCTTTTCGTGAATCGCTACTGAGGAAATTTAGAGAACCAGCATTTGAGGCTGATTGCAGTACAATTTTACTGCCTCCAACTTATGTTTCGCGGAAGGACCACAAAGATAATATAAGAGAGATTAGGGCTCATACAGACGCATATTTTCCCTCGTTCTGCTTGGGAAAGAAGCAGGGAGAGAAGATGATAGTTGTGGTACGAGGTACCCTCCGCCACGCACCGTATTGTGGATTGGGGAGTATGTATGTAGATAGAGACTTAAATGTAAAAGCTCGGTTTGCGATTGCTCCATATCTCGTCAACGGGGACAGATGAAAATGTGTTCCACGACCGGGACTCGAACCCGGGATCTCCTGCTTACATGGCAGACGCTCTAACGATTTTTTTTTAAGTTCATTTTGTTCGTTTTTGTTCGTTGTATCTGCTCGGCGCGGACGTCCGAAGACACCCC
Organism: Schistocerca gregaria; assembly: GCF_023897955.1. Taxonomy (NCBI): domain Eukaryota; kingdom Metazoa; phylum Arthropoda; class Insecta; order Orthoptera; family Acrididae; genus Schistocerca; species Schistocerca gregaria. The sequence goes on from NC_064922.1 coordinate 290,198,473, forward strand.
TTTCAGTTTGTTATTGATCCGTTAACTCAGTTTTTTTTTATTACAGAGAGCATCTAACCCTCTGACCGAACGCGCTGAGTTACCGCGCCAGCTAATCTGAGCCACCGAGGACACAGAAGATAGCGAGACTACAGGGATTTATCTCTGGCACGCCTCCCGCGAAACCCACACTCTCAACGTATTGTCCCTCACTACATTCGTAGTGCCCCCGCCCATTATACTCATTACTCGCGGCGCGTTGCCGATTCCCTCAAGAGTTCGGGCACTGTTTGTGCGTTCGCACAGAAGAAGATGGTCAAGTGGACGGTGACCCTTAATTATGTCGGACATGTCCGAAAGGACAGGTACCATCTTAGTATATTTTTTATTATTTATTTTGAGCTTTCCTCAGAACAGAGGCTTCTCTCCAACATAATAATTTACTTGGAAATTACAATACAAGCAATAAACGTTCTTAAACTATATTTTAAAAATTGTCCTCCAGGTGTTTCGATCTTATGTGTCCTCTTCCTCTGCGCCCATTCTCCTCATTGTGTGCTGTGCATTTTGGAGCCAGGTGGTCATTGCTCGTCCTCTTCTTCTTCTCCCCTCCGGTTCCCCCTCTAGTATCAATTTTGGTATTCTGGTTTTCTCCATTCGTCGTACATACCCGTACCACAGGAATTTCTTCCTATCCATAACGTCATATATTCTTTCTTTTATTTCCACTCTCCTTATTATTTCGGTGTTCCTTATCTTTTCATTTCTGGAGATTCTTGCCATTCTTCTCCAGAAGTCCATCTCTGGAGCTTGTAATTTTTTAATGTGCTTCATGTTGATTGTCCACGTCTCCGTTCCATACAGAACTACACTCTCTAATATGGATTTGTATATTAATTTTTTAGTTCTGCTCATTACATTCCTGCTCCATAAGACTGAGTTAAGCATCCCAATGACCCTCCGTCCGCTACTAATTCTTTTATTGATTTCTGACTCTGATTTTCCCTCGATTTCTAAAATGGATCCCAAATAACAAAAAGTGTTTATCTTTTTGATTTTCTTTCCTTCAATGTATAGCTCATCTGAATCATTAGTCATGTATTCTGTTTTTTGGTAATTTATCTTCAAACCCCAAGTTTTGTATGCTACTTCTAGTTATTGCACATATATTTAGCATCCTCCCCATCTTGTGCTACGACTACTTGATCATGAGCAAACAATAAATGATGCAGGTAAACTCCATCTCATATTTCTAGTCCCATGCCGGCCGCGGTGGCTGAGCGGTTCTATTCGCTCCAGTCCGGAGCCGCGCTGCTGCTACGGTCGCAGGTTCGAATCCTGCCTCGGGCGTGGGTGTGTGTGATGTCCTTAGGTTAGTTAGGTTTAAGTAGTTCTAAGTTCTAGGGGACTGATGACCACAGCAGTTGAGTCCCATAGTGCTCAGAGCCATTTGGACCATTTTTCTAATCCCATACTGTTACATTTACGAGACCATGTTCTAAGGGTAATACCTATATAAATTTTAAATAATGATGGGACAGCCCTGCAAAAGGCCTTTGCTTGTTCTAAATTTCTGTGAAAGTTTATTACCAACTTTCACTTGCCAAATGTTATCTTTATACATCTGTTGTATTATTTTAATCAAGGAAGTGTTTATGTTTGCCATATGTAGTGCTCTCCAAAGTAATTTCCATGGAATAGTATCATACGCTTTTTCTAGATCTATGAAAATTAATCCTATATTTTTTGATTTTTCCCTATGTTTCTCTAAAATCTGTCGTAATGTGAAAATCTTAGTACATAAGTAATAAGTAAGTCTTTTATACATTACAGCCTGGTTAGGCTTCGTCGTGCTACCCCAGTGCTATATCGACTTTGCAGGAAATTACTTCATCTGGGAAGCAAATAGTGACATTCGCTGTACCGCGCTGAGTTGGAAGAGAGCAACGTAAACAAGCCAAAATGACCAGTCAGTGAGGAAACTAGCCTGTATCCTTACAGACAGAAGCTCAAAGCGGGCGAGTTTCCCTCGGGCATTGGACCTAGCAACAGCTCGTTTATTTCCTCCTGCTGACCGCAACCCGCCCTCCGGCGCTAGCGCAGATGCGAGGCGGTTGATTACAAAAGGCGGCAGGGGCAGAGCTGCCGCGGCCCGCCTTTATCTAGCCCAGCGCGAGTCCAACAATGCCCAGACCTAGCCCCAACCGCAGGCACGCGACACGAAATGTCAGGGGTCGCGCGCGCGCTCGATACCACGGCGACGGGTCTCCGCTACGAGCTGCGAGCTGCCAGCGGCCAGACTCGGCGCCATCGGCCCGTGAGCAGCCATTCACCGAGACTCGTCAGCTGTGGAGCGCCGGGAGCCGGCAGCCTCACCATTCCACATATCGGCGACACAACAGATATCCTCAAGCTTCCCTGAGCACGGTTAATGTCGCACCTGTAGGAGACAGGCGACGTATCACTAACTCTGCGTTATACGTGTCAATCATCAGACTAAAAAAACTCACCGTATGTGATGCCGAAACAGTGGACGATTTACCCTGGCTGTTTCCTGGTGGACCCTCCTGGATCAAATTCCTCTCTGCCATCTTTCTTTAAACACATGCATATTCAAATACAGAAACATGTAAACATGCAGGCGCTGGGGTCGGCAACACCTATGTAAGACAACAAGTTCAAATGGTTCAAAAGCCTCTGAGCACTATGGGACTTAACATATATATAAATTACCTGGGTGACAATCTGAGCAGTTCTCTGAGGTTGTTCGCAGATGATGCTGTAATTTACCGTCTAGTAAGGTCATCCGAAGACCAGTATCAGTTGCAAAGCGATTTAGAAAAGATTGCTGTATGGTGTGTCAGGCGGCAGTTGACGCTAAACAACGAAAAGTGTGAGGTGATCCACATGAGTTCCAAAAGAAATTAATTGGAATTCGATTACTCGATAAATAGTACAGCTCTCAAGGCTGTCAATTCAACTAAGTACCTGGGTGTTAAAATTACGAACAACTTCAGTTGGAAAGAACACATAGATAATATTGTGGGGAAGCGAACCAAAGGTTGCGTTTCATTGGCAGGACACTTAGAAGATGCAACAAGTTCACTAAAGCGACAGCTTACATTACACTCGTTCGTCCTCTGTTAGAATATTGCTGCGCGGTGTGGGATCCTTACCAGGTAAGATTCACGGAGGACATCCAAAGAATGCAAAAAAGGGCAGCTCGTTTTGTATTATAACGTAATACGGGAGAGAGTGTCGCAGATATTATACGCGAGTTGGGATGGAAGTCATTAAAGCAAAGATGTTTTTCGTCGCAGCGAGATCTATTTACGAAATTTCCGTCACCAATTTTCTCTTCCGAATGCGAAAATATTTTGTTGAGCTCCACCTACATAGGTAGGAATGATCATCAAATTAAATAAGAGACATAAGAGCTCGAACAGAAAGGTTTAGGTGTTCGTTTTTCCCGCGCGCTGTTCGGGAGTGGAATGGTTGGGAGATAGTATGATTGTGGTTCGATGAACCCTCTACCAAGCACTTAAATGTGAATTGCAGAGTAATAATGTAGATGTAGATGACGTCATCAGTTCCCTAGAACTTAGAACTACTTAAACCTAACTAACCTAAACATCACACACATCCATGACCGATGCAGGATTAGAACCTGCGACCGTAGTGGTCTCGCAATTTCAGACTCCGGCCGGCTAATACAACAAGTGTCTGGCGCAGTTGGTTGGGTGGTTGTTTGGGGAAGGAGACCAGACAGCGTAGTCATCGGTCTCATCGGATTAGGGAAGGATGGGGAAGGAAGTCGGCCGTGCCCGTTCAGAAAAACCATCCCGGTATTTGCCTGGAGTGATTTAGGGAAATCACGGAAAACCTAAATCAGGATGGCCGGACGATGGATTGAACCGTCGTCCTCACGAATGCGAGTCCAGTGTCTAACCACTGTGCCACCTCGCTCGGTCTGGCGCAGTTGTTAGATGAGCTGCTGCTGCTGCAAAGCCACGTTAGCAAGTGAGTTTGAATGTGGTGTTATAGTTGGCGCACGAATGATGGGATACAGCATCTCCGAGGAAGCGATGAAGTGGGGATTTTCCCCTACGACCATTTCACGAGTGTGCTGTAAATATCAGGAATCCGGTTAAACATCAAATGGCCGACATCGCTGCTGCCGGAAAAACATCCTGCAAGAACGGGACCAACGAAGACTGAAGAGAATCATTTAACTTGACAGAAGGGCAACCCTTCCGCATATCGGCGCAGATTTCAAGGCTGGGCGATCAACATGTGTCAGCGTACTAATCGTTCCATGAAACATCATTGATATGGGCTTTCGGAGCCGAAGGCCCACTCATGTACACCTAAGGACTACATGACACAAAGCTTTACGCCTCACCTGGGCACGTTAACACTGACATTGGAATGTCGATGACTGGAAACATGTTGCCTGGTCTGACGAGTCTCGTTTCAGATTGTATCGACCGAATGGATTTGTACGTATACGGAAACAACCACAGGAATCCATGGACCCTGAATGGCAGGGAACTTTTCAAGCTCTTGGACGCTCTGTAATGTTGTGGGAGGTGTGCAGCTGGAGTGATATGGGAGCCCTGATACTTCTAAATACAACTCTGACAGGTGGCACATTCGTGAGGATCCTGCCTTATGACCTGCTTCCATTCATATCCATTGTGGGTTCCGTCAGACTTGGTAAATTTCAGCAGGACAGTGCGACAACCCACATGTCCAGAGTGGCCCCAGGAATACTCTTCCGAGTTAAAAAAGTTTCGCTGGCCGCCAAACTCCCCAGACATGACAATTATTGAGCATATCTAGGATGCCATGCAACCAAGCTGTTACGAAGAGATCTCCACCCCATCGGACCCTTAAGGGTTTATGGACAGCCCTTCACGATTCATGGTGTCAGTTCCCTCCAATACTACTTCAGACATTGGCCGAGTTCATGCCACGTCGTGTTGCTTCACTCTGAGTGCTCGCGGGGACCCTACATGATATGAGGCAGGTGTAGTAGTTTCTTTGGCTCTTCTGTGTAGCAGTTTCAGTATATACACTGCTGGAAAAAAGTCCAACACCCTTAATGACTTTGTCCAGTGGCACCAGGGTATAATATGTGCATGCTGAGGTGCTTTAGTGTCACGGATATTGACAATCAGATAGCCCTCAGTAAGCGTGTCTGCGCACCCTCTGTTTTGACTCTGCAGGCAGTAACTCTGTTGGGCTTACTGGTGAACAGCGTTTGTAACATTAATTCTTGGATACAACCATGGCACAGCGACGAGTAAATTCTCTTGTTGAACTATATGCGTTTTGCTAACAACTCCAAATGCAAATGGTCAAGTGCAATAGCATATGTGAATGACATACTGGTTCTGATGGCTGAGGGCTCAAGGGTCAGGCTGGAAAGAGAAGCGGTGTGATGCGCGTGCATCGACCCAGAAGTGCTCGGGTAATAAATTAAAAATCGCAGCAAATAAGGCTATCTATCTTCTGACCAAAAACAGACTCTCCCACTCGAAGAATCCTAATCTGAGAGCTGGAAGAGCTCCGGTGCAGACCAGTGCGGTATGTTGAATATGTGGGCTTATTCTTTGGTGAGTGGGTAACTGTCACACATATTAACCGGATATGTCATAAAGTTGTCAAAGCCGTGCAGCTACTGACAAAACTGGGATCCTTTAATTTTAAAATATCTTCGCAACTACTTAAACTACTTCATATTGCAATCCTCACTGCTATAGCACGAATTGCATACAGTGTCTGGGGTCACAGACTGCGATACATTCGATATAAAGCAAATCCTAAGATGAACATCGAACAGTGTGCTTCTGAGACTCACAGAAATGTTTGTGAAAACACTGGCGCACGCGCTATTAGACACACTAGGCGTGCGCCCAATAGATATTACTGACAGCTACAAGAGTTTTCTTCACTGGCTTCAGAAAGGGTAATCTTCCGAAAGTGAGAGAATTTACGGGTCAGGATATAACAGCCTAACTATAGCTAAATTTATGGCAAAGAGACTGGGACAATGTCGTATGAGGTCACAGAGTATATGACAGATTTACAGACATGAAGGAGACGAAGGTTATAAGCCGTGTAAATCCGCACAGTTGCATGATTCGCTGCCTGACAGGCTATGGAGCATACCCTGAACATTTATACACTGTGTCCCAGAAATGCTGCGACACATTTCGAGATGCTGTTAGAGGGTGTCTTGAGGAACAAATAGAGAGTAGGAACCCGTGTCCGGGTATGTCATCTAACTGCGCTACAGAGGGTCTAAGTTATAGGTCAGTGGTCGCCAAAGGTTTTTGATGAAGAGCCAATACTGACATTGCTGTGTAGCATCTCGGGCCGCATGTGTACCGATCTTATTATTGGTTGGTAAACTACATAATTTAGTATGCCTTAGCTCCCAACAGAACAGCTGTAGTAAGGGCGCGATTAGTTGACCTCCGGACTCCCAGTGATGACCATTAAAATTCGGCATCGTTTTGGAACACATCGAGTCGACTGTCCTCTACTTCAGATTGCTGCCTCCGTAAGCAACCCTAAAGTTGTGACACTTTAACTGCCCGACAAAGTGTTGTTGCGTTGTCGGTGTGAGGGGATAATTAATTGATTAATAATAGTATTTGTATTTTTGTTCAACCACGCTATTGAATTTGAGACATAACTAGAGCAGGTTGATAAAAGATTTAAATCTTCTACTCACTGCGTTGTGTTACAACCGCCTTAATTAATTTAATGCTCCTAACTGCGAATAACGACCGTCTGTACATTCACGAATGCATGTTACTACCGTGTCAAAAATTGTACTATAGCAGCTGACCGGTACGGCTCACGCACGACCGTGTGTTGCCGGCCGGTGTGGCCGTTCGGTTCCAGGCGCTTCAGTCTGGAACAGCCGCAGGTTCGAATCCTGCCTCGGGCACGAATGTGTGTGATGTCCTTAGGTTAGTTAGGTTTAAGTAGTCCTAAGTTGTAGGGGACTGATGACCACAACTGTGACGTCCCTTAGTGCTCAGAGCCATTTGAACGACCGCGAGATGTCAATACTGGAACACGAACAATAAAACGTTCTCCCTCCCAATAAAACACCCAACCCCCCCACTAGCCGCACTGCTTAAACCTCTGCCCCTGGGGTAAGCGGTCAGCTTGACAGAGCTCACCGCCAAATTCACCAACGTCAATTAAAATTTGGCACGTCGTAGGATATTTCTATCTTTTTAAGCATTTTTGTTCCCTACTGAGCAGGAAAAGTACACTCATAACAGGCTGGTAATATCAGAAAAGATTTTTGGATATGGCTGTTAATTGCTAGACACATATTATGAAAAAATATGGCTGAATACCGCAGGCCGCATGAATACTTGATTCGGACCGCATGCAGCCCGCGGGCCGAAATTTGACAACCACTGTATATACACTCCTGGAAATGGAAAAAAGAACACATTGACACCGGTGTGTCAGACCCATCATACTTGCTCCGGACACTGCGAGAGGGCTGTACAAGTAATGATCACACGCACGGCACAGCGGACACACCAGGAACCGCGGTGTTGGCCGGCGAATGGCGCTAGGTGCGCAGCATTTGTGCACTGCCGCCGTCAGTGTCAGCCAGTTTGCCGTGGCATACGGAGCTCCATCGCAGTCTTTAACACTGGTAGCATGCCGCGACAGCGTGGACGTGAACCGTATGTGCAGTTGACGGACTTTGAGCGAGGGCGTATAGTGGGCATGCGGGAGGCCGGGTGGACGTACCGCCGAATTGCACAACACGTGGGGCGTGAGGTCTCCACAGTACATCGATGTTGTCGCCAGTGGTCGGCGGAAGGTGCACGTGCCCGTCGACCTGGGACCGGACCGCAGCGACGCACGGATGCACGCCAAGACCGTAGGATCCTACGCAGTGCCGTAGGGGACCGCACCGCCACTTCCCAGCAAATTAGGGACACTGTTGCTCCTGGGGTATCGGCGAGGACCATTCGCAACCGTCTCCATGAAGCTGGGCTACGGTCCCACACACCGTTAGGCCGTCTTCCGCTCACGCCCCAACATCGTGCAGCCCGCCTCCAGTGGTGTCGCGACAGGCGTGAATGCAGGGACGAATGGAGACGTGTCGTCTTCAGCGATGAGAGTCGCTTCTGCCTTGGTGCCAATGATGGTCGTATGCGTGTTTGTCGCCGTGCAGGTGAGCGCCACAATCAGGACTGCATATGACCGAGGCACACAGGGCCAACACCCGGCATCATGGTGTGGGGAGCGATCTCCTACACTGGCCGTACACCTCTGGTGATCGTCGAGGGGACACTGAATAGTGCACGGTACATCCAAACCGTCATCGAACCCATCGTTCTACCATTCCTAGACCGGCAAGGGAACTTGCTGTTCCAACAGGACAATGCACGTCCGCATGTATCCCGTGCCACCCAACGTGCTCTAGAAGGTGTAAGTCAACTACCGTGGCCAGCAAGATCTCCGGATCTGTCCCCCATTGAGCATGTTTGGGACTGGATGAAGCGTCGTCTCACGCGGTCTGCACGTCCAGCACGAACGCTGGTCCAACTGAGGCACCAGGTGGAAATGGCATGGCAAGCCGTTCCACAGGACTACATCCAGCATCTCTAAGAACGTCTCCATGGGAGAATAGCAGCCTGCATTGCTGCGGAAGGTGGATATACACTGTACTAGTGCCGACATTGTGCATGATCTGTTGCCTGTGTCTATGTGCCTGTGGTTCTGTCAGTGTGATCATGTGATGTATCTGACCCCAGGAATGTGTCAATAAAGTTTCCCCTTCCTGGGACAATGAATTCACGGTGTTCTTATTTCAATTTCCAGGAGTATATGTAGTTGAATGGGTCCCACGCTGACACTTGTAGATGACCCACCACTGAAATTTGCAACAATCTGCGGAAGGGTTGCACTTCTGTCACGTTGAACGATTCTCTTCAGTCGTCGTAGGTCCCTTCCTTGCAGGATCTTTTTCTGGCCTTAGTGGTGACTGAGATTTGGCGTTGCATCAGATTCCTGATATTCACGGTACACTCGTGAAACTGTCGTACGGGAAAATTCCCACTTCATCGCTACCTCGAAGATGCTGTATCCCATCGCTCAAGCGCCGACTATAACACCACGTTCAAACTCTCTTAAATCAGTCACCGATGTGACAACTGCACCAGACACTTGTTGTCTTATAGAGGCGTTGTCGACAGCAGTGCCGTATTCTGTCTGTTTACATATCCCTTTCTTTGGTGCTTCAGTGTATTTCCAACACTGGAACGTATATCTGCGATGACTGTAAAACTTCCGAATGTAATTAAAAAGGAAAAAAAAACTGACAATAACGGCAATGTGTAGCAACGGAAATTATTGATCGTGTTTAATTTTTCATGAAGAGAACAGTCTAGATCACGTTTTTTGTAACTGTCATGACAGGGACAATTAGTTATCTTCAGATTTAAAACTTGAATACAGATAAAAACTCTGTCAAACAAAATATTTACTGTAGTCACATTGAAGAACCAAAAGATTATAAGACTACCCACCGCAAGATTCATCGCCCTCTTGTGGCCTTGCAGCCACGTTTCATGGTAAGGAAAGTACATAACCGGAGCAGAGACTGAGAGAAAATTACTCTAACAAAATACGGGTTGTAAATGGGAACGTCTGCTGACTCAATGGGCTTTGAGAAAGAGCATATTGTTATGGCCCTTAGAACGAGCATGTCGGCAACTACGAAGCTAGTCGGCTATTCGCGTGCTACTTTCATGAGCATCTATGCAACATAGTTAAATGACTGCGAAACCTCTGTTAGGTGGCAGGGTGTTGACAGTTTACGCCTCATCACAGAACTAAGAGGTCGGAGGCCTACCCGCTCCGTGAAGTAGGATATGCTCCGCTCTCTGACAGACCATACGACAGAGTGTAATTCTGGTGCAGGCGTAAGTGTTTCGGAGCACATTGTTCGACGCACATTGATGAACATGCGTCTCCGAAGCAGACGAGCCCTAACTGCTCCTGTGCCGACAAACGACAACGACATTTGCGATGGCAGTGCTGACGGGATCTTCCAGATTAGACAGTGGATTAAAGGAAACGTATCTCCTGATAGAATGAATCATTTTTCCTGGTACACCAGCTCGTTGATCATCTCCCGATACACTGACAACCGGGCGAACGGCTGCTAGAAGCCTGCACCATGCAACGGCCGTGGACCGATGGGGACAATGCTACGGCGAGTATTCGCCTGAGCTTTTATGGGACCAGTGGCAATAATTGTACGCTCCATGACAGTTGCGGACTATGTAAAAGAATGGAGCGTGACCAATCCTCTGGAGACCTCCGATATTTTTTCACATTTTATTAATTGATAAATGATTAAAATTTTGAGTATGTAATGTAATATTTACACTACTGACCATACACCACGAATGTGGCGTGCTACAGACGTGAAATTTAACCGACAGGAAGAAGATGCAGTGATATTCAAATGATTAGCTTTTCAGAGCATTCGCACAAGGTTGGCGCCAGTGGCGACGCCTACAAAGTGCTGACGTGAGGAAACTTTCCAACCGATTTCTCATACACAAACAGCAGTTGACCGGTGTTGCCTGGTGAAACGTTGTCGTGATGCCTCGTTTAAGGAGGAGATATGCGTACCATCACGTTTCAGACTTTGATAAAGATCGGATTGTAGCCTATAGCGACTGCGGTTTATTGTATCGCCACATTGCTGCTCGCGTTGGTCGAGATCCAATGACTGTTAGCAGAATATGGAACGGTGGATTCAGGAGGGTAATGAGGAACGCCGTGGTGCATCCCAACGGCATCGTATCACTAGCAGTCGAGATGACAGGCATCTTATCGGAATGGCTGTTACGTATCGTGCAGCCACGTCTCGATCCGTGAGTCAACGGATGGTGACGTTTGCAAGACAACAACCACCAGCACGAACAGTTCGACGACGTTTGCAGCAGCATGGACTATCAGCTCGTAGACCATGGTTGCGGTTACCCTTGACGCTGCATCACAGACAGGAGCGCCTGCGATTGTGTACTCAACGACGAAACTGGTTGCACGAATAGCAAAACGTCATTTTTTCGGATGAATTCAGGTTCTGTTTACACCATCAGATGGTCGCATCCATGTTTGGCGACATCGCGGTGAACGCACATTGGAAGCGTGTATTCATCATCGCCATTATGGTGTATCACCCGGTGTGACGTTATAGGGTACCATTGATTGGTTACATGACACTGTCACCTCTTGTTCTCATTGACGGCACTTGAACAGTGGACGTTACGTTTCAGATGTGTTACGACCCATGGCTCGACCCTTCATTCGATCCCTGCGAAACCCTACATTTCAGCAGGATATTGCAACACGGCATGTTGCAGGTCCTGTACATCCCTTTCTGGATACTAAAAATGTTCGACTGCTGCCCTGGCCGGTACATTCTCGAGATCTCTCACTGATTGAAAACGTCTGGTCAACGGTGGCCGAGCAACTGGCTCGTCACAATATGCCAGTCACTACTCTAGATGAACTGTGGTATCGTGTTGAAGCTGCATGGGCAGCCGTACCTGTACACTCCATCCAAGCTCTGTTTGACTGAATGCCCAGGCGTATCGAGGCCGTTACTAAGGTGGTTGTTCTGGGTACTGATTTCTCAGGATCTATGCACGCAAATTGCATGAAAATGTAATAACATGTCAGATGTAGTATAATATATTTGTCCAATGAATACCCGTTTATTATCTGCATTTCTTCTTGGTATAGCAATTTTAATGGCCAGTAGTGGAAAATTGTGGTATCATAGATCGATACCACTACCACGGGCGTTCCACAGTTGCAAGAGTAACGCAGGGTTCCGACTGACGACAACAGTGGTCATACATAGACTCAGTGGAGCCAGTGATCCGTGCCCACTGAGCCACGAGTTCAGTGGCTCAGACTACGACCGCTCTCTGCTGACACGACATAGGACGGCCGGCGGCAACTGCACTCCCCAGTGTCAGTCGCAGCCTTCGACAATCGTATCATCTGTCTTCGACAGTTCGCTCGTGCCTCAGTAGCAAGAGCCTCACACTGCACGATGCTCTTTACTTTGCTTCTAATATTAGTTGGATATTATAGCTGTTTGGTGTTTTGTAAAGTTTCTTTGCAGCGTTTCGAGAAAGCTACAAGTTAGGTAGAGCTCCTGTTTACTGTACTTATGTCTTCTCTAATCTTTTCTGCCGCTGTCCAGCTTCCATATGACGACAGCTGCTGCACCAGTCTGTAACTCACCTCTCCTTACTGTTGTGTACAAAGTAGTACACAACAAAATTCATCCCCAACTAAACCACTCACGACTGGAGTGGGCACTGTATCGTCGGAATCTATGGAAGCGTTCCACGTGGTCGGCTGAATCATATTTCTTTTTACAGCAGGTCGATGTATACGCCATCAACCAGGCTAAGGCCCGAAGGTTTACCTTAAACACACGCTATTTCACAACGAGGTATTTGACTGAATAATTAACAAGACACTGTAAACATAAGCAAAAGGTTTGGCAAAAGAATCATAGTAATAGGTAGACTTCAAAATTTCCACGGGTGATAATTGCAATCGACAAAAAATAAGTGAAGTCTTGCTTCTCAACTCCAAATTAGTGCTAAAAGTTGTGGTTGGCAGGAGAGCCAACCCCTTGGTACTAAAGGAGGCCGAAATGCACGCAGGCTGGAGTGAGGTCTGGAACATCGCAAGGCAATTAGAATTGAGAAAAACGTACGTAGCTGATGGAATACTTCACTTTAATCCATTAATGACGAACGTCGCTCTTGACGGTACACGATTGACAATATCAATAGTTCCTAATATTGCGCCTTGCTAGGTCGTAGCAAATGACGTAGCTGAAGACTATGCTAACTATCGTCTCGGCAAATGAGAGCGTAGAAGTCAGTGAAGCATCGATAGCAAAGTCGGCTGTACAACTGGGGCGTGTGCTAGGAAGTCTCTCTAGACCTGCCGTGTGGCGGCGCTCGGTCTGCAATCACTGATAGTGGCGACACGCGGGTCCGACGTATACTAACGGACCGCGGCCGATTTAAAGGCTACCACCTAGCAAGTGTGGTGTCTGGCGGTGACACCACACTAACTGCTTCACATTTCGCTCAGACATGACCTTCTGCTACACTACAGCCAGCTCGTAAACAACCAGTTTAGCGCGGAAGGATCCACTAGTCTACAACAGACTGAAACATTCAAATACCACCCAGTATTGACAACTGAATACAATAATAACAGATATGAGAAACTAAACTGAATTATGCTCGCCTCACTTTAATAAGTTGGCGCCACAAGCCGTCAATTAAACACATGTGAGAGGCCAACACGCCAGTCAAATCGTAAACGGCAAACACTCCACGAAGTCGTTAAAGAAATAAAGTATCTTAATATACGGAGGAGCAGATTGAGCCGACACAGATCAGACCAACAAGTACAGTCAGGCAATTCAAATTGTTAATTAGAACGGCTGGTGACAGCGGAAGGAGGTGGCACACAGTTTTGTAGTAGTCTGCGGAATTAAATAATAGTCATGCTCACCGTAACAGCAGGCTGCTGATTTCAGTGCTGATCTAGTAAAACCGGAATGGATAGCCTCTAATGAATCTCGCCTGTGCGTCTCACGTAAACACCGAGGCCGGCATTCCATAATTCCTTACGGTTTGCAACTAGCACGGTGCACCATGGCGATAGGCCGTTCTGAAACTTCCACAAGCAGCGGCGTACGGCGTGCTCTTTGCTCTCCAGCAAGGCCGGACGTGTTTACTTCCTCATACTGGCCACTACATCCCGCTAAAAGCACACACCGTGCAACTCACATGCTATCACGAGCCAAGCCAATGCAGAACTCACTTCATCATTCTTCTCACTGACAGCCAAATTGCGACCATCTTTACTCAACACCCCTCCAAAGACTCTCCCCCTTCGCTCACTAACCTCTCTGACAAAGATTACTAGCCGTAAATAGGAAAGATAAACTAAGATACACCGATCCGGCTCAATACGCCTCTGATTACCCAAACTGGTGGGCTAGTGTGTCAGCAATACCAACAGAACTGTTCAGTTGTACAGCGATGTCTTTGATCGTGATCCGTCAATCACCTCGAAAGACAGTGACCGCACGTTCCAACAGTGCAGGAGCCACAGGCCACAGATGTCTGCGGCCGGACGCCATGCGAAAAATCTGATAGATTTGTGCGTCCTTGTTGCAATGACGCCAGACGCCTCGCCCAACGGCTCACCGTGCTTTTGTTCACTGCCAAGTCTCCGCAAACATTCTGGAAGCACCTATGAATATTGCGATGCTCTGGTTTTCCTCCAGCAGAAACTCAGTGACAACTCTGTACTTCGAACGCACCTCTGTTACAGACATTTTGTACACTACGTACAGCGCAGCACTTATCGGAACTTCTTGGAGCTATAGGTGCTGTAGCAGCAATATTCCACGATATTACACAGCAAATTCGGAATTTCTTCAACCAAAATTGGCCGAAAAACCAATGTGTTTAATTACTGACTGTACGCCCCTTGTAGTAGCACGCGATATTTATCTGCCGTAATCCTTGTTGATTTATCGCTACAGTCACTGCAGCAACCTCCTTCTTGATCGCTGAGACGATTTTACGTCTTTGGACAATAAGTGTGCTTTCGACCAATGTATTCGTTCGCAGGTTGCAGCCCATGAGGTCATTCTCCTTTTGAAAGAAAATCCACAAATACATTACCATTCTAGTGATATGTATGTTGTGGGTTCAGTTGGATGCTAGCTGGTGAGCTGTGTTTGGAGAGAAGATGCCTTTTCCTGGTTCAGGTCAATGATGTCTTGCAGATTCTACATGAATGAAGAATTGGGTGGGACCGTTTCAGTTTACTTGCCGTTGTGAAGCCCAACTTTGTGGCGAGGTTAGGATGGCATTGCTTGGTTGCTACAACTTCGCGAGAACTAATCGGGCAGTGTGTTTGTGCGCAGTAAAATGCTCGTACTTACTTGACTGGAAGATGATTACAGCCTCGTACATTACTCCCCTGAAGTATAAAATAGTTTTCTCTTATTCAAGAAACTCGAAATGATAATATTAGAGGGTGACAATTATTGAACTATATGGAATAACATCTTCATAACATACAAGCCACCAGCAGTCGACCAGTGGGTAAAACATTATATTTTCGTATTCCACTCTTTTAAGTTGGTTATCATTTGTTTTGTGTAAGATATATATTGTAATTTCACAGTATGTTCCCCCTGAAGATGGTCCCTGCGATGGGCTGAAACCGGTCAACACTAAATAAATTAAAAAACGCGGTTAAGACGGTTTTCTTAATACTAAGTTTTTTCATGTAGTTCAAAAATTCTCCCCTTGTATGTTTCTGTTGCTTGTCGTGATTGTGAATCTTGTATGTATGTATGTATGTATGGTACTGTATGTATTAAGCTACTAGAAAGTGGTCTTTGCATCGTTCAGCTTGTTGAATGATGTGGCACTATTTTAGGATTCACTACCACTCAGAGTGTAATGGAAATCAGTTACTGAGTTCCGATTTCGCAAGAGATTGATAGCAAGTGACTTTCCTTTAAGTGCTATTCAATTTCAAGCCCAATCAAGGAAATCGAGTTTGATATGTTTCGACGACTTTTGCTTTCTTGTTCGTTATACATCACGAGAATAATTTTCACACATTATTTTGATGCTGTGTGAGAGTGACAATTACGAATTACTTTAGTGAGTCACATAGTTTACAGTCTTTATATTCTTAGGCATCAATCACGAAACTGAAGAAACAATCTCACCGCACCATTGGACGCTATAAGCAGAAAGCTAACATTTGTTTAATTTACTTCAATGTCCTTTTCAAATCAACACTCACTGTGCAATATGTATAACCTATGCAATCATATTTCTTTTCTGATATGTTAAATTGTTAAGCATGTGTATGTGTTACTATTTCTGTTCATTCTTACACTCAGATAGCGTTTCCAAATTGTTTTCCTGGGGCATTAGAATCATACCATATGCTTAGCATGAAGGTTTCATGACTTTATTATCACTACTTTCGTGAGTAATCTTAGAGTTTTATCACAACTCACGACTTTTAACTTCAACCATGAAATAACACATGAAACTTGACGAATTAACAGCAAAGTTGTAGATGTAAAGCATAAATTAAGTACAAACAATAAAATGTAGCGGATGTCTCAAATGTACAGTAGTTACTGGCTGTACGCTCTCAAAATATTCTTATTCTATACACACACCAAATCTGCAGTCAGTATTAAGAAATTAAAAAGCCTAAACATTGAAGTCCAAGTGAAATTTATGATTTAATAGGGTTAACAAAGGATTGCCCTATTCGATCTTCCTTTTTTTTTCCTTATTCGCCAGGTGGAATTTACGAAACTACGCTACCAGCTCTCTGCACGAGACATCTGTGACGGCAGTATTGGAAGGACATTTAATCAGCACTATGCTCACCCAGTCCATAACGTAGGGTACCGAAATTGGAGCCGCCACTTGTCTTGCGAGTAGTTCGTCTGTTGTGCTCACGAGCCACAGTAGACCCTGTTCTCGTCCTCCCACCGAGAAAATATCTCGGGCGTTTGGCGGGATCGAATCCGCGTACTCCGCCTTGCACATACGACAGTCGCTCATTTAAGAAGCCTCAGTTTCCTTGTCGTAAAAATTTAGATCAACAACACAGACAAAAAATAACGACTTTCTCTCACTTGCATACTGTCTTCATTTCTGCGACCACTGGCAGCAAGCAGCTTTTGGATTACTGATATTGTTTATCGCGCCAAAATGCGTTGCGTATCCACAGATTTTCTCTTCTATAAGGTGGGATGAAGACTGACGAGCAAAGCAAAATTCTGTTGGACCGAGGCGTTGTGGCACGTGTGATGACACAGGAGTATGGCAAGCTGTGAATTACATCCGATTATTGGTACGTGATCCGTTGACGCATACTGTTATTTATCCATACAAAATGTAATTAAGTTTGCAGAAATATTCTCAGATTTATTCCCGCTGTCAATTCATCATAACCGCCCGTAATAAATTAGATATTTACGCAACGGTACTTTTTCACACTGGCCCTGATTATGTCAACAGATTTCATTTCCCCGCTACTGAATATTTGCTGCTTTCGCTACACCATATTTATTATACTTGTTAAATACATCGGGAACAACTAAAATGGATGAAACAGATTCATGTAACAACATTTGCTAAATCAATAACCATGCTAATTTAAATCTAGTTTGACACAGAGAAAGCAGTGGTCTTCAAATTCTCATATTACATTTCCCGGCACAGAATTAAGTGTAACTACCTGTTATCCATGTATATGTACATTCTTTTCAGACAGTTCAGTGTTCGAACAAGTCACAAATCCATACAACGCTTGAAACGTCTCCAAAATGCCCAGTGTCGACATTTTTCATATCAGTTATCCTAAGGTCCACTCATTATGACAAAAAGACTTCCTGATATACATAAGTGATTTTTTCCAATAATGTTAATCACTAGGAACATTTCATTTTTTTGCCGATTGAAAGAAAAAATAGAACTCCTTGCGCAGAGAAATCAAATGAAACCCTCAAGTAAATTAACACGTGGTCAATATGTGCTAAAGTTACATTAAACTTGAACAAAAAAAGACATGAAATTATGTTTGAATCAGGAAAATGGCACTTGTGATAAATGTAGGTGACACCACCATAGATCGCGTAAAAAACACAATATTCTAGGGGCGAATGTTGATCGTTGCTTTAAGTGATTAGCATCCTCACTATCTGCATAAAAGTGATCCACAGATGAAGTAATTGTTCGAAGTTAGGGATAAAAGGCACATTCAACAAGATCACAGCAGATTCCTCTCAGTAACCATAAAAACGGCATTTTTAAATCAAGAAGTCGTGAGCTTTTAGACTGATTTGATGCCGTCATAATTTCCTGTTAATCTTACATATCTGGAAAGTTAATGTACACGACAATGAAAGCATTTTATTTACGTTACTCTCACCTTAGTTTATCTTCATAATCTTCCCTGCTACTGTTATTTTCACTGCGTAATTAATTATTCATTATTACGACAGCATCCGATCGCCGCGTCATCCTTATTACGAGATAGCAAATTTAATCATCCAATCTTTTCTGATTGGCAAACTGCTAAAGAAATTACTTACTCTTCCTACTGTTGTCAATAACTCTTCACTTCGGTCTAGTTTCTTTCATTTTGAACCCTGCCTCTGCATTTAATTTTAATTTCTGAGTTTATAATATGTAACAACGACAAAAAAATTGCATCGCCAAGAAGGAGTTGTGCGACATAAACGAAAGTTGGTAGGTGTGTTTTTACATATGGAAGATGAAGCCAGATAAAGCCAGTCGCATAACAGAGGCGCTACCTGAGCATCTATGGTGATGCAAATCGGTTTGCTGTAAGGAGAGTTAGGACAGATAAAAAATTCCTCATTTTCGGATTTTTATCTCATTATAATATCTGCAATTTTCGAGTAAAATCATTTATGTATCACTTATAAACTCAAATATAATCTACACTGGTTGAAAATGTTAAAATTTGTAAATGCATTACTTCAAGATCTTACAAAATCGGTAATTTTTTAGATAGAAGGTTGTGGATTGCTGTGTTAGAAAGGTTAAATTACATGTTTGTATTGGTAGCACTGTCAAAAACAGTATCGTATCGACTCATGGTATAAACACGCGTTGTTTGTCGAAGTGCTATCGTTTTTCTGAGAAAAAGTGATGAATGGATTGGTAAATCTCCCAAAAAGTAAAGTATGAGGCCAAAACGAAGTGTTATTAAGAAACGTGGGTTTCATAGTAATAGATTTTCGAATAAAGGGAAACAATGTATTCAACATGTGGCGTGTGAGGTTGCAGACAATGAAATACAGGCAGACTCGTCAGTATGTAGAGAAACAAGAGTTAGTGCTTCGAAGATTAAAATAAAACGTTCTGATACACCGTTTTCTCAGAACGCAAATGATGTAAATTGTATGTTAGGTTATATGCTGTTATATTTACACATCCTGACGAGGGTTTAGGTGAATGTGTGTGTGTTGCAAAATATGTGGAGGGCCAATTAGTTTGCCTGAAGACAGTGAGTTATCAAATGAACTTGCCAGGGAACTTATCATTAATTGTGCCAGTTGTAAATATACTCATTCATTCTGGAATTCTGGTAAGTGTAAAGATAATTATTTTGAAGTAAATTTTAGGTGGTTTTATGGTTTGAGAGCTATTGGCAAAGGACACACTGCAGCAGAGACGATATATGCCGTGATGAATATGCCACACCCACCTTGGAAAATCGACAAGTATGCATGATTTACTGGAGCTGCTGTGGAATCTCTTGCATGTGAGTCAGTGAAGTGAGCTGCAAACGAAGCTGTTGAAATAAATAAAGGTATGGCTGACATACCAGTAGGTTTTGATGGCACTTGGCAGAAGCGTGGCTACAGTTCTAAGAATTCTGTTGCTACGGAGACGAGTTTGGATACTAGAAAGGTAATATATTTCCAGATTTTCACCAAACATTGTTACAAGTGTAAATCAGGGAACTAAGAAGGCCAAATCTGCGACAAAAATTAAGAAGGAGTAAGTGGTGATATGGAGGCCTCTGCAGTTATTGAAATTTTTAGTCGATTTGTGAACGAAAAGGCAGTGTGTTACACTAAGTTCTTAGGTGATGGGGAGTCAAAAGCATATAACAGTGTAGTGTCCTCTCGACGTTATCGTGAGAAGATTATCAGAAAAATTGAATGTGTTGATCATTTGCAGAAGAGGATGGGCACCAGGTTGAGAAAGTTGAAACGAAGTTTGTGAGGCAAGAAACTTTCTGATGGTAAAGCCATAAAAGCCAGGCTGACAGATATAATGATTGAAGAACTTTAGCAGTTTTATGAGATGTCCATTAGAAATCATACTGAGGATTTGTTGAAAATGAAGCAGACAGTATGGGCTGGCTTCTTCCACAGACTGTCAACTGATGAAAAACCAGTACACCACCTTTACCCTCCTGGATCTGATTCATGGTGCAATTACCGCAATGCCCAGTACCCAAACAGTTCATACTGTCATAAACATTCCATCCCAGCAGCTGTCATAGATATCATAAAACCTATTTACACAGACCTGGAAAATGCTGAATTACTGAAGAAGTGTCTACATGGTCAGATTCAAAATCCAAATGAGTTGTTCAATGATCTTATGTGGACTCGCTTACCAAAAAATGTTTCTTTTTTTTCGGAATGAAGACACTTAAGCGGAGGGCGGGGGTCAATGATGCTGTTATTGCTTTTAATGATGGAAACATTGGTAGGGTGAAAGTGTTACGGTATATGGGAATTAATCCTGCATCAGAGAACTTGAATGGATGGACAAGGTTCACATTGATAAAGCAGAGTATGCAGCACAGTTGGCCCCTAAGGAGTCCAGACAGAAGAAAAGAAGAAAAAACTTGGAAAAAGATGAAGAGGATGATATGCAATATGGTTCACGGTACTTCTGAGTGAATAAAAAAAAATTAAGCATATATTAAGTGGGTTATAGTGTACTGAAACTTCAGAAGCCGTTCCCGAAAATTTACATGTTCTGTTGCATTTTTCCATAAATCTCAGAAACCATTTCCAGAAGAGTATTCAAATTTTCAGGGAGTAAAAACATACATACCCTTAGTCTACTGAACTGAAAGAAGAACATAATGTTATGTATAATTAAAATTATTTAGGATAACGTACTAAAAAAGTTCACAAAATTTTAACCATGTGATTAAAAAACTGAACTTCCGAAAGCAGTGGCTGAAATGCAATTATTGTAGTTCAGTAGACTCAGAACATACAGTTTAAAATCGTGAAAAAGTTTTATTTCAATGGCTACAGTGATTACTGAAATATAGGGAAGCCAAGTCACTAAATTTAACATTGTCGGGATAGGACGTTCCAACTTCCCTTAAACACAGGCCGTAACGGTTGTAAGCGTTAGCTACCTTTGACATTAGCCGTGGTGAGTTGATGTTAGTCAAGAATGCCTCAAAGGTGACAAAGACATCATCAAAACAAAGAGAGTTCGATGGAGGTCGCATAATAGGGATACAAGATGTTGGATGTTCCTTCTGCAATAGCCGCTGGCAGCGGTGATCACGAGAATGTACCGTCGGAAGAAGACCAGGTTCCAAATGGCCACGTTGTATTACCGAGAGGACAGACCATTGTGCTCGGCGTGTGGTTCTGGCGCCTCGTACTGCATCTGCAGAAGCAATGTGAATAGCAGTTGGCACCGTAGTGACACAACGAACGTTTACAAAACGTTTACTTCAAGGACAGCTCCGAGACAGAGGCCCTATGAAGCGAATTCACTGACCACAAACCACCGCCATTTGCGACTTCAAGGGAGTCAAGCGAGAGCTCACTGGAGGGCAGGTGACGGTCTGTTGAGTTTCCTGATGAAAGCTGGTTCTGCCCCGATGTTGGTTAGAGGCAGGCCAGTTGATGGCCTGCAATCGACCGGTCTGCGTGCTAGACACACTGGACCTACAACTCAAGTTATGGTCTGGTGTGCGATGTCGTATGGCAGCAGGGGAGCTCTCGTGGTTGGCCCACGCACCCTGACTGCAAATTTGTACGTCAGTATTATGAACTACCCTATCGCATCGTCACTCATGGGCAGCATTCCATGGGGTGTTTTTCAACGGGATAACGCTCGCCCACATATCTATGTCATAACCCAACATTCTCTACAGAGTGTCGATATGTTACCTTGGACTGTTCGATCACCAGATATGTCCCCCAATCGAGCATATATCAGTTATCGTTGGACAAACAGTGAAACTTCTTAATTATAAACATTCAGACCGTCCGCTCGTGCTAATACTGCGAACCTCCAACACTGCTAATTATTAACCTCTAACCTCTCTCACTCCCAACATCCATCACTGCTGGCTGTTCACCTCCAACTGCGAGTCCGACCAGCCACAGAGTTTCTTATAGGGTGCATACAGCGCTGTGAGAGCTACTACTAACGCAAGCGCTACATAGCGCTGCCAACATACAAACAGCCTAGTTACAACAGCATATATATATATATATATATATATATATATATATATATATATATATATATATATATATATATATATATATACGACTGAATGTACCTACAAAATTATATCGTCGTACGACTAATAGTTCGGGAGATGTGACATCGTAAGCATTGAGATGAATGACAAACTAGCTTTTGCTTAAAATGGAGCGAAATAAAACATGAGCAACAGGCATGACATTTTAATTTATTTGTCCTTTACTAGTAACACTGTTCGGGATGTAAGAAATATAGCTCAGAAGATATGACGCCATAAACAACGCGATTGAAAAGCTACCTATTGCTCAAAACTGAACGCAAATGATCATCACTATATACATGCAGTGTTTCATAATGGGGACACTTCGGGATTAAGCGACTACCAATAAAAAGCATAATTTCAACCCTTTCCTAATCTTTTCTCGTGTACATTCTTAAGGTTAATTGTTTAATGCGTAAACGCATTAGCAAAATAATCAGAAGAATAATCGTGGGTTTAGTGGTATGTATAGGTTCTTACATCTGTGCTGACCGAGACTGACCAAGCGCAACAGGCATGGAACCCCATGCCACATAATTACTTTCGATACTTGTACAACACAATGCATCCACATCAGCATGTTTACAGTTAACATACTGGCACCTATACCGGTTATTACTGTACCAGCATTTCACATGTACAATAGTTTATCTCGCTCTGACGTTAACTTTTCGTCTTGTAATGTTGGTTACCTAATTAAACTACCTAGACAAATGAACTCCCGAAATTTCATCACCCTACATAAATTTCATTTTTATGTTGCATTTTCTTTCCATCGGTGTGTGTCTGTTTTTAATGCCTGAAATCATATCCTTTTATATAAAAACTTACCCACGAGTGAAAAAAAAGAATGCAACGTATTATCTTTACCTCATCTTCTGTAGTGACCAGAAACTTTGTCATAGCGTAACGGCAAAATGAAAGGGAGATTTAATACAAGATAAATCAAAATAAATCGAAACCACAAACTTTACAGCTGGTCTCATGTAGTTATTCCCTATCTGTGTTAATGAATCACTCCTTGGAGAAGTGATTTGTGCAAAGCAGATGAACGTAAGCACTATATATTCTCTTGATAGCTACATATCGACGTCAGCAATTTGTGCTTACCTTCTTAGGTGAAAAATTCATTTTCAAAAGAAGGAAGTATCATCTGCATAAAGAGCAGTGTATTATCTCTCCTCTTTAAAAAACCATTGAAACCGAACGTAACAGTGTCATGAAGGATGTTTTTATGTGGTATATGTAAGGATTTGAATAAAACTCAGAAGATAGAAAAATAGCTTTGTAAGTATCCAAAGTTATATGAGTACTAAATAAGTATTTATTTAGTGTGCAGAAAATGAACACAACGTTCAAGTCTTCACACAAGCGTCCTTCAATGGGATTTGTGACTTCACATGACCATGGATAACTGACCAGTGAATGGATGTTGATTTCCACATGTTACAACCAAGTTGTGACTCCATACAAAGAACTAGCTTTGTCCCCATAAAATACAGCTGCGAATCACCTCGCGTGAATAAATCTGAAAATCAACGTAACGTGTAACAACAATAGGCAGAAGGAGCCAGCAACCATCTGTAATGAATACTTCGGCACGTCCATGTGGTAGTAAGAAGGAAATCAGAGGGTATTCACGGCCAACCAAAGATGAAGATACTACAGCAGACGGAAGAGTTACTATGTTGAGTCATGCTTATCGATACAGTGACGAATACGTAGCATAAAAAGTTTCTATAGTAGACGGCTTTCAGTTTCATTTCTAAGATGTTTCTATCGTGTGAGATATGGAGTCATTCTAGTTTATTTTCGTCGCGTTTCCCATTGTGTAGCTTGGAGAGGCAAACATAACAGCCAAGATAATCCCCTTTCTTGGAGTCGTCAGAGAAAATTACAGTACCTTCTCGGAGTGTGATCAAAAAACACTAAAACGTAATGCAGACAATGCTATACCTTGGAACCCTTAGAGACTTTCGCCTCTGACGAGCCCTGAATGAGAAATTTAATATATTTTCTTATTCTGTTTTGAAATTACTGCCTTCATCTTATGTGTGCTGCAGTCTTTTGCTGAAAATACAAAAATTAGTCTGGAAATATAAGGTATTTCTAAATGTGGGAAAACTGTTGGAAGGTACATTATGTTCATGACCATGCTCCCAGGAACTTGAATTTTAAAATTATTGAATAGTCTATGTGTTCCATTATTAATAAGTGAAATCAAATTAAGAAGAAGTTCAAACATTTTGAAATATAAGCTATTGGTAACTACAGAGGGAAAATTCTTAAGACTAATTTACAAATATCACGTTTCACATGCCAGGAGATATTTTTCCATATCAAGGTACATCATGCACCAACGACGAAGTATGATTTAACCGTCCACAAGTTATGTACTTAGTATTAAAAATATACAGCATTTTGCTCACCATAGAGATCTACTGTTGAAGAATTAAATTAGCAGTATCCTTCAAATATTTCAATACACTGAGGCGAAAAAAATCTTGAGATATTGTCTGACCTCCTTTTGCCCGACGTAAAGCAAAATCAAGACGTGGCGTTGACTTAACTCGTTGGAAGACCCCTGCAGGTACATTGAACCATACTGCCTTTATAGTCGTCCATAATTGCTCAAGCCTTTCCCCTTGCAGGAGTTCGTGCACGAACTGACTTCTCGATTATGCCCATAAATAATCGGTGGTATTCCTGTCGGTCAATCTGGGTGGTTAAATCATTCGCTCGAATTGTCCAGAATCTTCTTCAAACCAATCACTAACAATTGTGGTCCAGTGACATGGCGCATTGTCACCCATAGAAATTCCATTGTTGTTTTGGAACTTATTAAGTTCATGAATGGCTCCAAATGGTCTCCAGGTAGCCGAACATGACCATTTTCAGTCAGTGATCGGTTCAGCTGGACCAGAGGTCCCAGTCCATTCCCTCACCATTATGGAGCCACCACCAGCTTGCACAATATCTTGTTGACAACCTGGATCCATGGCTTTGTGGTGTCTGCGCCACATAGGAAGCGTACCGTCAGCTCTTCTTACCAACTGAAATCGCGAGTCATCTCACCACGTCATGAGTTTCCAGTCCTCTAGGTTCCAACCGATACGGTCACGAGCCGTGGAGAGGCACTATACGCGGTGTCGTAGGTCTTTTGCTGCCATAGTCTGTTAACGCCAAATTTCGCCGTCCTGTCCTAACGGATTCGTTTGTCGTAAGTCCCAAATTAATTTGTGCGGTTATTGCACGCAGAGTTGCTTGTCTATTACTATTGACAACTGAACGAAAACGCTGCCGCTCTCAGTTGTTAATTAAAGACCATCGGCCATTGTGTAGCCTGTATTGAGAGATAATGCCTGAAATCTGCTATTATCCGCACACTCTTGGCACTGTGGATCTCGGAATACTGAATTCCATAACAATTTCCGAAACAGTATGTCCCATGCGTCTAACTTCAAATATCATTCCGCGCTCAACGTCTGTTAATTCCAGTGGTGCGTACATAGTCACGGGCAAAACCTTTTCACGTGAATCACCAGAGTCCAAATCACTGCTCCGCGAGGGCACTGCTCTTTTATACCTCGTGTACGCGATACTACCGCCATCTACATATGTACATACGACTTTGATTTTTTTGTCACCTCTGTGTATATTATACAGCACTTAATCATGTAGAACTCGTAATATTTATAAAAAACTGCACAAAACAACTACATGTCTCACAACAACAAAAACACTTGAAAATGCCGGAAACTACTTCGGCGGTTTATAGTGGACATTCCGTCACTACAATGAAACAAGGACTAGGAAACATCTTGTGTTCCTAGGTACACTATCCTCCACACACAACGCTCTCCCAAACTGGTTGATAAGACTTGAAGATTTTGAGCTATTTAAAAAAAGTAATTTTCAAAATACCCTGTATCTCTTGATCTGTGAAGGTGGCTGCTTCCTTCTGCAGAATGGGACAACCTTCATTTTCTGGTAATATTCTCTACGATGAACTACTTCAACCTCTTTACCTTTGCGGCTCGGGAGCGATTGTGCAATAGTCACTCTGCACTCTGACTGTTGATAGGGGATTGTTGGCGGTGATCGGGAAGATGGCGGAACTGTAGCTTCGAAAGCTTAACTGGCAATAAAAGAAGTAAAGAAGATTTCTGTTTGAAGGTCCGCTTTCATCGAAGTTATTAGCGATGGGGCACAATTAAAAATTGTGGAAGAACGTGTATGCAGAAGAATGGTTATTGAGAAGGCCGGTTGAACGTCTGTCGATAGGCGTCCCTGTGAGCCCGAATTTCCCTGTGTCAATAAATACTCTACTAGCCATTAAAATTGCTACACCAAAAAGAAATGCAGATGATAAACGGGTATTCATTGGACAAATATATTATACTACAACTGACATGGAGCGTCAATACGATACAACAGTTCATCAAGAGTAGTGACTGGCGTACTGTGACGAGCCAGTTGCTCGGCCACCATTGACCAGACAGTTGGTGAGAGATGTAGAGAATGTGCTGGCCAGGGCAGCAATCAAACATTTTTTGTATCCAGAAACGCCCGTACTGGACCTGCAATATGCGGTCGTGCATTATCCTGCTGCAATGTAGGGTTTAGCAGGGATCAAATGAATGGTAGAGCCATGGGCGTAACACATCTGAAATATAACGTCCACTGTTCAAAGTGTCGTCAATGCGAACAAGAGGTGACAGACGTGGAACCAATGGCACCCCATACCATCACGCAGGGTGATACGCCAGCAAGGTGATGACAAATACACTCTTCCAATGTGCGTTCACCGCAATGTAGCCAAACACGCATGCGACCACGATGCTTAAACAGAACCTGGATTCATCCGAAAAAATTATGTTTTGCCATTGGTGCACCCAGGTTCGTCGTTGAGTACACCATCGCAGGCCATCCTGTCTGTGATGCAGCTTCAAGGGTAACCGCAGCCATTGTCTCCGAACTGATAGCCCATGCTGCTGCAAATGTCGTCGAACTGTTCGAGCAGATGGTTGTTGTCTTGCAAACGTCACCATCTGTTGACTCACGGGTCGAGACGTGGCTGCACGATCCTTTACAGCCATGCGGATAAGATGCCTGTCATCTCTACTGCTAGTGATTCGAGGCCGTTGGGATCCAGCACGGCTTTCCGTGTTACCCTCCTGAACCCACCGATTCCATAATCTTCTAACAGTCATTGGATGTCGACCAACGCGAGCAGCAATGCCGCGATACGATAAACCGCAATCGCGATAGGCTACAATCCGACCTTTACCAAAGTCGGAAACGTGATGGTACGCATTTCTCCTCCTTACACGAGGCATCACGACAACGTTTCGCCAGGTAACGCCGGTCAGCTGCTGTTTGTGTATGAGAAATCAGTAGGAAACTTTCATATCAGCAAGTTGTAGGTGTCGCCACCGGTGCCAACCTTGTGTGAATGCTCTGAAAAGCTAATCATTTACATATCACAGCATCTTCTTCCTGTCTGTTAAATTTCACGTCTGTAGCATCTTCGTGGTGTAGCAATTTTAATTGCCAATGGTGTATCTCTGTGTGTTCTATTACACTACTTTTTGCAAAAACTGCAACGTTCAGAGGGAATGCTCAGAATGACTCCAGAATCGGAGTACATGTGGAACAGTAGAACCATAGTAAGTGATTGAGACTACGGAGAGATGGCGTACACGTAGGCACAAGTGCTCTCTCTTTCGTGTGACCGGACAGGCCAGTGTTACACCAGTCAGTGTAGATCCGTCAAACTGAGTGGAAATGTGCAGCTGAGTGCCGGCATGCACCGTTGACATCAAAGGGAATAATATCAACAAATGAATTCGAAAATGGCAGAATAACTGGTCTCCGGGAAACGGGTTTGTCGTACAGTGACGTCTTCACTCGTAAAGGGCACGCCATTATGACAGTCATCCGTGTATGGAACCAGTTGATACAAGAGAGTAGTACGCACCTGGGCCACACTACGTCGCCACAAGTGAGATGACGGCCATCTTGTCTGCATGGTCATAATTGACAGAAGAGCTTCTTCCGAAGTGTTAGCTCGACGTCAGAACACTACAAGGGATGTGAACAGGTCTGTGTCGATAGTTCGACGCGCGATGGACTGGACCCGGTAGCCCGCATGCTATTGTGGCGGCTTTCACTGGACAGAAACCGCCAACGCCTGAGACTGCAATGGACACGTGCACACCGTCACCAGCATGCCAACTAGCCCTACAAAGATGGCCGCAAACGTGTTAGGCGTTACCGTGCTGAAAGTAACTGGGTAAATATTGTTGAGTGGAATGGTTTGAGGTGCCATTGGCTATGACGTGCAATCTTGTTCCCTGATTACTGAGGACTGTCTGAACACCTACCACTACATCACAGAAGTTTTAGAGCCAGACACTACCCGTCCTGCAAGCAGCTCTGCATGCTATACTTCAGCAGGACAATGCCCGGTAATATGCGGCGAGGACTTTGCGAACTTAAGTCGAAGATCGACAGGTACCAGTGCTACTCCGACCTGCATGTTCACCTGTCATGTCACTCGTCTAACACCTCTGGTATACGGTGGATAGGAAATTTGTTCGTTCTGGTTCTTCTGCAATCATGTGGGTGCTTTGTGGACGAGCACGTAAACTGCATGACCGTGTGTTCCCCAGAAGTATATCAGGCCCTCTTTGATTCTATGCAACAAGTTCTAGAGACTCTGATCACGGCGCATTGTGGATTCACACCGTACTGAATTCTCGAGGTCATAGAGTATGTACAGTTGCGTAATTATAATTATTCTTGTACTGCCGTGATCCGAACTTGTGGAATAAATTTCATTTTATTCACATGTCTCCTTCTTAGTGTTTCCTATTTTCACGCCGGCCGGTGTGGTCGTGCGGTTCTAGGCGCTTCAGTCTGGACCCGCGTGACCGCTACGGTCGCAGGTTCGAATCCTGCTTCTGGCATGGATGTGTGTGGTGTCCTTAGGTTAGTTAAGTTTAAGAAGTTCTGAGTTCTAGGGGACTGATGGCCTCAGATGTTAAGCCCCATAGTGCTCAGAGTCATTTTAACCATTTGAAACTATTTTCACGAACAGTAGTGCTCCTTCGAGTGTAAATGTATTGTGAAGATGTCGTTAACACGTCTATTTTTCCTACATGAAGTTCGAAGATGGACACCAAATATTATTCATACAGCACCTTTCCGTGCAAGGACTAATTTACATGGGCGTGGATTACAACACATTTGTTCCAGACATTCTCTGCTCCTCACTCCGGAATCCTAATCAGATTGAATTCTCGACGAAGACGAGTGCTTTTTCATTGGATCGTTTATTCAGCACCAGAACATTTAGCACATGCGTAGCAAAATCCAGTGGCACAGGCCTCAAGTGGAGCACTGTCCATCACTGAGAAGTTAACTGCAGAAAATTTCGAAAGGAAATGTTCCAAAAAGAGTTTGGCAACAAATTAATTCATTCCACGATCGACTCGCATAAAGGTTATGGTGATAAGCAGGAAATAAGAGGTCGTATAGAGCCTTAGAAGCCGTTGCTGCCGGCATGTGCCGCCTAGCTGTTCTAGGGCTACAGTCTGGGACCGCGCGTTAGCTATGGTCGCAGGTTCGAATTCTGCCTCGGGCAGGATGTCCATAGGTTTGTTAGGTTTAAGTAGTTCTAAGTTCTAGGGGACTGATGACCTCAGCAGTTATTTCCCATAGCGCTCAGAGCCATTTGAACCATTTTTGAACAGCCGTTGCTCCCACGCGTCAGCAGGTGCAAAGGAGGAAATGATATGATTTCAGAGGTACCCTTCGCCACATTCCGTCAGGTACCCTAAGTGGCAAAGATATATGTACAGATGTAGATTTAGGTCATTCCGGTTACTCCGACACATTCTATGTCACCTAGCTCAACTCGTTTCACAGACGGCAGCTTCGAACCCCCGTCCAACATGGAGCGTAACATTTACCGGTGTGGTGCAGTGTAGCTGCAAAGCTCCATCAAGTAGCTACGGCGCAGTGTTATTGTGAACTATAAACAACTGGTTACAAGCGCTACTACATGCACCGCGTGTAAACGGCTTAACTAGTCCGTCCGCCAAACGATGCGTTATACGATACAGCACGAGCCACCGTGCAGCCGCACGTAATTCCTGCCCAGAACTTTCCATTAGCGCCGAAGCCCTGGCATTTCAGACCGACAGCCGTGGCTGCCTCTCTCTCTTCAGAAGAAACACTGTGGTGCAAGTCATAGTTACAATCAATCTGTACATTGGATCAGTTTGTTGTTCTACCGATGATAATTTTCGCAAGTACTAGATGCCCTCTCGCTGGAATAATACTCGTACAAAGAAAATGGCTCAAATGGCTTTGAGCACTATGGAACTTAACTTCTGAGGTCATCAGTCCCCTAGAACTTAGAAGTACTTAAACCTAACTAACCTATGGACAGCACAAACATCCCTGTCCGAGGCAGGATTCGAACCTGCGACCGTAGTGGTCACGCGGTACCAGACTGTAGCGCCTTGAACCGCTCGGCCACCCCGGCCGGCAATACTCGTACACAATTCTGGCTATGTATCTCATCGGTTTCCACAAAAACACATTCAAACAAAAGTAAGGTCTGTCGTCATTATGTAGCTGGTCTTTGCCGTTCAGTATTGCTAGTAATAAGACCATACTTTTACCTCCAGCGTTACTGAATTAAACGTCGACATTTATAATACTCTGCCTGACAACATAACATTTGAAACACCGAGGAGGACAGGTGGAAACGAAGTGAAACGTCGCCGGACTTGAGCGTATGTGATGTTACTTCAAGGAATACAGACTCGAGTCAAATTTTTAAAAGAGGTTGGTTGTATCAACCTATTTGTAATTATGACTTTGCATCCCCTGTGTGGAAAAGCTGTCATACACTCAAGCCACAAAGAAGCTGGTATAGGCATGCGTATTCAAATACAGAGATATGTAAACAGATGGAATACGGCGCTTCGGTCGGCAACGCATATATAAAACAACAAATATCTGGCACAATTGTTAGATCGGTTACTGCTGCTACAGTGGTAGTTTAGCAAGATTTAAGTGAGTTTGAACTTGGGGTTATAGAGGGCGTACGAGCGATGGAACACAGCATCTACGAGGTAGCGATGAAGTGGGGATTGTGCCGTATGAACATTTCAGGATTGTACAGTGAATATTCAGAAATTCGGTAAAACATCAACTCTGCGACATCGCTGCGACCGGAAAAGCATCCGGCAAGAACGGGACCAACGACGACTGAAGAGAATCGTTCAACGTGACAGAAGTCCAACCCTTCCGAAAATTGCTGCAGATTTCAATGCAGGGCCATCGACAAGTGTCAGCGAGCGAACCATTTAACGAAACTTCATCGATATGGGCTTTCGGAGCCGAAGGCTCGCTCGTGTGCCCTTGATGAGGAGGAGAATTAGTGGCGTAAAATTCTGAATTCCAGACTTGTCACCGATGTTCTAGATTAAATTAAAAACCTATCTGAAGTGTTTTTGAAGTAAAAGCATATTGCACTATTGATGGTGGTCCAGCCTTTGGATACGGACGTTAAAGCCAGCTATCCGTTCTGTGCGATTCGAAAAGGAACAAGTTATTGGTGGCACCGAAATTTCCTCCCTCTCTCTTCTCTCATCATCATACAACGCAAACATGAGATCTCAATACACACACAGTCATTAGTCACCTACGTTGAGCAGTTACGCTTAAGACAACTCTCACACGCGCACGTGGAAAAGAGCGAAAGAAAACAGTTTTCGATTAGGCGGCTCAACTGAACGAGCCCACATGATGTCATAGCCAACAATGTCAGACATTTTCCTTCTATCGACCAACAATGAACACAAGAAGGCACGCAAACTTTGAATAATGGGCTTTTGCAAACAGAACTATGTACCTTTTCAGTACAATATTGAAATTCTTGAAAAGAAGGAATAATTTTAAGGTAATTATTATTCACTGTTCCGTCTCAGTTGGGCATTAAAAAAAAATTACATGTTTCTATTAGTATGGATCATCTTCAGATTTAAGTAGTTGCGTCAGCAGTCCGTCTTGTCAGTTCAGAACCACATATCGGACTACTCTGATATGTGGTTCTGAGTAATACGGTTCTGAGTAGACAAGACGGGTTGCTGACAACTACTTAGATCAGAGGATGATCCAGAGTGATCGAAACATCCAATCTAATTAAAATATGTGCAGATTAGACGGGACAATAAATGAGCATTTTCTTAAATATCTATGCAGTTGCTGAATCTTTCAAGACGATTGTGTGAAATATAGTGTGAGAGAATAGTGTTACGACACTGTTATGTTTCACAGGGAAACTTTCAAAACATTTTGTGCCTATTGCGTCCCGAACTAAGCTACTAAGACAGCTTGCTTGGGTTATCTTTCTCCGAAATTGATTCACTTGGCAAGGTGGCACTGCACTTCCTCCTCTCAAACATCACACAAACATCAGTTTGACAGATATCTAAATAAGAAACCATGAGATAGAAACATTAGCTAAAATCGCTCAACAGAGGAAAGCCGACCGGTGCTACTCTACATAAAAAGCGAAAAAAATTGCACCTCTTTTAGCACACAGTCTGTCGTGGGTCGCTGGTAAATTGAAGCTTTCGATGAGACTGAAAAATAGCACAGGTCACTCCCGTTACAGGTATTCTAACAGATAAACACGGCTGTAGGCCTACGTTTCTGACGTCTGTCTATTATGGAATTTTGGAATAGGTTTCTTGTTCACGTATTATGATATTTCTGAGCATCAAAAATTTTGTCTGTAAGAATAATCTAGCTCGCTTTTTTCCTCTATGTGACTCAGAAGATGTTCGATACATTTTCGCACTGCTGGCTACTGAATAAAAGACGAGCGTGTGGAATATCAGACTTTTTTGTGACTACGTTGAAGAGATTCTAGGCCGACCAGTGTGGCCGAGCGGTTCTAGGCGCTACAGTCTGGAACCGCGCGGCCGCTGCGGTCGCAGGTTCGCATCTTGCCTCGGGCATGGCTGTGTGTGATGCCTTTAGTTTAGTTAGGTTTAAGTAGTTATAAGTTCTAGGGGACTGATGACCTATGATGTTGAGTCCCATAGCGCTCAGAGCCGTTTGAACCATTTTTTGAAGAGATCCTAAAAGACAGAACGCAGCATGTCATCCGTAAAACACAGAAATAATCAGACGTAATAGTAACTTTGGGGAAATCGGAAGGACTATTGAAGAACCAGTAATGTTCACAGCATAAATGCTTTACTGGAGAACGTCAGAAGCTATTTGACACTCTTCGCAGACGACTGGAAGTGTAGTCGAACTGCGCGAAAAATGCAGGAAGACCTATAGACGATCGACACTTGGTAATAGGATTGGTTGCTGACCTTCAAAGTAACCGAATTAATATGCGAAAAGGACAGCAACTGTACAATCATTGAAAGCAGTGACACACGTTAAACACATCTGACATGCGTACCTAGGGTTATAAATACAAAATCAAATAGGGGTAATGCAGGAGTAGGATTAATTATGAATAAAAAATAGTAGTGCGGATAAGCTACTAGAAACAGCAGAGTGAACCCGTTACTGTGGCCATAATAGACACGACGCCCACGCCTACTACAGTAGTAGAAGTTCATATGCCAACTAGCTATGCAGATGACGAAGAAATTGATGATATGTATGATGAGAAAACAGAAATTATTCAGGAAGTGAAAGGAGACGAAAATTTAAGTCATGGGTGACTGAAATTCGATAGTAAGAAAAGGAAGAGAAAAACATAGTACGTGAATATGGATGGGGCTTAAGAAACGCAAGAGGAAGCCGCCTGGTAGAATTTTGCACAGACCGCAACTCAATCATAGCTAACATTTGCTGCAAGAATCATAAAAGAAGGTTGTATACGTGGAAGAATCCTGGAGATACTAGAAGGTATCAGATTGATTATATTATCGTAAGACAGAGATTTAGGAACCAGGTTTTAAATTGTAAGACATTTCCAGGGGCAGATGTGGACTGTGACCACAATCTATTTGGTATGAACTGTAGATTAAAACTGAAGAAACTGCAAAAAGGTGGGAATTTAAGACGATGGGACCTGGATAAACTGACTAAACCAGAGGTTGTACAGAGTTTCGGGGAGAGCGTAAGAGAACAATTGACCGGAATGGGGGAAAGAAACACAGTAGAAGAAGAGTGGGTAGCTTTGAGGGATGAAATAGTGAAGGCAGCAGATGATCAAGTAGGTACAAAATAGAGGGCTAGTAGAAATCCTTGGGTAACCGAAGAAATATTGAATTTAATTGATGAAAGGAGAAAATATAAAAATGCTGTAAATGAACCTGGCAAAAAAGAATACAAACGTCACAAAAATGAGATCGAAATGCAAAATGGCTAAGCAGGGATGGATAGAGGACAAATGTAACAATGTAGAGGGCTATCACACTAGGGGTAAGATAGATACTGCCTACAGGAAATTTAAAGAGACCTTTGGAGAAAAGAGAACCACTTGTATGAATATCAAGAGCTCAGGTGGAAACCCAATTCTAAGCAAAGAAGGGGAAGCAGAAAGGTAGAAGAAGTATATAGAGGGTCTATTCATGGGCTATGTACTTGAAGACAATATTATGGAAATGGAAGAGGATGTAGATGAAGATGAAATGGGAGATATGATACTGCGTGAAGAGTTTGACACAGCACTGAAAGATCTTTGTCGAAACATGTCTCCGTGAGTAGACAACATTCCATTAGAACTACTGACTGCCTTGGGAGAGGCAGTCCTAACAAAACTCTACCACCTGGTGAGCAAGATGTATGAGACAGGCGAAATACCCTCATACTTCAAGAAGAATGTAATAATTCCAATCCCATAGAAAGAAGGTGTTGACAGATGTGAAAATTACCGAACTATCAGTGTAATAAGTCACGGCTGCATAAGACTAACGCGAATTCTTTACACACGAATGGAAAAACTGGTAGGAGCCGACCTTGGGGATGATAAGTTTGGATTCCGTAAAAATATTGTAACACGTGAGGCAATACTGACCTTACGATTTATCTTAGAAAAAAGATTAAGGAAAGGCAAACCAATGTTTCTAGCATTTGTAGACTTAGAGAAAGCTTTCGACTGGTGTATGCTCTTTCAAATTCATAAGGTGCCAAGGGCGAAATACAAGGAGCGAAAGGCTATTTACAATTTGTACAGAAACCAGATGGCAGTTATAAAAGTCGAGGTGCACGAAAGGGAGCAGTGGTTGGGAAAGGAGCGAGACAGGGTTGTAGCCTCTCACCGATTTTATTCAATGTATATTTTGAGCAAACAAAAGTAAGAGTAGGTATTAAAATCCAGGGAGAAAAAAATAAAAACTCTGAGGTTCGCCGATGACATTGTAATTCTGTCAGAAACAGCAAAGGACTTGGAAGAACAGTTGAACGGAATGGACAGTGTCTTGAAAGGAGGATATAAGGTGAACATCAACAAAAGCAAAACGAGGATAATGGAATGTATTCGAATTAACTAGTGGGATGCTGAGGGAATTAAATTAGGAAATGAGACACTTAAAGTAGTAATGGTGTTTTGCTATTTGGGGAGCAAAATAACTGATGATGGTAGGAGTAGAGAGGATATAAAATGTAGACTGGCAATGGCAAGGAAAGCGTTTCTGAAGAAGAGAAATTTGTTAACATCGAGTATAGATTTAAGTGTCAGGAAATCGTTTCCGAAAGTGTTTGTATGGAGTATAGCCATATGTGGAAGTGAAATATGGACGATAAATAGTTTG
Source organism: Schistocerca gregaria (assembly GCF_023897955.1). Taxonomy (NCBI): domain Eukaryota; kingdom Metazoa; phylum Arthropoda; class Insecta; order Orthoptera; family Acrididae; genus Schistocerca; species Schistocerca gregaria. The sequence goes on from NC_064922.1 coordinate 290,234,478, forward strand.
GATAAGAAGAGAAGAGAAGCTTTCGAAATGTGGTGCTACAGAAGAATGCTGAAGATTATATGGGTAGATCACATAACTAATGAGGAGGTATTGACTAGAATTGGGGAGAAGAGAAGTTTGTAGTACAACTTGACTAGAAGAAGGGATCGGTTGGTAGGACATCTTCTGAAGCATCACGGGATCACCAATTTAGCATTGGAGGTGTGGAGGGTAAAAATCGTAGAGGGAGACCAAGAGATGAATACCTTAAGCAGATTCAGATGGATGTAGGTTGCAGTAGTTACTCAGAATGAAGAAGCTTGCACAGGATAGAGTAGCATGGAGAGTTGCATCACAAGAACAACAACAACATGGTTACCTAGCAATTTAAAGTGAAACCACCACATAAAACTAACTGCAGGTGAGGCAGACTGATATTCATGGGAAGAATCTTGAAGCCGTAGGTAGTTCACGTAACACTCGTTCGACGGGTAATTGAATATTGCTCATCAGTCTGGGGTTATTAGCAAATGGCTCAAATGGCTCTGACCACTATGGGAGTTAACATTTGTGGTCATCAGTCCCCTAGAACTTAGAACTACTTAAACCTAACTAACCACACACATCCATGCCCGAGGCAGGATTCGAACCTGCGCCGTAGCGGTCTCGCGGTTCCAGACTGTAGCATCTAGAACCGCTTGGCCACTCCGGCTGGCCGGTTATTAGCAGTAGAGAAATGAGAAGTATCAGCGCATTTTTGCACAAGTTCGTTTAGTAAGAACGAAAGAGTCCCTGAGATGCCCATCCAAACCCAATGGTAGATACAACAAGAGTGGTGTTAAATAGGGTGTGGTTTGTTAACAAAATTCCACGAGAGTGCATTGCCTGGCTGTTGCTTTCAGCATATGACATGCTCCTACAATCGTACGAAAATACTGTGAAGGTAAAATTAGAGACATTACAGTTACCGCAGACAGTTGTCAACAAGTGTTCTTTAAAAATGGTTCAAATGGCTCTGAGCACTATACGACCATAGCGGTCTCGCTGCTCCAGACTGACGCGCCTAGAACCGCACGGCCACACCGCCCGGCTAATTGTCCTTCGCTGGCACCGTTCACGACTAGAACACGTAAAGGCTAAATGACAGTTGTACACAAATTATGCTCTGCTGTAAGCACAAAGGTGAAATATAGATGAAGGTCAAAGTTTGTAACAAAGCTATTAAATTCTTTCAGAATTTTAGAGTATACGAGAAACAAACGAAGGTTGCCCCTACGGGGTTTCGAGGCAGGTATTATAGTGGTTAGGGTAGTGTACTCTCATTCATTACAAGTACAGTTCCCCTGGCAAAGCGTAAACACGACAGTACTCCCTCAGTCCCAACGACTGCGGCTCACCTTCTCGGGTAGTACTTATTTCATAACTGAGGCCTACTGCCTCCAAGTGACAAGTTACTGTGTCACACGTTTTGCCACGATAACCGATTTCACCTTGCCTAAAGCAGCGCATCGTGGTACATTGACAGTGAATACCGATCTCCGTTCCTCAGTTCTCGGTCCTCAGCTATGATGCGACCGTACATCAAGTGCCGTCACGGGCGCCAACGCTACGGCTCAGTTGCCTGTCACCAAGCACACAAGAAAAATAGAAGCGGTCTCCGCGGAAGATAGATGGTAACGCCTTTATAATGTCCCAAAGATAAAACGAAAACGGCGCATAGGAGGGGCAAAGAAAGGATGTCCGTAAAAGAAAACATTGTGGCACTCACGTTCTTAGAGTCTTTTTTTTCTTTTCCCTCCGCTGCTAAGAAGACGTCTTTCTGCATATTTCATTCTTATTGTTCCAGCAGCCAGCGGAAGTGCTGTCAAGAACTCCCTCTCCCCTCCTCTCTTTCCTCGTTTTCTGCGCTTTTTGAATCCTTTCAGCTTCGCTGGATGATTCCCGCATTACTATTTGCGCGCCCCTGGCCGCGGACTGCAGTAAGTGTCTCCCCTGAGGAACAGAGCAGCGGCGGATATGCGGCAGGAATGAGTGCTGAGCCAACCATCTTGTTAGCTGCCGCGTGAAACGGCCACAGCGGTCCCTGTCTTGTGGCTCCCGTAGTCCGACTCCTGACGGCGCCGCTAACGTCTCGGCCTGGAGAATAACCACATCGTATTACAAGAAAATAGACAGAGAGGTCTTTGTTACAACGTCACGTTAACAGACGAACCGGAAAATTTTATTCTAAATTTATGTATCTGGTTTTGTTTCTTTTGTTTTTTTTTGTAGACTTAAAACACGTATTTCCCTACAGGTACCATAAGGACGAAATATGTAAGACCTGTTCATCGATTCGTGTGTCCTCCCCCGCTCCAGTTTACTTTCCCCTTCCAAATGTTTAGCCCGGGTCCTCCTGAACCCTTCAATCCCTTTCCAACCTGCTCTCCTTCCAACAAAACCTCCTCAACCACTGCTCATTTTCTATAGTGTAAGTGTATTCATCTCTCGGCCTCCCTCTTCGATTTTTACCCTACACGCTGCCCTCCAATGCTAAATTTGTGATCTCTTGATGCCTCAGGACATGTCCTAACAACCGGTCTCTCCTTCCTGTCAAGTTGTGTCACAAACTCCTCTTCTCCCCAATTCTATTCAATACCTCTTCTTTAGTTATGTGATCTACCCATACAATCTTCATCATTCTTCTATAGCACCACGTTTCGAAAGCTTCTATTCTCTCCTTGCCCAAACTATATATCGTCCATGTTTCACTTCCATACATGGCTACACTCCATACAAATACTTTCAGAAACAACTTCCTGACACTTAAATCTATACTCGATGTTGACCAACTTCTCTTCTTCAGAAACGCTTTCCTTGCCATTGCCAGTCTACATTTTATATCCTCTCTACTCCGACTATCATCAGTTATTTTGCACCCCAAATTACAAAACTCCTTTACTACTTCATTCGTCTCCTTTCCTAATTTAATACCCTCAGCATCACCCGACTTAATTCGACTACATTCCATTATCCTCGTTTTGCTTTTGTTGATGTTCATCTTATATCCTCCTTTCAGGACACTGTCCATTCCGTTCAACTGCTCTTCCAAGTCCTTTGCTGTCTCTGACAGAATTACAATGTCATCGGCGAACCTCAAAGTTTTTATTTCTTCTCTCTGCATTTTAATACCTACTCCGAATTTTTTTTTTTTTGTTTCCTTTACTGCTTCCTCAATATAGAGATTGAATAACATCGGGAAGAGGCTACAACCGCCTCACTTCCTTCCCAACCACTGCTTCCCTTTCATGCCCCTCGACTCTTATGACTGCCATCAGGTTTTTGTACAAATTGTAAATAGCCTTTCGCTCCCTGTATTTTACCCCTGCTACCTTTAGAATTTGAAAGAGAGTATTCCAGTCAACATTGTCAAACGCTTTCTCTAAGTCTACAAATGCTAGAAACGTAGGTTTGCCTTTCCTTAATCTATTTTCTAAGATAAGTCGTAGGGTCAGTATTGCCTCACGTGTTCCAATATTTCTGCGGAATCCAAAATGATCTTCCCCGAGGTTGGCTTCTACCAGCTTTTCCATTCGTCTGTAAAGAATTCGCGTTATTATTTTGCAGCTGTGACTTATTAAACTGATAGTTCGGTAATTTTTTTATCTGTCAACACCTTCTTTCTTTGGGATTGGAATTATTATATTCTTCTTGAGGTCTGAGGGTATTTCGCCTGTCTCATACATCTTGCCCGCAAGGTGATAGAGTTTTGTCAGGACGCCTCTCACAAGGCTGTCATTAGTTCTAATGGAATGTTGTCTACTCAAGGAGACATGTTTCGACTAAGATCTTTCAGTGCTCTGTCAAACTCTTCACGCAGTATCATATCTCCCATTTCATTTTCATCTACATCCTCTTCCATTTCCATATTATTGTCTTCAAGTACATAGCCCTTGTATAGACCCTGTATATACTCCTTCCAGCTTTCTGCTTTCCCTTCTTTGCTTAGAACTGGGTTTCCATCTGAGCTCTTGATATTCATAAAAGTGGTTCTCTTTTCTCCAAAGGTGTCTTTAAATTTCCTGTAGGCAGTATCTATCTTAGCCCTAGTGAGATAAGCCTCTACATCCTTACATTTGTCCTCTAGCCATCCCTGCTTAGCCATTTTGCACTTCCTGTCGATCTCATTTTTGAGACGTTTGTATTCTTTTTTGCCTGCTTCATTTACTGTGTTTTTATATTTTCTCCTTTCATCAATTAAATTCAATATTTCTTTTGTTATCCAAGGATTTCTACTAGCCCTCGTATTTTTTTTTTACCTACTTGATCCTCTGCTGCCTTCACTACTTCATCCCTCAGAGCTATCCATTGTTCTTCTACTGTATTTCTTTCCCCCATTCCTGTCAATTGTTCCCTTATGCTCTCCCTGAAACTCTGTACAACCTCTGGTTTAGTCAGTTTATCCAGGTCCTATCTCCTTAAATTCCCACTTTTTTGCAGTTTCTTCAGTTTTAATCTAAAGTTCATAACCAATAGATTGTGGTCAGAGTCCACATCTGCCCCTGGAAATGTCTTACAATTTAAAACCTGGTTCCTAAATCTCTGTCGTACCATTATATAATCTATCTGATACCTTCAAGTATCTCCAGGATTCTTCCATGTATACAACCATCTTTTATGATTCTTGCACCAAGTGTTAGCTATGATTAAGTTATGGTTTGTGCAAAATTCTCCCAGACGGCCTCCTCTTTTATTTCTCTCCCCCCAATCCATATTCACCCACTATGTTTCCTTCTCTCTCTTTTCCCACTCTCGAATTCCAGTCACCCATGACTTAAATTTTCGTCTCCCTTCACTTCCTGAATAATTTTTTTTATCTCATCATACATTTCATCAATTTTTTCATCATCTGCAGAGCTATTTGGCACATAAACTTGTACTACTGTAGTAGGTGTGGGGTTCGTGTCTATCTTGGCCACAATAATGCTTTCACTATGCTGTTGGTAGTATCTTACCCGCACTCCTAGTTTTTTATTCATTATTATACCTACTCCTGCATTATACCTATTTCATTTTGTATTTATAACCCTCTATTCACATGACCAAAAGTCAGTTTCACTAATTCCCACTATATCTAACTTTAACCTATCCATTTCCCTTTTTAAATTTTCTAACCTACCTGCCCAGTTAAGGGATTGGACATTCCACGCTCCGATCTGTAGAACGCCAGTTTTCTTTCTCCTGAATACGACGTCCTCTTGAGTAGTCCCCGCCCGGAGATCCGAATGGGGACTATTTTACCTCCGGAATATTTTACCCAAGAGGACGCCATCATCAGTTAACCATACAGTAAATCTGCATGATCTCGGGAATAATTACAGCTGTAATTTCCCTTTGCTTTCAGCCGTTCGCAGTACGAGCACAGCAAGGCCTTTTTGGTTAGTGTTGCAAGGCCAGATCAGTCAATCATCCAGACTGCTGCCCCTGCAACTACTGAAAAGGCTGCTGCCCCTCTTCAGGAACCAAATGTTTGTCTGCCCTCTCAACAGATACCCCTCCATTGTGGTTGCACCTACGGTACGGCCATCTGTATCGCTGAGGCACGCGAGGCTCCCCACCAACGGCAAGGTCCATGGTTCATGGGGTTAGAATACACAAAATAGTTAACTTGAAATCATTGATGTGCCACAGCCAGTTTTAATCATTTTAGAAACATGCTAATCCAGACAAATTACGGAAAATAAGACATAAACCTGGGCAAAACTGCTCCACACGCGATTCTAATGGTACTAAACTTAACAAAATTTGTTTTTTAACGTATGAAAAATCTGACAAAATAGAACCATGCGAATGTACCGAAAAATTAAATTAAAAATGTCGTCTATTTTTCTAACTGTTGATCACTTACGTTGAAGTATTTTGTAATATTTAGTTTAATAAAAGCGAAACTTTAAATATAATATTCTCTTAAATTAAGGATACAGCTGGTATATGGGGAAACAATGCTGTGGTGGGTGATTTGCTGATATAAATCCCCTCGGTGTATGGCCATGCAGTGCATTTGACCTGCGGTTGTCGCACGGTGGCGCTGGCAGCAGTCCACATACCCAAACGTGTGTTGGTGCATGTCAGAGTACGGTGCAGCGAGTAAGTGTGCAGACGTTTTCAGACGTGCTAATGCTTACTGTGTGTTGAAAATGGCTCAAAGAACACATATTGATGACGTGATGAGGGGTAGAATACTAGGACGACTGGAGGCTGGTCAAACACAGCAGTTCGTACGACGGACTCTCTGTGTGCCACAAAGTGTGATATCAAGGTTATGGCAACGATTCCAGGAGACAGGTAACTTAACTTACAGTACGGGACGTCCACAGTGTACAACACCACAAGAAGACCGATATCTCACCATCAGTGCCCGCAGACTCCATGGAGTACTGCAGGTAGGCTTGCTCGGAACCTTACCGCAGCAACTGGAACAGTTGTCTCCAGACACAGTCTACAGACGACTGAACAGAAATTGTTTATTCGCCCGGAGACCTGCAAGGTGCATTCCACTGAGCCCTAGTCACAGGAGAGCCCGCAAAGCCTGGTGTCAAGAACACAATTCATGGTCATTGGAACAGTGGTCCCAGGTTAGGTTCAGGGACGAGTCCAGATATAGTGTGGACAGTGATTCTAGGTGGTTTTTCATCTGGCGTGAACCAGGAACCAGATACCAAGCCCTTAATGACCTTGAAAGGGACCTGTATGCAGGTCATGGTTTGATGGTGTGGGGTGGGATTATGATTGGTTCACGTAAACCCCTGCATGTCTTTGACACAGGAACTGTAACATGTCAAGTGTATCAGGACGTCATTTTGCAACAGTATGTCCGCCTTTTCATGGGTCCAGTGGGTCCCAACTTCCTCCTGATGGATGATAACGCACTGCCCCACCGAGCTGCTATTGTAGAGGAGTACCTTGATACAGAAGCTATCAGGCGAATGGAGTGACCTGCCTGTTCGCCAGACCTGAACCCCACCGAGCACATCTGGGATGCTCTCAGATGACGTATTTCATCATGTCTTCACACACCTAGGACACTTCAGGAGCTCCAAGAGGCTCTGATGCAAGAATGGGAGGCCATACCCCAGCAGCTGCTCGACCACCTGATCCAGAGTATGCCAACCCGTTGTGTGGCCTGTGTACGTGTGCATGGTGATCATATCGAGAGGTGGCATGAGCTCCCCTTATATTTCTATCTCACTCTAAGTAATACGATTTTCCTCTCTAATTGCATGCAGTGAAAAGTTGCTGTTCCTTCACACACAGACTTCCCACGCAGCGTCTCTCGTCACCCGGGTGGTCCGGTGACAGGTGAGTTCTGGTGATCTTGAAAGGGCTAAGCAGACAGGTGTGAGGGAGTCGAGTGGATGCTCTCCAGACTCGGACATTGTCATAAGAGTGGAGGCGACAGTCCCACAGGAGACTGACGGAACGGCTGGGCTAGAGATTCCATTACATCGCAGAAACTTATGTTCCCAGACAGTCTTGGCTGGAAAATTCCCTCGTTTTCTGCAAAATCATAACTGTGATTGGCTTGCTCAGGGGATAGCTCTGTGACGTAGCAAAATCGGTGCAGAAACTGGCACCAAGTATCTCCATTGGTGGAATAGTAGTGCGTCGGCAATAGAGTGGAATTTTGCGCCGGTTTTCGAGTTGCTGATTGGAACGTTTAACCACGGCCACTGTCGTGGGGGCGGGAATGTTCTGTGTTCAGCTTGTACGGTTGCTCTTGAGAGAGTCGGCTCTCACCTTTCGGTCGGAGTAGGTTACAAGACTGAGCTATCGCAGCTCTGGACAGCCTGCCATGCGTTGTCGGTCTAATATACTTCCATTTAATTGTAACGTTTTGACGAAGTTCCTGAAATTTCTTCTTCAAAGTAACTTTTCGAATACAGTTGACAACTGAGCGTTCTGCGTACAAGCGGCCTATGTTGTCCGTCTTGAGCAGTTTTGGCTAAAGTTGACTGTATCGGAGTTACTGTGTGACTACGCTTGTTAAAATCACTCACTGTACCGTCAGTGATTGTGTAGCGAGCCTTCATCGTCTCCCTCAGAGACGTATTTGTGTTGTTAGAAAGTCTTTAGTCTGGAACAACCACACCAGGAGAATTCGTTTCGGGCTATATTCGCGACGGGACGTCGAAGTAACCAGCCATCGCGTCCGGTATGCCAGATCGTGTCCTTGCAGTTAAGAAGACAGCTTGGTAATGTACGTCCGCAGCATCGGAAAGCAGGCAATTTTGCTAGGTGATAATCAGAGCTCAGCCGAGCGCGTCTGTTCCCGTCTTTTCTAACGTGGTTCTGTCTTGGGTGTTTTTGTCTGAGTGCTCACTACTGTAGCAGCAATTAATGTTGGGTTGGCTGGGTGTTTATCTTAAGATTTGAGTTGCAAGGAATTGGCTCCACATACCACTCGGTCATAAATGTCACAATCTAGTTTATGGAGAACTACACCTTCACAGCATTTATTTGAGTATCCAATTTGACGTATTGTAAATGTTTCATGTGTTTTTTTTATTATTTTGAGTTTAGTCACAATGAATCAAATTGTTATTTTGGACAGAACTGTCATTCTGTGGATCGGTAAAGCATCGCTTTCATTTCTCACTACGTTAATGAAACTTTCCTTTATCACATTAATTTCTATCAAATTAAATTATTATAGGTGGCAAACTGTTTTCTACTCCACTTGCAGGGTCGATTACAGTCAGTTTGCGATTCTTCTTAATCCATGTGCAACAGCAAAAGTCAGAGTTTAAAAAGGGGGAGACTTAGAGCATCATTTCCATATGAAGATTCTAGAAGAATTTAGTGTTAAATACACAGCTAGCCCTGGTACCTCGCAATATCTTATATTAATGTTGGGGTGCATACGCAGGAAACAGTGGTTTTGTAGCACACATGCTTCAGGACGGTTTTCTCATCTTATCACCAATACCATGGACTTACAGATCTGTGTGTTCCCTATATACCTTGAAAAGTCTCTGTTGGTTTCCTTTCATGTTAATTTCTTAAATCTGTTGTCATTTATGGCATACATACCATTTCTAATTTTACTTTGGTGTTTCTGACTATCTGGGAGGAGACTGAGGAGTGAAACGTGTTACTTTTACACATAATCAAGAACGATCTGTCACACTACTACAATTTAAAACACAGTTTATTTGTAATTCATGTCACACAGTCTCAAACGGAACCTACATCCGCTTTCTTTTATATAGTGAATATGATAAGATACTGTCATCCTCCTTCCCTTCTGTGTGAAAGGATGAATGAACAAATGTATTTCTAGTTGCATGCTCGATGGTAGCAGACAAGCCGCTCTGCTAGAGAACAGTAGGACCAACGTCGGAACTGGTAGCTTTCTAAAAGCAAAGAGATTTCTATTCTTGGTATGGTCCTGTCCACCCTTTGTCATGTTGGTATAGGAAGCTGCCTCTCTGGTCACTTCCGTTTGTATCTGTGAGGTACCCTCGATAGAGGCCCACGCCAGTCTGTCCGCAGTGAGCGTCTGAAGTGGTAAGATCTCCCTCTAAGCGCATCTACTAAGTCCATAGGACAATGGATTTCTTAAATTCAGTCTAACTGAAAAATTAATCACCTTTATTTCAGGTTTAGATCTAAGATACCTTATGTTATCTTAAATTGCAATGCAGTGTAATTCGAGTGTGAAGTTCAGAATATCTTCCATTAGATGCTTTGTCACTACTTTGTGAGTATAGTGGAACCACGTGTTGATGATCCATAACTCTAAGATCATCAATCTTAAATGCGAATGTGCGTGAGATTATAACGTCTCGTCTTGACAATATTTTTCAATCTAACAACTTTTCTTTAGTTCAACCCACGTGGGTTGTACTTTGTGAGACCAGTACCATGTGCTTATACAATTGTTTGAACCAACAGATTAACAGTAAGACGATAGTAACCAGTTCGAGGTTTTTCTTTTGTAAATTGCGTTTCGATGTAATTTATTGGAATTATCAAAATTATTGTGGAGTTACACTCTTTGTGTAAACCAAGTTGACCACGTGAAGCATGTGGTGTAATCATCAAAGTAGCCCTCAACTATTCTTTTTGGGAAGATATCACAGAGTTAGTATGAATTTAGTATACCAGTGTGTGGTAATTTCATGATGGACAGGATTGCGCTACAAGCGTAACTTCTTTGGGTGACAATTGAATCAGTTGGTTGTGGTTAATTTCCTCTTGCATATGTTTCAACGTCCTTCGTGTGTTATTTTATGAATGCAGTGTTGGATGCAGTCTCCCAGTCTTGGCTCCATATTTGATGTGTTCTGTAAGATTACAAACTCACATTTTCACAATCCTAAATAAGGCACCAGTTTAGCTATATATATAATCACCAGTTTCGTAAGATGACTATTAAAAGATTATAATTAATGTTAGCCTGGTTGGCTATTTCGTAAACTACACTGGATAACTGGTGAAACAGTTGCTCAGTAATGCAAGGATAACTTCCCCAGATAGCTCACAGCTTTTAACCCCCTTTTATTTACTAGAATATCAGCACCGCTTTCAGAACAACTTAGTGCATCAACATTACAACCTATGCTATTAGCTTCAGTTTTGTGTAGTGCCACATTGTGTAGCACCACATTCTGCAATTATCCTTAATTTATGAGCATGAGTGTAGCAACGTAAATATTTAAATAACACAGAAGTTATATTCAAACAATGCATTTTATTTAAATAACATAGAAATATTTTTAACTTTTTGGTAATAACTGTTTTTTTGTTGTTGTAGATAGATATGAACACATTTCTTATGAATTAAGTAAGCGAGGTTAGAAAAATAAGGAGTCTGAATGAATATCATTATTTTGAATTGCAGTGTTGTACATCCACTAATTAGGCACTCCCCATGAGGTGCTGAACAAGACAGCCGATTCTAGTTGCCTCCTCATCACATATATCTCTTGTAACACTTCATATAAAACTGAGCCCTTAATTAATGTCCCAGTCGAACACACAAGAATCCAATATTCTGAGATCCACAGGGCCAAGAGTGTGCAGAGGATACCACATTTCAGGCATTAATTCTCATCGCGATCAAAGCAGTGGCCCACGGCCTTTCACTTAACGACTGAGGGCAGCGGCATTTGCATGGAGTTGTCAGTGCTAATAGACAAGGAACAGTATAAAACAATTGCAGAAATCAATGTGTGACGTACGACGAACGTGTCCGTTAGGAGGTGCCGCGAAATTTAAAGTTAATGGGCTACGGCTGCAGGCGGCCGTCGCGAGTGCCTTTGCTAAAAGCACTATATCGCCTGCAGCTGCTGTCCTGGGCTCGTTACCAAACCAGTTGGACCCTTGACAACTGAAAACACGTAGCCTAGTCAGATGAGTGCCGATTTCAGTTGGTAAAAGCTAATGGCAGGATTTAGAGTGTGGTTCAAACCCTACAAAGTAATAGTCCCAAGTTGACAACGATGGATAGTGATGTGGGCTCTCTTTACAAGGAATGGAATGTACTGGGTCCTCTGGTCCAACTGAACCGATCACTGACTGGAAATAATTATTTTCTGCTACCATTTGTAGCCATTCACAGACTTCATGTACGCAAACAACGATGGAATTTTTATGGATGTCAATACGCCATATTTCAACCCCACAATTGTTCGCCATTGGTTTGAAGAACATTCTGAGCAATTTGAGCGAATGATTAGGCCACACAGATTGCCCTACATGAATCCCACTGAACATTTAGAGGACATGATAGTAATGCCACCTCGTGCACAAAATCCTGCACCGTGAACATATTTCGTCAATTATGGACGGCTATAGAGACAACACCCCTCAATATGCCATTTTGTTTAAGTCGACCAATGCGGAAATATGTAGCACCCCCATCAGGCGTATACTGTGCTCCTGTGAGAACTCCGTAACTACACAGTCGGTCCATCAAATAATGCATCTTCTGGATGCTCCCACACAGTGTAGTGGAATTTGCTTTTAAGTAGAACACAGGGGTCGTTATCCCTTCGCTCCGGCAAAAGCTTTCCTCTCTCTGGGTGGTCGCTCTGGCCACAGAACGTGTGTGTTAACTCACAACTCTGAAAGGACGGGCCGTCCAGTGCGCTGGTTGCCCCTTTAGAACGAAAGTTCATGTAGCCATCATGTTGTGTACGGCAGCTTCGACTTTTTCAACTTTGATGCACAACTGCGGTTTACTTATTAGATCTGCATATTGATCACAGGAATTCACACAAAATTGACTCTACCTTACCGGGTTTGGGTTCGAATGAAGCATCTTGATGTGCAGAATACGATTGTGAGAACAGAGTATGTAGGAACTGAAGGTCAGGAGACCATGCCACCTTACTTACCCCCCTCCCCCCCCCCCCCCCCGCCCCCCTGAGACAAAATTTTATATGGGGTTTGTCAATGCCGAGGAAAACATTAACAAAGCCAGGCAAAAATTGTTCTTTTAGATTTTCCAATAAAATTTCTCAGCCATTCTTAACGATGTTGTAATTATTTCTTTATAGCTATTGTTTCTACTTTTTAATTATGCAGTTTGTGTTTTGTTGTTAGGTAAACATAGACTTTACAAAGGTTGATTTTCTTTGTAGTTGCCATTACGTGTCTCTGTTTTTCTTTTTCATTTCCAAAAGTTGCGTTTACAATATTAATTTTTCTAAACTCGTTAGTGTACGGTGTATCATGTCTTAATGTGGTTGTTTCTTTTCTTTAGTTACGCTTTGAGTGAATGTTGGCAAAAGCTGTGGTCTGTCACCTTGTTTAGTTTATTTATTTCTTCTATGTGTCACTATTTTTTTAGAAAAAAAAGAGAATGAAGATGTTTTTCTCTTAATTCTATCCCTGGTACTAATGTTATGATTGAAACAAAAATGTATTTATGAACATTCTTCACAGAAGAAAAATACTACACAATTCTTTGTTAAATTCTACATGTAAAGGAAATAAGAGATTGTATGACTGCCCTAATTCAGTTTCTTTCTCAAAAATTTTGAGGTATGTATAAATTAGGGACTTTGCATATTTAATAAAACAATTATTTTTACAAATGGAAGGAAGGTAAGTATTATTCGCATATTGCTAATTTTTATAAGTTACGCTGGCTGTATTTACTCTGTCCATGTCTTTGTTCGACGATGCCATTGAAGTGCTGGAAGGCGTCAACTTATTTATATGGGTGTCACAAACCATGTGAGAAGTACTCTAGCATTCAATTCCAGGTCTTATTTGTTGATGTTGTCATCATGAAGTGGTATTTTTAACCGATGATGAATGGGGTTTATTCAGTATACAGTGATGTCTTGGTACTCCTTTGCTGTCACACCTGGGGCGGTATTGCAGTTTGATGAGTGTAGTAAGTTGGTGATTACTGATGATCGTCACCTAATATATGTGCCGTAACGTCTTGGTTCTCCACACCTGCTCGGTATGGCAGTTTGGTGATGTGGTAGGGAGAATGAGGTTCATTTTGCTGAATACATTTCTGGATAATGTTTGTTGGTACCACATAATATTCCATTTGCCGTTCATTTGTATTTGTTTGACTATTCAAAAAATGGTTCAAATGGCACTGAGCTGACCGGAGTGGCCGTGCGGTTCTAGGCGATACAGTCTGGAACTGAGCGACCGCTACGGTCGCAGGTTCGAATCCTGCCTCGGACATGGATGTGTGTGATGTCCTTAGGTTAGTTAGGTTTAATTAGTTCTAAGTTCTAGGCGACTGATGACCTCAGATGTTAAGTCCCATAGTGCTCAGTGCCATTTGAACCATTTTGATCAGAACGGGACCAACGACTGCTGAAGGGAATCGTTCAACGTGACAGAAGTTCAACCCTACCGCAAACTGCTCCAGGTAACAATACTGATGTATCAACGAGTGTCAACGTGCGAATCAAAAGGCTCTGAGCACTATGGGACGTAACATCTGAGGTCATCAGTCCCCTAGAACTTAGAAGTAATTAAACCTAACTAACCTAAGAACATCACACTTATCCATGCCCCAGGCAGGATTCGAACCTGCGAGCGTAGTGGTCGCGCGGTTCCAGACTGAAGCGCCTAGAACCGCTCGGCCACCCCGACCGGCGTTTGACTATTCAAGGTTCATTTTTGGAGAGGTGGTTGTAGTAGTTACCATGCCTCAAAGTTCATGGAAAGACGTCTGTGACAATTTTCTTTGTAGTAAAGGAGAGAAAGGTGTCTTGTAATCTTCTGCCCTTCTTCAACTTGTATCTTCTGTTCTTCTCTTCTTTCTTGCATTCTTCTGTTCTTCGTGGGATAGGAATACGTGAATTTTAATGTAGGAGATATACAGGATTTGTAGGATCTGACTGCCTTTCCAAATATAAATTGACGAGTTTGTTTCTTGTACCTTCTTTGTAGTGTCGTTGTATCATGATTATCCCCACACTTGTCCATGAAGTAGCAGTGTCATGGCATATGACATGTACATGCTACGCGTTGTTCTTCTGAAGTCCAAACTGGTTGCAACCTGCATTTCCAATGTGGCTTTGGTCTTCATGTTGTTGTTATTGTCCTAAGTGTTTTCCCAACATGTCTGTACCCTCTCCGTCGCTATATTGAAGCATCTGGTGGTGACTGATTTTGGTGGTGATGTCCCTCTGATACGTAGAAATATTTATAATTTTTGTTTTACATATATTTGTTATTGTTATTTACAAAAAACCTGTGATTTTATATAATGCAAAAAAATTTCTGATAGTGGCAAAAATTATTAGATTGATATATGATTTCTTGTCTTTATTCTAATTATGTCCTACCACTTAGTCATTCTTTTATGCGTTGTGTGTCACTTCTTGTTTCTGTGCATGTTGCAGGATACTCAACACTACAAGAAATTGTTAGTCTGTTTTGTGTCCCTTTTTTTCTTTTAATTACTTTGTTCTGTTGATCTATTAATTTAACTTTTATTTAATCGTTAGTGTAAGATAAGGTGGACGTTAATTTACTTAACCTTATCCCCATTTTTCACGACAGTCTTTATATTTTGCAGTATTCAGTGGCCTAATTTCTACTTCTGGTTTCTGTTTGCTGTGTTGTTCTTGTCTCTGAGCACCATAATTTCCTCTGTAATTATTCTCGCCTGGTCTCACCAGTTACTGTTTCTGATATCGTGACCTCTTTCAAAGTACCCTTGACCGCTGGCATTTTGATTCCTAAACCCATATCCACCACAGTATGAGTGTCCATTACCGTTATTATTTCGGTACCAATTATTCTGGTTGCTGTTTCTATGCCAATTACCTTCATTATGCCACTGTCCTGGTCTGTTAAACTGTCTGAAATTATTGGTATTAGGGTTACGATTATTATTATTGGAATATTCGTTTCTAGTCCTCTCCTTTTGCTGTTCCCTTTCCTTTCTTTATTCTTTCACCTCGTCTTCTTTAAACATGAATTCAAGTTCCCTTAAGACCTCTTTGAATTCTTCGGTATTTTCATTTTTTCCTACTGTCGCCTCTTGATATTTTACCGGTGTTCTGAACTGTAAGTAAGACGTACAGGTAGCAGAGATCTTTTGAATCACCTCCGTGACATGTGCGCACAAATGAAGTCAACTTTGTGAGCCACGCTCCAATGGTTTGGCAAGCCTACTTGAAACTGATCGATGAATGTGCGTGCATGCAAGCTACCGCCTTCTTCATTGAAATGTTGAAATTTTCTAACTGTTAGGAAGTGGGCTCTATCATATCTACTCATAAATTTGGTTTGTGGATGATTCATGGACTCAAATAATCTGCCACTGCTTGTGTCATCTTGCCTATTCTCTGGTAATCTACTGCCTGTCTGCATATGCTCAGTTTCCTGCCCCATAATTGCATCATATCGTAAAACTGGTGAACAAAAGTGATGGTCGTTTTGTCTCTACTCTTGTCATTAGCGGTACTGTACCTGTGCTACTGTTTTATTGTGTCATTGGATTTACTGGTTCAGTCGCCTGTCTTTCTATTGGTATCAGCTGACTGTATGTGTCCTGTTTTACCAGATACTGTGCCTGGTTCTGTGAAATGTCATATATTACTTTAATCGGTGTTTTCTGTTTCGATTTCTGCACGAGCGTTACGTCTGGCCTTGGTTCTACTTGAACTTTCTTAGACGGCGCGTGTTCGTGTGCTGAATTAATGCTTGACGTATCAGTTGTTTCGCTACAGGTGTAACCGGTCTCGATCTTTTCCTCGATAGTTTGCATCAACTCTGTTCGAAGCTTTTCAAACTGATCTTTGCTAAGTTCTATCTTATTGAACCGCTGATCATATTTCTTCAGTGCAACTTTTGCGACCTTGCTTTGAATTGCTTGTCCTTCCAAAAGTTCTATAGACTCTTTTCATAAAACATCCCACCTTTTTGTCAACGTTTACGATGTCCAATTGGACCTTGTCCACGTCAGTGCGTAATTTCTGCTGACTTTGTGTTAGTACCCGAATTCTTTCTCTAGATTTTTTCGCGTCTTTGTTTATCTTTGCGATCTTACTGTCAGTTGTAGCGATCCCTTCTTCCATCTGAAATTTAATCTGTTGAATCTGTGTCTTTATCTCTTGTCTCAAGTTCTGATTATCCTGTTTCAATTGCTAATTCCGTTGCGTCATCTGTGTATTCTTTTTAGTTATCTGTGTATTAATATGCGTCATCTATGTATTAATATCCTGATTCTGTTTCATCATCTGTATATTCTGTTTTGTTATACTCTCGTTAATTTTTTGTAACATCTCCATGATCGCGTCCTGTCCTGTAACACTGCATTCTGCTGAACTGCGTGTTCTCATTCTGTTGTTTTCTACTCGGTCAGCTACGTCGCTTACTGGGCTATGCTGTGGCGTTTCTAAGTTTTATAACTACAACAATCCGTGCTGTCTTCCCTTCTCCCTGTGTTGTTCTTTGTGTTGAGGACTAGTTGCGTATGTCATTGAACCATTACGTGGCGCAACAACTCCGTCCACTTCCCTCTCTGTAGTGTATGTCTTGTGTTTGCAGGTACAGTTGTGTCTGTGACGGTGCCCTTTTGCGTCGCTTGCAACTCCACAAAATTCTGTGTCTGTTGCTGAGTCATATTTAGAATGTTTACTAGTGGTTCGACGTATTCTATCTCTTCCGCACTCTCTACTTCTCTTTTGAATTCAGCTAACTGCCGGTTCATTGGCTGTATTGACGTGCATTCTGTCTCTGAACATGCACCAAACAAACGCGTTTCTTTAGCTGGTTTTGGTGCTAATCTTTGCCATTTCTAGCTGCGAACGTGCCCTACATGGAATATCGTATACTGGAAAATCGATGTTCCCGTCCCTTCGATTCCCAACTGTCTGGTTTGTCTCAATTCTATCCCAATCTAACTGAGCTTGCTGATTCTGCAGTTTACCGACTGTCCTATTGTCTGATTCACCGTCTATCCTATTCTCAGGTTCACCGTCTGTCCTATTCTCTACAAGCTCTTTTTTTCTGTTTATCTGATTGATTCTCCCCCATCTTGTGTACTCGGTGTCTATCCTGTAACCTTTTGGCTTGTGCCCTTGCTAACATGGAAGTTCTTTCAAGACACCACAACCCTATCTACAAAACTGAACGAGCACTTACCAGTTGGTTGAACCAACAGCAACAACGTCGTGACTTCTCAGCTGTTCTGTCTGCTTTGCTACAGTCTCCAATCTCCAACTGCGCGCTTGCAAAGGGAGAAAAATGTTATTTCTTAATTCTAACATATTTGATACTGCATCACTCTATGTTTCTGGTTCTCCCTGTATCTGTGTCTATCATCTGAAAATCCTATACCCCAACAGCTACTCAAAAAACCTAAAAATCTAACACAATAACACAAGACCTTTTTCCTACAATTCTACTTTCCTCGCTACTTGTATCTATTCTAATCCATAATCTTTGCTAATAACACTTCAATACAGGAAAGAAAATTTGTTTGAAAGTGATAATGCTGCGATCTGCGATACCTATCATATATCACCTATTCTGACACTTTTATGTCTTGGTAACGCACCTATTTTACCTATCCTGGCAGATTTACCTTTCCAGGCAGTTGTATGTACCTTCACATGGTCGCCATTTTCTGTGAGTGTATGGGTTCTATTTTGTCAAGTTGGGCAATGGATTGAGCCAACAAGTACCGTTTGGTTCCTGCAACAAACAATTTCCACCTCACACTGCTACAGAGGTCAAACAGACGTTCTTAATGTACTAACAAGAACTGCTTGGAAAACATTCCGCAACAAATATCTTCTGGAGTCGTCCGCTGCAAGAAAAAGACCCAAAAATATTCTATATTCTTACATAACTAGTGGAATACTTGGGTAATGGAGTTTTGCTAGCTTGTGTAAGAAAAACATTAAACAAACAATAAACATTATTTATTGCGAAAAAATTCTGAGAAATCAAGTGAAACTTTTTCTTCTAAATTAATAAATTTCCGGGTTCTTTTCAGAACAGTAGATTGCCCATTATGGATAGGAATGACCTTATTTTACAATGTAAAAGATGTGTATGCCAGCCTCGACTTTTTCAACCTAGGTGCGCGTTTGCGATTTACTTATTAGATTTGCATATCCGTTACATGGATTCGTACAAAATTGACTCTACCTTATCGAGTTTGGGTTCGAATGAAGCGTCTTGGTGTGCAGAATACGATTGTGAGGACGGAATATGTAAGAAATGAAGGTTACGAGACCACGCCACCTTACAGCATGACTTTTCTGCTTCGAATTCAACAAATATTTCTTTTTATAACTTACACCAAAGATACTTTCTCAGATGATGTTTGGCCATTTAGTATTTGCGCAAGTATCAACCACGAGCAGTTACTAAAAGAAGCCAAGAAGTATGATGAAACTTATATGTTTTTAGGATTCTTAAACATAATGCTAATCCTCAGCGTGTTGTATGCAGCAAAGTTCTTCCAAGTATCTCAATAGTTCCAGTAGAAATGAATCATCACTTGGAATTCGTATTGGCGAACTTAAAGTAAAAAGAAGTCGAAGAATTGCTTGTATGACATCAACTACACAACTTATTCTTTATTTTCTAGCGATTTCGGTTGTAGTGACCACCTTTGGAGGAAGATTATAGCAGTAAAACGAAACGAATAACATACGCACAAGATAAAACAAGTAAGCTGTCATGTAGGTCAAGGTAAACATGTAGAAGTACTGGCACGAAAGCTGTACATTAGATAGATGCGTAATTCAAGTTTCCATAAGATAAGCTGAAAACAATCAGAATCATATTATGTTCACGGAACCGTATTAATAAGGCATGATTTCGGCGCCAGATCAAAACTGACTTCACTATGCTTAACCTTAAATGCGCTTAGGATATACATTACTCATCCAAAATAGTGTTGTAAACGATTCGCATGGAAAACTGTGCATCTTACCATGAGAGTTATTTGAATGGTCACCTGTTCGCGGTCCGAGAGAGGAGTGTTGGTAATGCCATGAAACAAAATAAAATATCGATTAATAGGACCACAGAAACATATTTAAATATTATCGCTTACAGCTATATTTCCAACTGCTCAGAACAATTAAGCTATCTGAACAACAATTTCTTCTATGGCTCTGGTAGCGTTTCATAGCTACTCCGTCTTAAAAGCGTAGGCGTAGGATTTCAATGAAGTGGTGAAAGCGAAGTGGAACAAAACAGTACGTGCCTCTAATTAAAATCACTTCTTCAGATTTAACACCAATTTGCATTAAGGCAGTCCAGTATCAAAGGCCACACTAATTGCATTTTCAAGCAATGTTCTTGGTATGTCAGTGTCATAACCTGCCTTTTGCTGAGGAGTATTGTAACATAAGCTTGCACTTCGGTGAAGAAAATTCACTGTATGGTACACAGTGAAGTCTGATGAAGAAATGACGATCAAGTAAATTTACTTGTGGTTTTTTCACGTGCTAGTTTTACAAAATAAGCGATCCTTCTCTGACAGAGTTTATATCGTCCAAATAAATACACACAAAGCGGTTACCAGTCTATCAATAAGTCAGATAATTTAAATGTGTGTATTTTTGGTACAATCATATCGATATTTTGTTTCTTCGAGTTAGCAAAGTTTGTCATTTAGACCGAGAATAGGTGATCATTCAGATGGTAAGACGAGCAGTTTTGTAAGAGAATGACTGATACCACTGTTTTTGGACGACTGGTTTATATTCTAACCACATTTTCGTGCGGTTCTGAGCATTTGTAGCTACACTTCCTTTGTTATAGTAAACGAGAAGATAATTACGGATTTTAATCGGTATCATTAATACCTTATTTATTTCAGTCATTGACATGACGTAATAGAGACGATTACTGGCTTCTGCCCGCTTTGCCTCAACTTCTAGTAAGCAGCTGGTGATTTACACAGCCCTGGTTCTACCAGGGCAAAAACTTAATAAAGGCGTCAAGTACCTAAGAAAACTATTTTCAAAAAATATGTTCATTTTATAGCGCACATATTTCTTAAGAACTTGATATGCAGAGCATATATTTTGGAGGAACTTTAAACATGTTATTTGCCCTTAAGTGTGCCAAAGTACAGGTCCATGCTTCTTCACACAGCATTCTTCTATCGAAGGTCACTATGTTTCGCTCTGTTGAATTCAAGGGTGTATATTTTTTAATGGAAGCCATCAAACCTAGACTTAGACAGAGGAAATTAAAATACCCTGTGGTGTCTGTCCTGTTCCCAATCGTCCGGTTCGGCGTCCTAGCCCCTTAAAAAAACTCACAATTAATACTGGGTGGTATTATTTCTGACCGGGAAAATAAGAACTCTTCACAAAATTTGCACTCTTTTTTGTCTATTGTCTAATAACCTTCTGTTCAATTACATATTATAAACGTAAAACCAGTACAGACAATAGACAAGCAAGTCAGAATACATCTCTTATAATTTGTGTGGCGTCCCCGTTTCTTCTCCTTCTTCGTTATAACAAACAATCTTGTTATCACTAATTCTGTATCTATTCATGCCATTGTGAAAACTTATTCTCCGGGTAACTACACTAACCATGCAATAATCACCGGATTCGTTATCCCTCGTTTATTTTCCGTTTAGGCGTTATTACGTGTTCGTACAGCGCGTTTTCCGTGATGTTCCGAGAACTGAACTTCAGCGGCTGCTAACCAGGGACTGTACAACTGGCTCTTAGTAGCATAGTGACGTGCCAAAAATGTTGTCTCAGAATTTCATTTTCTAGGATGCACCGAGAAGATATGTAATCTTTCTTAGCTGTTATTCATTTTCTTGGATACTCCGATAAGGTGTGTAATCTTTGTTACCTGTTATTCCTGTAAGTCGTTTCTCATCACTCCAATAGTGTGAATCTATGGATTTTGCTGATTATTATAATAACGCTTATCATTCGCACATCCAATCAACCACACAAACAAACATCCATTGGCATTCATCCGTTCACGTTCATTCGGCTCGGCTCGTATAGCTCCGTCCCCTTTTGTTTGCGGGAAACACTTTTTTCTTATTTCTAGATTCGACGGGGATTCCCCTGGCAGAGACATCACGTACGCTATGGAAGCATTCAAAAATCAACTTATGAGTCATTCAGAAACCTACTTAGAATGTGTTCAAAAACCAACAAGGATGCTTTTCAAAGTCATATGAATAATCGATAGACCAGCGTCAGTGGATCCTAGGCGCTTTGTAAAACAAGATTTTCTTCTTCAAGAATATGAATTTGGTGCCCCCTGAAATTGCCGCCCGGGACGGACCTTGTCCCCCTAGATTCGGGCCTGGGTATACAGTGCGATTAAAATTACTTTGTAGTTGACACTTCACGTGTTGTAGCCGATTTCCTCCAATCAGAACGCTCATCGTCACGTCGGAACCTTTCGCCGTTGTCAAACAGCCACAACAATTAATTCCCTTACATTTCCTTTTCCAGCTTTTTTCCTTGATCTGTTTTTATCGTATTTCATCACACTTAATAACCACACCAACAACAGCAACGCATACAACGACGCTAACCACATACCCATGTTTCATACGTAGCATTAACTAAACACTACTGCATCCTCCCGCACGAGGCGTGCTTCAGTTTCACACACATAGTTTTAATACTCACAGTGATCGACTTACATTAGACGGACTTCACATGAGATGGTATGAAACGAAATATTTGAAGGCTACAGTCAATCGTTATGAATGGGGCACCAGATGTAATATATACAACAGTCTCCTGCCGGGTAATGGCATAGTGCGATGGAAAGCGTACGAACCTGCCGTGTGGAAAGTCGTAAGTTCGAATCTCGTCGAGAGTAGTAATTTCTTATTTTTCTAAACCTGATCAAAAGACTTTGATTATTAACTTTATTCATGTAATTCTTTGAAATGAATATGTTTGTTTCTAATACTTTGCCGCATTATTTCTAGAATCGTATTATTTCTAGCATCGTCTATAATCTTCTACCATGTGCCAACTAGGATTGCTCATAGGTTGTTAATGCAGGCTGCTGCTGTAGCCAGTGTGATAACTGTTTAGGATTACCAATGACAGCGAGAAAGTACTGTTTGTTTTTACCGCTGAAGCTGAATTTTTTCTGTCTTGAAATTGCTCGTAGGGGTTAGCATTAAACGCCGTGAAGTAAACGATCGTTATTTTTGATCTGTCGCAGACTGTTGACTGCCGTTTCCTCGGATACATTGCACATAGCAAGGTTGTGGTTAGATTAGGTGTTGTTGTTGTCTTCAGTCCTGAGACTGGTTTGATGCAGCTCTCCATGCTACTCTATCCTGTGCAAGCTGCTTCATCTCCCAGTACCTACTGCAACCTACATCCTTCTGAATCTGCTTAGTGAACTTATCTCTCGGTCTCCCTCTACGATTTTTACCCTCCACGCTGCCCTCCAACGCTAAATTTGTGATCCCTTGATGCCTCAAAACATGTCCTACCAACCGATCCCTTCTTCTAGTCAAGTTGTGCCACAAACTTCTCTTCTCCCCAATCATATTCAATACCTCCTCATTAGTTACGTGATCTATCCACCTTATCTTCAGTATTCTTCTGTAGCACCACATTTCGAAAGCTTCTATTCTCTTCTTGTCCAAACTAGTTATTGTCCATGTTTCACTTCCATACATGGCTACACTCCAAACAAATACTTTCAGAAACGACTTCCTGATACATAAATCTATATTCGATGTTAACAAATTTCTCTTCTTCAGAAACGCTTTCCTTGCCATTGCCAGTCTACATTTTATATCCTCTCTACTTCGACCGTCATCAGTTATTTTACTTCCTAAATAGCAAAACTCCTTTACTACTTGAAGTGTCTCATTTCCTAATCTAATTCCCTCAGCATCACCCGATTTAATTTGACTACATTCCATTATCCTCGTTTTGCTTTTGTCGATGTTCATCTTATATCCTCCTTTCAAGACACTGTCCATTCCGTTCAACTGCTCTTCCAAGTCCTTTGCCGTCTCTGACAGAATTACAATGTCATCGGCGAACCTCAAAGTTTTTACTTCGTCTCCATGAATTTTAATACCTACTCCAAATTTTTCTTTTGTTTCCTTTACTGCTTGCTCAATATACAGATTGAATAACATCGGGGAGAGGCTACAACCCTGTCTCACTCCCTACCCGACCACTGCTTCCCTTTCATGCCCCTCGACTTTTATGACTGCCATCTGGTTTCTGTACAAATTGTAAATAGCCTTTCGCTCCCTGTATTTTACCCCTGCCACCTTTAGAATTTGAAAAAGAGTATTCCAGTCAACATTGTCAAAAGCTTTCTCTAAGTCTACAAATGCTAGAAACGTAGGTTTGCCTTTTCTTAATCTTTCTTCTAAGATAAGTCGTAAGGTCAGTATTGCCTCACGTGTTCCAACATTTCGACGGAATCCAAACTGATCCTCCCCGAGGTCCGCATCTACCAGTTTTTCCATTCGTCTGTAAAGAATTCGCGTTAGTATTTTGCAGCTGTGACTTATTAAACTGATAGTTCGGTAATTTTCACATCTGTCAGCACCTGCTTTCTTTGGGATTGGAATTATTATATTCTTCTTGAAGTCTGAGGGTATTTCGCCTGTCTCATACATCTTGCTCACCAGCTGGTAGAGTTTTGTCATGACTGGCTCTCCCAAGGCTGTCAGTAGTTCTAATGGAATGTTGTCTACTCCGGGGGCCTTGTTTTGACTCAGGTCTTTCAGTGCTCTGTCAAACTCTACACGCAGTATCGTATCTCCCATTTCGTCTTCATCTACATCCTCTTCCATTTCCATAATATTGTCCATGGAATGTTGTCTACTCCGGGGGCCTTGTTTTGACTCAGGTCTTTCAGTGCTCTGTCAAACTCTACACGCAGTATCGTATCTCCCATTTCGTCTTCATCTACATCCTCTTCCATTTCCATAATATTGTCCTCAAGTACATCACCCTTGTATAAACCTTCTATATACTCCTTCCAACTTTCTGCCTTCCCTTCTTTGCTTAGAACTGGGTTGCCATCTGAGCTCTTGATATTCATACACGTGGTTCTCTTCTCTCCAAAGGTCTCTTTAATTTTCCTGTAGGCAGTATCTATCTTACCCCTAGCGAGATAAGCTTCTACATCCTTACATTTGTCCTCTAGCCATCCCTGTTTAGCCATTTTGCACTTCCTGTCGATCTCATTTTTGAGACGTCTGTATTCCTTTTTGCCTGCTTCATTTACTGCATTTTTATATTTTCTCCTTTCATCAATTAAATTCAATATTTCTGCTGTTACCCAAGGATTTCTAGCAGCCCTCGTCTTTTTACCTACTTTATCCTCTGCTGCCTTCACTACTTCATCCCTCAGAGCTACCCATTCTTCTTCTACGGTATTTCTTTCCCCTATTCCTGTCAATTGTCCCCTTATGCTCTCCCTGAAACTCTGTACAACCTCTGGTTCCTTCAGTTTATCCAGGTCCCATCTCCTTAATTTCCCACATTTTTGCAGTTTCTTCAATTTTAATCTACAGGTCATAAGCAATAGATTGTGGTCCGAGTCCACATCTGCCCCTGGAAATGTCTTACAACTTAAAACCTGGTTCCTAAATCTCTGTCTTACCATTATATAATCTATTTGATACCTTTTAGTATCTCCAGGGTTCTTCCACGTATACTACCTTCTTTCATGATTCTTAAACCAAGTGTTAGCTATGATTAAGTTGTGCTCTGTGCAAAATTCTACTAAGCGGCTTCCTCTTTCATTTCTTAGCCCCAATCCATATTCACCTACTATGTTTCCTTCTCTCCCTTTTCCTACTGCCGAATTCCAGTCACCCATTACTATTAAATTTTCGTCTCCCTTCACTACCTTAATAATTTCTTTTATCTCATCATACATTTCATCACTTTCTTCATCATCTGCACAGCTAGTTGGCATATAAACTTGTACTACTGTAGTAGGTGTGAGCTTCGTATCTATCTTGGCCACAATAATGCGTTCACTATGCTGTTTGTAGTAGCTTACCCTCATTCCTATTTTCCTATTCATTATTAAACCTACTCCTGCATTACCCCTATTTGATTTTGTGTTTATAACCCTGTAGTCACCTGACCAGAAGTCTTGTTCCTCCTGCCACCGAACTTCACTAATTCCCACTATATCTAACTTTAACCTATCCATTTCCCTTTTTAAATTTTCTAACCTACCTGCCCGATTAAGGGATCTGACATTCCACGCTCCGATCCGTAGAACGCCAGTTTTCTTTCTCCTGATAACGACATCCTCCTGAGTAGTCCCCGCCCGGAGATCCGAATGGGGGACTATTTTACCTCCGGAATATTTTACCCAAGAGGATGCCATCATCATTGAATCATACAGTAAAGCTGCATGTCCTCGGGAAAAATTACGGCTGTAGTTCCCCCTTGCTTTCAGCCGTTCGCAGTACCAGCACAGCAAGGCCGTTTTGGTTAATGTTGCAAGGCCAGATCAATCAATCATCCAGACTGTTGCCCCTGCAACTACTGAAAAGGCTGCTGCCCCTCTTCAGGAACCACACGTTTGTCTGGCCTCTCAACAGATACCCCTCCGTTGTGGTTGCACCTACGGTACGGCCATCTGTATCGCTGAGGCACGCAAGCCTCCCCACCAACGGCAAGGTCCATGGTTCATGGGGGGCACGAGTTTAAATTCAGGGCTGCAAAACGCGTCGTCTGCCGCAGTTCAGTCATTGATCGCTTAAAATCAGCTGTCAACAAAGTATCCCTATTTCCGTCATACCTCTTGGTGGCCGTATCCAACATTGCTTGAGTTACACATTAATAGAATCTGTGAAGTGACCCGTCATGTTGATGTGTCGCCTATAACCTAGCGGCCAGCCGGAGTGGCCTAGGCGCTACAGTCTGGAACCGCGCGACCAGTACTGTCGCAAGTTCGAATCCTGCCTCGGGCATGGATGTGTGTGATATCCTTAGGTTAGTTAGGTTTAAGTAGTTCTAAGTTCTAGGGGACTGATGGCCTCAGAAGTTAAGTCCCATAGTGTTCAGAGCCATTTTCTGTATAACCGAGCAGTAGCCCGCTGCGGATGTTGCAACACTGTGGTGCCAAGTGACAGATGTCAGCTGTCGACTAATTTTAATCGGACCCTAGTAGATGTCGTCGCTTTCTCTAGATCTCATGGCCCTGAATTCCATTCCTGCCGGGATCGGCGATTTTCTGATTGTTTGATGTGTCCTAGTAATTTCAGTTCGTCTTGATCCGAGGCACAAGTAGCCAAAGTGGCGTTAAATAGAAACACTTGCACCTTGTGGCCGAACAACCACAGACGATATCTCCCGGCCAAAATGCCATACTACCGTTTAACTTCAGTATTAAATTGCCTTCTTTCTATGTTTAGTCACCCACACGCTCACTCCAGTGTTGGCGATTTGAGTTGTGCCGAACGTAAATGTGGAGTGGAGTGCTACCATGGTCAGCAGTGCGGCTCAGAGAGCAGGAGTGCTCCCTGCGTCTTTGGCGTGTCTCGTGTGAGGACGGTGGGAGCTGGCAGCGCCGGACCTTCGTGCTGGCCCTCCAGACGGGGACGGAGTAGGATGTGCGCGAGCAAACAGGGCGCGGCGCCTTCTAGCCTGGAACCGCCGGCAGGTCTTCCGCCGCCTTCCGGGGAGCAGACGGCCTGCATCATTGATGCGCCCTCGCCGCTCTAAAGACGCTCTGGAGGGGCCGGCCAGGCACCCATTCTCCGCGACGCCCGTACCGTCCCCTGCACTGCGGCGCTTCAGCGTCAAAAAGTTCCTCAGAGACCCACACTGAGTCTGCACTCCACAGACCAGCGTACGGTGTATAGTGAAAACCATATGCTGCAGTTCGAAACTAGAACACCTGCCAACATCAGTTACTTCGAAGTAGATACCCTCGGTGTAACGAAGCAGCTTAAGTCTCTTTATAAAGACTAGGTATCAGGTTCAGATCGTATACCAGTAAGCTTCCTGTCAGGTGTGGGGCGGCGGGTGGAATAATTGTTAAATGTTCCTATTATTTATGCTGTTGTTTGCTGTCCTCAACACTGGCTCTCTAGCTACAATGTTGGCAAACAGAAAGTGATTAGCAAAACGTGAAGCCTGTAATTAGAATTCCTAGTGCCCACTTCATCTGAGAAATACATTTATAGCTACGGCTTATAGCTCTGAGGAATTAGGAAATTGTCTGGGATTCATAATCAAAAACTATTCTCTCTAAAATGTACACTATAGTCTGAAAGTCACAGACCAAAAGAATCCACACAATACAACTACCAGAGCAGTTCAGAGTCTAATGCGCTGATGCAACGATAATTGTTGAAATTAAATGTTAAAATGAATGCTCGCCATAATTTGATGATAATATTCATCAAACGCCACACTAAATATTGGTAGAATGTCTGTCCTGCAGCGGCACGTGAAGATAGATCATTAAAGTCACCCCAGAATTAACACTTCACTCGAAAACGATTTCATGGTTACGCGTATCCCGAGTAACTTATTACGGCATCTGAGGCTGTTTGTATCAACGATAAAGATGCGACGCGACTCCCGGCACAGGTGGTGCGCTAATCAGCGTCTGGAGAGAACTGGGGCCTTATTTTTTCTCGTGCAGCGTTCTTACATATAAATCCGCGGTGCGGACGGCTAAGCGAACGCCTGATCAAATCTGCTCTCCCTACTAGCCGCTGGGGTAGTAATGCACCACTTTAAGTTATCGAATAAATCATTGCTTCCTTTGCTAATGGCCGATGAAGCTTTCAATTTAATTGTGCAATCAGCACACAAGTAACTAATCATAATAAAAGTCTGATGTGGCTAAGTAAAATATTTTGTGCGAGAGAATTAATGTAATTACACTACACGCAGTAGACGAGCTCTGAACTTGCTCTTTGGAGATACGCTATAGCTATAGCTCTATAGTTATTCTGTTGAAACTTCTCACATTTTTATGATTATAGCGGATCTCCCTTCTACTTAAATTTAAACATCCTAGCTTTATTTATTCGCCTACTTACTCTATCTTGCTTCCTTAATTTCTAACACAAAAACCATAAAATGAATTTCAACTAAAATTTTAATTTGTGAGATCCAGAATATGGTTTCTACTAAATTATTATGCAAAAGGAATCTAAATATAAGTTTTTAAGTTTCTAGCTCTTTTCTGTTGCGCCAATGATTTTTACAGAAAGACATCCAAATTTAGAAAATGGTTAAAGTTATTGAACTGATATCCAACACATATTCATTTTGTATTACTCCTGACATGCTAGAAACGTTTCAGATTATTTACTTCATTTTAAAGTATTGCGCAATATTTATGACGTCAGAGCAAGTTACAGCGGACTAGGCTGGCACACAACGGAAAGACTGATTTGAATTTTATAAGGCGTGAGTATGCTGCTTCCCTACACAGGGTAAGCCGATACAATAGCTCCATACTCAGCAATCACATAAAACAGCACCCTCTTCGAAATATCCGTACTCAAATACTAGAAACTTGCATAAGTTACAACTAGTACCCAAGAAAGGAAGCAACAGAAATCCGCTGAATTAAAAATCCGTATCGCTAACGTCGATCTGCAGTAGAATGCTGGAGCATATGCACAAAAGCGCCAAAGAGACTGGTATAGACATTCTTATTCAAATACAGAGATATGTAAACTGGCAGAATACGGTGTTGCAGTAGACAACGCCTATATAAGACAAGTGTCTGGTGCAGTTGTCAGATCAATTACTGCTGTTAAAATGGCAGGTTATCAAGATTTAAGTAACTCTGAACGTAGTGTCATATTCGGCGCACGAGCGATGGGACACAGCATCTCCGATGTAGCGGGCATTTTCTCGTACTAGTATTTCACGCGTGTACCGTTAATATCAGGAATCCGGTTAAACATCAAATCTCCAACATCGTTGCGGCCGGAAAAAGATCCTGTAAGATCGGGACCAACAACGAATGAAAAGAATCGTTCAAAGTGACGTAAGCGCAACCTTTCCGCAAACTGCGCAGATTTCAATCCAGTGTCATCAACAAGTGTCAGCGTGCAAACCATTCAACGAAAAATTATCGATATGGGCTTTCGGAACCGAAGGCCCAGGATGACTGCACGACACTAAGCTTTACGCCACAAATGTGCCTGTCAACATGGACATTGGCCTGTTGGTGACTGGAAATATGTTACCTTTTCAAATTGTATCGAGCGGATGTATGTGCACGGGTATGGAGACAACCTCATGAATATATGGATACTACATGTCGGCAAAGGACTGTTCAAGCTGGTGGAGGCTCTGAAATGGTGTGGGGCGTGTGCCCTTGGAGTGATACGGGACCCCTGACACGTCTAGATACGACTCTGACAGGTGACACGTACGTAAATATCCTGTTCGATCATTTGCATCCATTCATGTCCATTGTGCATTCCGACGGATTACTCTGGCAATTCCAGCAGGACAATGCGACACCCCCACACGTCGAGAATTGCTACAGAGTGGCCCCAGGAACACTCTTCTGAGTTTAAACGCTTCCGCTGACCACCAAACTTCCCATACATGAAGCCAATTGCACTTATCTGCAACGTGCTGTTGAAAAGAGATCTCCACCCCCTCGTACTCTTAAGAATTTATGGACATCCTTGCAGGATTCATGGTGTCAGTTCCCTCCAGCACTACTTCAGACATTAACCGAGTCCATGCAACGTCGTATTGCGGCACTTTTGAGTGGTCGCGGGGGTCATACAAGATATTACGCGAGTGTACCCATTTCTCTGGCTCTTCAGTCTAGTATGCTCGAACAATACGAATCACCTCGAAGGAAACGGTTTAATGTTAAATAGGAAAACGGATTCAGAAAATTTCGTTGTTATAAAACACAACTAGTTCATTCTTCTCGCGAAGAAATGAGTGTTGTCGACAGAGGATGTTAAATTCATTCTATATTTTTAGATTTTCAGAAGCCTTCGACACGATTCCTCACAAGCGACTTCTAATCAAACTGCGTGTCTATGGAGTATAGCGTCATTTGTGTGACTGGCTTGTGAATTTCCTATCAGAGAGGTTAGTTTCGGAATTACCTTTCAGAGAGGTTACATTTCATAGTAACTGACGAAAAGTCCTAGAGTTAAACGGCAGTCATATCTAGCGTTCCCCAAGGAAGTGTTACTGGCTCTATGCTGCTCCTGATCTACATAAAAGATATAGGAGACAATTTGCGCCTTCTCTTAGACTATTTGCAGCCGGACGCGGTGGTCTCGCGGTTCTAGGCGCGCAGTCCGGAACCGTGCGACTGCTACGGTCGCAGGTTCGAATCCTGCCTCGGGCATGGATGTGTGATGTCCTTAGGTTAGTTAGGTTTACGTAGTTCTAAGTTCTAGGGGACTGATGACCCCAGCAGTTGAGTCCCATAGTGCTCAGAGCCATTTTTTAGACTATTTGCAGATGACACAGTCATTTACCGTCTTTAAAATCCATCAGATGATCAAAACCAGTTGCAAAATAATTTAGACAAGATTTCTGTATGATGTGAAAAGTGGAAATCGGCTATAGGTTATACCATAAGTCACACAAATATGATGGCTATAAATTCAACTAATACTTAGGGATTACAATTATGAATAACTTAAACTGGAACTATCATGTAGATAATTTTGCGGATAAAGCACACCAAAGACTGTGGTTTATTTCCAGAACACTTACAAAGTGCAATAGGTCTGTTAAAGAGGCTCCTTCCAACACGCTTGTGCGCCATTTCCTGGACCACTGCTGTGTGGTATGGGAACAGTACCTGAGGGAGCTGATAGAGGACACCGAAAAAGTTCAGAGAGGGAGAGCTCATTATGTATTATCACGAAACAGAGTACAGAATGTCACGGACATGATACGTGAAATGGGGTGGCAATTATTAAAACAAATGTGTTTTTCGTTGCGGCAGGCTCTATCATCTAGTGAAATTGCACTCACCAACTTTTTCCTCTGATTGCGACAATATTTTGCTTTCGCCCACCTATATAAGGAGAAAAGATCATCATGATAAAATAAGTGACATCAGAGATCGCGGGGAAAGACTTAAGTGCTCGTTTTACACGCGCTTCGTTCGTGAATGGAATGGTAGAGAAATAGCTTGAAGGTAGTTCAATGAATCCTCTCCCTTGCACATAATTTTATACTGCAGAGTAATCATGCAGATGTAGTCGTTGCGCGCTGTAGTCCGAAGACAGGTGTGGTGCAGTTCTCTCAACAACAATGATGCACTTCTTCGTTAATATAGCGTGATTTTGTTGAACCAAGATATCTCTGTAAACGATACCCGAGGCCAGCATCATCCAGGGCTTCAGAATACATAGTCAGCAAAAAGATTACCAACTATTTAACATCAAATAACGGTTTGGATAAGTGTCAGTCGGATTTCCGGCAAAATCGCAGCACTGACGAACTGAAACGCGCTATGGACAAACAGCAGGTGACTACTGGTGCTTTTGGGATTCCATCAAAGATTTTAACACTGTCGGCTTTGACATTCTATTTGCTAAACTCAAAACTAAAATTTTTTCTTGAAATGCTATACAGTGGTTCCGCTAATACCTTACATCAAGCCAATAATGTGAAATGATTGGAACTAAAGGATTACAATGTATCAATGTAGACTCAGGGGCTCTAAAAGGATCTTTTATCGTTACACGTTAACAACGAGTCAACAATTTTTTCCCACTACACCTATAAGCTGACGCCCTATAGTTATATATAAGTGCAAGTCCAACAGACTTGTGCACAGAAATCCAGTATGTAAATGTCTATTTACTTGTCTTCTCTGAGTAGGGGAGGAATATCGTTTTGAAACCATCCCATTTAAAACGCAAGCTATTTTATGCGCTCACAAAACATTTATTACTACGCAGTTCATACAATTTTTTCCGTCCTTAATCCTAAATGGCAGAGAAATAACTTTGTCCTCTTATGCTAAAACCTGGGGTTAATTCTGGCCACTCACGTCGACTAGACAGAATGCACACCTTCAGTCGATAAGAAGACGTCAGCGGCACTTCATTCACTGCAGAAACATAAAAGAAAGTATTCCCTTTGGATCACATAAGCGCATAGTCATTAATACTCCCCATTCTTGATTATGGTGATGCTACTTTCCAAGGTCTTTCATACGAAAATTCTATCTGGCCAGAATTGGCGATGAACGATGTGTGTGTTATATTCGTGACATACACTGTTTCCACCATATCACTCTTGCTCGACCATATCACTCCTGCCTACAACCAATTACCACGACTGCGAGCCGATAAGCATAGAGACCACAGTACCCTATTGCACTCCGTCTTATTTATCTTCGACATTTACCCCACTATGTGAATAGCATATCAGAAACACTTGTTCTTAACGAAGTAAAACCGTCCCCGTACCGCCACATAACATTGCCATATTCTCTAAATCGCTTTCTATATCAGAAATCCCATTTTGGAACAAATTCCATCAAAAACGCAGAGAAATTAAATTCTTTCCAAGCTTCAAAAGACAGTCAATGGCCCACCTGTCACAATGGCCATCTCTCCCTACACTAGTCTCCAGATCACTCTCATCAATTTCCCTTCCTCCAAACCTTTTCCCTCTCCGATGCTGACGGACTTCTTTATTTAATTCCTGCTGCCATTGTCATTTCAGTCTTCGCGTCTTTCTTCATCCCTCCGCTTCTGTAATCCTAAAGATTTATTTAAATGTGCTAAACTAATGTATATAATTCTTAATTCCCTTTATTATTATTATTATTATTATTATTATTATTATTATTATTATTATTATTACTCCTGTGACTGGTTTAGAAATACCTTTGGTATGCCTTGTTGCTTGTCAGAGGTATGAGAGGGCATTACGACCCTAATCAGGTCAGGCTAAATTAGCAATAAATGAACAAATAAGTGAGGAGACAAGGCCATACACAGGATGTATCACAACTTATGGCGTAAACACATACAGATGAGAGTACACGATACTGGAAGCAAAAGATGTTACAGTGAAAACAGGTCCCCGACTTCGTGGTTACCAGCCACTACTGAAGTGCTTCTGCGCAAAAACTGCTTACCAGTTCGTGATGTGGTCTTCGTTTACGATTTAGAGACGCGGAGTTGTGAGCAGAATGGATACGACAGTTCAATACACAGAGTACTAATCATATCAGTTATTTGCGGAGAGTCAGTTGTGTTATACAGCAATGGTGGTAATATGGAACATGACGTAACGAGGAGTACGCGGATATGCATTTCGTGTGTGAGTACGCGGATATGCATTTCGTGTGTGGCAGAGATAATGGAACACTGCTGGAGGGGTAGGACTGCAATAATGACACAAATGCTTGAAGATTTTGCACTGGAAACAATCGAACACACTCCTGGAATCTTGACAAAGAGACTGGCCGCACAAGTACCTGGAATGAGCCACAGTAGTGTCTGAAGAATAATATATCGCATTGCAATATACCCGTACGACATCTGACAAATTCGTTGGGTTAGTGAGGCGGACTTCGGTCCTAAACTAATGTTCTGTCAGTGTATGCAACAACAAACAGTAGGCAACACTGCGTTCGACAATGTAATTTTGCTTACATATGAATTAAGGCTCAGTAGTTATTGCGTGTTCAATTATCACAGTTCTCAGGTTTGTTGTCATCTAGGCTCCAACCTACATGCTGTATATAAGTCTCCACATCAGCGATGTTTCTCATTGAATGTGTGGTTAGGGATGCTAGGTGATCAGCTTACTGGATTGTACGTGTTATCAAACAAAGTGACCGGAATTACCGTCTTGCAGTATCACTTTAGCATGTTCCCTTAGAACAACACCAGTGCGTACAGTAGATGCATGATGGAGCACCGACAACTTCTGCTGGTATGAGATGACGTATAATGTACCATTATGTTCAAAAATGGATTGGGCGCGGAGGACCCGTTCTGTGTCCACCAAGATCATGTGATCCGAACCCCCTGGATTTTTGTGTTTGGAGCCACCTTAAAGGTGTAGTTACTCAACCCCGATTAACACAGTTGAATAACTGGAGCAGAGAGTTCTCAGTGCTTCTGAAGAATTTCGAAATGATCCTGGAATGTTGGAAAAAAATCGAAATTCATTGTGGCGATGGCCAGCATTCGGTTAGAAGGATGACACTCTGATCATCTTTAACTGCGAGTGTAGTCACTTAAATGTTTTCATGTTCATTCAAAACACCTGCACTTCTACCAAAGTATCTCTAATGACTTTTCTTCATATTGGACAGTGTTGTTACATTTCCTAAATGGGATGATGTTTGCATAGAATCCAGTCAATGGTGGCAGGTAACCAAAAAGTTGCCATTATCTCCCAAACGGTTCATTTGCGGAGCTGTTTAGTCAGACTTTTCTGTTTTCAGCATCATATACTTTGAGCTGTATAGGCTTACGCCATTAACTATGATTCACCCTGTCAGACATATGGCTGGAAATGCGATCCAACGGACTTAAACACCGTCAGTCTTTGACAGTGGCTTCTGTAACAGACAAATGGACCCCTGACATGAGGTAAGCGACACGATGGTGTGAAACATTCCCTATGACAACCATCACTGTCCGTAACGCTTTCCGTATCACGCGTGCAAGACTCGTTACATACGGACTTGCTCGTCAGCGACTGTTTTGTGGCCGCTTCGACATGATCCAGTGCTTCGTCCCGCAGGCCACCTCTGAGACCTGTCACTCATCCTACTCACAGATGAGACTGCTTACGTGGTGCGATATCGTCAATCTTCACAACAGCCACCTGTGGGTTACGGAAAATCCCCGTTTTATGATGGCAGGGGATCATCAGCACCGGTTCCATCTCATTGTGTGAATCGAGATCATAGGCGACGATCTCGTAGGACCACTTATCCTTCCACAACGCCTCAAGGGCGAGACACACCTGCATTCCATGCTGATGACCCGGCCTCCCTTGCTGGAAGTATGCCGTCTTGAGTGTTGAGCTAAAACACTAGTACAGACAGAACACTCCCATTTGTCTGGTGTGTTTTCATGTGTGCTTTCAATAATTGAAACCTGCGTCGTCACAGATCTTTTACCTCCAACTTCATGTGGGTTTACCTCCTTGAAACACACTGCAGCCATATGTACATATATTTTTTGTTCCTTATCCTGTCGGGGATTATTTCCTGCAGTTTGTCCCCATTTAACAAAATCATCCTAAATAACAACTGCACTTCCCCCTTGATTTTAGCTGTTCGTAACAGCAACGTAGTAGGGCCATGTTCTTGAACTGAAAAGTGGGCTCTCGGGTTTTGGTTAATGATGCACTCCTCGATGAATAGCGCCCTTCTGGTATCACCTCCCGACAAAATGAACCAGGGAGGTGTAATGTCAGATGCATCCGTAGCAATCTGTAAGCCACACATTCCTCCAGCATCTTGTCAAATGTGGAGCAGCCAATGATCTTGAGCTGAGAAGTGCTGAGCATCGCCAATCTCCTGACACCGTAAAAGCTGTGTATGCTTCAGAGGCCACAGTCAGAACGTTGCATGCCACATAGAACGGCTGTCTTCGTTTAACCATCTAGCTTGTGAGGACGGTACAAATATCTGTAACTCTCACCCTCAAGTTATGCCACACGCCGCTGAAGTGAATGGCTGTTGAGACGAAACATTCCCTAGTGAGAAATTGCTCAAATACCGACTGCATCTCAGTTGGATAAAGATTACCCATAAAACTGGGGTACAGTTTGGGTGGACCTTTAGTTCTCTAGCAAGTTTTGAAAAACGGTTGCCACTTGTAAACTCAAAAAGGTCGAGGGAGGACTGTTGGCACTTTAAAATTAGTTAAACATCTGAGGAAGAGGGCTTCGTTGGTAGAAATATTCACTTCCTGATAAGCAAAAGAATACGAAGCAGCTGAATCTCTGTGAAAATATACTATTTAAGTGTAGATACATTCCGAATCATTGTAAGGGTGAAGTCTTATGTATACAAATATGGGCATACCTAAACAGGAACTAAAAGAGGGCGGGCGTAGGGAGGTGCGACAAATGTCTAAGAAATAATGAATGGGTTAAACCTTTTAATTGGTAAAAACTCAGGCATTTATTCATACATGTAATGTGACCATACTCTTAGAGCAGATAACGACAGAATAAAGTCGCCTAAATCTCAGACCTTTACCACATCAACTCCAACATTTTGGCCACCTGGCATGTAAGGGAGTGACAGCTAGAGAGCAAAGTGAGAAACGCTGCCTCCAAAGCGTGCTAATTGTCGTGGGAGTCCCTTGGGCAGGAGCACATTTTGCACTGCATACCTCGAGAAAAGAAAGATAAATGAACTGAAGACAGTGAAGGTGATTGTGTTTGTTGAAGAAAACCGAACTATAAACTACGCAGCCACCGACATACGCTACCTTGTTTGCTTCGGCTCTGGAAACGTCGATTCGGGAAGCAGGTTCAGCATTATAAATGCTGAAACGTGTGTGTGTTTTCTGTATTGAATTGCGAACTTAGAATCGACGGAGTGACTTCGTCCCGGCGCAGCCCTCAGTGCTTCACAACTCCAAAACAGGCCACAGCAGTCCATCCACCCAGCCGCCGCCCCACACCGAACCCACAGTTATTGCGCAGTTCGGTCCTCAGTGGACCCCCAAGGAACGTCTCATACCAGACGAGTATAACCCCAAATGTTGGTGTGCTAGAGTAATTATGGTGTAGGCGTACGTGGAGACAGTGTTCACGCAGCAATCGCCAACATAGTGTCACTGAGGCGGAATAAGGGGAACCAGCTCGCATTCGCCGAGGCAGATGGAAAACCGCCTTAAAAACCATCCACAGGGTGGATGGCACACCGGATCTCGACACTATCTCAAAACCACTGCTAACTCCTGACAGGCAGAGAAAACGACGTACATCAACATCCCAGAAGTGTCATCCAAGAACAAAAGAAAATACTGCCTTTTCTTTTAAAGTTCGACAGTCTCTTCTGAAAGGAAAGAGAGAAAATTCAGAGAACATTCAGTTGGGAAGACAAACTGTATTTATACAGTCATATCATACCTGATCTTGCTCTCCCTTTCAGATTCAAAAATTCGGCTTCAGAGACTATTCAGTACGAGCTCTGTCTAAGGGGAACACCTAGTCTCTCAAGTAAACCCCCTTAGTTCCGAGTATCGACTGGAAAAGAGCGAAGATCACATCTGTTGTGCAGAATAGCTTAATGAATATATGCCCAAGATTACAGCCCAATACCGGTAAAATACACATTGATATTTACAGAACAGCTCCGCAATTCACACTTAAATGTTTGGCAGTGGAATTATTGAACCACTTTCAGGCGGTTTTTGGACCTATCCACTCTCGAAAAACACGAGTGTAAATTGGAGATCTAAGTCTTTCCGTGATATGTCTGATTTCTAATTTATTGCGACAATTAGTTTTCCCTGCGTAAGTGGATGTCATCAAAATATAAGTACTTTGACATTCGGAGGGAAAGTAGTGACTGAAATTTCTTGTAAAGACATCCCAGCGCAGAAAAGCACCTTTGTTTAATGGTTGCCACTACAACTCGCTCATCATACACTACTGGCTATTACAATTGCTACACCACGAAGATGACGTGCTACAGACGCGAAATTTAACCGACAGGAAGAAGATGCAGTGATATGCAAATGATTAACTTTTCAGATCATTCACACAAGGTTGACGCTGGTGGCTACACCTACAACGTGCTGACATGAGGAAAATTCCCAACCGATTTCTCATACACAAACAGCAGTTGACCGGCGTTGCCTGGTGAAACATTGTTGTGATGCCTCGCGTAAGGAGGAGAAATGTGTACCATCAAGTTGCCGACTTTGATAAAGGTCGAATTGTAGCCTATCGCGATTGCGGTTTATCGTAACGCGACATTGCTGCTCGCGTTGGTCGAGATCCAATGACTGTTAGCTGAATATGGAATCGGTGGGTTCAGGACGGTATACGAAACGCCGTGCTGTTATCCCAACGGCCTCGTATCACTAGCAGTCGAAATGACTGCCATCTTATCCGCATGGCTGTAATGTATCGTGCAGCCACGTCTCGATCACTGAGTCAACAAATGGGGGCGTTTGCAAGATAACAACCTTCTGCACGAACAGTTCAACGACGTTTACAACAGCATGGACTATCAGCTCGGAGACCATGGCTGCGGTTACCCTTGACGCTGCATCAGAGACAGGAGCGCGTGCGATAGTGTACTCAACGACGAACCTGGGTGCGCGAATGGCAAAACGTCATTTTTTCGGATGAATCCGGGTTCTGTTTACAGCATCATGATGGTTACATCCGCGTTTGGCGACATCGCCCTGAACGCACATTGGAAGCGTGTACTCGTCATCGCCATACTGACGTATCACCCGGCGTGATGGTATGGGGTGCCATTGATTACATGTCTCGGTCACCTCTTCTTCCCATTGACGGCACTTTGAACAGTGGACGTTACATTTCAGATGTGTTACGACCCTTGGCTCTACCCTTCAGTCGATCCCTGCGAAACGCTACATTTCAGCAGGATAATGCACGACAGTATGTTGCAGGTTCTGTACGGGCCATTCTGGATACAGAAAATGTTCGATTGCTGCCCTGGCTAGTACATTCTCCAGATATCTCACCAACTGGAAACGTCTGGTCAATGGTGGCCGAGCAACTGGCTCATCACAATACGTTAGTCACTACTCGTTATGAACTGTGGTATCGAGTTGAAGCTGCATGGGCAGCTGTACCTCTAAACGCCATCCAAGCTCTGTTCGACTCAATGTCCAGGCGTATGAAGCCTCTTATTACGGTCAGAGGTGGTTGTTATGGGTACTGATTTCTCAGGACCTATGCACCCAAATTGCGTGAAAATGTAATCAAATGTCAGTTCTAGTATAATACATTTGTTCAATGAATACCCGTTTATCATCTGCATTTCTTCTTGATGTAGCAATTTTAATGGCCAGTAGTGTATATGTAACACACTCCTGCTTATTTCGCGATAGTACTGCACAAGATACCCATGTTTGAACTTCTTCGATGTTCTCCATCAATCCCATCATGTAGGGCTCCTATACTGCGCAGCAATAGTGCAGAAGAGAGCGTACAAGCGTAGTGTAAGCAGTCTTATTAATGGGTCTGGTGCATGATCCTAGTAGAGCTTCTTCAGGCTTCCAGCACTATGACATTTCTGAAGTAAAGCACATCTCTCATAAAAAATCTGCACCGATCTATAAAAAGCCATATTCGTTTGGAAAACAGCTTTATTTATTCATTCATGACAGCTTGCTAACGGCAGATGCAAGTGAACACGTAGATTCCGTTCTCCAGGGTTTTCGAAAAGAGTTCTACATTGCACCAAATCATCGATTACTAAGTAGGAGTACTTTATCCAGATGCAAGTGAACACGTAGATTCCGTTCTCCAGGGTTTTCGAAAAGAGTTCTACATTGCTCCAAATCATCGATTACTAAGTAGGAGTACTTTATCAAATATCTAAACTATCTGATTGACTAACAACGTCCAGCAAATTATATTGAATGGCGAATGCTCTCTAGAAACGAAAGTAGCATCGGGAGTGTCTCATGTGAGTGTAGAGTGTATAATATACATAAAATATATATCGGAGCACTGTCACAGTACTCACAGGCGATGACGGTGATGTGTGCAGGAAAGAATCGTCCTTGGACGATCGCGATCAAATGTCGAAAGACTTCGACACATTTTGCAATGCTGCAACGAATAGGAGCTCTCATTAAGCGTAGAGATTCTATAACATAGAGAAAGAAAATAATTCAAGAAATCTGGGAAACAAACACCATGCCAGGTGGATAGACATAAGCATTAATACATACCTTTCATAAAAATAGAGATAACACAGATCTTAACGATTATAGAGGAATCTCACTCTAGTCAGTTTCTAGTAAGATCTTGTGGAAGCCAATTTTAAGCAGACGAGAAAAATACTAGATCCACACTTAGATGAGTAGGAACAACAGAGCATGTGTAAATAACTCATACACTTAAAGCTCATCTTAGAAATCAGGAAAATCATAAGCTTGAAATATGTGATAACATTTGAAAATTTTAAAAAAAGCGTACGACTCTTTTAATAGAAACACATAACTCGACATTTTGAAAGAGCTTCGACTAGATAAAGAAAAACAATTAAAGCAGTTTTAACCAACACAAAATAAAAAACAGAAATTGTGGGAGGAATACCAGAAATTTTTTAAATAAAATCAGGAGAAGACAAGGAGATGGCCTAACGACCCTAGTTTTGACTGTGCATCAGAGAAACATGTTAGAGAATGGAGGAAGGCTTTAAATACTAAGGACATATAGCTAGGATGAAAGCCAAACACGATCAATGTAGACTGTCTAGAATTTGCAGATGACATGGCACTTATTACAGGTTCACTTGGAAATGAACAGGAACAAATCACAGAAGTACAACATTAAGCAGCGAAAGTGGGCTTAAAATATCCTATCAAAAAACACAGTTCATAACAAACAACAGTAGTATAACGCAGAAGCTAAAAATAAGTGACAACACAATATCTCAGGTAGACTATCTTAAATATCTAGGAAAACACATAACAAATAACATGAAGGAAGAGATAGCAATCGAGACTAGAATATATAAAATGGAGAGTGCCTTTTCGGTAACAATAACCATTTATAATAACAACTCTATGACCTGATACACAGAACTGAAACACTATGAAACGGTGGTAAGACCAGATACACTCTTCAACTGACTCATAAGGGAG
Organism: Schistocerca gregaria; assembly: GCF_023897955.1. Classification (NCBI taxonomy): domain Eukaryota; kingdom Metazoa; phylum Arthropoda; class Insecta; order Orthoptera; family Acrididae; genus Schistocerca; species Schistocerca gregaria. The sequence goes on from NC_064922.1 coordinate 290,275,726, forward strand.
AACTTGAATAATTAGAAAAAACTTGAAGAAGAATCCTAAAAAAATTACTGGCATTGAAAAGCATCAGTGATTCAGACTACAGATTGAGACCTAACACAGAACTGTATCTGGAAATTGATGTGTAATGAGAAAAAGGTGGTTAAAATTCTAAGGACACGTATGCAGGGTGAATAAAGATAGAATAACGAAACAAATCTTTGAGTTGATAAACAGTTACAAATGAAAAATCGTATGGCTGAGAGAAGCAGGGAAAGATAACGGAGATGTAGGAGTCTACATGGATGTAGTGAGAAACAGACCATTACAGAAGCCTTAGAAAGGGTAGGCTTTCAAGATAGAAAAATAAATCAAAAGTGGAAGGAAGTGGAGACAAGGAAGGAAGGAACAACATTCTGGAAGAATTAAACCAGGGTCGGCCCAAAGGAAACTACAGACGAAAAGAAAGAGGCACAAACAATGTTTATTTATCGTACCCTCCAAAAAGGTTATTCGAAATAAAAGTAAAAGAAACCGAATGAATATTGTATTCTCCGATTGCAGGATTAGTGATGAACTTATTCGGCACGTCACATCTTGTAAGTATTTAAGATTCAAATGGCTCTGAGCACTATGGGACTTAACATCTGAGGTCATCAGTCCCCTAGAACTTAGAACTACTTAAACCTAACTAACCCAAGGACATCACACACATCCATGCCCGAGTCAGGATTAGAACCTGCGTCCCTAGCGGTCGCGCGGTTCCAGGTTGAAAGTATTTAAGGGTAATAATAAGAAGCCATATGAAGTGGGGAAGACCATCCAAATCAGTATTAGGTAAAGTGTACGGAAGACTTACATTTGCTGGAAGCTATCTGCGGAGGTCACAGTGCATCTACAAGTTAAATTGCGTTCAAAAGGCTAGTTTGACCAATTTTAGCGATTTGCTTTACTGTTTGGAGTACCCATTGAGTAGGTAGGAAAACAGGCCTATAACGAATGCAAATGTGCGGTGACTGGATCATCAACAGATCGGTATAGCCCATACCAGAGCATTAACAGAAACGCTAGGGGAACTCAGATTGCAATCCTGGAACGGCAATGATGTAGTTCTCGTGAATAAGCAAACAACAATTTTATCGAAAAACTATGGTCACCTCAGAAGCTATTTGATCCTGCAATGCAATTTTTGTCTGCAAAAGAATCTGCAGCTGCTCAAATTCATCTTTGGTCATGTCAGAAGCTATTTGATCCTGCAATGCAATGTTTGTCTGCAAAAGACTCTGCAGCTGCTCAAATACATAAGAATTTGTTGACAATTGGTGCTCCGGTGTAGTAATCAGCATATATTACCTCTTGTTGCACCTGAATCAATATCTCAGTGGGAAAAGACTTGAAGGCGTAAAGGAACTCAAGACAGCCGGTGCCATTCGGTTCAGTTCACAGACAGAATTTCTTAGTAAAGGGGCTGAACGAACTAGTGCAATATTTTTGGATTTGTTGCAAAGCACACCACCAAAAGCAGCAGAGACCAATGTGCCTGGCGAGCCAAATAAGCGGTGATTCTTCCGGCGTACCGGTTCTTTCTTGCTGTGGATGGTACCTCAGATTCGGAAACAATCACTTAACGTACGTACGTAAAGCACATACTGATATTTCGTCATAAACCGCAGTCAGGAAATAATTTATTTACATAGCATATGGCATAGCAATTCATATAGGACCATATACAAACTCAGGTACAAACAATAATTTAAAAACAAAATAAAGCATAAAAGGAAAATGAACCGTAAAATTTTGTTACGTATTTAATTTTCTCTTGCGCAAAAGTAAAGGTGACCTGTCTATGAACATAAGGTGCATTCTCCTATAATGTGGTGTATGGTTTGTCAATTGGCATCAAAATGAAGTTCTGGTGAAACTGCCTTTCACCATAGGTAAAACGAGTAAGCCACGGTTTTTCTCATTCTCTTGAGGCTGAGCCATGTTCCTCGGTGTAAGTCTAAGTCCGTGATTTTCCTTTGATACTGGAAAGGCCGTAGACACATACTGGCTAGAGCTGTTACCACTGGTTTTACCACACATCGGTGGTTTTATAATTGCTACAAGTATTTTCCTGGTTCTTACGAACGGAGAATCTGTAGAGAGTAGTCTGGCGATTCCCACATCTTCGGACAGTTATCGAACAGGGAGTAAAGAACAGATGTGTATTTTAGTAAGAAATGGAATAACAAGATGATTCCATCATACCTAATCTAGAGGAATGAGGCTAAGCGCAGGGAGCTAATAAATAAATAAAGGTCTTATACTCTATTTACAGGCATTATTCCTATGATGTGGTTTAGTTCTCTGCGAACATCCTTTACACAGCCGCTACTGAGTCAACCCGGTGCTCAATATCCCGCTGGCCGAAATAACGCTTGTATTTGATGGAAGACCGTATTATTAATTATTTCAGCCTCCAGAAAATACACTGAAGAGCCAAAGCAACTGATACCCTTGCGTAGGGCCCGCGCGAGTTCGCAGAAGTGCCGTAACACGACGTGGCATTCACTCGACTAATGTCTGACGTAGTGCTGGAGGGCACTGACGCCATGAAACCTGCAGGGATGTCCATAAATTCGTAAGAGGATGAGGGGGTAGAGATTACTTCTGAAAAGCACAATGCAAGGCATCCCAGATAAGCTCAATAACGTTCATGTCTGGAGAGTTCGCTGGCCAGCGGAAGCGTTCAAACTCAGAAGAATGTTCTTGGAGCCACTCTCTAGCAATTATGGGCTTGTGGGCTGTCGTATTGTAGTGCTATGATTGCCCAACATAGTCGGAATGTACAATGGACATGAATGGATGCAGGTGATCAGACAGGACGCTTATGTATGTATCAGCCCTCAGAGTTGTATTCCCGCGCCCGGGTTCCCGGGGTCGATTCCCGGCGGGGTCAGGGATTTTCTCTGCCTCGTGATGGCTGGGTGTTGTGTGTTGTCCTTAGGTTAGTTAGGTATAAGTAGTTCTAAGTTATAGGGGACTGATGAACATAGATGTTGAGTCCCATAGTGCTCAGAGCCATTTGAACCATTTGAAATCAGAATTGTATCTAGACGTATCAGGGATCCCATATTACTCCAATTGAACACTCCTCACACCATTACAGATCCTGCACCAGCTTGAACAGTCCCTTGCTGACATACAGGGTGCATGGGTTCATGCGGTTGTCTCTGTACCCGCAAACGTCCATCCACTCGATATAATTTGAAACGAGACTCCTCCGACCAGACAACATGTTTCCAATCAACTGTCGAACGTCGGTGTTGAAGGGCCCAGGCGAGACGTAAAGCTTTGTGTCGTGCAGTCATCAAAGGTACACGAGTAGGCCTTCGGCTCCGAAAGTCCATACAGATCATGTTTCGTCGGGTGGATGGTACTCTGACACTTATTGATTCCCCAGCACTGGATTCCCCAGCACTGAAATCTGCAGCAATTTGAGGAAGTGTTCCATTTCAGTTACGTTGAACGATCCTCGTCAGCCGTCGTTGATCACTTTCTTGCAGCATTTTTCCGGCCGCAGCGATGTCGGAGATTTGATGTTTTACCAGATTTTTGATATTCACATTACACTCGTGAAATGGTCGCACGCGAAAAATCCCCACTTCATCGCTACCTCGGAGATGCTGTGTCCATTCGCTCGTGCGCCGACTATAACACCACGTTCAAACTCATTTAAATAGTGCTGACCGCAGCGTCGTATTCTGCGTGTTTACATTTCTCTGTATTTGCATACGCCCGCCCAAAGCAGTTTATTTGCCGCTTTAGTGTGTGACTCAATGTTGTCCATGTTAGCAAATTCAGCGAAGAACAAAACAACATTTGTAGCTACTCGAGAAAATACCGCAAATATCCATTTTTATACACATTTAGCCATGGTAAAGGGCGTTTCGGGCTTTCACGCATCTTCAAATAGCATGTCGCGCTATATTTATGTCTTCGTCAATGCAAGGTTTCTGTATTGATCCTGAGCAAAATAACAGTTCGTTAGCAGTTAAGTGTACTTTCTTTTGTTCTGTAGTGTGGTTCCTTTTCCCGCGTTTATGTACTTAGCACAGAAACTCAGATTTTCTGATGCAAAGCAGCGTTCCTTATATGGCCGACGTGGGCGTTTGTTTATATGGGAATTTACAATTACAGTAAAATGACAACCATCTGACACGTTTATAAACTCCGCCTCTAGTCAGCTGAGTTTATGGACAGCATAATTCTGACCTTAAAACTTGATACATGCTTCTCCATGACTAAAAATTGCTTAATATACAATGTTTTTATTGTTTTAATCGCACAGATAGTCTTATTTTATACTTAACTAGTAATATCACAAATTTCACATACAGTTAATAGAGTGACACATTGCACGAATATTTTATATTGAGTAAATCAAGAAGTAAATGGCTTATGTCGTTCACAGTTATCAAACTGTCATGTCGGGAAGGAGAACAGACTATCGTTGTCTTATATTTATTGTTACCACTACGTACATATTTTACGTCTACTTTGTGTCTAGTGAGGTCGAAGTAGAGTGTGATTGTGAAGTTATCTGGACACGTTTGATAGGGCTAGGGGAAATAAAGTTAATTGTGGGGTGTTATTACCGGCCACCAGGTTCCACCGTGACAGTTCCAGAATCATTCAAGGGCAGTCTGCATTCTGTATCGCAAAAGTACCCGGATCATGCTATATTAATCGGAGTCGACTTCAACCTACTTAGTATAGACTGGGATGTCTATGGATTCATTACAGGTGGTACAGACAAGCCGTCGTGTGAATTACTTTCGAACACATTATCCGACAACTTTCTTGAGCAGCTAAATCGACAGCCATCGCGTAATGGAAATATTTTAGATCTGGTAGCCACGAACAGACCAGACCTCATCGACGGTGTCAGTGTTGAGACAGGGATTGGTGATAATGATATTGTCATTACGACTATGGTTACGAAAGTTAAGAAGTCGGTCAAGAAGGCTAGGAGAGTATTCTTACAAGAAAGAGCACATAAGCAGTTGTTAGCATCCCACTTAGTAAATGAATCGACTTCATTTACTTCCAGTACGATGGACGTGGAAGAATTATGGGAAAATTTTAAACACATTGTAAATCACGCGTTGGACGAGTATGTGCCGAAAAAGTGGGTTACGGACGGAAAACACCCTCCGTGGTTCAACAGCGCAATTTAGAGAATGCTCAGGAAGCAAAGGCAGTTGCACACGCGTTACATGAAAGATCGTGAGAATGAGGACAAGCAAAAGTTAGTAGAGATTCGTGCTGCTGTAAAAAGAGCGATGCGCGAAGCATACAACCACTACCACCGTCATACCTTAGCAAAAGATCTTGCTGAAACCCAAGGAAATTCTGGTCTTACGTAAAATCGGTAAGCGAGTCGAAGGTTTCCATCCAGTCACTCACTGATCAGTCTGGCCTGGCAACGGAAGAGAGCAAAACGAAAACTGAAATTTTAAATTTTGCATTTGAGAAATCTTTCACGTAGGAGGATCGTACAATCATACCAACGTTTGAGTCTCGTACAGATTCCCCTATGGAGGACATAGTGATAGACATCCCTGGGGTTGTGCAACAGCTGAATGGGTTGAAAATAAATAAATCCCCAGGTCCTGATGGAGTTCCTATCCGGTTTCATAGAGAGTACTCTACTGGACTGGCTACTTACTTAGCTTGCATTTATCGCAAATCTCTTGCTCAACGTTAAGTACCGAGCGACTGGAAAAAAGCGCAGGTGACGCCTGCATATAAGAAGGCTAGAAGGACGGATCCTGAACATTACAGACCAATATCCTTAACATCGGTTTGTTGCAGCATTCTCGAACATATTCTCAGTTCAAATATAATGAATTTTCTTGAGACAGAGAAGTTGCTGTCCATGCATCAGAACCTTTAGAAAGCATCGCTCCTGCGAAACGCAACTCGCCCTTTTTTCATATGATATCTTACGAACCATGGAATAAGGAAAGCGTTTGACTCGATGCCCCACTGCAGACTCCTAACTAAGGTAGGAGCATATGGGATTGGTTCCCAAGTATGTGAGTAGCTCGAAGACTTCTTAAGTAGTAGAACCCAGTGCATTGTTCTCCATGGTGAGTGTTCATCGGAGGTGAGGGTATCATCTGGAGTGCCCCAGGGAAGTGTGGTAGGTCCGCTGATGTTTTCTATCTACATAAATGATCTCTTGGATAGGGTGGATATCAATGTGCGGCTGTTTGCTGATGATGCTGTGGTGTACGGGAAGGTGTCGTCGAGTGACTGTAGGAGGATACAAGATGACTTGGGCAGGATTTGTGATTGGTGTAAAGAATGGCAGCTAACTGTAAATACAGATAAATGTAAATTAATGCAGATGAATAGGAAAAAGAATCCTGTAATGTTTGAATACTCCATTAGTAGTGTAGCGCGTCGATTAAATATTTGGGCGTAACATTGCAGAGCGATATGAAGTGGGACAAGCATGTAATGGCAGTTGTAGGGAAGGCGGATAGTCGTGTTCGGTTCATTGATATAATTGATGTGGCTCATCTGTAAAGGAAACCGCTTATAAAACACTAATACGACCTATTCTTGTATACTGCTCGAGCGTTTGGGATCCCTATCAGGTTGGATTGAGGGAGGACATAGAAACAGTTCTGAGGCAGGCTCCTAGATTTGTTACTGGTAGGTTTGATCATCACGCGAGTGTTACGGAAATCCTTCAGGAACTCGGGTGGGAGTCTCTAGAGGAAAGGAAGCGTTCTTTTCGTGAATGGGTACTGAGGAAATTTAGAGAACCAGCATTTGAGGCTGACTACAGTACAATTTTGCTGCCGCTAACTTACATTTAGCGGAAAGACCACAAAGATAAGATAAGAGAGATTAGGGCTCGTACAGATGCATATAGGCAGTATTTTTCGCTCGTTCTGTTTGGGAGTGGAACAGGGAGAGAAGATGCTAGTTGTGGTACGAGGTATCCTCCGCCACGCACCCTATGGTGGATTGCGGAGTATGTATGTAGATGTACGTGATGTTTGGGTTGTGTAAGTGATTTATGACAATTCCTTAAAATATTTTATTCGGTAACACTGTTTGAATATTTAGAAAATCGTTTGGGTATGTGCACTTGTGAGAACAGATTTCTATTTCTTGCAGTAGCCTTATTATCTTAACTATATTTGCCACCTGCAGTATTAATAGGTTGTGTACTACGTCTGTGACTCTTCAGCAGCACGTAAGGAAACAGTGGAGTTGTTTCTAGTTTTCTTCAAAACTAAAATAAAAGAGAAGAGCATCTATATATTCACAGTATCCTGCGCTGAAAATGTTCCTACTTGGCCTATATATATTTTCAGATATTAATTGCAGTTAAGCTTGCATATAACTGTCCAGTGAATAGCTTGTTGTGATTTTTAATACTATGGTTGGCTTTTACTCTGTTCTTATTTTTGTTAAAGCTAATACTTGTTCCCCAGAAAAGATTGGCTACTTCACATGAAAATTTTCATAAATATGGCCTGTTCGCATTTTCTTATTTTTTATTACCATTTGTAATAGGGCGCCGGCTTGTCTTTGTTATTGGTTACGTAGGAATTTATTTTATATTTAATGCATTATTAATATTTAATTATTATTTTTCATTCTAATCTTTGCTGTCGTGACCCTGCTGGTCTATCTGGAAGAGCGGTAGAGCCCCCTCCTGGATTCCGTAGATTCAGTGCTGGATAAGGTAGCTGACCTTTTCTCATTCCTTTCTCTCCATGACGTTCCAGTTCCATTCAATCTGCTGTCATATGAGTTCTAGTGTCCTTTCCAGAGGGCGTCACGGGTGATGTTTCCGCCACCCACCCCTTACTAGTGCCGAATCGAAGAAAGGCTGCACTCCACCTACAGCCATGAGCCTGCGCCACAGACTTTACCTCTACTTTAACCTCCATTGTAAACAGTCTTTTACTGCAGTTTAGTTCAATATAATTCAAGTCATAAAAAAATTAGTTTTATGTTTTAAGGTCTGGAACACTAAGTCGATAAACACAACTGATTTATAAAGTAGTCTCGAAAGGCGTCAGACTATTATAACCTGATTTCGTCCTGATTTTCGATACAAACATTCGCCTAAGTTGGACACATTGTATATGCTGTGCTGCATCAGTGAAACTGTAAGTTTTTGCGCTCTATGTATAAAAGTGGAGCAATGAGTTACAAGTTACAGAACAGGATTAAATGTGCCAAACTATTAATTACACATAGGTATACAGGGTGTTACAAAAAGGCACGGCCAAAATTTCAGGAAACATTCCCCACACACAAAGAAATAAAATATGTTATGTGGTCACGTGTCCGGAAACGCTTACTTTCCATGTTAGAGCTGATTTTATTATTTCTCTTCAAATCACATTAATCATGGAATGGAAACACACAGCAACAGAACGTACCAGTGTGACTTCAAACACTTTGTTACAGAAAATGTTCAAAATGTCCTCCGTTAGCGAGGATACATGCATCCATCCTCCGTCGCATGGAATACCTGACGCGCTGATGTAGCCTTGGAGAATTGCGTGTTGTATCACAGCCGTCCACAATACGAGCACGAAGAGTCTCTACATTTGGTACTGGGGTTGCGTAGACAAGAGCTTTCAAATGCCCCGATACATCAAATGGGCATCTGCCAACTCCGCATTTGTAAACATTGCACTGACTGCAAAACCACGTTCGTGATGAACACTAACCTGTTGATGCTACGTACTGATGTGCTTGAGGCTAGTACTGTAGAGCAATGAGTCGCATGTCAACACAAGTACCGAAGTCAACATTACCTTCCTTCAATTGGGCCAACTGGTGGTGAATCGAGGAAATACAGTACATACTGACGAAACTAGAATGAGCTCTAACATGGAAATTAAGCGTTTACGGACACATGTCCTCATAACATCTTTTCTTTATTTGCGTATGAGGAATGTTTCCTCGAAGTTTGGCCGTACCTTTTTGTAACAGCCAGTACAACTTAGGACACTTGGTGGTAAGCGAGTTGTTATTTTGCTCAGAACAACTGTAGTGTACAAAACGCAGTCAAAGACAAGTTGCGTTGACGAAGATAGAACTATATTACTAAAAAGCACTCCGTCTTCAGGCAGCGAGTGGCCTACCGGGACCATCCGACCGCCGTGTCATCCTCAGGGGAGGATGCAGATATGACGGTCGTGGGGTTAGCACACCGCTCTCCGCGTCGTTATGATGGTATCTTGACCGAAGCCACTACTATTCGGTCGAGAAGCTCGTCAATTGGCATCACGAGGCTGAGTGCACCCCGAAAAATGGCAACAGCGCATGACGGCCTGGATGGTCATCCCTCCAAGTGCCGGCCACGCCCGACAGCGCTTAACTTCGGTGATGTCACAGGAACCGGTGTAGCCACTGATGTAAGGCCGTTGAACTAGAACTATGTTACACCAACTGAAAATGGGCGAATGGCCAACACAGGCCTTATCAAAAATAAAATTATATGAAAAGTGGCGCCGGCCGGTGTGACGGAGCGGTTCTACGCGCTTGAGTCTGGAACTGCGCGACCGCGACGGTCACAGGTTCGAATCCTACCTCGGGCATGAATGTATGTGATGTCCTTAGGTTAGTTAGGTTTAAGTAGTTCTAAGTTCTAGGGGACTGATGACCTCAGATGTTAAGTCCCATAGCGCTCAGAGCCATTTGAACCATTTGAAAAGTGGCTGTTTAATGTATTTGTTCGAGTAATTCAGTCTATAGTTGTGGAGCTTAATAACTATTGACACAGATAAAGTAATAATTTGACTTAGACACAATTCCTGACACATTAAAACTGTGCGCGTCTCACACAAACCCAGCCCGTTACAATGTAACCACGTCATATATTGAGGCACGATTCCCGACCATGCTTGACAGCTTCATTACGGCCCCTACACTTTCCTTCGACAAAAATTCCGTAGACGTTTTCCTATTTACCTTGCTGTCCTATTGTAACAAAAAATACACATGACACTACCCACCTCCCATGCGTAAAGTAATCTTTTCAGTTCTTTTCTAGTTTGTAAAGGAATGGTTGTCAATAACTTTAAATATTCCAGTAAAGTATTTCATTTTGTAAAGTTGTTGACTTTGTTCAATCAGTTGTGGCTATACTGTTACCACTGGTAGCTTTCACAGGTTAGATGGATGAAACATGTATTGTACACTATTATTCATCTCTGTGGCAGACAGTGGAAACAGGTACCTGATGGGAGTTTGGCAAGCCCATCGAAGAGGCATGGTGCGCGGGAAAAGACGAACGGCAGCGCTTCAACTGAGTGGACGCGCATTGCGCTCCAGAGCGAAGTTTGTGTGATGAACCTGGTGGAATGGCTCAGTATTTAATCTCCATCTGTGAGAAAGGGTTGGACGGATGTTGCCACTAAAGTATTGTTGCCGTCGCCAACAATATCGGTGTGAGCCATTACCAAGTACTACAAATACGTCTCGGCGTCGGAGAAAACTAACGACTGCCAGCTGCACATCATTGCAACCAGCTGTACTGTGACTTCTTTAGTTTCCAAAAGAAAATTCCGTGTGTCTTATACTGTGTCAGTACAATCCTGCACGAAACCAAGGCGTAGCTACTTTACTCAAATGAAACTACATTGAAGAGCTAAAGAAACTGATACACCTGCCACCGCGAGCATGCAGAAGTGTCTCAACACGACGTGGGGTGGACTCGATTACTTTCTGCAGTAGTGCTGGATGGAACTGACACCATGAACCTTTCCGGGCTAACCATATATCCGTAAGATTACGAAGGGGTGGAGATCTCTTCTGCACACTACGTTGCAAGGCATCCCAAATATGCTCAATAATGTTCACGTCTGGGCGTTTGAAGGGCATCGGAAGTCTTTAAAATCAGAAGAGTGTTCCTGGAGCCACTCTGTAGCAATTCTGGTAGTGTGGGGTGTCACATTGTCCTCCTGGAATTTCTAAGTCCGTCGGAGTGCACAACGAAAATGGATGTATCAGACAGGCTGCTTACGTACGTTTCACCTTTCAGAGTTATATCTAGACGTACCAGGAGTCATATATCTCTCCAACTGCACACCCCACATCTTTACAGAGCCTCTACCAGCTTCGACAGTCCAATGTTGACATGCAGGGTCCATGGATTCATAATGTTGTCTCCATACCCGTAAACGTCGATACAATTTGAAACGAGATTCGTCCGACCAGGCAACATGTTTCTAGTCATCAAAACTCCAATGTCGGTGTTGACGGGCCCTGGCGAAGCGTAAAGCTTTGTGCTGTTGCGGACTCATCAAGGATACACGAGTTGGCCTTCGGCTCCGAAAACCCATATCGATGATGTTTCGTTGAAATGTTCGCATACTGGCACTTGTTGATGGCCCAGCAATGAAATCTGCAGCAATTTGCCGAAGTGTTGCACTTCTGTCACACTGAAGGATTCTCTTCAGTCGTCGTTGGTCCTGTTCTTGCAGAATCTTTTTCCGGCGTCAGTTATGTCGGAGATTCGATGTTTTACCGGGTTCCTGATATACACGGTACACTCGTAAAATGGTCGTATAGGAAAATTGTCACTTCATTGCTACCTCGCAGATGCTGTGTCCCATCGCTCGTGCACGACTATAACACTACGTTCAAACTTTCTTAAATCTTGATAATCTGCCACTGAAGCAGCAGTAAACGATTAAACAGCTGCGCTAGACACTTTTCGTCTTATATAGAGGTAAGTGCAGTGGTTAGTGGATTTGTCTAGTGAGCCGGAGATCTACCTTCGAATCCCTACCTTGACGGAAATTTTTATTTGTCGATTCAGTCCCCATACGTACATCATAATCGTTCGAGACTTAAAATGGGCTCTGGAACCATGTATTTCCATTTCAAATGTTCAAACGTGAGTGAATTCCTAGGGGCCGGAACTGGTGGGATCATCGGTCATTATACTTACGCACTACTTAAACTAACTTAAAGTAACTTGTGCTAAGAACAACACATACACCGATGCCCGAGAGAGGACTCGACCCTCCGTGACGTGGCGCCTCAAACCGAGCAGGCACTCCCGGCGGTCTAGTTTCATTTGAACTGAGAATCTGTCAAATTAATATTTTCGTTGGAAGCTACATATTAAAAAAAAACAATTAAATGACAGTTAAAATTCTTACTGCGCAATTAAACCTTACAGTAAACGAAACACTGAGAATGTGATACAGATATTGCTATGGGTATTCACGACATGAAAATATATGTTTCTCATGAATTTCTGGTCTGGAGTGAAATGGCACTGAATTTTTGTTGTTTGTTCTGGACATCAGTGTTACTGAAGGTGAGTGGTGGCAGCTCTAATGTTGCCGTTATAACTTTTCATTGACGCCATTGACTGCTTAGTTTTCCAATGTCGAGTCGATCGTGTGTCGTCATCTAAGGTCTCTGGTCGAGGTGCGTATATTGTTGGTTTGGCGGGACCTGTGGAGGCCATTGGCTGAATGGCAAGCGGCTGGCAAGTTGTGACTTCGGTGATTCGGGCTGTACGGCGCGCGTCTCGAGGAACGGCGTAAGCTTAAATGTGTAGGGGAAGATTGACCGGCTCACTTAAAAATTGATTGCGGCAAGAGGAGAGACGGGCGTCGCATGCAACCTGGTCAACAAGCTCTCTGCCTACTTTGCGAACTTAAAGTTTACGCCACCTCCAAGATTATCTCTGTGAGTTGGAGGCGATAACGTTCTGGCTGGAATCCTGCAAGTCGCGGCTCCTTCTGACCTAAGTGGAATTGAGTGTTGTTTTCTTATTTTGACTGCTTGATATTGTAAGGCTATGCCTGTGTTACATGGAACAAGGCTCAAATGACTCTAAGCACTACGGGACTTATCAGTCCCATAGATTTAGAACTACTTAAACCTAACTAACCTAAGGACATCACACACATCCATGCCCGAGGCAGGATTCGAACCTGCGACCGTAGCAACCGTGAGGTTCCTGACTGAAGCGCCTAGAACCGCTAAACCACAGCGGGCGGCTGGAATAGGGCCTGTAATATTAATGCACCTTCCAGTATTTGAGCGTGTGACCATGGGTCAGTGTCACTAATTCCAATTTGTGCTAGGCCATATTTCGGGTAAGTGTGACAGGTTTCGTGCAGAGAATAATTTGTGGCTCGATCTGCTACATTCGTATATATTTGTGTTATTAAATCAGCAGGTACTGACATAATTGGTAGCTAATGTTAGTAGTTTTAAGGAGTGTTAAATTTAACCTATTTGGACCCGCTTGCCATAAATGTATATATTTTCTTTTTACTCCCAGGTCACTCTAGTGTGAAGCTTTGTTTCCGCAATTACCGTTCCCCTTTCATCTGCATTGGCAGGGCAGCTTTAGTGGCAAACGGCGCGTTTCTGTTCCTTGGGCCCGGAGCACAGGCGTGTTTGTTTGCTGGAGCGACAGCACTCCGATCGTCGCACGGCGTGCGGGTTGATCGGCAATCGCCCTCCCCTACTGGCCGCGTCGGCGTGGCTCAAGTGAAGCTGATCCTTTCATGCGTGCCACGGCGGAGTGTCGCCGTTCGTGCGGGGACCAGTAGTTAGATCTGTTTGTCGAAGTCCAAGAGCTCAGGAGCTTAAGGCGTGTTTGTCAAGCCTGAGGTTTTTGCTGATTATACCTCTGTAACTCATCTTTAAAGTTGGCACTGTTATCAGTACTTCTCAGTGTGCGCCGTTTAAGACCTGTTAGTAATCAAGATAAACTGGAACCTCACCTTGATCCACAGTCATTTTACCTCCCAGCTTACTTTGAATTTTGGGCAATTCTTTAGTTATTAAGGACTGCGTCGAACTTTCTGCTGGTCTGCACCAAGTTCAAGAACATTTCAATTACATGTACTTCAGCTCATCTTCAAATTTGGGCAACTGTTTATTTATTAAACCTTGTTGTTAATGTTTGGTTGCGCTGTATGGGTGGCCATTTATGTTAAAGTTTATACCTTTCCAGTTGGTCTGTTTGAGGGACTGTGTAGTTCATTGTTTAGGGGATTTTTATTAAGGGTTATGCTTTGCTAAGCGGCTTCCCAACTGCTTCCATCAGTGGTGTGTCTTGTGAGCAACCCGAGATGTGGATGTGTCGTGTCGGCACACTCGTCTAGTATAGGGTGCCTAAGAAGCTGTTTTCTCGGATAGTTAGACAACAGTTCAAGTAAATCTTATTAATGCAGTTTCTCACAAAAGAATGGTTCAAATGGCTGTAAGCACAATGGTACTTAACTTCTGAGGTCATCAGTCACCTAGATTTAGAACTACTTAAACCTAACTAACCTAAGAACATCACATACATTCATGCCCGTCGCGGTCGCGCGGTTCCAGACTGAAGCGCCTACAACCATTCAGCTGCTGTGGTCGGCTCCGTTTTTATATCCTGTTTTTAATGGTAGAATTGTTAAAAAATATTTTTAAGCGATTTGATCAGATTTGTGTTTTCTTTAGTAAGTTTTTAAATTGCAATGGTCACATTGTCAATACGTAATGAAGTGTTCACGCGAAACAAGTGACAAATCTGTCGGTCCACGTTCCATAGTTTTCCCTTAAGCTATCCCAAGCTTAGTTGTGAAGTATCAGAAGGAAAATATCGATTGCTCAATGTGACTCATGCAAAAGGCTGTCGATTATCTGCGAACAGTATAACTGATTAGAACATTCAGTTTAACACTAACGTTTCAATTATGAAACTACGTATTTATTCGGATTTGATGAAGCAATGTTTTCTTTCTCTGAAAACTTGTTATTACGGCAGCATCCCAATATCACAGTTGGTTAACGTCTATTTACATACGCCAAAGTAGCCTTTATATGTTCTTTGCTTTCAGTGAGACACCGTAACATTATAACAATGCGTGGTGTATTGAATACCTTCGAGGACTACAAATCCACCATGGATGCCCACGTGAGTGTTCCCCAGAGTATAATGGAGTGGCTGCCAGCTTTTCTCCATCCCGCAGTACAGATGTGAAGGAGCTGTTCCACTGAAAGACGACGGATTCGCACCCTCGCATCGGCATGATGAAGAAGGTATCGGGAGTCATCAGACCTGCAACGCTCTGCTATTACAACGTCTAGTGCCGATGATCACGTGCCCATTTTAGTCGTAGTTGCCGATGCCGTGGTATTAACATTGACACATATATGGGCTGTCGGCTGCAGAGGCCCAGCGTTAGGAGTGTTCGCTGCGCTGTGTATTCAGACATACTAGCACTCTGCCAAGAATTAAATTATGATGTTAGTTCCACCATAGTGGACCGCCTGTTCTGTTTTACAAGTCTGTCCATCCTACGACGTCCGACATCTGCACTGTAGGGTGGCCGCAAAATCCCACGATGTCTGGGCGCGGTTTCACCTTGGTGTTGAAGACACTTACCACAGTGCTCATCGAACACCAGACAAGTCGTGTAGTTTCCGAAACGTTAGTGCCGAACCTCCGAGCCATCACAATCCGCCCTCCGTCAAACTCAGGTCGCGCGCCTACACCATTCTACACACGGACAGCACTCACTGAGACTGCATGTACCGTGAGTGTGTCAGACTAACAGTCATTCCTTTCTAGGTTGCGCTGCTATCGCCTGGACGGGTTTATATCGATTGTAAATCGCTGGTCATAATGTTCTGGTTGATCAGTGTAAATAAAACCTTTAATATCAGTGAACACGTTTTGAACCAAAAAGGAAAGTGGTATGTCCAGCCAACAAGGACATCGGCTTATAGAACTTCCATTACAAATAGCGCAATACAAAACTACAATAATTCCTTGCATACGATGAAAAATAATTCGTCATTTCCAGTTTCCAGTAAAATCCTGAAGTCATTCTCATTTGATCACTGTTCCAGTCCAGTAGCCGACTCTTGACAACAAGTGAAACACAAAACTTAAAACAATCTGTAAAATATCGTACAGTAAGCAGTGCAGGCCGTCATGTAGATTGAGCAGATAGAACAAACTCATTCCTCAGAAAAAGAGTATTTAAATTCATATAACACAGAATATTATAGAATGTTATTGTTAAAGTAATAAGAAATTATCAGAACCAATTAGAAAAAGTGGAAGTTAGTAAAACAACTTATATTCAGAGAGATGCGAACAACTAAGACATCATCTGATGTCTTACTTCTGCAGCTCTACGCATGTCGTTACCCTGACCGCGACTGAGCGACCTCCGTACTTAGCGTCTTAGCATCTCCTGAAAGCTTTAATCCTGTGTATGTTATGAACCGATATTTAATTATACAAATTGTACCAAGAATAACTCGTTCTTTGCGGATTATCAACGTGGCGTTGCGTTGAAACGGTGTACTTCCATAATACGCAACTTACAGTAATACTTTAACGGCCAATATGACGTTTTCTATCGGTTGATTATAACAAATGAGTTAATGACAGGGTTTCGAAAGATCCTCAATTTCTCGGTGCTTCGAAATGGCAAACATACATACGAGCTTAAACTGAAAGCCAATATGGCGTCTCACGTCTCTGAACTGAAGAGAAATAGCGCGCATGTGACGTAGGTGGCGTTCTTCCATCTCACTGGTCTACGTTCAAGGACACGTTCAGGGTATCTGACATGCTAGATATTGCTCTGCTTAATAGGAAAGATTCTCCATCGTGATTTTTCCACGCTATGCCATTAGAAACTCGGCACGTCCGGGTGCCGATAGTTAACTGCTTCATTACCGCTCTGTATCTTTATACTTGTCTATAGCACTAATTTAAATGCATCCTTAAGTACGAGTAGAATCACGATTAAATATCAACACGCTCAGGTTAAACAGAAAGATCTGCGACACAACTGGGAGAAAGGATGTAGGGGTTTAATCTATCAAAAAGTTTCATAGCAGCTCCCACTCCGCTGTAAGGATGAAAACTTCAAAGTTTTCATGTCATTGCTGAGGAAGTTTACAATTTAATGATTTCGGATAGCTGGACGCTGACAAACTCTAACATTCCATTCCTCTTTTTTGTTGTTGTATAAAGTGTCCTTGAAGCTGAAATTAGCTCGCAACCAGATTTGTGGGGAAAAGGGTCAAGAAGTCATCAGATAAGGAAGTTACATGTGAGGTACTTTGAATGCGTGACTTTCATAATCGAACGTCGCGTGATTTTGTGAACGATGTGTGGTAGATAGCACCTCATTCGTTGCGTGGTTAGAGAATAACGCACGAAGATTTGTGGTCTCAGTAGTCACGACAATAACTTTTTAAACAGAGATTTGTCACGCGAATTTTTAATTTCCGTGTTGGTTCTATTTCTGGACGTAAGTACATTGGAATATGCTTATGAAGATAAGGTCAGCGTATGGGTTTATAGGGCAGACTAATTACTGTCCGTTTTGTGTCTATAAGTGTTTTCAGCAATTGCAGGACTAGTTATTTTTTTATTGCCTTTCGGAATTTGTTCTTAAAACCATCATACAATAGCTGTGTTAGTCTTTCGTTTCCAACAATTCAAAGTTATGCACATTGCAACTTAATAGCGGACACTGATGTCCAAAGGAAAATGTTGTTGTTGTTGTTGTTGTGGTCTTCAGTCCTGGGACTGGTTTGATGCAGCTCTCCATGCTACTCTATCTTGTGCAAGCTGCTTCATCTCCCAATACCTACTGCAACCTACATCCTTCTGAATCTGCTTAGTGCAGTCATCTCTTGGTCTCCCTCTACGATTTTTACCCTCCACGCTGTCCTCCAATACTAAATTGGGGATCCCTTGATGCCGCAGAACATGTCCTACCAACCGATCCCTTCTTCTGGTCAAGTTGTGCCACAAACTCCTCTTCTCCCCAATCCTATCCAATACTTCCTCATTAGTTATGAGATCTACGCATCCAATCTTCAGCATTCTTCTGTAGCATCACATTTCGAAAGCTTCTATTCTCTTCTTGTCCAAACTATTTATCGTCCATGTTTCACTTCCATACATGGCTACACTCCATACAAATACTTTCAGAAATGACTTCCTGACACTTAAATCTATACTCGGTGTTAACAAATTTCTCTTCTTCAGAAACGCTTTCCTTGCCATTGCCAGTCTACATTTTATATCCTCTCAACTCCGAGCATCATCAGTTATTTTGCTCCCCAAATAGCAAAACTCCTTTACTACTTTAAGTGTCTCATTTCCTAATCTAATTCCCTCAGCATCACCCGACTTAAGTCGATTACATTCCAATATCCTCGTTTTACTTTTGTTGGTGTTCATATTATATCCTCCTTTCACGACACTATCCATTCCGTTCAACTGCTCTTCCAAGTCCTTTGCTGTCTCTGACAGAATTATGATGTCATCGGCGAACCTCAACATTTTTATTTCTTCTCCATGGATTTCAATACCTACTCCGAATTTTTCTTTTGTTTCCTTCACTGCATGCTCAATATACAGATTGAATAACATCGGGGAGAGACTACAAACCTGTCTCACTCCCTATCCGACCACTGCTTCCCTTTCATGTCCTTCGACTCTTATAACTGCCATCTGGTTTCTGTACAAATTGTAAATAGCCTTTCGCTCCCTGTATTTTACCCCTGCCACCTTTAGAATTTGAAAGAGAGTATTCCAGTCAACATTGTCAAAAGCTTTCTCTAAGTCTACATATGCTAGAAACGTAGGTTGGCCTTTCCTTAATCTAGCTTCTAAGATAAGTCGTAGGAACAGTAATTCCTCACGTGTTCCAACATTTCTACGGAATCCAAACTGATCTTCCCTGAGGTCGGCTTCTACTAGTTTTTCCATTCGTCTGTAAAGAATTCGCGTTAGTGTTTTGCAGCTGTGACTTATTAAACTAATAGTTCGGTAATTTTCACATCTGTCAACACCTGCTTTCTTTGGGATTGGAATTATTATATTCTTCTTGAAGTGTGAGGGTATTTCGCCTCTCTCATACATCTTGCTCACCAGATGGTAGAGTTTTCTCAGAACTGGCTCTCCCAAGGCCGTCAGTAGTTCCAATGAAATGTTGTCTACTCTTGGGGCCTTGTTTCGACTCAGGTCTTTCAGTGCTCTGTCAAACTCTTCACGTAGTATCGTATCTCCCATTTCATCTTCATCTACATGCTCTTCCATTTTCATAATATTGTCTTCAAGTACATCGCCCTTGTATAGATCCTCTATATACTCCTTCCATCTTTCTACTTTCCCTTCTTTGCTTAGAACTGGGTTTCCAACTGAGCTTTTGATGTTCAAACAAGTGGTTTTCTTATCTCCAAAGGTCTCTTTAATTTTCCTATAGGCAGTATCTACCTTACCCTAGTGAGATAGGCCTCTACATCCTTACATTTGTCCTCTAGCGATCCCTGCTTAGCCATTTTGCACTTCCTGTCGATCTCATTTTTGAGACATTTGTATTCCCTTTTGCCTGCTTCATTTACTGCGTTTTTATATTTTCTCCTTTCATCAATTAAATTCAATATTTCTTCGGTTACCAAAGGATTTCTACTAGCCCTCTATTTTGTACCTACTTGATCCTCTGCTGCCTTCACTATTTCATCCCTCAAAGCTACCCATTCTTTTTCTACTGTATTTCTTTCCCCCATTCCTGTCATTTGCTCCCTTATCCTCTCCCTGAAACTCTGTACAACTTCTGGTTATTTTAGTTTATCCAGGTCCCATCTCCTTAAATTCCCACCTTTTTGCAGTAAATAAACTTTCCAAACTTCAAATTTTCACTCACATTGTTCAGCGTAAAGTGTGGGTAAAATGAAGACAGACGCAATATGGACAGTTTCTTTCAGTCTCAATGTAATGCAAATGCAGTGTATAACCCTAGCTAACATTTCAGGAACGAGGATTTTGGTTCTGCTTCTAGTGGTATCATAAAAGTTTGAAGGCACAGCTAAGTGTTATTTATTTCACAGGTCAGTTCCCTATAGCGAGTCATCGGTAACGGTTACATACTGGCACTGAATCTTACATTGACATCTGCCTTTCCTATAAGTGGAATTAATAATTACAAAATGTCATATTATTAGCTGACAACCACCAAAGGCATTTTCCTCACTGAATGTCGGAGTAGAAGGGAGTGAAATGGTACTGTGTTAGCGCGATTTTACCTGAGATTCCATTTCACCTTTCTGTAATGATTAATTACACGTAAGTTGTAAACAACTTAATCGGTAATGCTGCCTCTTAATTACAAGTTTGTTTTGGCTATAGCGCTGTTCTCAAGTAAATCTGTATGTGTTTAATTTGGTGAGTCTAATTAGGTTTATACAAGTTGTACGTAAGTCAGTTTGCATACATACTTACATCTAGTTGGAATAGATGCCCATATTGCATCAGCGAATAAACTATCGACTGCCTATTTGTAGCTACATCGTTATCATCAAATAAATTTTCCTTGTATACACCAGTTTCCTGAAACACTTTTGACAACTGGTTTGACAGTTTACACACGGTGATGCTTTATAAAGGGTGGCAATTACTGAACTAAATGACAAACGTTAATTAGTTACTAACTACGGCGTACACACACTTTATTCAACATGTAAACGTCACTACAGATATTCGGATTTAGATTATTACATGTTCGTTACTTCTGCCATCACTGGCAATGATTACCCTCTGACGTATCGGAACATCGATACTGTTGATGATCTCCGGAATGGCTGATTTTAACACAGCCCCACAAGGAGAATATGAAGGCCAATCGAGGCCTATGCCAGTGGCTTCTGAGTACCTCAGAGCCAGAATTCGGTCCTCAAAGTGCTCCTCCAGCACATCAAACACTCTCCTGCTTGGATGAAGTCGATCTCCGTCTTGCATGAACCACATATTGTCGAGATTAGGGTCATTTAGGATAAAAGGATGACATCATCCTCAGAAACCTTCACGTACCATTCGGTAGCCACCGTGCCATCAAGGGATATCGCACACCACACAGTCACCCGTTCAGGGTGATGAGAGTTTTTCATCACGAAATGCGGATTCCCAGACCCCACAAATGGGCCAATTTTTCATCTACATCTACATCCATACTCCGCAAGCCACCTGACGGTGTGTGGCGGACACGTCCAAATAAAACTGGTCTTCGTCTCTAAACGAAACAATGATTCGTACACTAATTCCCATCATTCATTGCGGCCAACCGTGTAGTTTGAACGGCCTAACGCAGGCGGCTCAGAAGTTATGACGATTTTACTTCATACAGTGTAATAATTGTCACCCTGTATTTACAGCGTAATCTGAGCTAATCATTGAAGTTACTTGCGTTTTATTTCAATTACACGTGATTTTGTTCTCATTTGTATGTTTGGTTATCTTTCGTCTTCGGTTTACCGTGATTTTCATCCGTTCTCGATTTCTAAACTGTCAATGAAAATTTTCTAGATACTTTTTGTGTTGGAGATCGATTTATACTCTACTGGCCATTCAAATTGCTATACCCCGAAAATGACGTGGTACAGACGCGAAATTTAACCGACAGGAAGAAAATGCTGTGATATGCAAATGATAAGCTTTTCGGAGCATTCACACAAGGTCGGCGCCGGTGGCAACATCTACAGCGTGCTGACATGAGGAAAGTTACCAACCGATTTCTCATACACAAACAGCAGTTGACCGGCGTTGCCTGGTGAAACGTGTTTGTGATGCCTCGTGTAAGGAGGATAAATGCGTACCATCACGTTTCCCACATTGATAAAGGCCGGATAGTAGGCTATCGCGATTGCAGTTTATCGTATCGCGACATTGCTGCTCGCGTTACTCGAGATCCGATGACTGTTAGCAGAATATGGAATTGATGGGTTCAGGAAAGTAATACGGAACGCCGTGCTGGATCCCAACGGCCTAGTATCACTAGCAGTTGAGATGACAGGCATCTTATCCGCATGGCTGTAACGGATCGTGCAGCCACGTCTCGATCCCTGAGTCAACAGATGGGGACGTTTGGAAGCAACAACCGTCTGCACGAACAGATCGACGACGTTTGCAGCAGCACTGACTATCAACACGGAGACCATGGTTGCACAGACAGGAGAGCCTGCGATGGTGTACTCAACGACGAACCTGGGTGCACTAATGGCAAAACGTCATCTTTTTCGGAAGTTCCATGGTGCTTTTCGCGGATGATGCTGTAGTATACAGAGAGGTTGCAGCATTAGAAAATTGTAGCGAAATGCAGGAAGATCTGCAGCGGATAGCCACTTCGTGCAGGGAGTGGCAACTGACCCTTAACATAGACAAATGTAATATATTCCGAATACATAGAAAGAAGGATCCTTTATTGTATGATTATATGATAGTGGAACAAACACTGGTAGCAGTTACTTCTGTAAAACATCTGGGAGTATGCGTGCGTAACGACTTGAAGTGGAATGATCATACAAAATTAATTGTTGGTAAGGCGGGTAAAAGGTTGAGATTCATTGGGAGAGTCCTTCGAAAATGTAGTTCATCAACAAAGGAGGTGGCTTACAAAACACTCGTTCGACCTATACTTGAGTATTGCCCATCAGTGTGGGATCCGTACCAGATCGGGTTGACGAAGGAGATAGAGAAGATCCAAAGAAGGGCGGCGCGTTTCGTCACAGGGTTATTTGGTAACCGTGATAGCGTTACGGAGGTTATTAGCAAACTCCAGTGGTAGACTCTGCAAGAGAGGCGCTCTGCATCGCGGTGTAGCTTCCTCGCCAGGTTTCGAGAGGGTGCGTTTCTGGATGAGGTATCGAATATATTGCTTCCCCCTACTTATACCTCCCGAGGAGATCACGAATGTAAAATTAGAAAGATTTGAGCGCGCACGGAGGCTTTCAGACAGTCGTTCTTCCCGCGAACCATACGCGACTGGAACAGAAAAGGGAGGTAATGACAGTGGCACGTAATGTGCCCTCCGTCACACACCGTTGGGTGACTTGCGGAGTATAAATGTAGATGTAAATGTAGACGTAGAAGAACCCAGGTTCTGTTTACAGCACTATGATGGTCGCATCCGTGTTTGGCGACATCGCGGTGAACGCACATTGGAAGCGTGTATTAGTCATCGCCATACTGGCGTATCACCCAGTGTGCTGATATGTGATGCCATTGGTTACACGTCTCGGTCACCTCCTCTTTGCATTGACGGCACTTTGAACAGTGGACGTTACGTTTCAGATGTGTTACGACCGGTGGCTCTACCCTTCATTCGATCCCTGCGAAACCCTACATTTCAGCAGGATAGTGCACGATCGCATGTTTCAGGTCCTGTACGGGCCTTTCTGGATACAGAAAATGTTCGACTGCTGCCCTCGCCAGCATATTCTCCAGATCTCTCACCAATTGAATACATCTGGTCAATGGTGGCCGAGCAAGTGTCTCGTCACAACACGCCAGTCACTACTCTTGATGAACTGTGGTATCGTATTGAAGCTGCATGGGCAGCTGGACCTATACACGCAATCCAAGTTCTGTTTGACTCAATGCCTAGGCGTATCAAGGCCGTTATTATGGCCAGAGGTGGTTGTTCTTGGTACTGATTTCTCGGGATTTATGCACCCAAATTGCATGAAAATTTAATCACATGTCAGTTCTAGTATGATATATTTGTCCAATGAATACCCGTTTATCATCTGTATTTCTTTTTGGTGGTGAAATGTTAATGGACAGTAGTGTACATTAAGTTTATGGTTTGAATAATTTTGTGTGTGTGTGTATATTTCTAATTCTTCAGATTTGTTCACGACATGTTCCTTTGGCATTCTGTGTAGTACTGGTGACGCATTTTCGGCGTGCTGTTTTAATTTCGTTATCATTTTGGAAAAGAGAGCGGATAAAAATCACAATACGTGGAAATCAAAAGAGAACCATGGATACAAATTATATCGAAATAGCAGTGAACCGTAAGTAACATCTCTGATTAGCAAAGATTACACTGTAAAGATAAATTATCACATAGAGTAAACGGTCAATCCATTTGTGAAAAGTATTTCACAAAGCTAGACTATACAAGAAAACTTACGTGATTATTGCGATGTAGCAACAGACACACAATCGACAGTTTGTTCGTTGATGCAATGTGGACATTTATGTCAACTAGATGTAAGTGTGTATGCAAACTGCACTTTCCATTCGACCTTTATAATCATAAGCAGATTCGCCAAATGTAACATCTACAAGTTTAATTGGGAATAGTGCTGTAGCCGAAACAAGCTTGTACTAACAAGATAAACATTTTTAATTAAAATATTTGCATCTTACGTGCAATTATTCATTACAAAATGTCATATTATGATGTTTTCTATGCGGCGCCCACGGCCGAGAAAACATATTATAAAAATCTGCAATAGTGTATGCACACCGTGCCTCAAAACTAAGCTAATGAGAATATGCTAAGTCGAGCCAAAGATGCCATTGTCGTCGAAAAAAAAACCATTAAGGATGAAGGGTGCATGTGGTCTGTAATAATTTTCATGTAGTCCACATGTGCCATGATGCCTTCGACTACTGCCACGTCTCCCATAGAAGCCTAGGTGAATGTCCCCCGTAACAAAATACTTCAGTCATCGACCTGTGTCCAGCCGTTCGCCTGTTTTCCCGGATTCTACCATCGATCTACTGAACGGGAAACGTGTTCCATCATACCAGGCGACACGTTTCGACTGATCCGCGGTCCAACCTCGATGATCCAATTCCAACCGTAGACGCAGACGACATCGCTGTGTCACACAGGGATCTTCTGTTGCGTAATACCTGGTTCAATAATGGTCAACGGTTTGCACCGAAACGCTTGCTCCTCTAGCAGCACTGTACTCTTCCGTCACATCTGCCATAGATCGCCAGCTATCATGCTTTACAGATCGGGCACGTCTCCAGTATACACATTCTGTTATGAGTCCTGAACGTCCAGCACTTCACTGCGCTTTCAAACATATTTCAGGCTTGCAGCCGATCATCGTTTGATTCATTGCACGATATTTTGACTGGGAACCTACTAGTTATCTTCAGGTGACACATCGAAGACTGACGAAGACCTCCTCCGTTCCGCCCTCCGCGCTGCGAGAAATCCGCGCATGCGTCGAAATCCAAGTTGACAGACGGTTCACACTTCACGGCGGCAGCGCCCTCGCTGGCGCCTCTGTCGTCTTCGATTAGAACAGATCGTGGAGATGATGGGGTCCGAGGCACTGTCCAACTGGTAATCGCTACCACGGTTCATCGGATCTTCCGACAGGCGTATTTCTACGTTTTCTTGAATAATGGGGTCCCAAAAAGATGTAGTTGTAGTCAGAATCATAGAACTGTGATTCTGACCACAGTTGTACATTTTTGGGATTCCATTATTAAAATTCCGTGGAAATATGCCTGTCGGTAAATCTCATGTACCGTCTTAGTGGCTACCAACTGGACAGTGCCTGGGACCCCATCGACTCTACGATCTGTTCTAATCGAAGACGACACAGGCGCCAACGGCAGTGGCGAGAGGTAACACAGAGGACAGCTTAGTCCCGCGGTTCCACCGGTGAGGGCGCTGCCGCTGTGAAGTGTGAACCGTCTGTCGACTTGGATTTTGAGGCACGCGCGGAATACTCACAGCGCGCTATATAGTCGGAGCAAGCCTTAGTCCGTCTTCGATGGCTAACCTGAAGATGACAGTCAGGTGCTCAGTCCAAAATACCGTACAATCAACCAAGCGATGACCGGGTGCAACCTCGAAATTTGTTCGAACATGCAGTTCGCCGGCAAAATTTTAAAATTCATACTTTACTATTTACTCGCGGGTCTTCCGTCCTTCAGCCACGTTCCACAGATGCTGACGACTGCATAAGAAGATCAGCAAAACAGCTTCTCTTTTCTGAGCTCCTAGTTCCCAAAGGGCAGGGCAGTAAAAACTTGCCATTTGTCAAGTCCCTTATTTCAGTCGACTTCCCCATATGTGGCACGTGTCGTCACTAGAATGATTCCCAATTTGTCTCTGCTAGGTCTACATACTCTCCTTAAGAGCCACGTGCCTGCAACACCACAAGCTAGCATTCAGTCATAACTTTTTTGGTCTCTTCAACAACAACAAAAAGGTTGAAATTGCTCTAAGCACTATAGGACTTAACATTTGAGGTCATCAGTCCCCCAGACGTAGAAATACTTAAACCTAACAAACCTAAGGACATCAAACACATCCATGCCGGAAGGAGGATTCGAACCTGCGACCGTAGCAGCAGCGCCATTCCGGACTGAAGCGTGTAGAACCGCTCGGCCACAAGGCTGGCTTCTCCTCAGCATTTACCAACAAAATCAGGCGTACATAAGTGGACACACAATCGCAGAAAATCTTAAAAACTCATTGTCAATTGAAAGTGGGACGTTGCTGTTGCGGAGGTGTCGGATTATCGATGGAGGATAGACACTTCCTCGATCCACAATCTCAAGGAACCCCCTCAGTGCGAGATCGCAAGTTCAGTCTTTATTAAGGTTCATCTGAAAGTTTTTCTTTAACAATTATGATAGGAAAATTATTAGCTACTAATAATCACCATGTACATTAGTAGGACGACAGAAAATTAATACCTGTGATATGCAGAGACCAACCTACTATGGGAAGAACGTACTACACTCCAAAAAATTGACCCCACTGACAATCAAGAAATGAGGTTAGCACCATCAAGGTCGAAGGCGAACTCCTTGGAAGTTTTGAACCACTAAGGACGCTCAGCTAGGTATCCGCTCTTAAAGAAAACGACAAATAAACTGATATAGGTATGCGTACTCGAATACCGAGATATGTAAACAGGCAGAGTACGGCGCTGCGTACGGAAATATCTCTATACGACAACAAGTGTCTGGCGCAGTTGCTAGATCGGTTACTGCTCATACAGTGGCAGGTTATAAAGATTGAAGTGAGTTTGAACGTGGTGTTATAGCCGGCGAGCTGGCCGGAGTGGCCGAGTGGTTCTAGGTGCTACAGTCTGCAACCGCGCGACCGCTACAGTCGGAGGTTCGAATCCTGCCTCAGGCATGGGTGTACGTGATGTCCTTAGGTTGGTTAGGTTTAAGTAGTTCTAAGTTCTAGGGTACTCATGACCTGAGAAGTTAAGTCCCATAGTGCTCAGAGCTATTTTTTAAAAGCG
The DNA here is from genome assembly GCF_023897955.1 of Schistocerca gregaria. Classification (NCBI taxonomy): domain Eukaryota; kingdom Metazoa; phylum Arthropoda; class Insecta; order Orthoptera; family Acrididae; genus Schistocerca; species Schistocerca gregaria. Next base: position 290,302,798 of record NC_064922.1, read on the forward strand.
GTACACGAGCGATGGGACACACCACCTCCGAGGTTGCGATGAAGTGGGGATTTTCTAGTTCGACCATTTCACGAGTGTGTCGTGAGTGTCAGGAATCCGGTAAAACATCAAATCTCCGACATCGCTGATTCCGGAAAAATATCCCATCAGAACGGGAGCCGGCCAGTGTGGCCAAGCGGTTCTAGGCGCTTCAGTCTGGAACTGCGCGACCGCTACGGTCACAGGTTCGAATCCTGCCTCGGGCATGGATATGTGTGATGCCCTTAGGTTAGTTAGGTTTAAGTAGTTCTAAGTTCTAGGGGACTGATGACCTCAGATGTTAAGTCCCATAGTGCTCAGTGCCATTTGAACCATTTTGAATCAGAACGGGACCAACGACTATTGAAGAAAATCGTTCAACGTGACAGAAGTTCAACCCTTCCGCAAATTGCTCCAGGTATCAATACTGGTGTATCAACGAGTGTCAACGTGCGAATCATTCAACGAAACATCGATATGGGCTTTCGGAGCCGGAGGCCCATTCGTGCACCCTTCATGACTGCACGACACAAAGATTTACATCTCGCCTGGGTCCGTCAACACTGAGATTGGATTGTTGATGACTGGAAAAATGTTGCCTTGTCGGATGCGTCTCGCTTCAAATTGTATCGAGTGGATGGAGTGTAGGGGAATGGACACAACCTAATAAATCCATGGACCCTGCATGTCAGCAGGGGACTGTTCAAGCTGGTGGAGGCTCTCTAATTATGGGGGGCGGGCGCATTTGATTGATATGGGACCCCTGATACGTCTAGATACGACTCTGACAGGTGAGACGTACCTAAGCATCCTGTGTGATCCCCTGGATTCATTCATGTCCATTGTGCATTCAGACAATTCTAGCAGGACAATGCGACATCCTACATGTGCGGAATTGCTACAGAGTTGCTCCAGGAACAGTCCTCTGAGATTAAACGCTTCCGCTGGCCATAGAACTCCCGAAATATGAACATTATTGAGCATATCTGGGATGTCTTGCAACATGCTGTTTAGATAAGATCTGCACCTTCACGTACTTTTACGGATTTATGGACAGCCCTGCAGGACTTATGGCGTCAGTTCCCTGCAGCACTACGTCAGACATTTGCCATGCAGTGTTGCGGCCCTTCTGCGTGCTCGCAGGGGCCCTACACGGGGTTAGGCAGCTGTACCAGTTTCTTCGGCTCTCCTGTGTAGAGCCACATTGGTGTAACGGGGTGATGAGAACTGAAGGAATGTGACAGAATGCAACGAAATGCGTTCATCGTGGGGCGTGCCGTGAAACTGGCGATCCTTTAAGGCTCAGATGCGAATAGTGTAATAGTATGTTTTATAGGCATGAAAAAAAGTCATCCAGACACAGAATTTGTTCAGTGATTTCAGGAGGTATGAATTGCAATGTACTCACTTTTCAGTAGGGTAGTTTGATCTAAAGGAGAATGATTTCTATACGCGGGCTAGGAATCAAACAAAAGAAAGTTATTCTGCCCGGCTATTGGTCAAAAGCATTGCTCACACTACAGTTGCAGTTTTCTCAAACCCATTTTCCCAGTCTTGCATGCTGTGACGTAAATATACCCTACTCCCTTTGCAAGATCACGCACACGAAAAAGAATGGTAGGCGGCGGAGCGCCTCCTACTTCTCACAGCACAACAAACTACGATTGGTAGTTGGAATACACGTTTCTCCTGTCGACTGTGGGCAGAATTGTGTGATATGGGAGAAAGACGACGCGACAGGTGGACGCGCACAGGCAAGACACCGATACACCATTGGGTAGAGGACGACCGCGATCAAGCAGATGGCGCTGCCCCAGTGCCTGCGCAAAGCGGAGGCCAGCCGCTCTGTCTTTTTCCGGAGCTATGGAGAGATGGTGCGTTTTGGAGTCGTGGTCAAAGGCGGAAGTGAGAGCTGTTATCCGCTATGAAAGAACAGGTGGAGTTTCAGGCACATAAATCCATAACAGCCATGTTGAGGTGTGTGTGTGTCAGGTGTGACGTCGAGGCAAATGGTGCGGAGACGGTGCCAGCAATTCAGTGATGGACGTCAGCAAGAGCAAGATATACCGAGACCTGGAAGGACGCGCACGGCCGCTACAGATGCATATGTCAGGAAAGTGGATGACATGATTAGAGCGAACCGGCGTATGACCATACATGAGCGAGTCAAACACCTCCCTACACAACTGGACATATCATTTGATAGTGTTGACACCAGTTGGGGTATTGGAAGGTGAGTGCCTAGCTGGGTGCCTAACATCTTCATGGATGGCTCAAATGGCTCGGAGCACTATGGGACTTAACTTCTAAGGTCATCAGTCCCCTAGGACTTAGAACTACTTAAACTTAACTAACGTACGGACATCACGCACATCCATGTCCGAGGCAGTATTCGAACCTGCGACCGTAGCGGTCGCGCTGTTCCAGACTGTAGCGCCTAGAACCGCTCGGCCACACCGGCCGGCAGACCATGAAGAGCAACGAAGAACCATCTGTACAGAATTACTTAAGCATTGCGAGGCTGATACTGAATCTTTTGTAGAATACTGTCACGGGCGATGCAAGATGGATTCATCATTTCAAACTGCAAACTGGTCGGGTATTCACAGAGTGACGCCACCCCGTCCCTTCTACGACCAAAAGGTTGAAAGCAGCACTCTCTGCCGGTAAAGTCATGGCGACCGTCTTTTCGGTCTCTGAAGGAGATGTTATATTTGATGACATCCCTTTTGGTTCTACGGTCAACTCTGAAATGTATTGTGCCTCACTGACGAAACTGAAAAAATGAATTCAGCTTGGCGTCGCCACAAAAATGAAAACGATCTTCTGATTCTCCACGACAACTCACAGTAGTCTGCGCAGGCGAGAGGAACTCACGGAACATCAATTTAGTGTTCTTCCTCATCCCTCATCCACCCTACAGTCCAGATCTCGCAGTTTGCGACTTCCATCTGTTTGCTCCAATGAAGGATGCACTCCACGGGAAGCAGTTACTTTGAGATGGGAGGTTATCGATGCAGCAAGACATTGGCTTCAACATCGATCAATAGAATGGTACAATGCTGCGTAGAGACCTTCGCAGTAATGTAGCGTAAATCCGTCGCATTGAACGGACATAACGTTAAAAAATAGGGTTTTGTAGCCGGAAGACTGGGGAATAATATGGTGTATTGGAATCGTGAATAAACCAACCTTCTTAAAGGAAAAAAAAAAGGTGACGCATTACTTATTGCATATTTGTATATTTGTGTTGAGCAAGTGGAGTTATTTGTCTGCACAAGGAATACTCGAGAAGACCTTTCTGGTCAGCTTAATACACTCCAGGAAATGGAAAAAAGAACACATTGACACCGGTGTGTCAGACCCACCACACTTGCTCCGGACACTGCCAGAGGGCTGTACAAGCAATGATCACACGCACGGCACAGCGGACACACCAGGAACCGCAGTGTTGGCCGTCGAATGGCGCTAGCTGCGCAGCATTTGTGCACCCCCGCCGTCAGTGTCAGCCAGTTTGCCGTGGCATACGGAGCTCCATCGCAGTCTATAACACTAGTAGCATGCCGCGACAGCGTGGACGTGAACCGTATGTGCAGTTGACGGACTTTGAGCGAGGGCGTATAGTGGGCATGCGGAAGGCCGGGTGGACGTACCGCCGAATTGCTCAACACGTGGGCCGTGAGGTGTCCACAGTACATCGATGTTGTCGCCAGTGGTCGGCGGAAGGTGCACGTGCCCGTCGACCTGGGACCGGACCGCAGCGACGCACGGATGCACGCCAAGACCGTAGGATCCTACGCAGTGCCGTAGGGGACCGCACAGCCACTTCCCAGCAAATTAGGGACACTGTTGCTCCTGGGGTATCGGCGAGGACCATTCGCAATCGTCTCCATCAAGCTGGGCTACGGTCCCGCACACCGTTAGGCCGTCTTCCGCTCACGCCCCAACATCGTGCAGCCCGCCTCCAGTGGTGTCGCGACAGGCGTGAATGGAGGGACGAATGGAGACGTGTCGTCTTCAGCGATGAGAGTCGCTTCTGCCTTGGTGCCAATGATGGTCGTATGCGTGTTTGGCGCTGTGCAGGTGAGCGCCACAATCAGGACTGCATACGACCGAAGCACACAGGGCCAACACCCGGCATCATGGTGTGGGGAGCGATCTCCTACACTGGCCGTACACCTCTGGTGATCGTCGAGGGGACACTGAATAGTGCACGGTACATCCAAACCGTGATCGAACCCATCGTTCTACCATTCCTAGACCGGCAAGGGAACTTGCTGTTCCAACAGGACAATGCACGTCCGCATGTATCCCGTGCTACCCAACGTGCTCTAGAAGGTGTAAGTCAACTACCCTGGCCAGCAAGATCTCCGGATCTGTCCCCCATTGAGCATGTTTGGGACTGGATGAAGCGTCGTCTCACGCGGTCTGCACGTCCAGCACGAACGCTGGTCCAACTGAGGCGCCAGGTGGAAATGGCATGGCAAGCCGTTCCACAGGACTACATCCAGCATCTCTACGATCGTCTCCATGGGAGAATAGCAGCCTGCATTGCTGCGAAAGGTGGATATACACTGTACTAGTGCCGACATTGCGCATGCTCTGTTGTCTGTGTCTATGTGCCTGTGGTTCTGTTAGTGTGATCATGTGATGTATCTGACCCCAGGAATGTGTCAATAAAGTTTCCCCTTCCTGGGACAATGAATTCACGGTGTTCTTATTTCAATTTCCAGGAGTGTAGTTCGTCTGCTCTGTCCCCTTACGATCCGCAAAGCTGTGGATTTCTTTGCAGTTGCCCGACAATTGAACCTTTGTACAGCCGCACTCCTTTTCCTCATTGCTGATCGACGCTCTTCACTACACCACGAAAAGAGATGCCTATGTCGGTCATATGATGACCGTGGAATGGCTGCATCACATCCACGGCATGATCTGCCCACTCGTGGACGCTGTCGCCATACAGAAAGACGGCCAGTTGGCTGTGCAGAGTCAATTAGCAGTGCATAGCAACCATTGGCCGTTTCTTCTCGGACTCCGAATTATTAAGGATATTCACATCGGGATGTAGTAACAGGAAGTCTTATACCGCTTCCCATTGATGTCTTCGAGGACTTGAGAGCAACCTCGGGCATATAGGGTGAAAAACGACCCCGTGGCAGCTCTGAAATACGTGCACTGCTCCCTGTTCAAAAGAACTATAGCTTCTGAAGGCACAAGGTTGTCAACACCTGCGGGGCCTTGGTTGAGAAGCCAGTTACATGATGTGTCTAATAAAACTCCTACGGGGAAGCCAAACCGTAAGTTTTGTGAGAGACTGAATGTCGACTCAATTGTTCGAGGACGGATATACGGAACGGGAGAATTAAAGCGGCTGCTTACAAACTTGTGACTTCATCCTATATTTAAAATTTGTCTTTTGGATGGAAGTCACCACTGCATTCCGTGTCCTAGTAATTTTAGCTTCACCAAGAAAATCCTAAACCCATTCAGGTTTCACAGCAGTATGGCAGCCATGTTATCGGTGAAAATTTTCGATGTATTTGTCCCTCCGACAGACTTCATAATCCGTTCCTTCTGTGGAAAAGGCCACTGAGAACCAGGATTGGTCTCTGTGCAAGATGTGTGACTCGGCCCCATCTCCAAATACAGCAAGACAGTTCTACTGTTATTATGTCATTGTTGTGTTATCATTTGTGATTTAAACATAACGCAATTCGAGTAACATTGGACACACAGAAAAAACGCATTTGGATGAAATGCAGAATAAATACAGTTTCTTATTAAATTCTAAAAATATTTTCACAAATGCATGTGAAAAAGTGATTTCTCAGGTCATCATGTCACGGATTCTACTGACACACAAATAAGGGATCAACTGTTTTGTATAGCCGTTAGCCTAACCACCATTTGTATACGTCTCGCATGAACTGGCATACTCTAGCTATCCTAAAGTAAAAGGCCAAATTATAAACGTTAAACTCTTTCTCCAGCTCAGGCAAATTGAACAAATCGGTTGGTTCTTCTGCATTAGTTGTGGTGTAGGATTGACCTTAGGTGGCTTATATAAGCAACATTTGTTTACTGACGATTCGTGAGAAACTCCCGAAAAATATCGATTTTGTAGGCACGAAAAGTACCAATTGTGGGGATGGCCACTTCGATAATTTCTGTTGATGGCTGATCGTCAATCTGCAGGGTATGTTCTTAAGATAATATTCTCGTGGAACTTCGAACGTTTCTAGACATCATTATCCGTTACCGAGAGCCAGGGGTTCAAAGTTGTAGTACTTATGCATTAAAATGCGAGTAATAGGCAGTCTGAGGCGTAAATGTAATTTTAACTAAGGTTTCGACACTTGGCAAGGATTCTAGGGACATCACAAGGGTTCTAAGGTCGCCAAACTATATTTTTATTCAACATTTTTTCATCAATAAAACTCTGAAATGCTGTCGCCGTATAATAGGCACTTCCCGCCTATAGAAATATGCCCAATGTAGTACTGCAGTAAAACAATGTGCTGCAAAAGGGTCTTAACATGTCAAAAGAACTTAAAATCAATGGCAAAAATTTTGTGAAACTGGAAACACTGAAAATTCAGTAAAATATTTCCTAATAACGAAGTTATTCTTTTATGATAAAAATCATAAGCTGGGCGTTTTCAATAAACTGCGCCCGATGAACGAGGTATTGAGAAAAAACGTAAAGCATACGGTTTTGTGCTAACCTTATATTATGCGTACTTATATACTGCTGTCGCAAGAAGAAGGGAACCTAGGCAAAAATGTTCCTGTTTGAGCACAAAAAAGCGAATATGTTCCCCCTTAAAAGACTCTGACAAGTTGCCACAACTCTCATTCCGCTATCGTTTCAAAAATTTTGGCATTCGAATATGTTCGTACTGTTTTGTGCTGAAAGAGATTGGCAGACAGGCGGTGACGTAGGAGAGAAAGGAAACAGTATCAGTGGGAGTTAAGGAGAGTTGAGAGAGCGGTGGTGGAAGATATAAAGTATCAGTGAGAGTGAGTGAGTGAGAGAGAGCGACAGACAGACAGACAGACAGAAAGAGAGAGATTGATGAAGAAACTGGCAGTGGCGGCCAAACAGAAAGGAGATACTGATGGCTGTGGGAGACAGTGCCAGTAAAAGAGGAGGGAAGAAGCAGTCGTAGAAAATGAGAGAGGGTAAAAGAAAAGGACAGATAAGTAGACACCATACATAGGCTGGGGGTGGAAAAATTTAGTTGGGCCCCTCCTAATTTTTGAGCTGCCGTGGTGGAGACAGGGACAGTGACAAAGACAGAAGGGGACAGTGTAAGTGAAAGCGGAGACAGTGGAAGTGTCAATGGAATGTACTGTAAATGGATGGGAGAAATACGAGACAGTAACAGAGTGAAATTGGTAGTGCCAATGATTGGGAGAAGCTGAGTATGAAGGCTTCTCTACCAATCTAGTCTCTTACATTTTGAATAGACTCTATGATCAACACATGACTATATACAGAATGTACAAAATGAATTAACGTCGAGACCATAAAAGCACATTATTAATTAGGTCGTCACATCATAAACGTATTGCTACTTTTATAATAATAATAATTATTCATGGGCGTTGTGTTTGCAAAAATCATTTGTTCTTTGTTTGTAGCTTTGCTTTTCAGAATATCTGCTGTGAAGCAATCGTACAACTGTTTCATGAATCAGTACACAGAATTATACACACCATTTCTCGAATGTGTGATATACGAGGGTTATTTTTCTTTCGAGGTCTGATAGGTCGCGAAATGGAAACCATAGTGAGAGTTAAAAACGATTTATTTGAAACACTTAGCTACACCTTCCTGCAGCTTCTCTACATGGTTGGCACTCCTTCTAAGACACTTATTGTAAAGTGGTACCAAGTTAACAATACCCTCGTCACAGGAGGTAGCTACCTGTGCTTTCTGCCAATTCCCTACGCCGGCTTACACCTCGTTGTCTGTGCCAAAATGCTCTCCTCATATCCAGCGGTTGATAAGAGCAAAGATATGAAAATCAGAGGAAGCCAAGACCGGTCTGAATGGTGGGTGATCAAACACTTCCCATCAAAAACGCTGTAAGGGTGCCGTTGTTGCATCTGTAGTGTGCGGCCGAGCATTGCCATAGAGGAGGAAATGCGTGACAGTTGTGTTATGCGGGCTGCGTGAAATCAGCCGGAACCCTTCGGCCTGAAGGAATAAAATTACAGAACTTGGCGGGAGATTCTATTACTCTAGGAATCCTTTTACATGTCCACTGTGCGCTCCGAATTGAAAAGCATGACATCACGCCGGCGACCGGCGTACTGTTGACACCGCAAAACGCATCCGTGCAAAGCTTAATCTGACTAACGTTGTTTTGATTACGTGACCGATCGGCGCTTGAAAAAAACAAACAACCCTCGTACTTGCAACAACAGGATCAGGAATACTTTATCCCAATATCAAGTACTGTAAGACAAGGAAATAAATTAATATCTTGCAATATTACGCACACTGAGGGATGCGCAAATACCCATACCGTTCAGTAGTATAACTTACGTTAAAGCTTCTGTGCCATTAGGCACCGTCAAAAGTAAAGTCAGCGGTCAGATATAAAACTCTTCCTTGAACATTTCACGTTGGATACACTACACAATGGGATAACGTAGTCCCAAAACATGTTAGAGTTAATACACACTCCTGGAAATTGAAATAAGAACACCGTGAATTCATTGTCCCACGAAGGGGAAACTGTATTGACACATTCCTGGGGTCAGATACATCACATGATCACACTGACAGAACCACAGGCACATAGACACAGGCAACAGAGCATGCACAATGTCGGCACTAGTACAGTGTATATCCACCTTTCGCAGCAATGCAGGCTGCTATTCTCCCATGGAGACGATCGTAGAGATGCTGGATGTAGTCCTGTGGAACGGCTTGCCATGCCATTTCCACCTGGCGTCTCAGTTGGACCAGCGTTCGTGCTGGACGTGCAGACCGCGTGAGACGACGCTTCATCCAGTCCCAAACATGCTCAATGGGGGACAGATCCGGAGATCTTGCTGGCCAGGGTAGTTGACTTACACCTTCTAGAGCACCTTGGGTGGCACGGGATACATGCGGACGTGCACTGTCCTGTTGGAACAGCAAGTTCCCTTGCCGGTCTAGGAATGGTAGAACGATGGGTTCGATGACGGTTTGGATGTACCGTGCACTATTCAGTGTCCCCTCGACGATCACCAGAGGTGTACGGCCAGTGTAGGAGATCGTTCTCCACACCATGATGCCGGGTGTTGGCCCTGTGTGCCTCGGTCGTATGCAGTCCTGATTGTGGCGCTCACCTGCACGGCGCCAAACACGCATACGACCATCATTGGCACCAAGGCAGAAGCGACACGTCTCCATTCGTCCCAACATTCACGCCTGTCGCGACACCACTGGAGACGGGCTGCACGATGTTGGGGCGTGAGCGGAAGGTGGCCTAATGGTGTGCGGGACCGTAGCCCAGCTTGATGGAGACGATTGCGAATGGTCCTCGCCGATACCCCAGGAGCAACAGTGTCCCTAATTTGCTGGGAAGTGGCGGTGCGGTCCCCTACGGCACTGCGCAGGATCCTACGGTCTTGGCGTGCATCCGTGGGTCGCTGCGGTCCGGTCCCAGGTCGACGGGCACGTGCACCTTCCGCCGACCACTGGCGACAACATCGATGTACTGTGGAGACCTCACGCCCCACGTGTTGAGCAATTCGGCGGTACGTCCACCCGGCCTCCCACATGCCCACTATACGCCCTCGCTCAAAGTCCGTCAACTGCACATACGGTTCACGTCCACGCTGTCGCGGCATGCTACCAGTGTTAAAGACTGCGATGGAGCTCCGTATGCCACGGCAAACTGGCTGACACTGACGGCGGCGGTGCACAAATGCTACGCAGCTAGCGCCATTCGACGGCCAACACCGCGGTTCCTGGTGTGTCCGCTGTGCCGTGCGTGTGATCATTGCTTGTACAGCCCTCTCGCAGTGTCCGGAGCAAGTGTGGTGGGTCTGACACACCGATGTCAATGTGTTCTTTTTTCCATTTCCAGGAGTGTAGAACACGTTTCACGAACGTTGCGTAACATTCTCAGTATTTACTGCCTTTCAGTATTTCAAAATCAGTCATTTTACAAGCCGTTTGGGAAAGGAGTCTGTCTTAAGCGCGTCTGTGTGCGTGTGCGTGTGCGCGTGCGTGTGTGTGTATGTGTATGTGAGCATGTGTTGCGAATGTGGACACGAGCTCATCTCATTTCGTACGCCGACGTTTAATCTGACCAGTTACTGTCATACCTCTGCAAGATGTATGAAAGAATTTAAGTTTCGTTGCACGCACGATGTGTGATATAGTTCTGTTTGTTGGCGTGAGGCAATCGGAGAGAGTGGTTCGAGCTATAAACGTCACTGTGAGCTCGTAACACGAATCACATTTAATGCTCGTCTCACTTGTGTACCCTTCAGTGTTCAATACAGGAATATCGCCACAGAAGTGGTTAGATTTGATCATAAATGGCAATAAAGACATCACAAAGTCAGCATTAAGTGTTTGCTTTAAGCGTCGGGTATCCATTACACGTTCCACAAAATATAAATATGACTATTGAATAATACGTATGTATACACAGGCGTCCATCGACACAAAAATATTCTTTCGTATGAGTGTATGAAGAAATTTAACTTCATATGTTTAGTTCGAGAATAAGACAGTTATGTTTTAGCCATTGTGTTCAGCATAGAGATGGTTAACTTATTTTCTTCAGGTTTCTGTTTTCTCGATAGAAATGTTCTTCTAAGAAGTCTGCTATTGCAAGATACAAATACGCGTATATGTCTTAAGTCACTAATGTCTTCCGCCGATGATCCATAATTCTATATTCTGATCTCTGTTTTATTATTCAAATTTTTTAATCAACAGTAATTTTTTGGGACCAAATGAGATAAAATGGCTGAAGGGGGAATATTATTATAAAAAATTTATTCCTTGCTACCTAGAGTTTAATATGCTTAAACGTTTTTCAAATACATACTTTTAAATTTTGCTGTTATGAAATTTTTGTCTCAGTTCCATTTGGGACTCGAAAATTCCTTTCATGGATAAAATGTGCAGAGCATTACGTAAAGACCGTTCTAGAAACCTGAAGTACTTGCATCGAAACGTGAAAGAAGATCAAAAACTGAAGTGACTGCTTTTCAGAAGAGTAGACTTGTAGCCCATGTATTTTTTTAATTCTAGTTTCAGCCGACATTTCGGTAAATGAAGGTTAGTGGCTGAGTTTTACACTACAAAAGAATCAAACGTTTAACTACATTATTATTGTTATTGTATTAAGAATGAATAGAGGATGTGCAAGAAGTTTAATTAATGTTCCCTGTTCATTTCGATATGGAATTCTTCCTTATTATTCACATCTTGGCCCTACTGGACCACTAGTGGTATAACATTGGCATTCTCAGAGTATTGTTTCAGCTTTCCTTTGTGCCCATACAACTTTCATTCCCTCAGAACCGATTTTTTTTTCTGCTCACCAGGCAAAACTGTCCCTGTCTTCTTTTGTTCTACTGCCATGCCAAATGTCCAGTAGTGAATTTTCCACATAAATATTTTCATCTGGTTGTACAAGTTGTGTTATTCTTGCATCATTGAGGTCCTCTTTTATTGCACCGACCCATTATATAATTTCCATATTTTGTTTGCAGTAAATTTCATAAGAATCGACAACATCTCTAGTTAATATGATTCGTTCCATTGTTTTAATATGGCCATAGAATTGTAGCCTGCGCTTTTTACTTATTCGAATACATATAAGTACACTTTTCAGTTTCATTATTTAGTCTGCAAGTTCCTCCTTCGGTTTAATTCGGCCCTAAATTTACCGTATACTTTCATCCTCTCTTTCACATTTCTTGAAAGTCTCTCTTTCCGTTTCAAACGCGTGATACTCCGGTTTCATACCTCTTTTGTAGTTGTCTCAGTTTTGTGTATTGTGAGATGCATTTTTTGTTATATCTGTCTCACGTAACAGTGAAAACTGCATCCATTTTTTGGTAATGTATTTCATAGCCAGTCTTTCCCAGAGCAGTTTCCTGAATTGTTTCGCCTAAATATTTGCACTGAGAAACCCTCTCGAGTCTCCTCTACTCATTCTTAGAGCGTTGGGTGACAGGTTGTTGCTGTAAATGCATTTTTAAAATGATATTTGGTGCCAAACTCATTATATTGTTTCTTTAAGGATTTCGGTTGGTTTATGTGCTGTTTCAATGTTCGGACATGCACTTACGGAAAAAAAACCCTAACGTCAAGAAGAAGTTGCACGATATAAAGGAAAGTTGATAGGGGTGTTTCTTCTTCTAAAAGATGATGTCTTTTCCAGTTTCGTGCTAGTTACATAAGAGTGGCACTAATAGCGCCGCTGTGATGATGAAAACAAGGTTTACCGTCTATTTCAGTTTCGTGCCAGTCGCATAAGAGTGGCACTAATAGCGCCGCTGTGGTGATGAAAACCAGGTTTGCCGTCTATTCCAGTTTCGTGCCAGTTGCATAAGAGTGGCACTAATAGCGCCGCTGTGACGATGAAAACCAGGTTTACCGTCTATTTCAGTTTTGTGCCAGTCGCATAAGAGTGGTACTAATAGAGCCACTGTGATGATGAAAACCAGGTTTACTGTTTATTCCAGTTTCGTGCCAGTCGCATAAGAGTGGCACTAATAGCGCCGCTGTGATGATGAAAACCAGGTTTACCGTCTATTCCAGTTTCGTGCCAGTCGCATAAGAGTGGCACTAATAGCGCCGCTGTGATGATGAAAACCAGGTTTACCGTCTATTCCAGTTTCGTGCCAGTCGCATAAGAGTGGCACTAATAGCGCCGCTGCGATGATGAAACCCAGGTTTACCGTCTATTCCAGTTTCGTGCCAGTCGCATAACAGTGGCACTAATAGCGCCGCTGTGGTGATGAAAACCAGGTTTACCTTCTATTCCAGTTTCATGCCAGTCGCACAAGAGTGGCACTAATAGCGCCGTTGTGATGATGCAAACCAGGTTTACCGTCTATTCCAGTTTCGTGCCAGTCGCATAAGAGTGGCACTAATAGCGCCGCTGTGATGATGAAAACCAGGTTTACCGTCTATTTCAGTTTCGTGCCAGTCGCATAAGAGTGGTACTAATAGCGCCGCTGTGATAATGAAAACCAGGTTTACCGTCAATTCCAGTTTCGTGCCAGTCGCATAAGAGTGGCACTAATAGCGCCGCTGTGATGATGAAAACCAGGTTTACCGTCTATTCAAGTTTCGTGCCAGTCGCATAAGAGTGGCACTAATAGCGCCGCTGTGATGATGAAAACCAGGTTTACCGTCTATTCCAGTTTCGTGCCAGTCGCATAAGAGTGGCACTTATAGCGCCGCTGTGATGGTGAAAACCAGGTTTACCGTCTATTCCAGTTTCGTGCCAGTCGCATAAGGGTGGCACTAATAGCGCCGGTGTGGTGATGACAACCAGGTTTACTGTCTCTTCCAGTTTCGTGCCAGTCGCATAAGAGTGGCACTAATAGTGCCGTTGTGATGATGCAAACCAGGTTTACCGTCTATTCCAGTTTCGTGCCAGTCGCATAAGAGTGGCACTAATAGCGCCGCTGTGACGATGAAAACCAGGTTTACCGTCTATTTCAGTTTCGTGCCAGTCGCATAAGAGTGGTACTAATAGCACCGCTGTGATGATGAAAACCAGGTTTACCGTCTATTCCAGTTTCGTGCCAGTCGCACAAGAGTGGCACTAATAGCGCCGCTGTGACGATGAAAACCAGGTTTACCGTCTATTTCAGTTTTGTGCCAGACGCATAAGAGTGGTACTAATAGCGCCGCTGTGGTGATGAAAACCAGGTTTACCATCTGTTTCAGTTTCGTGCCAGTCGCACAAGAGTGGCACTAATAACGCCGTTGTGATGATGCAAACCAGGTTTACCGTCTATTCCAGTTTCGTGCCAGTCGCATAAGAGTGGCACTAATAGCGCCGCTGTGGTGATGAAAACCAGGTTTACCGTCTATTCCAGTTTCGTGCCAGTTGCATAAGAGTGGCACTAATAGCGCCGCTGTGACGATGAAAACCAGGTTTACCGTCTATTTCAGTTTTGTGCCAGTCGCATAAGAGTGGTACTAATAGCGCCACTGTGATGATGAAAACCAGGTTTACTGTCTATTCCAGTTTCGTGCCAGTCGCATAAGAGTGGCACTAATAGCGCCGCTGTGATGATGAAAACCAGGTTTACCGTCTATTCCAGTTTCGTGCCAGTCGCATAAGAGTGGCACTAATAGCGCCGCTGTGATGATGAAAACCAATTTTACCGTCTATTCCAGTTTCGTGCCAGTCGCATAAGAGTGGCACTAATAGCGCCGCTGCGATGATGAAACCCAGGTTTACCGTCTATTCCAGTTTCGTGCCAGTCGCATAACAGTGGCACTAATAGCGCCGCTGTGGTGATGAAAACCAGGTTTACCTTCTATTCCAGTTTCATGCCAGTCGCACAAGAGTGGCACTAATAGCGCCGTTGTGATGATGCAAACCAGGTTTACCGTCTATTCCAGTTTCGTGCCAGTCGCATAAGAGTGGCACTAATAGCGCCGCTGTGACGATGAAAACCAGGTTTACCGTCTATTTCAGTTTCGTGCCAGTCGCATAAGAGTGGTACTAATAGCGCCGCTGTGATAATGAAAACCAGGTTTACCGTCAATTCCAGTTTCGTGCCAGTCGCATAAGAGTGGCACTAATAGCGCCGCTGTGATGATGAAAACCAGGTTTACCGTCTATTCAAGTTTCGTGCCAGTCGCATAAGAGTGGCACTAATAGCGCCGCTGTGATGATGAAAACCAGGTTTACCGTCTATTCCAGTTTCGTGCCAGTCGCATAAGAGTGGCACTTATAGCGCCGCTGTGATGGTGAAAACCAGGTTTACCGTCTATTCCAGTTTCGTGCCAGTCGCATAAGGGTGGCACTAATAGCGCCGGTGTGGTGATGACAACCAGGTTTACTGTCTCTTCCAGTTTCGTGCCAGTCGCATAAGAGTGGCACTAATAGTGCCGTTGTGATGATGCAAACCAGGTTTACCGTCTATTCCAGTTTCGTGCCAGTCGCATAAGAGTGGCACTAATAGCGCCGCTGTGACGATGAAAACCAGGTTTACCGTCTATTTCAGTTTCGTGCCAGTCGCATAAGAGTGGTACTAATAGCACCGCTGTGATGATGAAAACCAGGTTTACCGTCTATTCCAGTTTCGTGCCAGTCGCATAAGAGTGGCACTAATAGCGCCGCTGTGATGATGAAAACCAGTTTTCCGTCTATTCCAGTTTCGTGCCAGTCGCATAAGAGTGGCACTAATAGCGCCGCTCCGATGATGAAAACCAGCTTTACCGTCTATTCCAGTTTCGTGCCAGTCGCATAAGAGTGGCACTAATAGCGCCGCTGTGGTGATGAAAACCAGGTTTACCGTCTATTCCAGTTTCGTGCCAGTCGCATAAGAGTGGCACTAATAGCGCCGCAGTGATGATGAAAACCAGGTTTACCGTCTATTCCAGTTTCGTGCCAGTCGCATAAGAGTGGCACTAATAGCGCCGCTGTGGTGATGAAAACCAGGTTTACCGTGTATTCCAGTTTCGTGCCAGTCGCATAAGAGTGGCACTAATAGCGCCGTTGTGATGATGCAAACCAGGTTTACCGTCTATTCAAGTTTCGTGCCAGTCACATAAGAGTGGCACTAATAGCGCCGCTGTGACGATGAAAACCAGGTTTACCGTCTATTTCAGTTTTGTGCCAGACGCATAAGAGTGGTACTAATAGCGCCGCTGTGGTGATGAAAACCAGGTTTACCATCTGTTCCAGTTTCGTGCCAGTCGCACAAGAGTGGCACTAATAACGCCGTTGTGATGATGCAAACCAGGTTTACCGTCTATTCCAGTTTCGTGCCAGTCGCATAAGAGTGGCACTAATAGCGCCGTTGTGATGATGCAAACCAGGTTTACCGTCTATTTCAGTTTCGTGCCAGTCGCATAAGAGTGGTACTAATAGCACCGCTGTGATGATGAAAACCAGGTTTACCGTCTATTCCAGTTTCGTGCCAGTCGCACAAGAGTGGCACTAATAGCGCCGCTGTGACGATGAAAACCAGGTTTACCGTCTATTTCAGTTTTGTGCCAGACGCATAAGAGTGGTACTAATAGCGCCGCTGTGGTGATGAAAACCAGGTTTACCATCTGTTTCAGTTTCGTGCCAGTCGCACAAGAGTGGCACTAATAACGCCGTTGTGATGATGCAAACCAGGTTTACCGTCTATTCCAGTTTCGTGCCAGTCGCATAAGAGTGGCACTAATAGCGCCGCTGTGGTGATGAAAACCAGGTTTACCGTCTATTCCAGTTTCGTGCCAGTTGCATAAGAGTGGCACTAATAGCGCCGCTGTGACGATGAAAACCAGGTTTACCGTCTATTTCAGTTTTGTGCCAGTCGCATAAGAGTGGTACTAATAGCGCCACTGTGATGATGAAAACCAGGTTTACTGTCTATTCCAGTTTCGTGCCAGTCGCATAAGAGTGGCACTAATAGCGCCGCTGTGATGATGAAAACCAGGTTTACCGTCTATTCCAGTTTCGTGCCAGTCGCATAAGAGTGGCACTAATAGCGCCGCTGTGATGATGAAAACCAATTTTACCGTCTATTCCAGTTTCGTGCCAGTCGCATAAGAGTGGCACTAATAGCGCCGCTGCGATGATGAAACCCAGGTTTACCGTCTATTCCAGTTTCGTGCCAGTCGCATAACAGTGGCACTAATAGCGCCGCTGTGGTGATGAAAACCAGGTTTACCTTCTATTCCAGTTTCATGCCAGTCGCACAAGAGTGGCACTAATAGCGCCGTTGTGATGATGCAAACCAGGTTTACCGTCTATTCCAGTTTCGTGCCAGTCGCATAAGAGTGGCACTAATAGCGCCGCTGTGACGATGAAAACCAGGTTTACCGTCTATTTCAGTTTCGTGCCAGTCGCATAAGAGTGGTACTAATAGCGCCGCTGTGATAATGAAAACCAGGTTTACCGTCAATTCCAGTTTCGTGCCAGTCGCATAAGAGTGGCACTAATAGCGCCGCTGTGATGATGAAAACCAGGTTTACCGTCTATTCAAGTTTCGTGCCAGTCGCATAAGAGTGGCACTAATAGCGCCGCTGTGATGATGAAAACCAGGTTTACCGTCTATTCCAGTTTCGTGCCAGTCGCATAAGAGTGGCACTTATAGCGCCGCTGTGATGGTGAAAACCAGGTTTACCGTCTATTCCAGTTTCGTGCCAGTCGCATAAGGGTGGCACTAATAGCGCCGGTGTGGTGATGACAACCAGGTTTACTGTCTCTTCCAGTTTCGTGCCAGTCGCATAAGAGTGGCACTAATAGTGCCGTTGTGATGATGCAAACCAGGTTTACCGTCTATTCCAGTTTCGTGCCAGTCGCATAAGAGTGGCACTAATAGCGCCGCTGTGACGATGAAAACCAGGTTTACCGTCTATTTCAGTTTCGTGCCAGTCGCATAAGAGTGGTACTAATAGCACCGCTGTGATGATGAAAACCAGGTTTACCGTCTATTCCAGTTTCGTGCCAGTCGCATAAGAGTGGCACTAATAGCGCCGCTGTGATGATGAAAACCAGGTTTACCGTCTATTCCAGTTTCGTGCCAGTCGCATAACAGAGGCACTAATAGCGCCGCTGTGATGATGAAAACCAGTTTTCCGTCTATTCCAGTTTCGTGCCAGTCGCATAAGAGTGGCACTAATAGCGCCGCTCCGATGATGAAAACCAGCTTTACCGTCTATTCCAGTTTCGTGCCAGTCGCATAAGAGTGGCACTAATAGCGCCGCTGTGGTGATGAAAACCAGGTTTACCGTCTATTCCAGTTTCGTGCCAGTCGCATAAGAGTGGCACTAATAGCGCCGCAGTGATGATGAAAACCAGGTTTACCGTCTATTCCAGTTTCGTGCCAGTCGCATAAGAGTGGCACTAATAGCGCCGCTGTGGTGATGAAAACCAGGTTTACCGTGTATTCCAGTTTCGTGCCAGTCGCATAAGAGTGGCACTAATAGCGCCGTTGTGATGATGCAAACCAGGTTTACCGTCTATTCAAGTTTCGTGCCAGTCACATAAGAGTGGCACTAATAGCGCCGCTGTGACGATGAAAACCAGGTTTACCGTCTATTTCAGTTTTGTGCCAGACGCATAAGAGTGGTACTAATAGCGCCGCTGTGGTGATGAAAACCAGGTTTACCATCTGTTCCAGTTTCGTGCCAGTCGCACAAGAGTGGCACTAATAACGCCGTTGTGATGATGCAAACCAGGTTTACCGTCTATTCCAGTTTCGTGCCAGTCGCATAAGAGTGGCACTAATAGCGCCACTGTGACGATGAAAACCAGGTTTACCGTCTATTTCAGTTTCGTGCCAGTCGCATAAGAGTGGTACTAATAGCGCCGCTGTGATGATGAAAACCAGGTTTACCGTCTATTCCAGTTTCGTGCCAGTCGCATAAGAGTGGCACTAATAGCGCCGCTGTGATGATGAAAACCAGGTTTACTGTCTATTCCAGTTTCGTGCCAGTCGCATAAGAGTGGCACTAATAGCGCCGCTGTAGTGATGAAAACCAGGTTTACCGTCTATTCCAGTTTCGTGCCAGTCGCATAAGAGTGGCACTAATAGCGCCGCTGTGATGATGAAAACCAGGTTTCCCGTCTATTCCAGTTTCGTGCCAGTCGCATAAGAGTGGCACTAATAGCGCCGCTGTGATGTTGAAAACCAGGTTTACCGTCTATTCCAGTTTCGTGCCAGTCGCATAAGAGTGGCACTGATAGCGACGCTGTCGTGATGAAAACCAGGTTTACCGTCTATTCCAGTTTCGTGCCAGTTGCATAAGAGTGGCACTAATAGCGCCGTTGTGATGATGCAAACCAGGTTTACCGTCTATTCCAGTTTCGTGCCAGTCGCATAAGAGTGGCACTAATAGCGCCGCTGTGGTGATGAAAACCAGGTTTACCGTCTATTCCAGTTTCGTGCCAGTCGCATAAGAGTGGCACTAATAGCGCCGCTGTGATGATGAAAACCAGGTTTACTGTCTATTCCAGTTTCGTGCCAGTCGCATAAGAGTGGCACTAATAGCGCCGCTGTGGTGATGAAAACCAGGTTTACCGTCTATTCCAGTTTCGTGCCAGTCGCATAAGAGTGGCACTAATAGCGCCGTTGTGATGATGCAAACCAGGTTTACCGTCTATTCCAGTTTCGTGCCAGTCGCATAAGAGTGGCACTAATAGCGCCGCTGTGACGATGAAAACCAGGTTTACCGTCTATTTCAGTTTTGTGCCAGTCGCATAAGAGTGGTACTAATAGCGCCGCTGAGATGATGAAAACCAGGTTTACCGTCTATTCCAGTTTCGTGCCAGTCGCATAAGAGTGGCACTAATAGCGCCGCTGTGATGTTGAAAACCAGGTTTACCGTCTATTCCAGTTTCGTGCCAGTCGCATAACAGTGGCACTGATAGCGACGCTGTCGTGATGAAAACCAGGTTTACCGTCTATTCCAGTTTCGTGCCAGTCGCATAAGAGTGGCACTAATAGCGCCGTTGTGATGATGCAAACCAGGTTTACCGTCTATTCCAGTTTCGTGCCAGTCGCATAAGAGTGGCACTAATAGCGCCGCTGTGGTGATGAAAACCAGGTTTACCGTCTATTCCAGTTTCGTGCCAGTCGCATAAGAGTGGCACTAATAGCGCCGCTGTGATGATGAAAACCAGGTTTACTGTCTATTCCAGTTTCGTGCCAGTCGCATAAGAGTGGCACTAATAGCGCCGCTGTGGTGATGAAAACCAGGTTTACCGTCTATTCCAGTTTCGTGCCAGTCGCATAAGAGTGGCACTAATAGCGCCGTTGTGATGATGCAAACCAGGTTTACCGTCTATTCCAGTTTCGTGCCAGTCGCATAAGAGTGGCACTAATAGCGCCGCTGTGACGATGAAAACCAGGTTTACCGTCTATTTCAGTTTTGTGCCAGTCGCATAAGAGTGGTACTAATAGCGCCGCTGAGATGATGAAAACCAGGTTTACCGTCTATTTCAGTTTCGTGCCAGTCGCATAAGAGTGGCACTAATAGCGCCGCTGTGATGATGAAAACCAATTTTACCGTCTATTCCAGTTTCGTGCCAGTCGCATAAGAGTGGCACTAATAGCGCCGCTGCGATGATGAAACCCAGGTTTACCGTCTATTCCAGTTTCGTGCCAGTCGCATAAGAGTGGCACTAATAGCGCCGCTGCGATGATGAAACCCAGGTTTACCGTCTATTCCAGTTTCGTGCCAGTCGCATAACAGTGGCACTAATAGCGCCGCTGTGGTGATGAAAACCAGGTTTACCTTCTATTCCAGTTTCATGCCAGTCGCACAAGAGTGGCACTAATAGCGCCGTTGTGATGATGCAAACCAGGTTTACCGTCTATTCCAGTTTCGTGCCAGTCGCATAAGAGTGGCACTAATAGCGCCGCTGTGACGATGAAAACCAGGTTTACCGTCTATTTCAGTTTCGTGCCAGTCGCATAAGAGTGGTACTAATAGCGCCGCTGTGATAATGAAAACCAGGTTTACCGTCAATTCCAGTTTCGTGCCAGTCGCATAAGAGTGGCACTAATAGCGCCGCTGTGATGATGAAAACCAGGTTTACCGTCTATTCAAGTTTCGTGCCAGTCGCATAAGAGTGGCACTAATAGCGCCGCTGTGATGATGAAAACCAGGTTTACCGTCTATTCCAGTTTCGTGCCAGTCGCATAAGAGTGGCACTTATAGCGCCGCTGTGATGGTGAAAACCAGGTTTACCGTCTATTCCAGTTTCGTGCCAGTCGCATAAGGGTGGCACTAATAGCGCCGGTGTGGTGATGACAACCAGGTTTACTGTCTCTTCCAGTTTCGTGCCAGTCGCATAAGAGTGGCACTAATAGTGCCGTTGTGATGATGCAAACCAGGTTTACCGTCTATTCCAGTTTCGTGCCAGTCGCATAAGAGTGGCACTAATAGCGCCGCTGTGACGATGAAAACCAGGTTTACCGTCTATTTCAGTTTCGTGCCAGTCGCATAAGAGTGGTACTAATAGCACCGCTGTGATGATGAAAACCAGGTTTACCGTCTATTCCAGTTTCGTGCCAGTCGCATAAGAGTGGCACTAATAGCGCCGCTGTGATGATGAAAACCAGGTTTACCGTCTATTCCAGTTTCGTGCCAGTTGCATAACAGAGGCACTAATAGCGCCGCTGTGATGATGAAAACCAGTTTTCCGTCTATTCCAGTTTCGTGCCAGTCGCATAAGAGTGGCACTAATAGCGCCGCTCCGATGATGAAAACCAGCTTTACCGTCTATTCCAGTTTCGTGCCAGTCGCATAAGAGTGGCACTAATAGCGCCGCTGTGGTGATGAAAACCAGGTTTACCGTCTATTCCAGTTTCGTGCCAGTCGCATAAGAGTGGCACTAATAGCGCCGCAGTGATGATGAAAACCAGGTTTACCGTCTATTCCAGTTTCGTGCCAGTCGCATAAGAGTGGCACTAATAGCGCCGCTGTGGTGATGAAAACCAGGTTTACCGTGTATTCCAGTTTCGTGCCAGTCGCATAAGAGTGGCACTAATAGCGCCGTTGTGATGATGCAAACCAGGTTTACCGTCTATTCAAGTTTCGTGCCAGTCACATAAGAGTGGCACTAATAGCGCCGCTGTGACGATGAAAACCAGGTTTACCGTCTATTTCAGTTTTGTGCCAGACGCATAAGAGTGGTACTAATAGCGCCGCTGTGGTGATGAAAACCAGGTTTACCATCTGTTCCAGTTTCGTGCCAGTCGCACAAGAGTGGCACTAATAACGCCGTTGTGATGATGCAAACCAGGTTTACCGTCTATTCCAGTTTCGTGCCAGTCGCATAAGAGTGGCACTAATAGCGCCACTGTGACGATGAAAACCAGGTTTACCGTCTATTTCAGTTTCGTGCCAGTCGCATAAGAGTGGTACTAATAGCGCCGCTGTGATGATGAAAACCAGGTTTACCGTCTATTCCAGTTTCGTGCCAGTCGCATAAGAGTGGCACTAATAGCGCCGCTGTGATGATGAAAACCAGGTTTACTGTCTATTCCAGTTTCGTGCCAGTCGCATAAGAGTGGCACTAATAGCGCCGCTGTAGTGATGAAAACCAGGTTTACCGTCTATTCCAGTTTCGTGCCAGTCGCATAAGAGTGGCACTAATAGCGCCGCTGTGATGATGAAAACCAGGTTTCCCGTCTATTCCAGTTTCGTGCCAGTCGCATAAGAGTGGCACTAATAGCGCCGCTGTGATGTTGAAAACCAGGTTTACCGTCTATTCCAGTTTCGTGCCAGTCGCATAAGAGTGGCACTGATAGCGACGCTGTCGTGATGAAAACCAGGTTTACCGTCTATTCCAGTTTCGTGCCAGTTGCATAAGAGTGGCACTAATAGCGCCGTTGTGATGATGCAAACCAGGTTTACCGTCTATTCCAGTTTCGTGCCAGTCGCATAAGAGTGGCACTAATAGCGCCGCTGTGGTGATGAAAACCAGGTTTACCGTCTATTCCAGTTTCGTGCCAGTCGCATAAGAGTGGCACTAATAGCGCCGCTGTGATGATGAAAACCAGGTTTACTGTCTATTCCAGTTTCGTGCCAGTCGCATAAGAGTGGCACTAATAGCGCCGCTGTGGTGATGAAAACCAGGTTTACCGTCTATTCCAGTTTCGTGCCAGTCGCATAAGAGTGGCACTAATAGCGCCGTTGTGATGATGCAAACCAGGTTTACCGTCTATTCCAGTTTCGTGCCAGTCGCATAAGAGTGGCACTAATAGCGCCGCTGTGACGATGAAAACCAGGTTTACCGTCTATTTCAGTTTTGTGCCAGTCGCATAAGAGTGGTACTAATAACGCCGCTGAGATGATGAAAACCAGGTTTACCGTCTATTCCAGTTTCGTGCCAGTCGCATAAGAGTGGCACTAATAGCGCCGCTGTGATGTTGAAAACCAGGTTTACCGTCTATTCCAGTTTCGTGCCAGTCGCATAACAGTGGCACTGATAGCGACGCTGTCGTGATGAAAACCAGGTTTACCGTCTATTCCAGTTTCGTGCCAGTCGCATAAGAGTGGCACTAATAGCGCCGTTGTGATGATGCAAACCAGGTTTACCGTCTATTCCAGTTTCGTGCCAGTCGCATAAGAGTGGCACTAATAGCGCCGCTGTGGTGATGAAAACCAGGTTTACCGTCTATTCCAGTTTCGTGCCAGTCGCATAAGAGTGGCACTAATAGCGCCGCTGTGATGATGAAAACCAGGTTTACTGTCTATTCCAGTTTCGTGCCAGTCGCATAAGAGTGGCACTAATAGCGCCGCTGTGGTGATGAAAACCAGGTTTACCGTCTATTCCAGTTTCGTGCCAGTCGCATAAGAGTGGCACTAATAGCGCCGTTGTGATGATGCAAACCAGGTTTACCGTCTATTCCAGTTTCGTGCCAGTCGCATAAGAGTGGCACTAATAGCGCCGCTGTGACGATGAAAACCAGGTTTACCGTCTATTTCAGTTTTGTGCCAGTCGCATAAGAGTGGTACTAATAGCGTCGCTGAGATGATGAAAACCAGGTTTACCGTCTATTCCAGTTTCGTGCCAGTCGCATAAGAGTGGCACTAATAGCGCCGCTGTGATGTTGAAAACCAGGTTTACCGTCTATTCCAGTTTCGTGCCAGTCGCATAACAGTGGCACTGATAGCGACGCTGTCGTGATGAAAACCAGGTTTACCGTCTATTCCAGTTTCGTGCCAGTCGCATAAGAGTGGCACTAATAGCGCCGTTGTGATGATGCAAACCAGGTTTACCGTCTATTCCAGTTTCGTGCCAGTCGCATAAGAGTGGCACTAATAGCGCCGCTGTGGTGATGAAAACCAGGTTTACCGTCTATTCCAGTTTCGTGCCAGTCGCATAAGAGTGGCACTAATAGCGTTGCTGTGACGATGAAAACCAGGTTTACCGTCTATTTCAGTATTGTGCCAGTCGCATAAGAGTGGCACTAATAGCGCCGCTGTGGTGATGAAAACCAGGTTTACCGTCTACTCCAGTTTCGTGCCAGTCGCATAAGAGTGGCACTAATAGCGCCGCTGTGGTGATGAAAACCAGGTTTACCGTCTACTCCAGTTTCGTGCCAGTCGCATAAGAGTGGCACTAATAGCGCCGTTGTGATGATGCAAACCAGGTTTACCGTCTATTCCAGTTTCGTGCCAGTCGCATAAGAGTGGCACTAATAGCATTGCTGTGACGATGAAAACCAGGTTTACCGTCTATTTCAGTATTGTGCCAGTCGCATAAGAGTGGTACTAATAGCGCCGCTGAGATGATGAAAACCAGGTTTACCGTCTATTCCAGTTTCGTGCCAGTCGCATAAGAGTGGCACTAATAGCGCCGCTGTGATGAAGAAAACCAGGTGTACCGTCTATTCCAGTTTCGTGCCAGTCGCATTAGAGTGGCACTAATAGCGCCGCTGTGATGATGAAAACCAGGTTTACCGTCTATTCCAGTTTCGTGCCAGTCGCATAAGAGTGGCACTAATAGCGCCGCTGTGATGATGAAAACCAGGTTTACCTTAAATACACGCTGTAGCGGTCGTGAGCATTAGCTGACTTTGAGATTGGAGTGGTGAGCTGATTTTAGTTAAGAGCGCCTTTATGGCGACAAAGACGCCATTACTAGTATCTCACTAAGTTTGAACGAGGTCGTGCAATAGGGCTACGAGAAGCTGGATGTTCCTTCTGCGATTTCGCGGGAATTCTTGGCAGGAATGTAGCCACTGTGCATGACTGCTGGCAGCGGTGGTCACGAGAATGTACGATCGCCAGAAGATGGGTCTCCGGACGACCACGTGGCACTAGAGAGAGCAGAATGTGAAGAGTAGTTGTCACCAGCGTGACACAGCGAATTGTTACGAGTCTGTTACTTCAAGGATAGTTACGAACCATAAATCCTCTTGTAGGGCGTCGATAAACTACAGAAAGGGCGTCAGCCTAAAACGGTGAAGGCTAAACACAGGAAAGTAGACCTAGAAGCAATCGGTATTACAACTGTAAACTGTTACAGTTGTGCTCGAAAGGAACCAGCCCTAACAGGAAGCAATAAAATACGAAAGGAATGCGGGCTAAAACTGGAAATAAGTTCAGTCAGATTTTTGCAAAAGACCTAACGGTGTTCAGAAAGGACAGATTACATACAGTTGGCGGTACAGCGATTATACACTCCTGGAAATTGAAATAAGAACACCGTGAATTCATTGTCCCAGGAAGAGAAAACTTTATTGACACATTCCTGGGGTCAGATACATCACATGATCACACTAACAGAACCACAGGCACATAGACACAGACAACAGAGCATGCACAATGTCGGCACTAGTACGGTGTATATCCTCCTTTCGCAGCAATGCAGGCTGCTATTCTCCCATGGAGACGATCGAAGAGATGCTGGATGTAGTCCTGTGGAACGGCTTGCCATGCCATTTCCACCTGGCGCCTCAGTTGGACCAGCGTTCGTGCTGGACGTGCACACCGCGTGAGACGACGCTTCATCCAGTCCCAAACATGCTCAATGGAGGACAGATCCGGAGATCTTGCTGGCCAGGGTAGTTGACTTACACCTTCTACAGCACGTTGGGTGGCACGGGATACATGCGGACGTGCATTGTCCTGTTGGAACAGCAAGTTCCCTTGCCGGTCTAGGAATGGTAGAACGATGGGTTCGATGAGGGTTTGGATGTACCGTGCACTATTCAGTGTCCCCTCGACGATCACCAGAGGTGTACAGCCAGTGTAGGAGATCGCTCCCCACACCATGATGCCGGTTGTTGGCCCTGTGTGCCTCGGTCGTATGCAGTCCTGATTGTGGCGCTCACCTGCACGGCGCCAAACACGCATACGATCATCATTGGCACCAAGGCAGAAGCGACTCTCATCGCTGAAGACGACACGTCTCCATTCGTCCCTCCATTCACGCCTGTCGCGACACCACTGGAGGCGGGCTGCACGATGTTGGGGCGTGAGCGGAAGACGGCCTAACGGTGTGCGGGACCGTAGCCCAGCTTCATGGAGACGGTTGCGAATGGTCCTCGCCGATACCCCAGGAGCAACAGTGTCCCTAATTTGCTGGGAAGTGGCGGTGCGGTCCCCTACGGCACTGCGTAGGATCCTACGGTCTTGGCGTGCATCCGTGCGTCGCTGCGGTCCGGTCCCAGGTCGACGGGCACGTGCACCTTCCGCCGACCACTGGCGACAACATCGAGGTACTGTGGAGACCTCACGCCCCACGTGTTGAGCAATTCGGCGGTACGTCCACCCGGCCTTCCGCATGCCCACTATGCGCCCTCGCTCAAAATCCGTCAACTGCACATACGGTTCACGTCCACGCTGTCGCGGCATGCTACCTGTGTTAAAGATTGCGATGGAGCTCCGTATGCCACGGCAAACTGGCTGACACTGACGGCGGAGGTGTGCATATGCTGCGCAGCTAGCGCCATTCGACGGCCAACACCGCGGTTCCTGGTATGTCCGCTGTGCCATGCGTGTGATCATTGCTTGTATAGCCCTCTCGCAGTGTCCGGAGCAAGTATGGTGGGTCTGACACACCGGTGTCAATGTGTTCTTTTTTCCATTTCCAGGAGTGTAGTTGTCTGAAATATTTTACCTTGTAGTGAAATCGAAGTCGATAGTTGGTTCAAATGGCTCTGAGCACTATGGGACCCAACTGCTTTGGTCATCAGTCCCCTAGTACTTAGAACTACTTAAACCTAACTAACCTAAGGACATCGCACACATCCATGCCCGAGGCAGGATTCGAACCTGCGACCGTAGCAAGCTCACGATTCCGGACTGCGCGCCTAGAACCGCGAGACCACCGCGGCCGGCAGTCGATAGTTACTGTGAGTTAGTGTGAGTGGAGGTTATAGTTGACAACCGTAAAAAATTCATAACTGATTCGCCTTCCGACCCCCCTAATCATATGATACAGCTGCTGCTTGCGTCTCATTTCAAACAGGTATCCCACTCATATAATAATAGTTGGTTGTGACTTCAGTCTACCCTCGATATAGGCGAAAATATATCTTTAAAGTCGGAGATAGGCAGAAAATATCGGTCCAAATCGTTCTGGATGGGTTTTCAGAAAATTACTTTGACCATTTATTTAAGGAGGCCATCCGAAGTGTAAATAATTGCGAAAACGTACTTGACCTAGCTAAAAATAACGCGGAGCAAATAGGGAGCATCATGACGACTTAAGAGATTACTGAGAACGAGGTTGTTGCAGCGAGAATGAATACTGAACATCCAAAGGCACCAGAACTAAACGCAAAACACATCTATTTGAAATATCAGATAAAAATTTGCCTCAGGCCTTCCTAAGACACGGTCTCCTCTCCTTCCAGTCTGAATACGTAAGCATGGACCAGACGCGGTTTAAATTCAAGGACATAATAGCGATGGCTATTGAGACACATATAAGAGAGGTTACTGATGGTACACTAAACAGATCAAACACACTTGAAGAACCAACAAAAAAGTATGCTAAATTTCAACGAACACAAAACCGTTGCACATTGTCAAAGTTTTACAGAGGCTGGAAACGTAAAGCGGACTTCAGTGCTTTCAGTATTGGCAGCCACGCGGAATGGCCGTGCGGTTAGAGGCGCCATGTCAGGAATTGCGCGGCCCCTCTCCCCGGAGGTCCGACTCCTCCCTCGGGCATGGGTGTGTGTGTTGTCCTTAGCTTAACTTAATTCAAGTTAGTTTAAGTAGCGTGTAAGTCTAGGGACCGATGATCTTAGCAGTTGGGTCCCTTAGGAATTCATACGCATTTGAACGGTATTGGCTCCAACGAAATTCTGTCTCGAAATCTGGCAGAAAATCCGAAGAGATTCTGTTTGTATGTAAAGCACACCAGCAGAAAGACAACCAATATCTTCACTGCGACTCAGTGAGGTGGCGCAGTAGTTAGCATACTGGACTTGTATTCGGGAGGACGACGGTTCAAACCCGTCTCCGGCCATCCCTATTCAGGTTTTCCGTGATTCCCCTAAATCGCTCCACACAAATGCCGGGATGGTTCCTTTGAAAGGGCACGGCTGATTTCCTTCCCCACTGCTGACGCAATCGGAGCTTGTGCTCCGTCTGTAATGACCTCGATATCGAATGGGCGTTAAGAACAATCTAATGATCATAAAGCATCCGCCTCAATTGCAAACAGAAACCGGATGTTGACCTATGTTTCGGCGCAGATAACCACGCCTTTTTCGGAACACACTAAAACTACAAACTGCCTAAAGAGGCATGGTCCAACATTAATACAGAACGCCCAAAAGGGAAAAAGACTCGCATAAAATTAAAATAAACGGTACGTGTATACCATGCCAATAGCTGTACTTAGCTCAAACGCCAGAAGTGTGCTTCCTCGCCCAGCCAACGTTCCGTGGGCAACGAGCTCTCAAGTCCTGTATTAATGTTGTACCATGCCTCTTTAGGCAATTTGTAGTTTTAGTGTGTTCCGAAGAAGGCGTTATTATCGGTGCCGAAACCTAGGTCAACATCTGGTTTCTATTTGCAATCGAGGCGGATTCTTTATAATCATTAAATAATTCACGATTGCTGACGCTCTACAATGTTAAAAATTAAACAAAATCTTCCTTCATTTCCTTTTACCTTCACTGTGCTATAACAAGGATGCTGCTACTGATGACGGTGTTACTAAAGCAGAGTTATTGAATTAGGTTTTCCGAAATTCCTTCACCAACGAAGACGAAGCAAATAATCCAGAACTCGAGCCAAGAACAAATGACAACTGGAGCAACTGCGAGGTAGATATACTTGGTGTAGCAAATCTGTTTAAATCGCTAAATATGGCAAGGCCTCCGGTACTGACTGTATAGTAATCAGGTTCCTCTCAGAGTATGTTGATACAATAGCTCCTAATTTAGCAATCACACACAACTGATCGCTCGTTGACAGATCTGTACCTAAGGGCTAGAAAGTTGCACAAGTCACACCATTACTCGAGAAATGAAACATGAGTAATTCGCTGAAATACAGACCCATATCACCAACGTCGATTTGCAGCAGGTATTTGGAATATATGCTGTTTTCGAATAGTATACGTTATTTCGGAGGAAACGATTTATTGACTAACAGCCAACAAGGATTCAGAAAATATAGTTCTTCTGAAGCACATCTATCTCCTTATTCTCACGAAGTAATGAGTGCTATGAGTGAGACAGGGTTGTAGCCTCTCCCCGATGTTATTCAATCTGTATATTCAGCAAGCAGTAAAGGAAACAAAAGAAAAATTCGGAGTAGGTATTAAAATCCATGGAGAAGAAATAAAAACTTTGAGGTTCGCCGATGACATTGTAATTCTGTCAGAGACAGCAAAGGACTTGGAAGAGCAGTTCAACTGAATGGACAGTGTCTTGAAAGTAGGATATAAGATGAAAATCAACAAAAGCAAAACGAGGATAATGGAGTGTAGTTGAATTAAGTCGGGTGATACTGAGGGAATTAGATTAGGAAATGAGACACTTGAAGTAGTAAAGGAGTTTTGCTATTTGGGGAGCAAAATAACTGATGATGGTCGAAGTAGAGAGGATATAAAATGTAGACTGGCAATGGCAAGGAAAGCGTTTCTGAAGAAGAGAAATTTGTTAACATCGAGTATAGATTTAAGTGTCAGGAAGTCGTCTCTGAAAGTATTTGCATGGAGTGTAGCCATGTATGGAAGCGAAACATGGACGATAAATAGTTTGGACAAGAAGAGAATAGAAGCTTTCGAAATGTGGTGCTACAGAAGAATGCTGAAGATTGGATGGGTAGATCACATAACTAATGATGAAGTATTGAATAGAATTGGGGAGAAGAGGAGTATGTGGCACAAGTTGACAAAAAGAAGGGACCAGTTAGTAGGACATGTTCTGAGGCATCAAGGGATCACAAATTTACCATTGAAGGGCAGAATAGAGGGTAAAAATCGTAGAGGGAGACGAAGAGATTAATACCCTAAGCATATTCAGAAGGATGTGGGTTGCAGTAAGTAGTGGGAGATGAAGAAGCTTGCACAGGATAGGGTAGCATGGAGAGCTGCATCAAAAAAGTCTCAGGACTGAAGACCACAACAACAACATTGACACCGTATCTCACAAGCGAGTTGTAACCAAATAGAGTGTCTGTCGATTATCGTGTCAGTTGTGTGACTGGATGAGTGATTTCCTGTCAGAAAAGTCACAGTTCGCAGTAACTGACGGAAAGTTAACGAATAAAATAGAAATAATACCTGGCGGTCCCCAAGAAAGTATTATAGGCCCTGTGCTGTTCCTGATCTTCGTAAACGCTTTTCGGAAACATTATGAGTAGCACTCTTAGATTGATAGCAGATGATGCTATCATTTACCGTCTTATAAACTCATCAGATGATCAAAATAAATCAAAAACGATTTAGACAGGATATGTGTCTGGTGAAGTGAGTCACATGAATATTAAAGGAATCCCCTTAAATTTCGGTCACACAATTATTCACACAAATTTAAAGACTGTAAATTCAACTGAATAATTTCAAAAATGACTGAGCACTATGGGACTTAACATCTGCGGTCATTAGTCCCATAGACTTAGAACTACTTAAACGTAACTAATCTAAGGTCATCACACACATCCATGACTGAGGCATGATTCGAACCTGCGACCGTAGCGGTCGCGCGGTTCCGGACTGAAGCGCCTAGAACCGCTCGGCCACAACGGCCAGCTGAAAAATTTTAGCTGGAACAATCACATAGATAGTATTGGGGGGGGGGGAAACGAAACCGAAAACTAAGATTTATTAGGAGAACTCCGAGAAAATACAACAGCTCTAATAAAGAGACTGTCCACACTACGGTTATACGTGCTCTTCTGGAGTATTGCTGTACTGTGTGAAGTCCGTGTTAGGTAGGATTGACGGAGAACATCGAAGAAGTTAAAGAAGAGCAGCTCGTTTTGTACCATCGGGAATTAGAGGAGAGAGCGCCACGGATATGAATCGTGAATTAGGGTTGCAGTCATTAAAACAAAGGCGTTTTCCGTTGCTGCAGGATCTTCTCATAAAGTTTCCATCACCAACATTCTCCTGAGAGGGGAAAATATTTTATTGGGCCCAACGGCATAGGGAGGAATGATCATTGTAGTAAAAAAAGACTCCCACAGAAATATTTAAGTGTTCGTTTCGTCCCGAGCGCTGTTCGGGAGTGGAGCGATAGAGAAATCGTTTGAAGATGTTTCGATGAACCCTCTGCCAAGCATTTAATTGTGACGTGCATAATAATCATGTAGATGTAGGGTGCATTCCACTGACCCCAATCCCATTTGCGACTTCAGTGGTGTCAAGCGAGAGCACGTTGCAAGGCAGGGTGGGAATGGTATTTTTCTGAAGAAAGCTGGTTGTGCTTCGGTGCCAGAGATGGCTTGTGTTGGTTAGAACGAGACCAGAACGAACCTGTCTGAGTGCTAGACACACTGGACTTACACCAGGATTTATGGACTGTTTTCGATTTTATATGACTGCAGGAGTACTCTCATGGTTATACCACACACTTCAGTCTGGTGATTCAACCTCTTGTGCTGTCATCCATGAGCAGCATTCCAGCGCATTTTCCCCACTTACCGCTGTTGAAATCCAACATGCTCTACAAAGTGCCTACATGTTGCCTTGGCCTGCTCCATCACCAGACCTGTCTCCGATCAAGCACATAATCGAATGACTCCAGTGTCATCCACAAATAGCATTAACCGCCCCCGTATTGACCGACCACGTGCAACAGGCATGGAACTCCATTCCACAGACTGCCATCCGGTAGCTGTGCAACACAACGCAAGCACGTTTTTCTGCTTGCATTCAAAATTCTGACGGTTACACAAGCTATGAATGTACCAGCATTTCACATTTGCAAAGGCTTATTTCGCGCTTACATCAACCAGTGATCTTGCAATGTTAAATACTTAAATATTTATCCTGGACCGATATATTCTATAAATTTCATCACTCTACATCAATAAGTTTTTGATGTTGCGTTCTTTTTGCCGTCAGTGTATAATCACCAGCTCGCTTGGAAAAACTAAGCGGTCTCTACTAAAAATGATTCTTCCTAATTTGATTCGTTTGTCAGTTTTAAGCTCTGATTATAGTTTCTACAATTTTTGTTTACTTTTTTTAAGAAAAGAAGTGAAAGAATCGACCACATTGTATGACTCTACATTAATTTCGAAATTTTGCGAAATTTATTTCCTGAATTTTACTTTATATTTTGTCCCATATCGTGTTTCACTAATGACGGCAGAAGTTTTTGGGTCCAGATTTTGTTTGTTCAGAATTCGGAAGACAAGCCAACGATGCTCTGAGTCACAAGCCTTTTGAAAACCCACTTTCTTATTGTAAATATTTTTACAGCTGAGAATTAGCTTCAGGAGATAAATGGATACTGGTCATGATCTATTTGATCAGAAACCAAATTGATAATCGTCAGTTTTGAGATCACTCCATTAGACACTGAGGTAGAATTTTGTACAACATAAGAAGAGAAGTTCCTCTATAATTATTGACATCCGTTTTCGACCTCTATTTACGTACTGGATATACAAAGGAAATTCTTGATGACTGCAAAATTGCATGAGTTCGCCAAACGCTTTGTCATACATCTGAACCTTTGCATCTGCACAGTGAGCGTACTAATGTGTGTAAACTTAGCTTACCACTTAGTGTGCAAACGGACAAAAATCTGAACTGTCTTCACAAGCCCAGGCTGTCCAACAGACATTCAAAATAAATATGACCCTGGCCCTGTAAGGTAGCTAATATCAGGTGCGGATCGTAACAATAATCATTAGAAATGCTGCTGGCGCATATCTAGAATGCATGAATTAATAAAAGTGAAAGTTTGGGTTCTGTTCTTGAAAGACAAAACAGCTATTACCTTTCTTATTCTACATATATTTTATCAACTGTAGTTTTCAGGGGTAAAGTGATAAACAACAATCATGTTCAATTAATTTTGACACTCAATTACAAAATATTTAATTATTGGATATTGAAATGACCATTATTAAAATCGTTATCTCCACAAATTAAAATTTTTTACCACAGGAAAGAATGATTATTAAAAATCCTCATCATCTCATTTAAAACTTCATTGTCATAGCTGTTCAGTGCACTGAGTTGGTGGAGAACAAATTTACTTTTTGAACCAA
Organism: Schistocerca gregaria; assembly: GCF_023897955.1. Taxonomy (NCBI): domain Eukaryota; kingdom Metazoa; phylum Arthropoda; class Insecta; order Orthoptera; family Acrididae; genus Schistocerca; species Schistocerca gregaria. The sequence continues at coordinate 290,336,180 of NC_064922.1, forward strand.
GAAAAAAAAACTCATGTATTCAATGTGAGTGTAGGTTGGTATCCTAGTTTTTGATATTCAATGGCCAAAGCATATGCAAGTTGGAGTGAGCAAAATCTAGACTCAACATTTACTGTGGCGTAATGCACAATGGTACTTTCCCATGCGGCACCTGCAACGGCGTTGTGTCCGTGCTGGATCTGAAACGCTAATTCCCTGCTCTAGCCTTACTGAATTCACTCAGTCAACTTCCCTGCGTTCCGTAGACCGTTAATCTTTACCTAATCAAAATAGTGGCTATGGCTCACTCGCTATGGGGAGGAGCTACGTGCACAACTTCTTTGCCCGTAAAAATTCCGGCACGAATAATTAACTACCACCTTGCTATCTGTTGCCACGATATGTGAAGCGTATTGTCCTCACTTCAGAGAAAGCAAAGCTCTCAACGACCTCGGTTATTTTCACACACTTTAGCGGTCCGCCACGAGATGAGAGACAGATTTATAGCCTTAAGGTCTCAAAATGCTTTTATACAATGGGGATCCCCCCACTGTATCGCGGCTGCACCGCCAGTCACCGTCGTGCTAGAGGTAAATTTTATTTTTCTTACTGGGTCACAGCCTAGCCCCGTTAATGATGTGCAGTCACTTACCGTCAGTCCAAGCCTTATTTATGTTAAAAGGAATAATGTATTTTTCTGGCCTTATCCGTTTCTGAGCTGAAGTTCGCCGTTCTCTTGCTAAATGGGAGTTTTATGATATCATTAACCACCTGCTCGCTTCGTCTCCAAAATGCATTTCACTTTAACATGTTTGTTCATGCCAGTCCATACATTGGTAGATATTGCTTTGTTAGTCTTTGGTACATGAAATTAACTGCAATTGCCCCTTGTTGATGCAATATAATTATTAATTTTTGAGGCTCTATCGCCCTGTCGTTATGGATCAAACTGATGTAAGTTCCATAAAATCTGGATGCCTTACAGTTTTATATGATCAATGAAATTTCAGGTAGTCAGTATCAGTTCTCTCTTCATTACAACATTTGTTATTTCTTAACCTTTTAAGTTTTCTGGCAATTTCCTCTCCATTTGGTGCTTCTAAATCTGGTATAGGTTTTGGAGAAATGTCTGTTGGAAATATTTCAGTGGGCTCAGAACAGTTTAGAACATTTTTTTTTAAATATTTGAAAAGTAGTCTGCAGTTTTCTTGGTTGTTAAGCACCAATTGCAGTTTTTCGGCCTCAAAGCTGAGTTTTGAGATTGGTACCCACTTACTTTTCGTTTAAAGGTTTTCTGAAAAGTCCTCTTGCTGTTTCTTTGGAAGTCTTCAGCAATTATACACAGTCCACTGTTCTCATCTTGACCCTTTGGCTGTCTAATTTATTCTGTGGCGTATTCTAGTTCCCTGGAATGCATCCTCTTTATTTTCCAATTTGTTACAGTCCCAGGTTTTGAATACATTGTGTCGATATTTTACTTCTTTTTCACAATATTCATTCTACCATAGATCCTTTTTCCGGCAAATGAAGTTGGTTCACAGTATTGTACTTGACTGTTGTTGATGTTATTTACTAGTAGAATTTGTTGAATTTTGCTGGTACCAAATTTAGGAATTACTAATACTCTTTTGTTGAATTTTTTAGGCTTTAAATTTACACTGGTTGACAACTGATGGGTGGTCGTTGGTGCACGTGGACATTGTGCAGTACGACTCTGCAATGCATCTCACATCTACTGGAAGGTATTTAAGTAGGGGGAGTGCGTAGGTCATTTCATTTGCTGATTATTCTCTCGTTGTAAGGGTTGCAGCACTTTACACCGTTCGATGTCGTCGAGCATTGTGAGGCATAAAAATGAGGGCAGGGCAAAATGCATTCTTGGGAAGACACATGTGGGGAAGGAGTACAGTGTCGCAATAACATTCACTGATGAGTATACCATGTTTAAATATTTGAGGATCAGTACACCTGTGCAACATTATGCTTCCCCACACCTGGACCGTCAAAACGATCATGTTCGAGAATGTTCTCGGGTACATTATGTGTTTCCACCTCTAGCCGTATGAGTGTATGTCCAGCATTCTAGAATATATTCGTTTCAGTGCCTCAATGCCAAGTCATTTTTGTCCTTAATTTTGCATACCACTGTAGTTTCACTCGGTTAGATAGTGGTGTAAGTCAATATTTGGTCCTCTGCCTTTAAGCAATGTATATAGAACACAGTCACGCAGAGAAATTTCGGGATACTGTCCCGAAGGCACGAGGCCGGCAACACAGCCGGCATGACACCAGAAGTTACGTTCGGAGTGATACTACGCTACAAGCAGTGGTGAGATATTCTTCTGGTTGTCAGTTAGCATAGCTGCTCCCCCATCTGCGCCCAGTTAGATCGGTAGGCTCGTGGAGACTACACGAATCTGTTGGAAGTGAAGATGGCTACAACAAAATGGATTGAGCTAAGGATATCTCTTTACTGTTCATCAAGTTAGAGCAGATATAATCGCGCACCTTCGGTGGGTGCGGTCTGACGTTCATCCACAGCGTCTGCCTAAGGGTATGGTGGAGGCAGACATCCATGGAGGCCACAACGCCAGTTTTCGAAAAACAGATCCATTATGTGTGGTTTGCCGCGAAATTATTGCCAACGTGCGAAATCTTCACCAGTGTTAACGACGTTACTTTCCTGAGTGAAATTAATGAGAAGAAATGCCACTGTGGCGAACTTGGCTTCACCCGATGCCCACGGAATCTGCGTTTCAAATGTTTCTGTGATCGGTATAATCTAAGGGAATTCACCAAATCTCCATGAAGAATAAACATATGAATAAAATATAAAAATTAATATAAGAACTGGTATGAGGATGAAATATCAGAATATGAGAATTTAAAAAGAGTGTAACCCTTATATATACCATACACACTGTGGTATCACGTATCGATATCACCCTGCTGGTATATCAAGTTGGCAACGGAATTCCAGGTTTCCGTCCAGCGCCTATAGTGGTTGTGCGAGATCTGGTGCAACGGAGCACAGCCAGTGAGCTCAGCATATCGAGCGCTCTCTGTCATCGCAATGTAGCAGGACAAGTGGTAGCGATTCAGCCACTCGAACTCGGAGCCACCTACAGCGACACTTACCACACTACTCTGCAGCTCACCTCACCTTACTGTTGCATACAAAGTCGTACATATCACACATACAGGGTGTTTCAAAAATGACCGGTATATTTCAAACGGCAATAAAAACTAAACGAGCAGCGATAGAAATACACCGTTTGTTGCAATATGCTTGGGACAACAGTACATTTTCAGACGGACAAACTTTCGAAATTACAGTAGTTACAATTTCCAACAACAGATGGCGCTGCAAGTGATGTGAAAGATATAGAAGACAACGCAGTCTGTGGGTGCGCCATTCTGTACATCGTCTTTCTGCTGTAAGCGTGTGCTGTTCACAACGTGCAAGTGTGCTATGGACAACATGGTTTATTCCTTAGAACAGATGATTTTTCTGGTGTTGGAATTCCACCGCCTAGAACACAGTGTTGTTGCAACAAGACGAAGTTTTCAACGGAGGTTTAATGTAACCAAAGGACCGAAAAGCGATACAATAAAGGATCTGTTTGAAAAACTTCAACGGACTGGGAACGTGACGGATGAACGTGCTGGAAAGGTAGGCCGACCGCGTACGGCAACCACAGAGAGCAACGCGCAGCTAGTGCAGCAGGTGATCCAACAGCGGCCTCGGGTTTCCGTTCGCCGTGTTGCAGCTGCGGTCCAAATGACGCCAATGTCCACGTATCGTCTCATGCGCCAGAGTTTACACCTCTATGCATACAAAATTCAAACGCGGCAACCCCTCAGCGCCGCTACCATTGCTGCACGAGAGACATTCGCTAACGATATAGTGCACAGGATTGATGACGGCGATATGCATGTGGGCAGCACTTGGTTTACTGACGAAGCTTATTTTTACCTGGACGGCTTCGTCAATAAACAGAACTGGCGCATATGGGGAACCGAAAAGCCCCATGTTGCAGTCCCATCGTCCCTACATCCTCAAAAAGTACTGGTCTGGGCCGCCATTTCTTCCAAAGGAATCATTGGCCCATTTTTCAGATCCGAAACGATTACTGCATCACGCTGTCTGGACATTCTTCGTGAATTTGTGGCGATACAAACTGCCTTAGACGACACTGCGAACACCTCGTGGTTTATGCAAGATGGTGCCCGGCCACATCGTACGGCCGACGTCTTTAATTTCCTGAATGAATATTTCGATGATCGTGTGATTGCTTTGGGCTATCCGAAACATGCAGGAGGCGGCGTGGATTGGCCTCCCTATTCGCCAGACATGAACCCCTGTGACTTCTTTCTGTGGGGACACTTGAAAGACCAGGTGTACCGCCAGAATCCAGAAACAATTGAACAGCTGAAGCAGTACATCTCATCTGCATGTGAAGCCATTCCGCCAGACACTTTGTCAAAGGTTTCGGGTAATTTCATTCAGAGACTACGCCATATTATTGCTACGCATGGTGGGTATGTGGAAAATATAGTACTATAGAGTTTCCCAGACCGCAGCGCCATCTGTTGTTGACAATTGTAACTACTGTAATTTCGAAAGTTTGTCTGCCTGAAAATGTACTGTTGTCCCAAGCATATTGCAACAAACGGTGTATTTCTATCGCTGCTCGTTTAGTTTTTATTGCCGTTCCAAATATACAGGTCATTTTTGAGACACCCTGTATATAATAAGTATGTGACACTTGCTATGAAATCCAGTTGAAAATGTCCATTTGACATAACGCCCTTGTATCCCCTAATTTGATATGGAACTTTCTATGGCCTTGGCTAGATACATGAATACAATAAAAATAAAATTTAGAATAAATAGAAACAGTAATCGGGTTTCTCAACACAGGGCACAAAATTAAGAAGCTGCGACACTAATCGCTGAGCTACCGTTTCGTTTGAGTACATCGCGTGATAAAGTGCACGTAAAGTAACTCGAAAATTCCTCGAAAACTTTGTCCGCTGTTTTTTGAGAAACAGTCGAGCATCTATGGATAAGCCAAGACACGTGTTCGTCTGTTATGGCTCCTCTTCCACTGAGCAAAATTTCTAGGGAGTCGGGTGATGGCACTTGCTGTGTTCTCCTCGTGAGCAACGTATGTGGCAGAAGTGGCGGCGGCTGGCAGCCGCAGCTAGCACAGCGTTCTTGCAGGCTGAAGCGATTGCGCTTCACACAGCCGGAGGTGGCTAGGTGAAGATTTCACTGGATTCCATGGGCAGGCCGTCAGCGTGGTTCCTCGGACGCCGATAAACGTGACTGGTAGACTACTGGAGTAACCTCTCTGACCCGACACATGGCTCAGCAGCACTCTGTCGCCGAACTCCTCAATGACCAGCTTTCCTTCACTTTTAGCAGCCTTGCTCCGAAATGTTGTTGGGTGTCCGGTGGATGTGGACTTCTACACCGACTGACACAAAACTGTATCGGCGCGTTGCCGGAGTGGTACCACACTACGACGGAATGAAGGTTGGGAGGAGGGGACCAGGCCGGCCTAAGTGGCCGAGAGGTTCTAGGCGCAACAGTGTGGCACCGCGCGACCGCTATGGTATGGTCGCAGGTTCGAATCCTGCCTCAGGCATGGATGTGTGTGATCTCCTTAGGATAGTTAGGTTTAAGTAGTTCTAAGTTATAGGGCACTGATGACCACAGCAGTTAAGTCCCATAGTGCTCAGAGCCATTTGAACCATTTTTGAGGGGACCAAACAGTGAGGTCATCTGACCATCGGATTAGGGAAGGACGTAGAAGGAAGTCGGAGTGCTCCTTCAAAGGAACCATCCCCGCATTTTCCATAAGCGAGTTAGATAAATCAAGGAAAACCTAAATCAGAAAGGCTGCCCGCAGATTCAAACCGTCGTCCTCCACAATACCACTGTGGCACCCCCTCAACTGTGACGTAAAGGAAGTCGCGGTTTGGACGGGAGCTATGTCAACAGTCGCGTGGCTTCGGGTACGTAAATGGGCCACTGTGTCTCGAAAGTCGTTGGCATCGCGGTATTCCCTCCGCACTAAAAGAACGTATGTGAACATTTAAAATCACTTTTTGGTGTGCATACGAGATTATGGTATGATCAATTTGGAATTCACCTATATTTCTATTGGGTGATGGCCATGCCGCCTGTTTTGAGAAATGTTCCTCTAAAGCGACTGACATAATTCTAATGTTCAAATTTGTACATAGTTCTATCAGCCCCTTTCCATTTGAATTGGTCAGACTTAGTGTTTACCTAAGTATTTGGCTCCAAACTGTTTATTAAAATCTCTCATCAGTATTTTCAGATTCTTTAGCATTTTTTGTATCGTATTTTCTGCCCCCTCGCATAACTTGTTTACTTGTTCCGGGTTTCTATTTTCTTTGTTGATCGACTGATGTGCATTATTCGCTGTGCACATTTTATCTGCACATTTGAAGTAAATAGTCATTAATCATTGTTCACAGGTTGTACTTCAATCACATAACTAACAATCTCTTGTGGAACTGCGAATGCAATACCCAAATGGTGTGAATGTTGAAGGATGCGTTTGTCTGTTTAGCTCTTGAACAGCCTACAATTTCCAGAATCTGTGTTCTCAAATGACAATCTCGCATGACTAGTATTTAAGTGTAGGTGAAGTAATCTGACGTTCTTTTTTGAAGCGGCACTAATATAATGTAAGATATTTAAGTCAGGGTCACTAGACTAACATTTACGCTAACTCCTCCTTATCAATAGTATCTTCTAAATATGTTCTCTTTTGTGAATAGAAATTCTAAAGTATCATTTTCTAAGTGTACGATCCACGTTTTCCAGTCACACAAATTACAGGAGATATAAAATACTCTTAGAGAATATGAATCTACTCATTTCTGGGTTGCTTCGTCATCAAAAATGTTCACATAATTTTCAGAAGTAACCGATACACGAGAGTTACAGAAGGATCAAAACAATGCCTTGAAGCTGTTGCCCATGACGCCATATGTCTAAATCTGCGAATATCTGTACAAAGTAAGATACTTTTTCAACCTCCGTCGTTCCAGCCTGTATGAACTCAAACAGTCCTCTCATTGTTAACGCATCTACAGGGGCCATCACTCTTTCGGAGATTCCCACGCGGCCTCAGATTTTCAGCTTACGCCACTCCGATCACAGTTTTAATTCAGATTCGATAAAGGATGATACTGTTAGAGACTGATAACTCTGGTTTCATTTCAGCTTCGGAATTTTCTGTTACTATGCTCTTCAATAAGTAGAACTCCTTGTTGTCGAGGTGCTTTTTTTTCCGTTCACTAGTGCCATGGTGTAGACTTGGAAAGAGGTTACTCTTTGTACAAGGGCGTATGAGGTATTATGAATAACCGATACACTTCTCGAACTAACTGTAACCCATGTCTTCTCGTCTACTTGACATATGCCTGGTATATTGATCATATATTACAACTAGCAAAAACGGTGGTGAGGTGGATACTGGGCATTAGCCTCAGGGATGGAGGTTAGAATTGAGGTAATGAGAGGAAAAAGAAAGAGGTAACAAACATTCTCACGAGAGTTGAAAGGGCAATGTATCGGCAACATTGAAGGAAGATCGACACCTGATATACATCAGTGGAAACATTGAGGATACGAAAAACCACGGACTCATATTTGTTGTATGAAGAAAACCATTGGAACGCCGTGATACCTGGGGACACAGAAGTAAAGAGTATGGAAGAGGAATTCAACTGGAAAGAGAAATAACAGCTATATAAGATGCATGAGAAACTACACGAGGGAATACGTAATATAACGTTACCACCTCAAATATGAAGTGAAACTGAGATCAGATATAAATCAACTGGAAAGAGAAATAACAGCTAAATAAGATGCATGAGAAACTTCACGAGGGAATACGTAATATAACGTTACCACCTTTAATATGAAGTGAAACTGAGTTCAGATATAAATCCAATAATCACTTCATTTATGTAAATCACTTAGTGAAAATTCTGTCTTTGCTGGCAGCGTTGTAAGATGAACTGAGCTCGAAGAATGAAATTATTTCTCTTTCATATATCGTAACTGATCTGCATGAAAGTCAGGAATAAATAATAATGCTATTCCTTTTATATTCTTGATTACTGAAAGTAGCTACGTCCCACAGTTAATTTTGAGTACGATTCGTTTGGTGATTTTTTCTGATTGACCGCGAAGAGAGATAATGGTATCCCTTCATAGGACGTTATCCAGAAATACTATCGAACTTCGTAAAATAAATGTGATTTCAGCTTCTACCGTATGGAACAAATTGTAATCATGCAGTAAATAGTCCTTAAAAGAATATAGCACCAAATGAAAAGCCTCCATATTTAAATATTTTACTCCGGTTCACTTAAGCACTTTCTCAACAGTTATCACTGAAAGGATGGTTAAATAACATTGCCTCTATTCATAAAACACTTTTTAGATCTCTTAATGTGAATCAGCTATCACACAAAACTTTCATCAGTTAGGACAGAATCAGAGAGACAAAAAAGAAAGTTGTAATTTTATTCTACATTCGTACGTATAGATAATTGTTTAGTAATAACTTCTTTGTCTATTTTCTATCTTATTAATGTTTACAGATTTTATTCATCGCTGGTTGACGTGGGTACTTGCACAAAATAAAATTAAATATAATTTCAATATAACTTACTAAAAAGTGTCATTTAATACCTATTTCTCTTCATACGTGACAATATTCTTTGAATGCGGCTGTGATGCCACAGTAAACCCTGGTTAACCTAGTGCAAAAATGTTCGATTACGCAATTGGTGACAACAGGTGGAAAAAATAGCTACAATAAAGGAGCTAGGAGTAATCATTTGGAACGACCTATACTGGAATGACCAAATGGGAGAATCTTTGTGAAATGTAGTTCATAAACGAAAGCAGTGGTTAACGGAGTTTTCTCCTCAGTTGACATCAAAGTAACAGGTGAGAGAGAAGGACTGAATACGAAATTTGGTTTTCGAAACTGTTATACCGCAAGACCATAACACATTTCCCCCTTCCAAATAACGAACGAACGCCGAAATGGCCGATGTATATAGAAGTGATTGCAGAATACAGACTCAATTGAAATCGCTCGGTAGTCTGTGAGGTAATTTGCACGACGATTCTGATGGTGTAATCAGATTTTCAATATATTTATTAGTTTAAAATTTAGTATCTGACAGTAAATTATACAAGTAACACCCAGCAATTTCCAAAATATAAACGCTTCGTCCGATTTTGTCGATCGCCGTGTCTTTAGAAAGCTATTAGTGTAAACCTAAATTGGTATGAATTATAGACATGTAACTTAAATAGCACATGAGTTATTGGAGGTCAGATTGGCCGATTACTATCGATCGCGTCAGGCCATAAGTAATCCACAGTTTCACGAAAAAACGGTAGCAGCATGCTTATAAATATATATTTATTGATCTGTGTCTTTGGTTATATCCGATATATACTATTTATGAAGAAATTGGTTAAATATTTACTGTGTTTTAGAAAGCACAGAGACATTAGGCTACTGGCCTACCGTTTTTTGCTGTTCCTTTGATATATATTCATTTAATTTGTTTACGTAGTTAATAATGTGTGTTAGCGCGTGTTTATGGTCCATCCATAGGAATATTTATTTAATTTCAAGTTATTTAAATGTAAATCCACTATTTGGTATGTGCTCCAATATGTTTGTGAGTGCACGTTGCCTTGGAGACATGGAGGGAGCGCTCTAGCCAGTCACAGCGTTCGTTACTAAGAGAGACGTGTGGAGGTTGGGGAGTAGCATCGTTTGTGCAGAGGACACGAGGTAGTTCTGAGCACTGCGGCAGTTCTGGTCAGTAGGGCACAGGACACTGGAAGTGGTGGACTCAACGGCGCGGCGGACGCACGTTCGCGAGAGCTACTTGGAGAATGTGGAGCGGTTTGCGCGTGATCGCGGCAGATAGAAATACTTTGGAGTGCCGACTTGTGCACTTGTGAGATTTCCGTGGCTTCTACAGTGAAGACGTAGTGTGCGTTTAGAAGTGAGCTACGTTGTTGTTCATAACTAATTACGTACAGTAGGAATTTATTGTTTCCCTGTTATTCAACTTATATTTTATTTAATTGCTGGACCATCGACACCCATAAGTGTTTTGCTGAAATATAAGACATTCTCAAAGGTACTTCTACTATCGTATTCATCAATTAAAGTCGTTAACATAGTACCTGCAGTTTTTATTTATTTGCAATGTTTCATTTATAAATTTATGTCTTACATTCATAATTAGCAATTGCCGACTGATAGAAACATTCGAGCATTCGATTCATGTGTGCATTCTTATCGTATACTGTAGATTCAGCAGTATTTGGTCTGTAATGCTGCAACTACGTAGCCCAGCCCCTATACAACGAAACCAGCGAAAACTTTAAATATTGCAACGTTGAGTCGGAAGGTACGTAGTTAAGGCATCTGGACCGGATGACATATCTGTAAGATTCGTCGGATCGTATGCCGACGAATTTGCTCATATGGCAGTATTTTACTTTAGGTAACAGAAGATGAGAAAGGGTACCCAGCGACGGGTAATACAGCACAGGTCATTTCCGTTTCCAAGAAGCGACATGGGACATATACACACATTTATAATCCCATGTCACTGACGTTGATTTTTTGTAAAACTAGAGAACATTTTGAATGCTCACATCTTACGACGCATCGCCCAAATTAGACTTACTGGACTAAATCATGGACTAAGATCTGATGAAAGATTGCGTACGGGATTATCGGCAACAAATACGCCTGACGCAATAGACGATTGAAAATTGAAATCCGAGCCCTAAAGGAAGAATATCAAAAATTACCAACTGAAACGAGGCCAACACCACTGACTTAAGCTGCAGTCGTGGCAGGTGGTCCTGTCACCAAGACGAAAACCAGCATTCAAAGTAAATCTAATTAGCAAAGAAATAAACAAGAAACTGTACTCTTTTTTAAATTAGAGAACAACCAGGATGCTAAAGCCAGAAGGGATCTCTTAACTAAAGCAATAAACCCTGGTAAGATAAAAGTTAAAGCAACAAGGAATGCAGCAAGCACAATAATTCTTGAAAATGAGACACAAGGAGGCAAGGGGAAGAATATTGATAAAACGTCAACCCTAAAGGACATTCAATGCGAAGAACCCAGAGAACTATGACAACTACTGCCAGCACACAGCGTTCCAACAACACTCACAGATCAAGACTTTCTAGAAGAAGTGTTTGAAATAAATCTCAGCGACCACATCACCAAAGAGGAATTTGAACAAGAAGTCAAAATACCAGTCAAAACAGATTTGAGAGGTGAAGAACCGTAAATAATGTTCTAGAGATGACACCAACGGTCTGATGACTTATTACAGAGGGATTGGGTGTGCATACAATTAGAATTTTTACGCATTAAGGACCATGTGTCAGTATAAAAGTGCCTCAATTGTTGGGATTTTGGCCATTAATCGAAAAGATGTGACAGGGAAGCTATATGCGGGAAATGTGCGAAAACAGGACAAAAAAATGTAATGTCATTCAGAAACAACTGTTGGTTGTATTCCTTGACGGAACAGGATGTAATATGTAATAATGAAAGGGGATTAGAAGGCCCTACTTACCAAGAATTTTGCGAAAGACAAATAGAAAAATCGGACGGATTATGATGTCACCAACAGTGTCAACTATCACACACCAAAGCAAAAGCAGTGAGGAAGCACTCTTTGGAAATCTAGGTAGGGATATGAATACAAGTGTCAACAATGGAAATGTACAGACGTCAAAAATGGTTCAAATGGCTGTGAGCACTATGGGAGTTAACATCTTAGGTCATCAGTCACCTAGAACATAGAACTACTTAAACCTAACTAACCTAAGGACATCACACACCGTAGCAGTTCAGCGGTTCCGGACTGAAGTGCCTAGAACCGTACGGCCACCGCGGCCGGTGTACAGACGTCCTCTCAATAAAAGACGGATATGAAAGCCAGCAACTCACCTCACAGAGGCAACACAAACCACCAGCAACCAGCACAAGAGCGTTGTCACGTGCAGTAGCGTGCAGGCAACAACTTGGGCGGCTGCTGAGCACACACTCTACAACGGACGTGAATCCCCTCAATTGTTGCAACGTTATGCAAGAAAAATATTTCAGCATAACACATTACGTGGACCATGCGTGTTGCTACGGCGATATGGACCAAAATGTGGTTAGGCACATCAAACACCAACTTTTCCAGTGGGTAACACTCCAAACGGCGGCCTTTCGAAAAGTAGAAGAACTGAAGGAGGAAACGCTTAGTTAAGGAGACCTTAAAAACAACACACTGCACACAACGTAAGTACTTAAAAATGACGATAGACATCCGAGACATGGTCATGCCACCAAGAATAGGATCATGACACATTCGTTAAACACAACACACAACACTTAGCAGAAATATATAAAATTGACTATAGACGTCCGAGACGCGATCAAGCCCATCCAGAACAGGAACATGGCATGCGAAACACCATTCCATCTGGACACTATGAAAAAAAAAAAACGTTAACGTAAGTTAATTCTTCCGGCACCATAGGAGAGGTAGTTGTATGATGAAGAAACAACTTCAGGAAAATAAGACACAGCAAAATATAAAACATACATGCAAAACTGTACATTTCCTCTACGGTGGCAATAGGTTCGAAAAGACAACTCAGGTGCAAGAAACAAATTGTCAATGAGAAACAAACGCAAACAGCATATTTCAGACAGCAAAAAGTGACCACACACCATATGAATACTAACAACGACATGATGAGACATAATGTTCACGATGAAAAATCACAACAATCGTCAAGTAACGGGACACCACATCATCCAAAACCGGAAACTACATCAACAGATAAATACAACGACCCAGTTCATCAAACAGAGTTACAAAGCCATGAAGTACGAAAGAAGACAGACTACGATGATATCGTAGAGAACTTGCACCTAATCCGACTTGAAAAGAAAAGAGGTTTCCAAATTGCACTAAGACTGGTAACAAGACTGAATCACTTATTGGGCAACACTGCATGATACCCCACGAAATTGTAATTGACATAGCTGGTGCTTCCGACAACCTTCAGTGGCCGGTGCTGTTTGCAAGACTTAAAGAGAGATGAGTCTTCCGCTGCCTCTATACAACAGCCTTTGAGGTTATTGTGAAAACAGGATGATCGCCAGAAGGTTGTATAGAAGGTAATAACGGGTTGTCCCCAACGTTCCATATACGGACCGATTTTCTGGGACATAGCCATAGAACCACTACTGAATGCACTACAAGACAAAGACGTAGCAAACGGGGTGGTCATGGTATTTGAAAACTCCAGGCTCTAATTAGTGAGCAAAACAATGTGGCTCTACGCGCTCATCAGTGAACGGTGCACGAACGGCGAACTCACAATAGCAACAAACGAGACTGTTTACCTACTTCTATGAGGCACACTGAAAAGAAATCCAATTATAAAGCTAAACAACATATCTATACAACGGAAAGCTACGACAAGATACCTCGGCCTTTATACTGAGGAAAATTTGCACTTTAACAAACATGCCAGACTAATAATTAAGAAAGCACCGGAACTCATGCATCAACTTGCAAGACTTAACACTATAAATGCAGACTACCCCCACAGGCAACGAGGGCATATTGCACAGCACTCTTTGAGTTAATAACTTGTTTTACAGCTAGTGCTAGGGCGCATCGGTTATGCTTAAGTATGCATAAAACCACTGTGAGGCGCGGCCAGTGGTGTGCTATACTCAGAATCTCAGGGGCTTTCGGCACGACATCGATTGAGGCACTGTGTATAGTACTGGGAATTTTCCCTATAGACATTATAATTCGCCAAAGAGCAGCTGCCTACAAGCTGAAGATGGGAAGACACGACAAAATAAGAGGAATAATTGAACAAGACATAACCGGCAAACGGAAGTTAAACAAGTGGAGAATTGCTACATGGTAGACGGAATGGGACACAACTGATAAGGGAAGATGAGTCTACTCTTTCTTCCTCAGTATCCAAAAACGGATGAAATAGAGTACAAGAATCCAACATGCGGCATGGTGCGCTTTCTCACAGGCCGTGGCCAGTGTCCTGTCCATCTTCACAGGCTTATCCTGAAACAGACTTACATTTGTGCTCATAGTAAGATTGGCACACCTGAAAGCGTAGTGTCCGTCTGCTACGCTGTAGGACATATAAAATCGAGTTTACGGAACCAGGACATAGGGCAACTAATAAGCAGACAACATGACTGCAACTCTATATGTAGCATCGCAGAAGCATCGAGAGTACTACATACGGCATGCAAACAGGAGAGACCATACGCTACAATAAGACACGGTCCGCAGATGGCAATCAGCAGTACATAGTAAACGACATAGATACAAACACAGACACTGAATCGTATGCTACATCCCACATAGGTAGCGAAGATGCTATAAACATACAAAATTAGCAACAATAAGCTAATGTTCTCCAACACTATATCGAATCAATCTGAAAATGTAACTCTCTGTCCAATTGGTTGTTACACCATTGCATAGCGTGTAACCCTATCTGAAGATGTGACATTTCTTCTTCTTTTACTGCATCAGACGTGACTGCCTCGAAGTTTTACCGAGACCTCGCACCTGCTGCAGCTTACTATGACACTTTAAATCAGCTCCCAACCCCCAATTCTCAAAAAAAGACTAGTAACGAAAGTGAATTTGTATAAAATGCAAAATCACCCAATGTACGACCTGCTATATAACAACAGACAGTAAGCCTGTACTTGAGAAATAAACAAATAAATAAATTGAACCACCACTTGTTTTCTCTCGCAAGCAAATGTAACGCCTTGAATGTCAAATCCGCACCCCTTTAGCGACACTTCGTAATGTACGCGCTACGCGGGTAGTAACTTGAAAATCGAAACTTACAGTACTCGTTGATAAGAGTTTTTCTTCTTCTTCTTCTTCTTCTTGAGCAGCCATAACCACTGCTGTTAAACGGCGTATCGCTCAAAAGCAGTTAAGTGGTTTCGGTCGTATCTTAGTGTCTTGTGGTTCCCGAAGCTCGTCAAATTGTGAGGTCACTTAATTACAGCGCTATGCCGTCCAAGCACTCAGAATAAGCTCTCAGAATCAGTGCACTGAAAATAGCCTCTGCAATCGTAACAGCAGAATTACATTACTGTAGCAACGCAGCTATAACAATGTCAGTTTCCGATATTCACTTGTCAGGTTCGCTGATGTCGGATTGGTGTTGAATTCTTTTAACTACCTCCAACACGCGACACCACAATCACTTCTGTTGCAAGACGCAGAGATTCACACTACACCGGAAGAAAACTTTCGAGAAACCAGAAGGAAATTCAGGCTAGAAACAGGTAACGCTTTCATTTTATACAATGATCAGTTTAATAGCATGAGGATTTCGTGCTTAGGCCCATATGTGTTCCACATCTGCTGAGTTGCCTTACGTTCAGTGGAGGCAGATTACCGACTGGCTTAAGCAGGAAACACACAGACGTTCCGAGTAATCCTATATTAGTGTAAACACGCAGATGTGTGCGCCCTACTGCTGCAAATTATTAGTGCGTTGTTTCAATTTCCCAACCTAATAACTCACGCAAACTGAACGTGAACTGCAGCTACTGTATCTGGAAAACTTTATTTGTCTTCTTCCATAACAGACAGTGTAAGAGTACGTTCTCGTGGCGGAACGCAAGCTTTCCGTTGGTTAACGCTTACTCGACTTTCCAGAAACGAGCACAACATACCATTCTTTCCGATTCTGGTAAGGGATTCAGAATGAATGAATACTGATTCCCAATCAATCGATGAAAACTGCACTGAAGCTGATGATCCTATAATAAAGGTTCGAATAAAACGTCTAAAAGCAAAGAAGTAAAGGACCATGTATATTAAGTTTCTGCCTGTAGTGAAATTAGCCCTACTGTAATGAATACGAGAAATATTGCTACTTTTATCGATTGACTGCAGCTGACGGAGAGCAAATTCCTCGTGGAATATATTCAACACGTATAGCGTTTCTTGTAATCCGCAACTTAGGGGATTGATCTTCCACTTCCTTTACACCATAAAAATAATTATTTTGCTATGTAGTAAAATGCATTATTTAATGAAACAGTTTTGCGCATTCTACCTCCGCTCAAGAACAGGACAGGCTGCTCCGGCAGGATGAGTAAGACGAGTCATCTACTGGCAGTAATTTTAAATACTAAATAATATTTAATGCACCTCTAACGAGAAAGCATTAAGTTGCTCTGAAAGAGAGAACAATTTCCCAGTAATGTCTTCACCAGTCATACACACTTTTCGCTCAACAAAGCACAATAACGGTCCATCTTAAATTTGTGGCCCATACTGAAATAATAACTTCGTTTCAGTCTGAAAAGTTTCCAAAAATAGGTTCTTGTATCATTAATGATGATTTTCACTGTTTCCACCAAACGTCCACAGCTCAAAACTTCAGAGGGATCCAACTTATTTTTCGGTCCAAAATGCGCTCTTCCCTATACCTACGTGTTCAAGTTTACCTGTCATGGACGTTTCATGTCTCGCATAAGTATTGCCTTCACCCAGCTGTAGTTCTCATTTCCACGTCCATACGTGACTGTCACGCACATTATACAGGATTTTGGGTGGAAATCATTAAAACAAAAGCATTTTTAGTTGACACGAGACATTCTCACGAAATTTCGATCACCAACTTTCTCCTCCAAATGCTAAAATATTTTGTTGACGCAGACATACATAATAAAATAAGGAAAATATGGGCTCGCACTGAAGTATACAGGTGCTAGTTCTTTCCGCGCGCTGTTTGAGAGTTAAATAAAACAGAATTACTGTGAAGGTAGTTCGATGAACCCTCTGCCGAACACTTATGTTTGATTTGCAGAGGATCCAAGTAGGTGTTGATGTGGATGTAGAACACTATTCGTGATACAATTGAATTTTAAATACACTTTATTACATTGATGAAGTTCCTTGAGAAATACATGAAAGTTAACAATATAATGTAAAATGTCAATTTAAGTCAAACACATTAAATTTCAATTCCAGCGATATCGGTTAATCGGGGAGCTTCACATTCGAGACGTCTCACGGAACTGAGACACCGTCTCATTCTAAAACACAGATATAAGATAACAATAAGTACGTACGTGTGGTAACTACACATTAGATACTACCGTTAACCGCAACAATCTCTTTTCTCGAAACCCAATTAAAGTTTAACAGATTGCTATCATCTCCCAGTAATTTCTAATGGGGCATGTGTGTTCGAAACGGCGAGCAAGGTAATCACCAACAAATCAGGTGTTACAAATGGACATGTATCAAAATCTGAAAGTGAGGAGTCCGAGATTTAAAGAACGTACGTGCACTTAAACAACAACTAAAAGCTTAAGAATTGACAAGAAATTTAGAAAGGTACTTACACTTGATTTTGGACCTAGACGAATGAAGTATCCTAGTGCGGCATACGCAGGATCTCTAATGATCAATGAAATAATGAGCAAATAGACGTTCAAGTCACATCACATTAATAGGTTAGTAAAAATCAGGTTCTTTAAAAACTGAAGTAAATACCACACCCGTTCCACATGAACCCGCATTGCAGTATAAACAACAGTTAGGGCTTGGTGCACGTCGGGAAACTGTACCAAGCGAAGGACAGATCCCGTCATCACTCCCGAAGAAAGCAGAATAAATTCACAAATTTCTCTTACAAATGACACCGATCAGATAGCCTAGACAAGCGCGGTAGAGGCTTGTGGGGAGGGGGGGGGGGGGGCATGCATTGCAGAACTGTTTTATGAATCACAAAATTTAGAAGAGAACGCTTCTCAAAAACATAGTTACGAAAACTATGTTATAACCATGGATAATAATCAGCATATCAGAGTTATAAAGTTTATTAACACGATACTGATACAAACAATTCTGTCGTCTAGGGCCAAATGGTAGGTGAACACTTTATGAAAATCATGCAAACTGATGGCGGTTATACCAATGAGCATGAAGAGCAAGTGGAATGTAGAATTTCGGCGTAAATCACGCGTCCTTTGACATACTAAGGGTAATGAACATTGAAGTCCAGGTTTCAGTATGGCTAGCGCACCAAGTCAATACCGAGCAGCAGGTACAACAGTCCAAGAAGCGAAAGAGCACACAGCAGCGTAGCACTTCCGGGTTGAGGAGAAGAACATAGAATGATGAGAACTGACTTGTAGACTTTTTTCTTTCTTTATTGTATTTCGATTCCCCCTGCAGCCTACGGATACAGTAAAAAGACATAACGAGGACTTATAACAATAAAAAAAAAGGTGATAGAGAGGTGACTGTTTTTAACTGGTACATGGCGTAAAAGTTGTGAAGTAAACATAAAAAACAGAGAGGTCACTGATGCTGATTAAAAACACTTAGGAAATAGACAGCCACAATTTTGAAAAATTGACAGTCTAGTTTCTGCTCACAGCACATTAGAAAGGGGACGCGCTACAATGAAACATTCACATAAAACACTGCGCTATAGAGTACAAAGGCATATGCGTATGGGGTGGGGGCGGGGGTGTTGGACCCATACAGATGAGGGGGGGGGGGGGTAAAGGAAGGAGTCGATGGAGGGACAGGGCACAGAAAAAGGGGGGCAGCAGGCTGTATGTGAGAAAGGAGTGTGGAAGACAGTGGAGGTGAAAGGAGAGGAAAGAAAAAGGTCTCGAGGGGAGAGAATGGAACCAAGGACGGGGTAGGTGGAGAAAAAAACAGGATGAAAGGTGGGAGAGGGAGCCTGGAAAAAGGACTGAGGGAGGGAGGGATAGGTGAGGATCGTATTTCATAGGAGGGATAAATGGAGGGCATCATCTGGGAAGGGGAGTTGATGGAAGCCACCTCGGGAAAGGAGATGAAGGGTGTGGAGATGGAGGGTAGGGGGGAACACAACGGTGAAGGCGTGGCAATGGGCGGGAGTTGGAGAGGAGAGGAGCAACCAGGGTATTAAGGGGATCAAGTCAGCAGGAGGTGTAGAGGATGCGGACATGTTTGAGGAAAAGGAGCAGATGGAGGAAGGGAATCAGATCATAGAGGATCCACGTGGGGGTTGGGAGGTGTATACGGAAGGCGAGGCAGAGTTCATGGCGCTCGAGGATCTGGAGACACATAGAATGTGGGGTGGGGGTGGGGGGGGGGAAGGGCGGATATCCAAGTGGGACTAGCATAACAGAGGATAGGACGGATTAAGGATTTGTAGGTGTGGAGGATGGTAGAGGGTTCAACCCCATGTCCGCCAGAAAGGTGTTTAAGGAGACAGAGGTGGTTGTGGGCTTTGGATTGGATAGAGCGGAGATGAGGGATTCAGGTGAGTTGACTGTCAATGGTGAGTCCAAGGTAGGTGAGGGTGGGGGAGAGGCGGACAGGAAGAGCGCAGATGGTATGGGAAAATGGCTTGTAGACGTCGGCGGCGGTGTTAAATAATGCTCCATAGTTAATCGAGCTGCGGCTAGGGTCGCTGTATTTTCTTGGCGGCCAATCGCTGTGTGTTCAGGGTGGCCAGTTGCCGTGGTCTGAAGCACCCACGTGCGAAGGCGGCTTGCGATGCCAGCAGAGTGCCGTGCATGGAGCAGTGAGCGCAATAGAGCGCGTCGCTGCTCGGTGCGGAGATTTAATTATGGCGGATACGAAAAATCAGAATTACTAAGGTAGTTAAACTGTCTAAAACATGCTTATCCAGCCCCAGGAAAACAGATCTATACTGGCCACTAACACGAACAGTAGAACACACTGAACCGTCAATTAAAAGCACTGGAGAGATTTGAAGAACTGATCGCACAGCAAACTTTCTTACACCAAAACCATAACGTCCGACACAAGGACGTTAACAATCGAAAAACTTCCAAAACCTACTGACTCGTAATAGAATCCGGCAAGCTGCCAGAAAACGCAAGTCGACAACTGTGTGGTGGTAGCCGCCTCACCCAGTGGTTAAACTCTCTCTCTGCTAGCCACTGTCCACAAGAACCCTGCTACGACCATAAATGTCGGGCAACTTACTCCTTGCAGTCGTTCCCACTCTGATCTAAGTCGCCACAGCCACTACACCCTGCGATCACTAGGTATGGTTGCGGCGACGAGGCCACGGATCAAGAGTATGAGGCCATTCGAACCAACACCAAGTGAAATTGCGGCACACTTCACATCCCAAGACCGAATTTGAAGAGAGTGAGGCCGCTGCTGGCGCGGTATATCATATTACCAGTCACGCGCTCTGGCCAAAGATGAGTACTACCGAGAGTGTGACGCGACTTATCGATTCGTGCCGCTGCTCCAGCAGAACTGCCATTATCCTTCCGCGAGCTCCTAACGCGGTACCAGTGGACGTACGCTTCACCGGCACTCCTCACTCAGGGCCACATGATCCTAACTCAGGGACTGACGACCTCAAATGTTAAGTCCCATAATGCTCAGAACCAGTTGATCCTAACTCAGGCACAAGCTGCTGAGTGGGTAAACAAGAGTCAGAAGACAAAGACACAGATGTCAGACAACCATCCCGCCGCCGCGAATTTTCCACATGTTTGGGACCACCTGTGGACAACGCAACAACAGATAGCATATCCAGGAACGTCCGAGCACCACGACATTGTAACTCACAACGAAATAAAATATGTTGTATCTTGCAACGGAGTTTTCGTAACCACCCCTGGCCAGCACCACCGCCTCCACAATCTGCCACTCCACCACCTCTACACCTTACTGGCCCCACTCATAGTTTCTTTGAAAAAGGAACAGCCCCTATTTCCCATCCTTCAACCAAACCTAGTAAATGTTCTGTCTCGAAAGGATTCGTCGTCAGCGGGACTTTTAACCATAACATTCCTTCCTTTACCTGTTCGTGAGGCTACGTTAGATGTACTTTTCATGCCAGTGTATCCATAGTGAGGAGATCGTAGAACATGTTAAAAAAACAAGACTACACAGCAAATGTTTAAAAAGAAAATACAAATATATTAATAACCTAACATAAATCCTAAGTGAAATAGTCTTGAAGGATGTGGAATAAGTAAAAAAAATCTGAAACATATTTTCATTGAAACGGTAATAAGTAACTCGTCACAAAACATACAAATGTTCAACACACCGACGTGATTACGATAATTCTTTGGTCATTATACCGATACACCACCAAATAGAAACATCATTTTACAGTATATTTATAATTCTCGTATTACTGCACTGTATTTGTACAAAAGTTTGTTTGTACTAATACTCGCGTTGTTTGATACTGTCAGTGACATATAAACATTGGTTGGTTGTACTAAGAAGTTCATCAATGGAGCAGAAGACGTTGGTCACCAATAAATCCGTTAGGTTCCTCTTGAATGAATTTTGTTACTAGGTCCACTTTTATGGATGGTGGCACGTTATTGAAAATTTGTGTTTCTGAATAACGAACACCTTTCTGAATCAAAGTTTATGACCAAAAATATTTACGAAGATTATAGTCTTGTTTCTAGTATTGATTCCATTAACTGAGCTATTAGTTTGAAGAAGAGATATATTTTAATGACAAATTCTATTCAGGAATAAATATATTGGCAAGCAGTAGTTAGTAACCCCAGTTCGCAAATCAGGCATCTGCAGGATATTCCTGAGTTCACACCACAAATAATTATTGCTATACGTTTTCCGACCGGGGAAACTTTAGCTTGGCTTGGCGAGTTACCCAAAAAAACCAAATCTCTTATGCCATTATGGATTGAAAATTAGCATAGAATGCAAGTTTTTCATTATTTTATATCACTCAAGTGTGAGACCACTCGCACTGCAAACAGAGATTTGTTTAGGTGCTTCAACAGTTCTGTGGTATGCTCCTCCCACTTGTATTCATTATCAAGCTGTAAATAATGGAATTTAACATTGTAAACTTCTTATATTTGTTTGTCTTCATATTTCGGACATTAACTAGTGGAAAACTTCTTACAATAATGTTCTTAATTGCATGATGTAGTTTTTTTAAAATGTTTAGTGACAAAGAGTTGGCTAGGATCCGTTTATTAATGTCCATGAAATATAAATTAACCAACCTTTCTAACACTACATTTCATTTGTTATTTATTGCAATTTTTGTGCCATATGCGAACAAAACAAACTTGGTGTCGGGCTGTGTTACAGACGAAACGTCATTGATATACAGAAGAAGAAATATAATTAGTTCCCAGTTGGTTGATGTCTTCTAGTTTAATACCTGTCTCTTTCCTAATGATACCCTTTGTACCCTGTCAGAGATATAGGATTTGAAACGTTTCCTGCTACATCGCAATCGATGTTGTGATTTACATAATCAAATGCCTTTCGCATATCATAAAATACAACTGTAGCATGTAATTTATTGTCTCACAAAATAAGTACATTCTAGCTGAATGTTTCGATAGCGTACTCAATATCAGAATAAAAATGGCTCTGAGCACTATGGGACTCAACTGCTGTGGTCATTAGTCCCCTAGAACTTAAAACTACTTAAACCTAACTAACCTAAGGACATCACACACATCCATGCCCGAGGCAGGATTCGAACCTGCGACCGTAGGAGTCGCACGGTTCCGGACTGCACGCCTAGATCCGCGAGACCACCGCTGCCGGCAATATCAGAATATTTTAGAGTTGCGGCTCGTGGTCTAGCGACAGTCGGCTTTCAGCCGTGATGCTTTGCGGACGGGCTCGGCGCGCTGAATAGCGCTCCGCAGGCGTTGTTGTTTACTCGCTAGCGCGCGGTCGTGCGTCGTTGTATTGACTTACAGTACCGGTACCGACCCACCATGGCGTTATCATATCGACAAGCCACAATCAAGCTAACGTTCAACACATCGTACACGAGACCGAAGGCCCATGAAATAGAACGCTTTCTTAGAGACGTCATGCACATAGAACCGAAAGAACTGATCGGCATCCATTTGTCTATTGTATCCAGCACAGTGTACCTCAAACTGATTGACGAAGCGGCCTGCGACAGACTCTTTCAACGATCTAAAAACGGCTTCCACTTCTGCCACGCTGGCGGTAAAGTGAGTGTGGTAGCAGTTGACTATGCTGGACTGGGGGTGCGTACTGTACGAGTCTTTGAACTACCGTTCGAAGTTCCCGCCAACCTTGTCGTTGACGACATAGGGCCATATGGCGCAGTTTTGAGCCACACAGAGGAGAAATAGAATACATTCGAAACGTATCCTGTCCTTAACGGGTAACACCAAGTGCACGTTACGTCATATGTTTTCGTTGGTGGCAGCCACGCAGTAGTTATATATGATGGCCAACCGAGGCCCTGCTCAGACTGTGGGCAGGAGGGCAACTTCCCCAACGATCCACGATGACCCCTCTCGCACTAACGTACGTGGATGCGGCACATGATGTGACGGATGATTATAACAATGATTAGCGTATGGCACTGGTGGCTGGGAGACCCCTCGCGGGGCAGTTCGGCCGCTATTCCACAAGTTCTTTAACGACACTACGGTGACTTGCGAGTGAATGAGGATGAAATGATGATGAAAGACATATAACACTCAGTCATCTCGAGGCAGAGAAAATACATGACCCCGCTGGGAATCGAACACGGGACACCACGCGCTAGAAGCGAGAACTCTACCGCAAACCCACGATCCGCAGACTAACCGATGATGAAAACCTGATACCACCTCAAGCCGCTGCAAGCTCCGTTGGAAAGTCAGTACTGACGACTCCAGCGCAACTAAACGGCGCTGAGGTTCCTGCTGCCTCCGACCATCGCGGCGTCAGGGGTACCCAGCCGCCGTCACCGTCGAGATAGGACATACGTATTCCCGATGACCTACACAGTGTTGAGCCCCGCTCTCTAGTGGATGTCGAGTGTGGATTCGCAAGCAAAAGTCACCCAAGCGACACGATAAGAGACGATTTCCAGCTGAAGAACGGGCAGGGACGCGAGGCTGATGAAAGACATCGAATCCGTTGCCGCGTCTGCAGTTGAAACGGATTCCAGCGGCCTCATTCACCAGAAGGCGCCTGATAATACGAAACACTCTCCCACACCTGGTGGCCCTGAAATCGAGGAGCATCGGATCGACTCCCAAAATTTGGGCTCCAGTGAAAGTACCCAGCTACCACTGACCTCCAGATCTTCTCTGGTGATTGGGCGGACGACATGGAGGCAGATGATGGAAAGCAAACATCGTTAACTCCGCCGGAGCCCATGGCTGACATAAGCCCGGGGGACCCTGCCAGTCAGGGGATCATACGGCACAATAATGCACGTCATGCGGCCGGATGGCTGTGTGGAGTACTAGCTCACCGTGGGCTTGCACCCGTACATTGCCTCCTCCACTTGATATGTCTCAATCATACTGTGTGGGAACAGTCAGTGGTGTCCATTCCACTGTCAAGAACCGCGTGTTGCGCGACATGCTCAGAGCGGCAAACTTGGACGTTGCCCTTCTCGAGGAGGTTCGTCCCGAGCTGCGTTTAGACCTATATGGCTACACCACCTACAGCCTACCATCTGCTCGTGGTGCAGGAGGAACGGTCATACTTCTCCGAGATGGCATGGAAGTGACGGACGTAACATACTTGCCGATCGCGGGAGGCATCGCTCTCACGCTTGGCGCAATCCGCCTCTTTAACGTCTACACTCCCTCCGGTACTTCGCACCGCGGAGACAGGCAAGTCTTCTATTCGGAGGAGGTCGCCCCACTTTTGCAATAAGATGTAGACCATTACATAGTGGGCGGCGATTTTAACATTGTTCTGCGGCCCGAGGACCAGAAACCGCATTATGTCCCACGCCCGGTTCTACAGGCACTGGTACGTGACATCGCGCTCCACGACACATGGCTGTTACATCTTGGGAACCAGCTCGGATATACGCATTTTACGGGCCACATTGACAGTCGTCTTGACCGGATAAAAGTCTCACGTGGACTCCGAAGAGCAACCCGTAATGCAGAAATGGCCGACAGCCTTCACGGATCAGCTCGCGTATATCTGTACTATCACCTTACCCCGATTCTCACCGTCGCAGCAGAGGCCCACGGACGCTAAACGTCACCCTCCTTCGCGAGGAAGCGTGCCGGCAAGCAGTTACTGACACGTGGCGACGTTGTTGCAGGAGCCTCCACATATACGCTTCCACGTTGCTGTGATGACTGGGATGTGTCAAACCTGCACTCCGAAAAACACTGACGGCCTACGGGCGTGACAGATAGAAGGACAACATCAAAATTTTAATATACAGCATTGCGTGAGATAGCGACGCAACCGCTGTCTCACGACGTCAGATGTCCGTACAACGCATCAAAGCTCATCTAGTTTGAAGAGGAGCTGGATGGTGGCCGCATCCGTGCGCGAGTGCAAGACTGTATCACCAACGAAACGGCATGAGTCTATCACATTGTGCGCGAAAGGCGCCACCGCAGACGTCAGCTCATTACGGCGATAAAAACGGAGGCAGGCTGTTGCGCAGTGACGCAAACGGACATTGCGCACACGTTCGCTCGACACTATGGGACCTTGTACATGGAAGTTCTGCGAAACGTACGTAATTATGACGACCTGCTGCATGATTTTCCTGCCCCTAGGGACGTGGCACCTGATGACACTCTGCTGTTGCCCATCACATACGACGAGCTGACATCGAACTTGGAAAGTGGAGCACCGAACAAATCGCCAGGGCCGGACTGTCTACCCCTGGAATTCTACCGCACTTTTTATGGTCTTATGGGCGACAGGTGGCTCCAAATGTTTCAAGAATTGGTCCGCCCTGATTTCACTGTCCGCACTGAGTTCACAGAGGACATCTTGATCCCAGTACCGAAAACGAATGGTGGTTATAGGTGGCAGGACTTTCGCCCACTCACACTCCCCAACAACGACTACAGGATCTTCGCCCGCATCCTCCTCGCGCGTCTCCACACTGCTATCGGGAAAGCCATCCATACCAATCAGACATGTTTAGGTGGTGTCAGCAACATTCATAGTGCGTTACGAACACACCGCGACGTAATTGCTTTGCAAAATACGAGGCGCCGTTCTCGCCTTTGATTTCGACCACGCATTCGACCACGGCTTTCTACACGCTGTTTTGGAATGCAAGGGCCTCTCTCCAGAGTCTGCACAGATTGTCCTTCGTCTGATCCACGGAGCGCGTTGCCGCATGGTGGTGAACGATTACCAGTCTGGTCACATTGTTGCTGGACGGTCAATGTGGCAAGGGTACCCCTTGTCGGGTATATTATTTGCGGCAACGCTTGAACCAGCATTGCATGGTCTACGGAAGCGATTAGCAGACATTTTCATGCGAGATGTGACCCTTTCTTGTGGTGCAATTGCCGATGATGTGGTGTTCCTAGTCACATCAGAGAATGTAATGCACATGGCGCTTCAGTAGCTACGACAGTACGGGGCAGTCGCCGGGAGCGTCATCAGCGAAGAAAACAAAATACATGGATGTCGGAGGGGGCTTTCCCACGCAACGGCGGTGTCCTTTGACAAGGTGCCCGTACTTAAATGCTTAGGAGTGCAGTTCTGTAGCAATGTTCGCCACACGGCGGCGGCTACGTACCGCCTGCTATTACGCCAGACACGTGCTCTGATACAGGACAACAAATTGCATCGAATGGACATGCTCCTACGAACATGTTATGACAACACCGATCTTGTCTCCAAACTGAAATATTTTGCGCAAGTCCTTCCCTTGACGGCTACGATCTCCGACTGATTTTAGGCAGCATATAGATATTTCGTGAGCACCACCGGTCTTGTTTTTAAAGTCCGATACGCCACCCTGACACTTC
This sequence comes from Schistocerca gregaria, assembly GCF_023897955.1. NCBI lineage: Eukaryota > Metazoa > Arthropoda > Insecta > Orthoptera > Acrididae > Schistocerca > Schistocerca gregaria. The sequence goes on from NC_064922.1 coordinate 290,363,092, forward strand.
CGCAGCGGGCGGCCGGTATCGGTTTAACCGCTCGATCGCTTTATCTCATCGCTATGCGTCGCACGTGGATCTCTGCCCACGCTAGTCTGACGGGTACCCTGATAGCTGAAGTGGCACCACACTCTGTGTACCCCACAGTTTCTGTGGGACACATTTCACCGGCACTCGCCCACATCATAGAGTTCTGCATTGACCTGCGCGAAAGACTATTATCGCCTTTATCATCAGCAGCAAGCATGTCAAAATGGTTGCAGGCATTCCGAAGTTGGCTGGAGCACTGTGTGGCGAGCAGTACACACGCCTTTTCTACCTACGACTGTGCGTCCATTGTGGTACGTGGTTGCGAAGTTCGCTACTCGTCAGAGGTTACATTCCATTCATCAGACGGATGACCCCTTGTGTCCGACATGCTCAGTGGTTGGCTCGGATGCACACCGCCTGGCTTGTGCCACGATCAACGACTTCTGGCTACTCACGCATGCGGCGATTGCCGATCTCCCTTGATCGATATTGTGCCCCGACGGCGTATCCTTTCCACCGACCTGGACGACCGCCGTTAACTGGCTAAAAGACATGGCCCTTTACCTCATATTTCGGGATGCTCACAAAGGCACACTCGACTTTTGGTCCCTACTGATGTCGCCGCATGCAGCCTTAATCCCCCACCCGAAATACAGGACCCAATTCGCTACTTATTTAGGTTCATTATTTGCGGATCCTCCGGCTCACTGGGGCGTACCGGGTATGAGATCCTGAAACTGAAGAAGAATCCTGGAGCATATTGATCGACCACGGACGGAATAGGGGGGAACCCCTACCAACAGACGAGAAGACGGCTCGGACTCTCGGCTACGGCAGTTGTAGGATCCTTTTTAATAAAACAAAATTAATTCCATAAATAGAAAACAAATCAAATGAAGTAAAATAAAAAAATAATAGTGAAACAAAATAAAATAAAAATGAAAATACATAAATAAATAAAACAACACAGGCATATACCGAGCGAGGCGGCGCAGTGGTTAGCACACTGGACTCGCATTCTGGAGGACGAAGGTTCAATCCCGTCTCCGGCCATCCTGATTTAGGTTTTCCGTGATTTCCCTAAATCGCTTCAGGCAAATGCCGGGATGGTTCCTTTGAAAGGGCACGGCCGATTTCCTTCCCCATGCTTCCCTCACCCGAGCTTGCGCTCCGTCTCTAATGACCTCGTTGTCGACGGGACGTTAAACACCAACCTCCTCCTCCCCTCCAACACAGGCATACCCGCTAAATCCTCTTCCTGATCTTTAGATCCTACAACACGTTGCGTGGGTATGGCAGCGGGAAGGCCAGGCCTCGGATGTCGACCTCTCGATCACGGGGTCCTGGGTTCGATTCCCGGTCAGGTTTTGGATTTTTTTTTTCCCGGGGACCGGGCTTTTGAGTTGTCCTAATCATTTCATCATCATCATCATCATCATCATCATCATCATTCGTGACAGTGGTTATATTGGATTATGTAAAAAATTGGAGTATACAAATTGGGACTATGCAGGGCTCTGATGACCGCGCAGTTGAGCTCCCCGCATACCAAACATCATCAGATCCTTTTAGAAAACCAAGAATTCTGGGAAATGTGAAATTATACGCACGGAAATGCTTAACTACAACAAATTTCAACCATTCAGGAAATGCTCCATTGATAAATGATTGGTTACACAATTAACTTGACATGTTACTAAAGTCAAAAGCACACTCCTTAATCAATGATATTTCATCATAACCACTAGATTTTTTATTTTAAATGTTTTATGGGGGACTAGTGAGGATCACATTTACACGACTGTTACGAAATATTCCATGGCAGCAACTAAACTTTGTAATGTCTCTTGCAGCGGTCTCTCCAAGATATTTTCAGAAATTTTATGAATTATATAACTCAGTACATATCTCGAAATATCTCTTCTTATCTTACCGATTCCTAAACTTTAATATACGATGATTGTCAGTGCAAAGTAGTTTCAAGCCCTATTATTCCTTGGAGCGTCCATTTATTCCATGGAATAGCTTCTCTGCTATCTATGTTTTCTCTTATGAAAAGAATGAAGGGGTGCTTGCCGATTAGCCGTGAAAGAAGGAGGATGTATATGTATGTATTGTTGAGCTAGTCGCCATCTTGATGAGATTCTGTATGAAAAGGAATTTAATACATGAACTAAACTAAAGTAACTGTGTTCGCGTATTATTTAACTAATTATTATTGACAGTGTCTGCTAACTACGCTGTGTTGCACGGGATCAGTGGGGAACGTCTGATTTAAACTGGCCGAACCTGCCCTTTTGTATGCTGAACATATCCAGTTACTTCAAATAAATAGGCTAACACGGTCTTACCAGCAGATCTCCGGTCTTCCCCATGTGATCGCCGAAAGTTAATAATTATTACAAATGTTTTCAGGAGATCGACTGACAATTTTCGTCGCACCGAGACTTCGAAATTGCTTCACTGCCTTCTGGAATTTAAGTTAAGCTCAATTTAATCAGAATAGAACAGTATTGTACTGTTTGAATGTGATAAGCCTGCTTTGTGAATGAAAATTCCCTTAATATACGCATGTTTTTACTATCCTGATCAGTGAAGCTAAATCAGGCCGGTGTGTGTGCCGGCCGCGGTGGCCGTGCGGTTCTAGGCGCTGCAGTCCGGAACCGCGGGACTGCTACTGTGGCAGGTTCGAATCCTGCCTCGGGCATGGATGTGTGTGATGTCCCTAGGTTAGTTAGGTTTAAGCAGTTCTTAGTTCTAGGGGACTGATGACCTAAGATGTTAAGTCCCTTAGTGCTCCGAGCCATTTTTCAGGTCGGTGTGAGAGAGGTTTAGGTCCCACAAAAAAATTATTAAAACTTGATAACCTTATATTTTAGTAGCAATTATGAAATGCTTTATAAAATTTTTCGCAACGTTGTACGCACCTGTTACCAAAGAGTCATTTTCTCCTAACGCTATCTGCTCCTCTCCGGGTCTTGTTGCATTAGTCTCCTCCTTGACTGTGTCACAGAGCACAGTTCCACCTGTGGCTTCTGTGCCCCTTAGCGATGAGGTTGTTCTAGATAGTAGAGTTGCTCACCGCTTGTTGCCATCTAGTATCGAATTGGCGAGTAATTTCCTGCCCTGTAGTTCGCTTCTCCGCTGTTACAATCCGCCATAGCCGACGGAGAGCCCTGTCATCCTCAAGCTGTTGTGCAAGGCAGCTGACTCTGGTGGCGGCAGTTTTCCCAAAGCGAAGTGTTGACAACGGTCTCCTGTCACGATTGCACAGTTTCCCAAAGACGTGGGCGATGCATTGGGCACTCACACTCTGTCCGCTGACAAATGAAAAGCTTTTCTGGCTTGAATTTCTGCATTAGACTGCCACTCTGAAGGAATGTAAAAGGTCTGGCGATACCATGAATTATTCTATTATCGTTGGTGACAGGAGTTGTCTCCGTCCCACATGTTATCTACGTCTAATTCAGCTTAAAGTGAGGTCGGAAGGTATGCAACGAGCTATACAGTACCTCACACGTTTTTCTTGAAGAGGAGCCATCGTCAGAGCAAAAGAAGCATCTGGTTCTAGTAAAGGTGGTGCCACCAAGCGAGATGGCGCAAAGACAGTCAATGGATTCGCATGCGGGAGAATGACGGTTCAAAACTCCGACTGGCCAATTCAGGTCGTTTAAAGCAAATGCCTAGATGGTTCCTATCATAAGGGTGCGACCGATTTCCTTACCCACTCTTCACTAATCTGAGTATGCACTCCGTCTCTAATAACTTATTTGTCGACTGGACGTTAAACATTAATCTTCATTTCTTTTGTCATCAAGATACTGTCTATCCAAAGCGATTTGCAATGGTACGAAAACATAACTCAACTGTGAGGAAGAGAGATGCCAGACTGAGAGTCCCAAGAAGAACTCTAAGGACGTAGGATTGCCTCTAGAAAGAGTTCGCTCAAAAAGTTCGAGCACTCTTTTAATTTTTTTAGCCGTTGTGGAAACTGCAGCGAATTTGCTTGTTTACCGTAGAGCACACCACAGCAACTCGTATACTAATATATGAACCATGGACCTTGCCGTTGGTGGGGAGGCTTGCGTGCCTCAGCGATACAATGGCCGTACCGTAGGTGCAACCACAACGGAGTGGTATCTGTTGAAAGGCCAGACAAACATGTGGTTCCTGAAGAGGGGCAGCAGCCTTTTCAGTAGTTGCAGGGGCAACAGTCTGGATGATTGACTGATCTGGCCTTGCAACATTAACCAAAACGGCCTTGCTGTGCTGGTACTGCGAACGGCTGAAAGCAAGGGGAAACTACAGCCGTAATTTTTCCCGAGGGATGCAGCTCTACTGTATGGTTAAATGATGATGGCGTCCTCTCGGATAAAATATTCCGGAGGTAAAATAGTCCTCCATTCGGATCTCCGGGCGGGGACTACTCAGGAGGACGTCGTTATCAGGAGAAAGAAAACTGGCGTTCTACGGATCGGAGCGTGGAATGTCAGATCCCTGAATCGGGCAGGTAGCTTAGAAAATTTAAAAATGGAAATGGATACGTTAAAGTTAGATATAGTGGGAATTAGTGAAGTTCGGTGGCAGGAGGAACAAGACTTCTGGTCAGGTGAATACAGGGTTATAAATACAAAATCAAATAGGGGTAATGCAGGAGTAGGTTTAATAATGAATAAAAAAATAGGAGTGCGGGTAAGCTACTACAGACAGCATAGTGAACGCATAATTGTGGCCAAGATAGACACAAAGCCCATGCCTACTACAGTAGTACAAGTTTCTATGCCAACTAGCTCTGCAGATGATGAAGAAATTGATGAAATGTATGATGAGATAAAAGAAATTATTCAGATAGTGAAGGGAGAAGAAAATTTCATAGTCCTGGGTGACTGGAATTCGTCAGTAGGAAAAGGGAGAGAAGGAAATATAGTAGGTGATTATGGATTGGGGCTAAGAAATGAAAGAGGAAGCCGCCTGGTAGAATTTTCCACAGAGCACAACTTAATCATAGCTAACACTTGGTTCAAGAATCATGAAAGAAGGTTGTATACATGGAAGAAGCCTGCAGATAGTAGAAGGTATCAGATAGATTATATAATGGTAAGACAGAGATTTAGGAACCAGGTTTTAAATTGTATGACATTTCCAGGGGCAGATGTGGATTCTGGCCACAATCTATTGGTTATGACCTGTAGATTAAAACTGAAGAAACTGCAAAAATGTGGGAATTTAAGGAGATGGGACCTGGATAAACTGAAAGAAACAGAGGTTGTACAGAGTTTCAGGGAGAGCATAAGGGAACAATTGACAGGAATGGGGGAAAGAAATACAATAGAAGAAGAATGGGTAGCTCTGAGGGATGAAGTAGTGAAGGCAGCAGAGGATCAAGTAGGTAACAAGACGAGGGCTAGTAGAAATCCTTGGGTGACAGAAGAAATACTGAATTTAATTGATGAAAGGAGAAAATATAAAAATGCAGTAAATGAAGCAGGCAAAAAGGAATACAAACGTCTCAAAAAAGAGATCGACAGGAAGTGCAAAATGGCTAAGTAGGGATGGCTAGAGGATAAATGTAAGGATATAGAGGCTTATCTCACTAGGGGTAAGATAGATACTGCCTACAGAAAAATTAAATAGGCCTTTGGAGAAATGAGAACCACTTGTATCAATATTAAGAGCTCAAATAGAAACCCAGTTCTAAGCAAATAAGGGAAAACAGAAAGGTGGAAGGAATATGTAGAGGGTCTATACAAAGGCGATGTACTTGAGGACAATATTAGGGAAATAGAAGTGGATCTAGATGAGGATGAAATGGGAGATATGATACTGCGTGAAGAGTTTGACAGAGCACTGAAAGACCTGAGTCGAAACAAGGCCCCGGGAGTAGACAACATTCCATTAGAACTATTGACGGCCTTTGGAGAGCCAGTCCTGACAAAACTCTACCATCTGCTGAGCAAGATGTATGAGAGAGGCGAAATACCCTCAGACTTGAAGAAGATAATAATTCCAATCCCAAAGAAAGCAGGTGTTGACAGATGTGAAAATTACCGAACTATCAGTTTAATAAGTCACGGCCGCAAAATACTAACGCGAATTCTTTACAGACGAATGGAAAAAGTAGTAGAAGCCGACGTAGGGGAATATCAGTTTGGATTCCGTAGAAATATTGGAACACGTGAGGCAATACTGACCCTACGACTTATCTTAGAAGCTGGATTACGGAAAGGCAAACCTACGTTTCTAGCATTTGTAGACTTAGAGAAAGCTTTTGACAATGCTGACTGGAATAATCTCTTTCAAATTCTGAAGGTGGAAGGGTTAAAATATAGGGAGCGAAAGGCTATTTACAATTTGTATAGAAACCAAATGGCAGTTATAAGAGTTGGGGGACATGAAACGAAGCAGTGGTTGCGAAGGGAGTGAGACAGGGTTGTAGCCTCTCCCCGATGTTATTCAATCTGTATATTGAGCAAGCAGTGAAGGAAACAAAAGAAAAATTCGGAGTTGGTATTAAAAAGCATGGAGAAGAAATAAAAACATTGAGGTTCGCCAATGACATTGTAATTCTGTCAGAGACAACAAAGGACTTGGAAGAGCACTTGAATGGAATGGATAGTGTCTTGAAACGAGGATATAAGATGAACATCAACAAAAGCAAAACGAGGATAATGCAATGTAGTCGAATTATGTCGGTTGATGCTGAGGGAATTAGATTAGGAAATGAGACACTTAAAGTAGTAAAGGAGTTTTGCTTTTTATGGAGCAAAATAATTGATGATGGTCGAAGTAGAGAGGATATAAAATGTAGACGGGCAATGGCAAGGAAAGCGTTTCTGAAGAAGAGTAATTTGTTAACATCGAAAGTATTCGTACGGAGTGTAGCCATATATGGAAGTGAAACATGGACGATAAATAGTTTGGACAAGAAGAGAATATAAGCTTTCGAAATGTGGTGTTACAGAAGAATGCTGAAGATTAGATGGGTAATCACATAACTAATGAGGAGGTGTTGAACAGGATTGGGGAGAAGAGAAGTTAATGGCACAACTTGACTAGAAGAATGAATCGGTTGGTAGGTCATGTTCTGAGGCATCAAGGGATCACCAACTTAGTATTGGAGGGCAGCGTGGAGGGTAAAAATCATAGAGGGAGACCAAGAGATGAATACACCAAGCAGATTGGGAAGAATGTAGGTTGCATTAGGTACTGGGAGGTGAAGAAGCTTGCACAGGAGAGCATGGAGAGCTGCATCAAACCAGTCTCAGGACTGAAGGCCACAACAACAACAACAATAAATATGAATACATATTTGCAACACCTTTATGAGAACGTAAAGGACGTAGTACGTATCATATAACAAACACAAAAAATTAAGATACGTAGCATGCGAGGCTAGTTGTTACCATGATTTTGTATCCACTACATAGCATGTGCGACTTTCACAATGTCCTTAAAAATATTTTTAATGGAGAATTAATGACTATTGTGTATAATTAGGCTAAGGAAATACTTTAATAAAGCGGAAATAATACGCATTATATTTCCGTTCAGAAACCCCGAAGAAGAGCAATTCACACACTACCATTCCCTTATTATTTTTTATATGTAAGCGGCTGCTCAAATGTTTAACATATGTCGCTAGTTGTTGTGAGGAACGACCTGATGAACGCTATACAAGTGATTGCGGAAATACTTGTGACCAATATTCATTTATTTCAACAACAGACTTAATTTTAAACAAACTTAATATTGCATGGTAGATTGTTATGGGCAATACTGCCTTACGTCTTCTGTTTCCTTGCGAATGATTTCTGTCTGGATTAAATATATTTTGAAAGAGCTTGTTGCCACTTGTGCTCGACTTGTCTAGCAATGGTCTTGCAACACAATGGCGTCCGAGATCTGCACATAAGCTGAGCAATAGAATATTTTCTTATTTCTATCCACATAGCACCATGATTCAGAAAGACTGTCCCACCCTACATTTTTTTTGCTAGAGTGAGAACGTCGCAGAAATGCTCAATAAGCACTAGTGCGAGACATTAAAAGAAAGGTGATATTCTGAAATAGTACGACCGCCTTGCAACATGAGTCCTGAGGCATATTAATTAAATCCTCAATCATACAACTCGCAAAATGCGACGATGAGGGTAAAATGATCACCGTTCATCGTGTGCACTCCAGGATATAGTATTTGGTGGCTTACGGAACACAAACTAATAAGTAATTGTGAAATCTTAGGGCTTTCCGGATAGTTCAGAAAAGAAGAACAAACATGGTATTTCCTTACGTTTTTCTTTTTATGCATTACTTGACGTTAGACGGAAGGAAGGAGTTCCGGCAATGGAAGCTGTGGTCCATTACTTGACGAAGGAGCCAGTGTAGTTACGTCGCAATCGATATACGTGACGCAGAAGTGTATGCTCCAGTGCGTGAGCTTGCACTGAAATAGAAGCGCCACACATGGCAAATAGCCATGACTATCAAAATATCGCAGCATCCTTTGTAAGAAACAAACAGAACTCCGGATATTTCCAATCGCGATAACGTCCATATGCGAATGTATTACTTCCGACTATTTACATTCTATTCTAATGAGGCTTTTGTTGCTCCACAAACATTGAAGAATAACCTACACTACTCATCTTCGAAATTTCCACTCGTGTTTACCCACAGAAACAATATTACTGTCTCTCAAATGTTGGGGTCCCATGTATAATGGTTACCCTCTATCTCAAATCATCTATTCAGGAAATATAGATGACGTTCCTCACAAGTGAGTTCGTTCAGAATAACAAGGACAAAGATTTATTGTGTGATATAAGTAAAAAATTAACAATTTTCGGGCCGGCCGTGATGGCCTTTGGCTTCTAGGCGCTTCCGTCCGGAACCGCGCGACTGCTACGCTCACAGGTTCGAATCCTGCCTCGGGCATGGATGTGTGTGATGTTCTTAGTTAGGTTGAAGTAGTACTAAGTCTAGGGGACTGATGACCTCAGCTGTTAAGTCCCATAGTGCTCAGAGACATTTTTTTGAGCAATCTTAGGATGTTTTCCTTTACTTGTACTGTGAGTCGTTGCTTCCTGGCAAATTTCGTGACTCTAGGACAACGGGAAGTACCCTGTGGGTTTTGATGAGTGAGTTAGCGAGTATGAAAATTTGTGCCATAAATGGGCGTATCGTTTGAGTGCTTCGACTTAGGAGCATAAGTTTTTTCACCACCAAGGTAACACAGACTATAGTACGTGACATAAATTTAAACTTGATAGACTACCCGCTCCTGAGAGAAAAGGGTCTTAACAGGCGGGCAGGCAGTCGACTAACATAGACCAAGAATGTATTTTTGTGTAATATAATAACAAATTAACAATTTTATAATTTTCTCTGTTGTTATACTTCTTACCAAATTTTATGATTTTAGGTCAACGGGAAGGACCCTATAAGTTCAGTTCTGGGTTTACGAATATCAATACATGTGTCGTAAATAGCCGTATCATTTGATTACAATTAAGCTTACATTTACTGAACCACTCGTATACTGTAGACAGTAGTATGTGACATAAATTGCAACTTGATACGTCCACCCCTTTCTGAGAAAAAGATGGAGGGACAGAACTCACATGACAAGTGACAAAATTATTTTCGTGTGATATAATTACAAATTAACAATCTTCTGAATTTTTGCTTTACTTGTACTGCGAAACCTTGCTTCTTGCCAAATTTCATGATTTCAGGTCAACAATAAGTAGCCTACAAGCTTCCATGAGTGAGTTTTCGAGTACCAAGATAAGTGACATAAATGACCGTGTTTTTGACTGCAATGACTCACAAGTTTAAATTTGTTTACACCGCCGAGGGTCTGTATACCACAGTATGTAGCACACATGTCAACTTAATATATCTATCCGTTCCTGAGGAAAACGATTTTTAACAGACGGACAAGTCATCCTACGTTGTTGTTGTGATGGTCTTCAGTCCAGAGACTTGTTTGATGCAGCTCTCCATGCTTCTCTATTCTGTGCAAGCTTCTTCATCTCCCAGTACTTACTGCAACCTACATTCTTTCGAATCTGCTTAGTGTATTCATCTATTTGCCTCCCTCTACAATTTTTACCCTCCACGCTGCCCTCCAATACTAAATTGGTGATCCCTTGATGCCTCAGAACATGTCCTACCAACCGATTCCTTCTTCTACTTAAGTTGTGGCACTAACTCCTCTTCTCCCCAATTCTATTCAGTACCTCCTTATTAGTTATGTGATCTACCCATATAATCTTCAGTATTCTTCTGTAGCACCACATTTCGAAAGCTTCTATTTTCTTCTTGTCCAAACTATTTATCGTCCATCTTTCATTTCCATACATGCCTACACTCCATACAAATACTTTAAGAAACGACTTCCTGACACTTAAATCAATACTCGATGTTAACAAATTTCTCTTCTTCAGAAACGCTTTCCTTGCCATTGCCAGTCTACATTTTATATCCTCTCTACTTCGACCATCATCAGTTATTTTGATCCCCAAATAGCAAAACTCATTTACTACTTTAAGCGTCTCATTTCCTATAAGGGTTCCATTTTTATCGATTGAGAAACAGAACGCTCAAAACGATAACTTTTCAGTGTTGATAATTCGTTTCACTGTTTTTTAATATTCCGAGACTGAGGTTGCCACTCCCACTCGTTGAAAGCTGTCTCTCGTTCTTACTGGTGATCGACCAGAAAGTTGTCATATCATTGGGAGTATCCTTAGCGTCCTGAAGCCGTTTCAGTCGGTTTTAAAGGCATTTTCTTGTTAGACACACCTAGAAGCGTTTCTGTTACCGTTCAGTCGCTGGTTATGAGCTTACGAAGCTGTAACGTGTTTGTGCTGTGTAGAGGTTTGTATCGGTACATTATCTCCACAAGACGCTGACAATGCTTGAGGAAAGTTACTTCATAGCAATATTATATATCCAAACGCGTTCTGATCTATCTTATCTCATCGTCATTGTGCTTACGTGGGAAACATATTGAAGGCATCAGAACTGCTGCACAAGTTTTCTCGAACACGAGTTCTGTAAATATGCTCAAAGAAGTTGTAAGAAGCGAACACTGTCCTTCTTACAAAGGTTTCCATGTGAACTACCTGACATCGACATACACGCGCTGCAAACCAATCTGAGGTGAGTGGAAGAGTGTACTTAACATGGCTCCATGTGTTAGGGTTTCTTCCTGTTTCAGTGGGATATAGAGGGCAGTTACACTTACTGCATCAGCACCCCGGTGTTTGATGTAAATAGTCTAATTTCGTGCTGGGAGTCGGCGATGGGCTTGAATAACATATTTAAATGCTTAAATGCTTACTCGTTCTTGAAATTTTGTAGATTTATCTTCAAGAGTTCCCAACTCCAGTATTTCAAAATTTCTCCTTCACTCTCTCGTGACTTCCACTTGAAGCCATTCGTGTCACCCTCCTTTCAATACGTTCAGTGTACCTGTTAGCCCTGGAACACGCAGGACAGTTACACAAACATAAAAATGGTTCAAATGGCTCTGAGCAGTATTGGACTTAACGTCTGAGGTCGTCAGTCCCCTATAACTTAGAACTACATAAACCTAACTGACCTAAGGACATCACACACATCCATGCCCGAGGCAGGATTCGAACCTGCGACTTCTGTGCCCCTTTCTGAATTATGATTCCATATGCTTATTTGATGCCTTTTGGTTTTATAGTACTATTCCTAGATGTTTAAATTGGGAGACTAGCTGTAGAAGATGTCACGAAAGAACGTTAAGAAACAGTAGCAAATTCTGAGATATCTCTTTCGGCTAATCATTAATATTACCGCTTTTTGCAGTTTAGACGAATGATCATTATTACCCACATTGATTCCAATACTTCCTGCAGATTCTAAAATGTCGTCGATGGCAGATATTGTAAAATGCCAACAGATTTATTTTCTTTCTGTGGCGTAACATGGCTTCCAGAATCGAATGCAATTTCACAAACGTAATACTGTATCGAGAGTCTTACTTCGCATTTGGGAGTACAAGTAAGAGAGATGGCTTTGGTTTGCCGTTACGTAGCGGAATTGATTGCTCCAACGAACGTGTTCTCCTAATTGAAATTCCCTCTGCGCGCGTGCCGGCTACCTTACCGAACCGCGTCAGTCCCGTAAAGATTGACTGCCCGCTCACAAACCGACAGTAAATACCTCAAGTGCAGGAGATTTATGCTTATTCTGTTTGTGTTTCGGTACTCTCATCGGTGGCAGTTTCTATTGGTTTCCATTGGTGGTGTTAGAAGCATTCGGAAATCAATCGGACAATCCCACTGGAATTCAAGGAATACTTTTTTTCACAATGGGCAAAATTGTATTTTTATCAGGTGTTTCTTCTGCGATATTTTTAAAAAAATATTAGTTCCGGCATTTTTGTGGTCGAAGAGTAGACTCAAAATTTTATGAACTGCAAAACCTTCCTCCCCAGCGCTGTAGAATAAAGGAAGAAAATAACCATCACGTAATTCGGGGGTCAGAAGAAACGGGATACAAGTGACATTCCCCATAAAAAGTTGGTAACTGCATCTACAGTTTGGTAAGGCATGTGATGCAAAGGGATACGAGTGACATTTCCCAGAAAAAGTGGGAAAGTGCATATAGAGCGTGGTAAAGCATGTGAAACTATTGTGCCACAGAGATAAAAGCGTTCTGCTCCCTTGTTAACTAAAAGAAAAGTAGTTACAAAATGTCTCGAAACAATCGGTAGCAAAGAGGTACACGTGCACTTGTGTCTAACTAAACGTGATATAAAAGGCCAAATTCACACGAATGTCATCTCGTCATCTCTGTACAGTCAATCTCCAAAGATTAAGCTATTCTGCATTTGTTTATATTTATCCCACCTATCCATCAAGAATTCTTCCGCTCACTTCCACATCCCAGGGATGACCTACGCGTCTCGTGGTCGTGCGGTAGCGTTCTGGCTTCCCACGCCCGGGTTCCCGAGTTCGATTCCCGGCGGGGTTAGCGATTTTCTCTGCCTCGTGATGGAAGGGTGTTGTGTGATGTCCTTAGGTTAGTTAGGTTTAAGTAGTTCTAAGTTCTAGGGGACTGATGACCATAGATGTTAAGTCTCATAGTGCTCAGAGCCATTTGAACCATTTTTTGGATGACCCACTTTGAAAAACTTAAACCAGATTATAAGAAAGACTTTCTGGAGTCATATTATGGTTAAACTGTTTAGTATTTGGTAGCAATATTTTAGATACTATGTCAACAAACTGCATTTTATTCACGTGGGATTATACTGATTTTTAGTGTTATATATTATCTAAGTAAACTTTTTATGATGCACGAAAAGGGGGAAGTGACACAGGTGATGCGAAAAATTTTCAATAATATGATAATACGTGAAACATTATTGTTTTTTATTTTGTTTCACTATTGTAAGCCACAAAAGCCATCGTGTTCACGTAGCACTACATGAATGTTTTGTTATAGCTCTAAATAGCAGTTTTATGATAATTTAATTTATAAGAATCAATAATGAAGCATCATAGCGTAAACATAAATAACATTCTACTCAATTCCAGAAGCAAAGGGACGCAAGTGCTTACAGAATTTTACGAATTATGATCTAAAACTGATCATTTATATTAATCTGTTATTCCAAAATGTAAATGGAAAGCGATACAAAGTATTTTTTTTCTAGTATCCACAAAATACCTGAAAATTTATTTTGCAGTCTCAAGACAAGTTTGAAACCTTTTCAGCTATAACTTCAATTTTCTCAAAACTACAGGATGTTCCCTTATACTGCTTTACTTCTGACCACCTCTGTAATCCATAACTGATATTGGAAACTAAATCTGAAAGTCCAGAGAGGGAACTGATTCATAGGATCTCTAGGTCTCGAGGATGTAATATTAACATTGACTTTTAGTTTGTCAGACAGTTCGACATCAAAAAGTCAAGGAACGCTCTGTAAAACGAATTTATTCACTGCACGATATTGGCCTCTCCACACTAGACGCGGCACACCTTAAGGATCCAGTTACCAGTGATCTCTGCAGTATTACTGCACTATAGAACGGAGAACGCTCTTTCGATTCTCTGCTTGGACATGACTTACACTATCTTAGGGAAACGTATTAGTGGACACGGATATAGGGTACGTCCATCCTTCGCCCTTATGACGGCTACTGGAAACACTTTCAGGTAAGTCTCTCACTGTCTATGGTCGAATGAGAATGAAGTCATCTTCAAGAGCTGAAACGAAAGTAGACAGTGATATTGGACGCTGGGACCTGGAGCGAAGTAGGCGTTCTACGAGTAACATACTCCGAAGGTGTTCAATCGAGTTCAGGTCGGGGTTTTCGGCATGCCAGTCCATTTCAGAAATGGTGTTGTCAAAGAAACATTACCTCAAAGATGCTGTTTCATGACGGAGTGCTTTGTCATGATGGTTCCATCATTCTTCCGAACTGTTCCTCTACTACTCCCAACACACAATGCGTAACACCAGCTCCTCTGTATTTCATTCTTGGCACTACACACGATATCAAGTAGTGTTCTCCAGGCGTTCGTCAAAACCAAACTTTCCATCCGATTTGCACACCGTAAAGCGGGATTCGTCATTTCAGATCACTTGTTTCAAGTGATCCACTGTCCAGAGGAGTCGCACTTTACACCACCTCTAGCGTCACCTAGCACTGACTACAAAAATGTGTGGGTTACGAATAGTTGCTCGACCTTTGTACCCTATTACTTTTATTTCCGCACGCACAGTTACTGTGTTAGCTGGAATGCAAGTAGAACTTTGGAACTAAAGAGTGATTCCTTCCGTTGGTTTCATGTGATATATTACAACCATTCTCCGCGCTGCCCAACGAGGTCTTTCTGATCTTTATGTAACTGAGGTTGTTTATTCTCGTTTCTACTTCATAATCACGTCACAACAATCGGCTTAAGCAGCTTTAGAAGGGCTCAGTTATCCCTGGTGAATCTGATATTCAGGTGACATACAATGACTGTTCCGGTTTCGAAGTCACTGAGCTCTCCTGATCGACTTGTTCTGCTGTTACTGCTGTTACTGCTGTTACTTCTTCTCTACTGGAAACACAATACTCCCCGTCTCCTTTCATACTGGCGGTCCGTCTCTCTTAACAAAAAGGTTCAAATGGCTCTGAGCACTATGGTACTATGGGACGTAGCTACATGTGATAAATATGAATTACACTTTCTTTTTTTCTGTTTGTGATGCGAATTTCCTAACTTATTTGTATGTAATCAGTACTGGTAATAGTTTTTATCACTCATGCCGCCAAACGGTAGAATTTTGAGGCAAGCGACCACGCTAAGTTGTGTAGTAAACACTTTCTGCTTGACCGTTTTGCAATCAACTACTTTGTTTCCGGAAGCAAACTAACATCACATGACGCCTAGAGGAAAATAGGGAAAGCCGCCGTTTCAGAGAAATAAGAACTGCGTCTTACACTGAAATCTAAGATTTATTCAGTCTGGCCGTTTACTGATATGGGTAAAGAAATGAGATGAAGTTTTTGGTAAAAGAAACTGTTAATATCATATAGCTCACTACATCAGTGCAACATTCTACAATATATTCCGCTTCTATAGTTAACAGTGTTTCATCATCACAACCAGAATTTGTAAAAATACTGAAAAATAAAAGTTTACTTTGTACGTTATCGATAAAGGCGGATGATATTTCTATTCATTTTTGTTACTTTTCATGTAATTTAGAGGAATTATTTGTCAATGGCAGAGTTTCTTCCAAACCGATATGTTGTCTTGCAGTCCTGCTTTAGCGGCAAACTATATGATGCAGCAAAAAAAGAGAATTCACTGACGAATAAGTAATTCTGGCGCTTGTAAAAAATATGCAAAATGAACTGTGAACACAATATTTTAAACTTTGTTAGTTACACTGACCGCATGTTAAAAAGATAATAGTCACCAATACAGAGAATTTGGCAGAAATTTGGAAATTATAGTGCCACATGTGTAACACTAATACTGTAGGCCACTGAGGTTTTACATCGTTCCTTCATTTAGGCTTCGTAAAGAAAACTGCGAGTTTTAGCCAGACTTTTCATATGACGTAGTAACTGAAACTCAGCTCTCTTGTTCTAGTCGTATCAGTCAGACGTTGGTTTCACCGTTCAGCACGAATGAGATAGGGAAATGTGCTGTCTCTATATATCCCTCGCCAAAGGAAACTCCAACCTCTTCCGTGCAGCATACAATTTATTATGAAATACTTTGGGTAAACGGAAATTTGTTGTTGTGCCTTGCTAGAAGACTGTCAACGTTTATCGTATTTCATGCAATCACGGACCCACAAAATTTAAAATAAAAACGCAACATTAAATATAAGGAGTTTATAAACACCTGTGCCATAGGCACAATAGTCGTTCACGATCTTGTGTAGACTGAAATGTTCCTTTTTCGACAAACGGTCCCTTACCTCACAACACAGTACAATTGCCTCCCCTTGCAAAATATCGATCTTAAGAATTTGGAACGCTGTATACAACGTGAGGCACCTAAGAGAAAGATTTCCCTAAATTATAAAACATAATTTCGCAATTGTTTGACGTAAGCAAATAATTTGTAACGTTTATTGTCGCTGGATATGAAAAGGCTGTTTTTCTACGAAAACTTCAGCAATGCAACATGTGACGAAACATATTAAATATCCGTCTCGGCAGCTGCAGGGTCAACGCATCAGATTGCAAACGAAAGGGGACTGGGTTCGATTCCTCACTGGTTCGGAGGTTTTCTCCGCTCGGGGACTTCATGTGTAGTGTTGTCCTTATCTTCGTATCGTTATCATTGCCTCAAAAATCGCCTAAATTGCACCACTTGACGAGTCATAAGCTTATGACACTTCGTACCATGATACGACTCGAAACTAATGAATATCCTGCATTATCGAAACACACAGTCACATCACTTTCCACTGCTGAGATGGCTGTATGGGCACGTCGCAGAAGCAAATAACTAAGAATGATACTAAATAATAAAAAGACAAATGGTTGAAATGGCTCTGAGCACTATGGGACTTAACATCTGGGGTCATCATTCCCCTATAACTTAGAACTATTTTAAACTAACTAACCTAAGGGCATCACACACATCCATGCCCGAGGCAGGATTCGAACCTGCGATAGCAGCAGTCGCACGGTTCAGGACTGAAGCGCCTAGAATCGCTCGGTCACCACGGCCGGCACAACAAAAAGACAAAAAGACCATATTAATAGTTGCTTGTGTACCATATTATTAACCAATTCCATTAATTGTTAGTAGAAATGATAAAGCTTATAGTATTAATTTGGTTGGAGTATTTTTCTTAATATCTGTCATATCCTGTAACTCACTGTAGATGTTCCATGTTGAAAAAAATATGAACTCTAGTGCTTCCTACATACGAAGTGCGTTCAGTAAGCAACTCAGTACCTTCTTTCTGAAATCAGGTTGGTTTCATTCAGGATTCCAATACATCACATTATTCCCCATTCTTTTGGTTACAAAAACCTGTTTTCAACAGAATATCCGTTCAGTGTGACGGCCTTGCGCCACCTTACTGGGAGGGCCTGTGGACCCGCATGGTACCACTCCACTGGTCTATGTCAGAGCCAACGTCTTGCTGCACCAATAACCTTCGCATCATCCATGTACTGTCTCCTGGAGCGGTTCTAGGCGCTTCAGGCTGGAACCGCGCGACCGTTACGGTCGCATGTTCGTATCCTCCCTCGGGCATGGATGTTTGTGATTTCCTTAGGTTATTCAGGTTTAAGTAGTTCTAAGTTCTAGGTATCTGATGACCTCAAATGTTAAGCCCCATAGTTCGCGGAGCCATTTGAACCATTTCAACTGTCTCCTGCGGAGTGCATCCATCATTGGGCCAGACAGATTAAAGTCGGAAGGAGAGAGATCCGGGCTGTAGAGTGGATGAGGATGTACTGTCCAATGAAGTTTTGTGTCTTCCTGTCGGTTGTGCAAACTGGTGTGAGGCCTTGATTTGCAATGGAGAAGGAGAAAATTGTTTGCATTTTTGAGGCGGCGAACACGATGAAGTCTTTTCTTCTCTGTTTCCTGAGGGTAGCACAACACACGTCAGAGTTTGTTGTTGCACCATAAGGGAGGACATCAAACAGAACAGCCCTTTAAGAGTCCCAGAAGACTGTCGGCGTTACTTTATCGGCTGATGGTGCTGCTTTGAAGTTTTTCTTCGGAGAAGAGGTGGTGTGGCACTGTGTGTGGATTGCCATTCTGTGGCCCGTTCAAAGTGATGAACCGTGTTTCATCGTGTGTCACGATGTTCAACAACAAATTGTCACGATTAGCCTAGTAACGCGCAAGAAACACGGCACAGATGGCCCTTCGTTGCTCTTTATGGTCTTCAGCTTGGCGGCTAGGAACCCAGCGGACACACTCTTATGATGACGACGAACGACTCACTGCTAAATACACTCCTGGAAATTGAAATAAGAACACCGTGAATTCATTGTCCCAGGAAGGGGAAACTTTATTGACACATTCCTGGGGTCAGATACATCACATGATCACACTGACAGAACCACAGGTACATAGACACAGGCAACAGAGCATGCACAATGTCGGCACTAGTACAGTGTATATCCATCTTTCGCAGCAATGCAGGCTGCTATTCTCCCATGGAGATGATCGTAGAGATACTGGATGTAGTCCTGTGGAACGGCTTGCCATGCCATTTCCATCTGGCGCCTCAGTTGGACCAGTGTTCGTGCTGGACGTGCAGACCGCGTGAGACGACGCTTCATCCAGTCCCAAACATGCTCAATGGGCGACAGATCCGGAGATCTTGCTGGCCAGGGTAGTTGACTTACACCTTCTAGAGCACGTTGGGTGGCACGGGATACATGCGGACGTGCATTGTCCTGTTGGAACACCAAGTTACCTTGCCGGTCTAGGAATGGTAGAACGATGGGTTCGATGACGGTTTGGATGTACCGTGCACTATTCAGTGTCCCCTCGACGATCACCAGAGGTGTACGGCCAGTGTAGGAGATCACTCCCCACACCATGATGGCGGGTGTTGGCTCTGTGTGCCTCGGTCGTATGCAGTCCTGATTGTGGCGCTCACCTGCACGGCGCCAAACACGCATACGACCATCATTGGCACCAAGGCAGAAGCGACTCTCATCGCTGAAGACGACACGTCTCCATTCGTCCCTCCATTCACGCCTGTCGCGACACCACTGGAGGCGGACTGCACGATGTTGGGGCGTGAGCGGAAGACGGCCTAACAGTGTACGGGACCGTAGCCCAGCTTCATGGATACGGTTCCGAATGGTCCTCGCCGATACCCCAGGAGCAACAGTGTCCCTAATTTGCTGGGAAGTGGCGGTGCGGTCCCCTACGGCACTGCGTAGGATCCTACGGTCTTGGAGTGCATCCGTGCGTCGCTGCGGTCCGGTCCCAGGTTGACGGGCACGTGCACCTTCCGCCGACCACTGGCGACAACATCGATGTACTGTGGAGACCTCACGCCCCACGTGTTGAGCAATTCGGCGGTACGTCCACCCGGTCTCCCGCATGCCCACTATATGCCCTCGCTCAAAGTCCGTCAACTGCACATACGGTTCACGTCCACGCTGTCGGGGCATGCTACCAGTGTTAAAGACTGCGATGGAGCTCCGTATGCCATGGCAAACTGGCTGAGACTGACGGCGGCGGTGCACAAATGCTGCGCAGCTAGCGCCATTCGACGGCCAACACCGCGGTTCCTGGTGTGTCCGCTGTGCCGTGTGTGTGATCATTGCTTGTACAGCCCTCTCGCAGTGTCCGGAGCAAGTATGGTGGGTCTGACACACCGGTGTCAATGTGTTTTTTTTTCCATTTCCAGGAGTGTAGAAACATATAAATCACAGCAGGTTTGTCAGCAATGTCGGTAAGGTGCTCGCTGCATGGTCTGGATCTGCTACGACTAAAATAATTACAAGTCGTTGGTAAAAAATAATATATATTTTACTTAACTGGTTGCACAGGATTCTTATTCGTTGCATATATATAATTATAGACATATTGCTATTGAGGCCTCATTTAGGCCATACGTTATTAAGCGCCTTGTTAGAGGTTGCTTCCTATCAGCTGAAGGCTATGCTACTTTACTACTTGACGTCCAGAGCAAGAGTGGGCGAGAGCTCGCTAGAAACTTGATACAAGCCGCGGAGAGGCGCTAGCGGCGCTGGTCGCGACTCCCGGGTCCAACTATACTAATACGGACCGCGGTCGATAACTGCAACCCCTAACAAGTGTGGTATGGAACGTTAATACCACACACACACCTGTGAGTAGTCCACTGGTGTGTCAGCACTACCAACAGAGACATTCAAATGTACAGCGAGGTGTCTGTTATCGTTTCGAATGAGAATGCTGGCATGTTCCAACGTTGCAAGAGTTACAGGTGTGTGCCGCCTGCCAGCACGCGAGAGCTCGAAAAGGTTTTCGCTACCTTGTTGCGATGATGACAGACTCCTCGCCCAGCTACTCACCGTGCTTTTGTTCATTACCACATCTTTGTAGATGTTCTACAAGCACACATGAATATCTGCGATGCTCTAGTTTCACGCCAACAGGAACTCAATGACAGCTCTCTGGTTGGAACGCACCTAGGTTACAGACGACATTTTGAAGGCTACGTTTAGCGCTGCCACCTATAGGAACTACATGAAACTGTAGGAGCTGAAAGGGGAATATTCCACGATGTCGCAGACCATATTCGGCATTTTTTTAATCGAAATTGGATTGAGAAAAAAATGTTGTTTTACTTACTGAACGCCTCTCTGCAACTGCTCCTTGTATTGAAAATGTTCGTTTGATGAAGTTCGTGCTCCGACCAGCTAGCGGTAGACTATCTGTACGGTTTCCAGAATGAGATTTTCACTCTGCAGCGTAGTGTGCGCTGATATGAAACTTCCTGGCACATTAAAACTGTGTGCCGGACCGAGACTAGAACTCGGAACCTTTGCCTTTCCCGAGTTCGAGTCTCGGTCCGGCACAGTTTTAATCTGCCAAGAAGTTTCATATCTGTATAGTGTCTGATACGGAATGTTACAAAAGAAGTCTGTCATGGTGCACTATATTCACGCCGAGTGCGTATTAATTGTACCGGGCAACTCAAATAGTCATATGCTCCCCGACGTGTACGAGCACAGCTACATGAAGATGCATACAAACTACTATTATTGCCCTAATCATGGTTACAGTCGATATACACAATAGTTTCTCCACTAAAGTTTTCAGTTCTGAAATCAGTTGATAACGTTTTAGAGCGACAAAGAATATACATATGCGCGTTGTGTTATAAATCTGTATCGTTGCACTGTTAAATGTTTCGTAAGCACGTAATATTACTTTGATTTCAAATAAATGTCAAACACGGTAAATTCACGTTATGCTGGTTTATTGTAGTCTAAGCACATCCTATCATTGTCTTAAAGAAGTATCATTTACCTAAGCTGGGTGCAATTAGTTACGTAAATTTCAGTCAAAGATTTTGCAATAAGACCCAAATTTTATCAGTTGCTTTAACGACATACAAGTATCTTCTCACAATTCGATACGAGTATTCACTTCCTTTTTCGTTAAATTTCTAACAGTCTGTCACTTTGGGACAAAGGTCTTCCACTGACAATAATTAAAGACAAATTTCGGTTCTTTTCCTATCTTGACTTTACGTAATGAAATACTCAAAGTTTCTGATCTACCTAGTTCAAGTTTATTGATTTTTAGGAGATCGCAAATCTCCAAAATGTAAAAACACTCTCGTATCGCCTACGTACAAAAGCACGCGTTAAGTTACGACACGATCAAGTAAGCGCTATAAGCACATTAACAATGTATAACTTTATCGTCTGTATTCCGCAGTGTACTCAGAGAGTACTCGCAAGGAGTATTCTTTGAGGTCACTTGTCCTACTCCGTGATCTATAAGCACACCACTTTACGATCTACTTTTACTTTAATTTGATACAAAAGGGACTCTATTTTACTTTCTTTTGCAAAAATACTAAATTCCTTTCTACTGGATTTCTTTTCTATTTCTTTTTACATTGTTTCTCTTCAGTATACTGGCTAATATTCAAGTGATGCTATCGCAGTGGGATTTTGTTTTCTTTTTTATGAAATTTGGATCTTGGGTTTGGAGCTTGTATTCGGTTTTGGGTACTATTTTTATATGTTCATCTTTGCGTCCAAAGGAAGTGGCGTTACATCTCATAAAAAGAAGATTTGCATTTGCAAGAGTTGAGAGGTTTGAATAAATGTTTGGCTGAGTTTCCTAAATATGGGATAGAAAAAAATCTGATTTTATTTATAGTTGTTAACTGCATAATGGAGCATAAAAGTAGGACAAGATGCTTCCTTTTGTCTCTTGTATGGCATTTAGTCATCTAGGTCAAATGGCCCTGAGCACTATGCGACTTAACTTCTGAGGTCATCAGTCGCCTAGAACTTAGAACTAATTAAACCTAACTAACCTAAGGACATCACACATATCCACGCCAGAGGCAGGATTCGAACCTGCGACCGCAGCGGTCACTCGGCTCTAGACCGTTGCGCCTAGAACCGCAAAGCCACTCCGGCCGGCTCATCTAGTTCAATTTAACATGATTGTTGCACGACACGACTGATGAGCGCTCGATTTCACCGTTGCCACCTGATTGCATGACCAAAGATTCTGTATGGTTACAGTATCTTAGTTTCTAAAGTCTGCTTTTGTACATACCAATACCTCCTGAGGATGATAGCCAGTTGTTTCCTGAAGATGGACCAATAAGCCGAAAGCCTCCTTCACAATTACCATTATTAGCAGAAAATAACGCAGATTGTTTGTTTACCCGCCTTAAAAATATTTGCTAGCGTAATTAGCTTATAGATGAAAGTTGTTGAACCGACTAAAAAATCCATCACACCACATCGGTTGGCTCTTCCCGAGTCCAGTGATCTAGTACGGTAAGGAACTTAGCTTCCGCGACCGTCTGTCTGCAGTCCGACCGCTCCCGCGAGCTGTAGAGCGGACCGAGGGTTTTTACGTGACGCTGTGCGACAGCTGACGGTGAAATTGCTGCTGTCTGAGAGGAGACGTAAGGCGCAAGAACGGCCGGCTCTGCGCCAGAGCGGTCACTGCTTCCGGCGTCTGTCAGTTCCACCGTCTTAAGTCGCTTACCCTGCTGCCTACCAAAGGTCACGGGCGACTGTGGAAGTAGATCGTAAACGACGTCGTCCCTGGAAGACTGCTCAAATGTAGGGCGCCTACTTCTAGTTTTTTCTCTACTACACTTCAAGCCTGAGGTATTTGCCTGTTGCGACATCCATCTTTTCCTCGGCCTTCCTTCACCTCTTCTCCCTTTAGTGTTACATCTCATGAATGACAAGTAATTTTTAATCACCCAGTTAACTTGTTCATTCCACTTTGCTCTATTTTCATGGATTTTTATTTCTCAGTTTTCAAACGTCCAGTTCATTCCTTTAATATTTTGGTTGCAATCATACAAACAAACTCACATCCTAGGCAGTTGAAACATGTAACTTCTTCTAATATTTCTTCGTTGTTTTTTGCGGTCTTTCTCAGTCCGAAAACTGATTTGATGAAGCTCTCCATGTTATTCAATCCTGTTCAAGCCTTTTCATATCCGAATAACTGCTGCAATGTACATCCTCCTCACCCTGCTTAATGTTTCATCTCTCTGTCTCTCTCTACAATTTTTACCCCCCTGCCGCGCACATACTTCCCTCGAATACGAAATTGGTAATGCCATGGTGTCTCAGAGTACGTCGTATCAAACTATACCTTCTTCTAGCCAGGTTCTGCCACAAATTTCTTTTCTCCCCAGATCTACTCAGTACCTTCTCAATAGTTACCGATCTAATCTTCAACAGGCTTCTGCAGCACCACATTTCAAAAGCTTCTTCTTGTCTAAACAACTTATAGTCCATGTTTGATTTCCATATATGGCTACAATCCAGACAAATACTTCCAGAAAAGACTTCCTACCACCTAAATCTATATTCGATGTTAACAAATTCCTCTTCTTCTAAAATGCTTTCCTTGCCATTGATAGTCTACATTTTATGTCCTTTCTACTTCGGCCATCATCACTTATTTTTCTGCTAAAATAACATCATTCATCCACTACTTTAAATGTCTCGTTTCATAATCTAATTCCCTCAGCAACACCTGATTTAATTCGACTACGTTCCATTATCCTTGTTTTACTTTTGTTTTTGCTCGTCTTATATCCTTCTTCAAGATACTTTCCATTCAGTTCTGCATCTCTTCCAACTCCTTTGCTGTGTCTGACTGAATTACGATGTCATTGGTAAACCTCAAAGATTTTATTTCTTCTTCTTGAACTTTAATTCCTACTCCAAATTTTTCTTTGGTTCACTTTTCTACTTGTCAGTGTACAGACTGAATAACATCGGCATAGGCTACAACCATGTCTCGCTACCTACTCCTCACTGATTCCGTTTCATGCCCTTTAACTCTTACAACTGCTGTCAAGTTTCTGTAAAGCTGTAAACAACCTTTCAACCCCTGTATTTTACAGCTGATAGCTTCATAATTACGAAGAGAGTAATCCATTCGACATTGTCAAAAGCTTTCTTTAAGTGTACAAATCCTATAAACATAGGTTTCCCTTTCCTTAACCTATCTTCTAAGATAAGTCGTAGGGTGAGTATTGCCTCACGTGTCCCTACATTTTCCCACAATCCAAACATCTTTCCCGAGGTCGGCTTCTACCAGCATTTCGTTGTCAACAACAAATTTTTATCCTTTTACCGTAGAAACTATAGTCTTTGATTTTCCTGTTGATGTCTTTAGAATTCAATGAGTAAAAAAAGAATATCGGTAGAGAGAAATGGCTCTCAGCACTATGGGACTTAACTTCTAAGGTCATCAGTCCCCTAGAACGTAGAACTACTTAAACCTAACTAACCTAAGGACATCACACACATCCATGCCCGAGGCAGGATTAGAACCTGCGACCGTAGCGGTGGCTTGGCTCCAGACTGTTGCGCCTAGAACCCCTCGGCCACTCCGGCCGGCAGTATGCTACCAGTCAAATGATAGGCTCCAGAACGCCACAGAGCAAGATACTGGTATTTTGGAATATTCTTATTTTAAAAGGCCATCACGTGAACTACACATCAGTGACGTAGATCAGGGTAAATGAAGAGTACCTCCAGAAGGCTGGCTCGGGGAAGGGGGGGGGGGGGGGTGCGAGCGGTTCTAGGCGCTAACGTATTGAATCGCGGGCCTGCTACGTTCGCAGGTTCGAATATTTACTCGGGAATGGAAGTGTCTGATGTCCTTAGGATCGTCAGGTTTAATTACTTCTACGTCTAGGGGACTGATGACCTCAGGTGTTAAGTCCCATAGAGCTTAGAGCCATTTGAACCACTTGCCCCTCTTCTGCAAGCCCTAAAGTGTGATTTGACAGTACACATAAATTTTCATTTGTCTCTTGCTCCGTGAGGAAGTAATTCTGTGGCCAGATTCCACAGTGCCATGTTCATGGAAATAATTCATGGATCAATATCAACCCAATTTGCGTAATGAAACTAATTCACAGTGTCTCAAGCCAGTACGTCGTCATTATACAATACTCAATTCTTTATGACGCGACGTTGTTAGATGAAGGATGTCTCTTACTTTGGCATTGTGTAGATGGTGAAAAGAAACCTCTTGGCAAATGAAAGATATGTATTTGACGAGATCCCGCAATCAAATCTTTACTTACCAATTGGATTTTCAACATAGCACGTATCTGAGAGAGTCTCTCGAACTATCCCAGCACTATCTTTCTCTCGTTTTCTCTGCTGCCACGAGCGCTGGTTTGTTGAGCTGCTAGCTGCTGTAGTAGCATTGCGAAGAACAGTATAGTGGAATATGGGTCAACGGCTACCTCGGAGGTTCGCTCTTAACTGAAATGTCCCACTTCTTAAAATAAATTAAAACTTCGTTGATTAATTCAGCTTGTCTATTGTAGGCACAATAATTACCTCCGCTTGTAAGTAAATTCCAACTAAGTCACACGAGGCAATTACCAAAATAAAGTCATGTCGCAGCTACAGTAAAAAACGAATAAGTTGTATGACTTGTTGTCACAGAGACTTCAAAAGTTATATGATCCGCCTACTTAGAAGGAAATTCTTTCTATGTGTATAAAGCCACCTCCCCTTATTTTTACTTTTAAATATATTCGTTTAGCGGAGATGACTCCAACGAGAGAGTTTAGTGTAGTGTTAATTAAGAGTTGTTGACAGTGAAGTCAGGTAGCACCAATACAGTTTCGTACTACATTTAAACCCGTAAAATTACACTCGTGAGTTCGAATTGAGTACTATTGCAGTCAGAGATTCTGTCTTCAGTTCATCCATTCAGAAACACAACGTGTTTCATAAATTCCACCATGAAAGGGAGTCTTCACTGTTGTGGGACGAGTGAAATTACAGATAAATGAGCAGACGTAGCCACTGTATGGTTCTTCTGCTAAGTATATTAATAACCATTTCCAGCTATGAAGACAAATTACGATTCAGTTGTTGCTATATGTTTAGCGCAATGGGTAAGAAATTATTCGCTAGAAGACATCACGCTAATATCGTGTAACACCGTCTCTTAAGCACTGGTGTGCAAAACTTAACGACGGAAGTAACTTTACAATTAATAAAATGTTTCGGGCTGTTACGCCGTGGTCGGATGGATTTCACTTTAAAACCTAACGTTTCGTCCCCATTTCCGGAGGACATTTTCAAGGTGGATCGTAGCTTCTTTGAATGTCCAATTCACACTCTGGCTCACCACTGACTACAGCAAAATTAAGCTTCCGCGCAGTGGCGTACGTCACATGTTTTGCAAGAGTGACCACAATAGGCCGCTGTCGACTGCCTTCGTCCGATGTTGCTATCACTCCTTGGTGGAAGACTGGTACACATCTTCAGCACCGGAATAGACTTGTTATTCAGTTTCACGCCTTGCTCCTTCCTATGGGGATTCTGTGGGTATTTTACGATCTCTACAGGCTCCCTGTATAGCCTTTCACGGTATCCGCTTGTGGCTGCCAGTACTTGAGTGCTATCAAAATGAATGTGGTGGTCTCCTGGGTGCAAAGCATGTTCCGCAACAGGTGATCTGTCAATCTCCCCTCTTCTGCAATTGCTCTTGTGCTCTTCTGCTCGGTTTTTTTAGGTTCTTTTTCTAGTACCCAGGTACACCTCCTCATAACTACATGGAATACAACAAATTCTTGCTTTTTCCAGCGGTTGGCGAGCATTTTTGGCCGACTTTAGATGAACCTGTATCTTCCGAGCGGGTTTGTATGTTACCTCGATGTTCCGTGTTTTCAAGATTTTTCCTTTGCGGTCAGTAAATTCCGGGATGAAAGGCAGGAAAACTTTCGATTTCACCGGCGTCCCGTCGTTATGACTTCTACGCAGTGGTCCTAACGCTTTTTTGCACCTCAGCGAACGAATAACCATTCCTGAGCAATTCTAATTCTGTAACTAGCAGCTCTGGAACGCAGATTTTCCTTGCACTATCCGACAACATTTTTACGAAGCCCTACCTATGTTGTGGGTGGTGGTTCGAATCCCGGTGTAAGTGACAGTCCGTGGGCGTGAATTTACGGTAAACCGTGTGGGCCAACGTATCATCTTCGTTCTTGAAATGTAGCACATCGAGAAAATACCATCTCCCGTCCGCCTCCTCCTCCATGGTAAACTGAATCTTCGGATTGATGCTGTTGAGATGTTTGTGAAAACGATCCAGTGACTAGCCTGCCATGCCACCACAAAACAAACGTATCATCCGCCTACCGGAACCAAATATTCCGTTTCTTGTTCGCGGCTTCCATGTGCCTGTTCCTCGAATTTTTCCAAAGAAGTTAACTGGGCTTAAGGGGCTCACCATGGCGACACCATCCCTCTGTCACTCCACACAACATTTTTCCAATGTTCAATCGCCCAATGTTTACGTTCCTTACACCAAGCGAGGCGTCGTTTGGCATTTACCGGCGTGATGTGTGGCTTCTGAATAGCCGCTCGACAAGGAAATCCAAGTTTTCTCACCCGTCATAGTACTTGCAGTGGATCCTGATGCAGTTTGGAATTCCTGTGTGATGGTCTGGATAGATGTGTGCCTATTACACACTACGACCCTCTTCAACTGTCGGCGGTCTCTGTCAGTCAACAGACGAAGTCAGCCAGTACGCCTTTATGATGCACGTGTTTCACTTTTCAACTTCACTATCACATTGTAAACAGTGGACTTAGGTTTGTTTAGAAGCGCGGAAATCTCGCGCACATGCGTATGCGGCAAGTGACACCCAACCACCTGACCACATTCTGCTCTCACGATTTCTAATGACCACTGAGGTCGCTGATATCTAGTACCTGGCAGTAGGTGGCAGCACAATGCACGTAATATGACAAAAGTATGTTTTGTGAGGTGTCCGGATACTTTTGATCACATAGTGTATGTGGTTCCGAGGCAATAGTTCAACAGTTCTGTAATATTGGGAGGAATAATCCGATTTAGCTGTTATAACACTTCATTGCGCGGAATCGTAGTGGATAGCGATACGACATCAAAACTAACTAATATGTCCTCCGACTGTTCCACTATGCCTTATAATTTACTGATAAAGTGTGCCGAATTCTTGGTATACGAATCCGATCGACCCAGATACGGTTGTAATGTTGTCAAGAACTTGATAATCGAATAAGTGGGCAAACATAAAGCATCACTATAGGTCCTAAAGAGACTTGTTGTGTTACTGCCAGGTAACATAGCTTGATGAAATCTGGACCGCACACACAAGGAACTGCTAGAATGTAGTAAAAAAAAACAACTGAAAAGAATGAACATTCAGAGGAACAGAAATGCAGGAGATTCTCCGACCTACGCTCATACGGTGTGAGTTGGAAACGGTAGTTTCACCCATTGACACTATCGAGCATGATCGTTGGTGCTATGCCATGGGAAGGCATAATGTTACATGGACGTAGTCACCGCAGAATACGTTATACTCACAGGTCAACGTTGTTGTGACGCTGTACTCCTTCCGTACGAGTGGCTTTTCGTGGGTACATTCGGTTGTGACCTAAGTTTTCTGGATGACAATGTGCGACCACATCGAACAGCGCTGGTGGAGGAGCCTTTGGAGTCATTGGATATTCGACGTGTTGATTGTCCTGTCCTTCCACCCTCCGGAAGTCCCATCCAGCACGTGTGGTATACATCGGGGAATTGTGTCCCAGCACTTCAACATGCGCCAACGGCGATGCAACAGTTGTCGACAGCGGCGGTGCAGGAATCAGACGGCGAACAACATTAACTTCTTACCAACCTTGTGGCCACCTTGAGAGCACGTTGCAAAGCATGTTATTGCGTCCTTGTTACTTTTCAATAAAAGTACCATTTATGTTAGTCTTATTGCGTATTCATTTCAGCAACTGTACTACAGCAGTTTACTATACTGTAGCAGTTATTTCTGTTTATAGACCAAGTTTCGGCGTTCTACGTTACTTCGCAGTCACAAATCTTCGGAAATTGCCTTTCGTCCTCACGTTTTGCACACCCACCGACCGAGTGAGATGGCGCAGTGGTTAGCACACTTGACTGAAAAATGACGGTTCAAACGCACGTCCGGCCGTCCTTATTTAGGTTATCCATGGTTTCCCTCAATCGCTTCAGGAAAATGCTAGGATGGTTCCTCTAAAAGGGCACGGACGACTTTCTTCCCCATTCTTCTCTGATCAGATGGGACCGATGACCTCGCAGTTTGGTCCCCTACTCCAAATCAACCAACCAACACCCATCGATGTGTTTCGTAACGGCCTCAATTCAGAGAGGAAGAAGAGAGAAGTTTCCTCAAGTATCGTGTATGCAGCTGAAACCACTGAGTTATGATTAGATCCCTTAAAGCTATGAAAATATGGGGATATGGATTGTTAAGTTTCTCCCGCTGTTTCAAATATTCCCTAAACCTTTCTATAGGGTTAGTATCACTTGATTTAGCCGGCAAATCGAGTTGTGGTAAGGGGCATGAGTGTTCAATGCACAGAAAAGTGTAAGTGTAGATCTGTGGACACTCTTGTGGTCATCTTGGTAAACGAAAGTGCCCACAGCACACTCACAACGAAGATGCAGTAGAAACTGGAACACATGGTCAACAAGAATGTTGAAGTGAACCGCCTGGTTCATGTTCACAGTATTATGATTGAGTGTACCTAATTCATAGTAGGAAAAACTCCCCCAAATTATCATGGTATCATCTGTGGCCGGAAGACACTCTTCATAACTTGGGAGTTAAATGTCTCTAGCGGCCGTCCAGGCACCTATTGTCTATTTCCGACCCATTGAAGACAGCTTTGGTTCAAATGGCTCTGAGCATTATGCGACTTAACTTCTGAGGTCATCAGTCGCCTAGAACATAGAACTAATTAAATCTAACTAACCTAAGGACATCACACACATCCATGCCCGAGGCAGGATTCGAACCTGCGACCGGAGCTGTCGCTCGGCTCCAGACTGTAGCGCCTAGAACCGCACGACCACTCCGGCCGGCGACGACAGCTTTATATACAGTTATGAGCAATGGCCTTTTGAATAATATCCTGTGTCTACTGCATGAATTTCCTTCGTAGTGTATACTAGGGAACTGTGTGAAATGGACCTGTATTCAGTGACAATAGCAATTCCTTTCGGTTTTGAAGATAATTATCATTGAAGAGGAGTGACATTCGTCTGCAGCCTCTGCCAGTAATGAACGCTTTACGTCAACCTTTCTTACCCTGTGTTACATGCCTGTGAGCAGAACACCATTTCTTACAGGGGGTTGGACAGTCCACGTTGACGCAGTAATAAACCGGGCAATTTCATTCCCGACAGCTCTTTTCTGGCATATTGTCACGCCTCCACGCCGACCAACCCCCCTCGATTCCATACCACTAACCAGCATACACACGTTACTTCCATGCCACGATATTCATCTGCGATGTAGCGTCACATGATCCTTTGATACTAGTCCTGCGCCTTCTATGGTACTTCAAAGCGAACAGGTGGTCCCTAAAATTTCAGCCAAGGAACTTCCTTACAAAAATACTTTACTCATCTTGAAATTGTTGTTAATAAAACTTCTCTATTTAAACTAGACTGAACTGCATGTGACTGCTTTAGTCTTTAATAAAACCTGCATTTGACTGCGTATTTAACTGAACTGAACTTTATCTGACTGCATGAAAATATTGTTGGAAAATTAATACTCAAAATACACATCTGACTGCATGAAAGTTTAGTGGTAAAAATAAATAAAAGTCACCAACCTGCACCTGAGTACGTCTGTGGACTTAACTCGTGCACTCCTTCCCGTTTAGCCGATAATAAAACATACATTCAACTCAGCCGTAGTGCAATGGCATAAAATTGTCATTCTAAATAACTTTACTCATTTTGGCCCTGTTTGCTACTTAACAAAAATTCTGTCCTGATCTGAATAATTTGCCAATCGTGCAATGGCATATAGATTATTTTACTCTGATAAATGAAATTATTAGCTTTACTCATGGGAACTTTACTTTAATGTACCTTTTGGTTCAATGCAAGCACAGGATGCAGAGAACGACATAAGGTGTGAGATGAAACTCTAATTTTATGTAAAAAATATTTATTGTTCAAACTTTTAAGGCACATGTGAAAAACTAAAAAAAACTTCTATAGCATGGATTTACGAGAAAGTTTCACAAAACGCTTATTGCATCAACAATGGGATTTCTATCTAGCTTTTAGACATTTAACCAAAGAAAACCTATTTTATTAATTATTCTTTCTAGTTTCCCCAGGTATGTGCCGAGTTTCCCTCAATATATAGCTTATTATGTGCGTATCGCCAATTTTTACTTTGACGCTGTCACGACCCGGCTGCCTCCTGCAGGCATCTAGCTCCGACTCGAAACACGTCTGCTGTCTCTGTGCATCTCCTCACCACTACTCAAACTTTTACCACGTGCACCTAGCTCTATTAACTGTCAAAGATGTACAACTCGTCCAACCTTGCGGTTGGGAACTATCGACATTTTTCACTGGCTCTATCCTGATCGAATCTCGGCACATACCTTTTAATCTTTATGGGCCAATTCCAATCAAACATCAATTCGCAAGTGTATCTGATAAACGTAACACTGAACATATGTGACGACGCACAATATTTGAATTTCGATGCCTACAGATAGCAGCGCCATATGGTACACGTATTGTCAATATTCGAAGGATACGCACAAGGAAACGTATGCCAAATTATCTGATAGAAGTCGCCAAGTAGCGCCACTAGCCAGTTCCAGAGGAAACATGTTAACTTCATTAACTGCTGGAAATTTTATGCACTGTGATACCTATGTCCTTTGCTTAGACAAAACTGCTCCATAAAATCCGTATGATTTGATCTTTTTTCGAACGAATTACTTCGATTTATGTTCTTACCATTTGTCGTTCAAGAGCTAAAGAAAAGTACATGTAACAAGACGTGTCACTAGACAATTTCTTTCAACATGATCTACACATCATTTGATTTTCGCTATAAATATATCTGTAAATGTTATGTTGTCCGAAGGGTTAAGTGTGAAAGCAACGTTGGTATCTCTTAC
Source organism: Schistocerca gregaria (assembly GCF_023897955.1). Taxonomy (NCBI): domain Eukaryota; kingdom Metazoa; phylum Arthropoda; class Insecta; order Orthoptera; family Acrididae; genus Schistocerca; species Schistocerca gregaria. The sequence goes on from NC_064922.1 coordinate 290,395,815, forward strand.
CGTAACCACATGAGAAGATGCTCAATGCAGACCTTACAAACGGATCAGCAACATCGGCGTAGCCACGTCCAGAAAGATTTCACTACGCCTCCGTAACGGCTCTCCTACTTACGGACTGGTATAGGACCCCTCATCCCAGTCTGCGATCATCGAGGAAGACAAGAGGATTGTCTATACTGAAGCGCCAAAGAAACTGGTATAGGCATGCGTATTCAAATACAAAGATATGTAAATACAGTGTCGCGGTCGGCAACGCATATGTAAGACACCAAGTGTCTGACGAAGTTGTTGGATCGGTTACTCCTGCTAAAATGGCAGTTTATCACTATTTACGAGTGTCTGAACGTGGTGTTAGAGTCGGCGCACGAGCGATGGGGCACAGCATCTCCGAGGTAGTGAGGAAGTAGGGACTTTCCTGTACGACCATTTCACGAGTGTACCGTGAACTTCAGGAATCTGGTATAACATCAAATCTCCGACATCGCTGAGGCCGGAAAAAGATCCTGCAAGAATGGGATCAACGACGACTGAAGAGAATATTTCAACGTGACAGAAGTGCAACCCTTCCGCAAATTTCTGCAGATGTTAATGCTCGGCCATCAACAACTGTCAGCGTACGAACGATTCAACGAAACATCATCGATATGGATTTCGGAGTCAAAGGCCAGCACGTGTACCATTGCTGACTGCACCACATAAAGCTTTATGCCTCGCCTGGGCCCGTTAAGACTGACATTGGACTGTTGATGACTTGGAGAGATACTGTCTAGTAGGACCACATAAAGCTTTATGCCTCGCCTGGGCCCGTTAAGACCGACATTGAACTGTTGATGACTTGGAGAGATACTGTCTAGTAGGACGTATCTCGTTTCAAATTGTATCTAGCAGAGGCCATGTAAGGGTGTGAAGACACCCTCATGAAACCATGGACACTGCAGGTCAGCAGGCGACTGTTCAAGCTAGCGGAGGTTCTGTAACGGCGTGGAGCGTGTGCAGTTGGAGTGATATGGACCCCTCATACACATAGATACGACTCTGGCAGGTGACACGTACATAAGAATCCTGTCTGATCACCTGCGTTCATTCATGCACATTGTGAATTCCAACGGCCTTGGGCAATTCCAGCAGCACAATGCGACACCCCAGACGTCTAGAATTGCTACGGAGTTGCTCCAGGAACATTCTTCTGAGTTTAAATACTTCCTCTGGCCATCAAAGTTACCAGACATTAACATTACTGAGCATATCTGGGATGCCTTGCAGACCCCATAAAAGAATCAATGTGTAATTGCAGCAATTTCCTGAAGATGAAATTTTTCATTATGAGGCCCTGAGATCGATACTAGTTGCGTACCGAACACTGTCAAATCTGCTCTTTGAGCATCCTCGGTCTTTCCACTACTGGTATAATTATTTTATTTATTTCTTATGCGTCTAGAAGTGAACGTATTTTTCCATTTTATTTGCCAATTGCTAACAAAGGAGTACTGTGAAGTGATTGTGAAGTCTCAGTTACCCTCCAGTCCAGCATTTTTCTTATCTCCTTTCCCAGAGCTTTGCGTTTAATTAATTGGGTGGGGTAAGCAGATGAGCAGTAGATGTGGTGTGAATTACCTCCAAATTGTATTGGTAAACTTTAATGATCGCGGGTTTGTCGGAACAGACATCAGAGTATTTTAATAATGGATCGGCCAATTCGGCTTGTTTTGTACCACAGAGGAATCATGGATGTACTACTACGATTTGAATGTAGCCCATGTCAGACTGCACATCGGAGATTTGATGTTTTACCGTATTCCTGATATTCACAGTACACTCGTGAAATTGTCGTTCGGGAAAATAATGTGTCCCATAGCTCCTGCGCTGGCTATAACACCACATTCAAATTCACTTAAATATTTATAACCTGTCATTGTAGCAGCAGTCGGTTACTGGTAACAACTGCGCGAGATACTTGTTGTTTCATAAAATAGGCATTGCCTACCGCAGCGCCATTTTCTGTCTGTGGAGGTACCCCTGTATTTGAATATGTGCACCACGCCAGTTTCTTTGGCGCTTCCAAACACCCCGCACGTAAATGATTATTTAATTGTTACTTCTACACGGTAGGAGCAGTTGGAGATAAGGAAAAGGTGTTGGATAAATTGTTGCACTCCAGAGTAATGGTTAAGCTAGAGAAATCTGCACGTGGAAGGGACCAATTTTCTAGGACACATTAAGTCACCAGAAGGAGTTGTGCCAGATCCAAAAACATCAAAGCAATCAAGAACTTTGCGCCACCAACAACATGGAAACAGCTGCAAGCTTTTCTCGGTCTTGCGTCATTCTTTAGGAGATGTGTGTCACAACGACAGCTGAAAAATGAGGACTTATTGAAATTACTAAGCTAGAATGCACACACAGATTTGATGGAGGAGTGCCAGGTAGCGTTCAGTAATATTACAAACGCTTTAATCCACTCAAAAATTTGACTATGTGTAAGAGCCATATTTCCTTGAGCGCGACGTTTTAAAACACAAATACATTTGATAAGGGACAATAATGGTTAGATGAACCACAGTACCTAATTTATATTGTGTAAAGACAGATGAATAATTGAAATTACTACAAATTGTAATTATTTTCCTTGTGTAACTTAGTGTAAGTATCTAAGTGTGTGAAATTGGCACAGGATTTGTGAAGACACCATATCCTGATATAAAAAGGATTCTAGCTTCACTAATTTTGTCTGATATTTGTGTATGAAGTGGGATTCTAAATTTCTGAGCGTAATAGCGCACTGCTGCCATTGCCGTGATGTAAATTTATCACTCTGTGAGTGAAGAACGAAGGTCAGTAAACTGTATTTCAAAACATTCCAAAATATTATCATAATTAACATTGTATAAATCGGCACAGCTGGATTTATAAAGGGTACAATTCTAATAAATTAACAAATAAACACCGAAATTTGTAAATAAAACTGTACGTAAGCGACATAAATAAGTAAGAGAAAGAAAATTTTATTCTTAGCTAGTAAGTGTTTTAAGTTTATTTCGGTGTAAATTCACTTTAACATGCACACAACCAGAGGGGTTACGATGGACTCCAGTTAATCTAAGGTTTCAGGCACATTTATGAACTAGAGCAGGCACAATTGTGCTATCGCGAAAGCTATTTGTGGATGGTTTATTTCATAATATATCTACGATCATTAATCGTAAGGGAGCACACAAGGATGTCCTGCTAGTATCATAATGGAATTGTGTAAATATGTGAATATAGATACATACATAAATTAAAAATAAAATAATTGGAATTACGAAAATTAGTCTGTACTTACCAGGCCCTTGGCAACATACGGAAGTCAAAGCAATGACTACACAGATGATAAAATATCAACTCAAATTTTAATGTTAAAACTGTTATTTGTAACATATTTATGAAAACTCTAAAGCTGATGTAAATAAAAATAAAATTTTGTTCTTTTGAGAACAAAAATCAGAGAGCCTGACAGCACCAAAAAGGGTGGAACACGAGGTGTGTAGGAAGGCAGCAAAAGTGTGTCAAAGTGTACTCTACAGTACGAGTGATGTATTCGTGTTAAGGCATGTAGGGCAGTTGTGGACGGCCATGTGACTGATAACCACAAGTTAACGCATGTGCAGTGGCACGGGGAACAGTGACGAAAAAGAATACTGGGGTCACCTACCATTTGCTATCTGGAATTGCGTAGTGTAGATAAAATCCAATGACAGATTCTGCAGCAAATGGACCTTCCAAGTAAGGTACTGAACTTCCACAATTACAGTGAAAAGCACTTTCTGAATGTGAACGCTGTAGACACGGGTGGCAGTGCACGGCGACTGTTTGCGTTACTGCGGCCACTACAATTCCACCACGGCGGCAGTCAATTGTCTCTTTCGAAATGTACATGAATGGCTAGTGCAATTACGAACGGAAAACTTTTAGTAAAACCTGCTATAAAAAGACATAGTACCTCACTATAAATAAGATATTGTGTGACATAATAATGAAGATCAAAGAACAAGTACACTAAATTTCATGATACGAACTGAAATCCCGACTAACAAATATGTACAAAATAAATAAAAGCAGACATATAAAACAAAAATTGTAACATTCTGTAAGACGAAGAGTTGATGTATTACCACCATTGTTTCTCCATATAGAGTAAAATAGATAGTATGCTGTAGAAAACTGATACTGTCATAAATTGTCGCATGTAACTAATACCGAAGAGTAGTAATTCGGCACGGGGAACATGACGAAAAAGAATAGTGGGGTCAGCCAAGCAATAATGCTGTCAACAGAGTAAGACCATGCAGCACTGACAACTGCAGTGGCTGGACAACCAGCTCACATCACTAACGTCACTGAATTTCGCACGTCCACACCGCCCGCTACACAGCAATGATTTCAGTTTTTTGACAAGAAAAGAGTATAATAAAATTTTCTTCTGTGAAGTTCACAGTTGTATAGATAAGAACTGAAACCAAAATTTCATACTATAGTTGAGTTGAAACGTAAAGTTTAGTAGAACTGGTTGATAAAAGCATAAGGACACTGTACAAAATACAATGAACTTCGTAACTACGACAGAGATAAACATCAAAAAATCTGCAAAATCCCATGCACGAACTATATGATTTGTTTGCAAATCTTTCGAATTTCTTGTGAGATACATCTTTTGTGGATGTCTTTCAACTGATGGCGTAATCTCATACGCAACTACCAATTCTGCTATTGAGTCATTCACCTCATTATTTTCGCCAGTCGTCATAAACTTCAACTAATAATCGATGATTCGCAAAGGTCCTCTTCAAGAGTTAGTATTTCATTATTATGTAAATTAGTGCTCATCACTTTCTAATCTAACAGGAAAACTAATTGCTTCAGCAACTCATTTGGACTATTCTAATTCCAAAATCATTGTTGTTGACAATTTTTTTGAGACTGTCTTTCAGCTGCGAACATCAATGCACTTTCGTTCTCTCCCATGCTGATTTGTACATAACCGTCTTTCAACAATGATGCATCCGTTTTATTTAATTATTATTTATTAATATTTGTAGCTTCTGTTAGGACCTTATGGTCTGCAGGGGTGATATTTATATTTATGGATACTGGTAGACCTGAGAATGTTACCATAATTTTGAAGATCTGATGTTGTGTACCTATTTTAGGAGGTTTCATTTTAAAAAACTGATTACAGAATCCTTCAGTTTCCAGGTATCTCACATTGTTAATTATTAAATCATCCCAGTCAATAGCTACTTGTAAAATATCAGTCATCCACATTCCTGACAGTGGTTCAAATCTGATACTGCACACAGCTCATATTTTGTCCTTTAGTTTACTAAAATATGTCGCTACCAGTCTGCCTCCTGACTCTGCTGTAATTTACTTTTGTGACGGTGCTTCATCTCCATTACTGTCTTCGTCATCATCTTCTTCTTCTTCAACTCCTTCTCCTCAAATTTTCCATCTTCTGCCTTCATGAATAAATTTTTTTCTTTGAGGTCATCTCCTTAGTCATGGTTTTCCTTTTTCTTCACTTGAAATAGCTGTGTTTTTTAATCAATTTCAGTAAGGGTTGAGAAAAGGGTCTAAACGCTCTTTCCAGTACATATTCAGCTTCACTGTGCCTGTTTTTCGGCAGTGGCATTTTCCTACAGATACTTTGTTAAGATTTCAACATCTGACTTTTAAGACTAATATTTCGTCTGAGGAAATTGAGAGTCATGGTGACAATCATAATATTCAAATCAGAACCTGAGCTGATTATAAGCAAATGCCTCTATTTAAACCACAATACAACTGCTTACTCTAGCATATGATGTCAAATACAAACGCTGGTATCGAAATAATGCTTTAAAATTCATGCTTATAGCAAGAAAATTCTGTGCGTTCTCACTTCATACTGGTTAATACATTTTGAGGAATGTATTAAAAGTATCATCAGTCTTTAAATGTTCCGTGAATATGTGCCTCATTTTATACTCGTCCTGTTTGAAAATAATGATTAAATTAACGTTTTCTGTAACTGACTATTTCATAGTTTCATTGAATGCTTGACATAGGTAAAAGCTGTCTACACCATAATGTAGCCCATAGAGAAGTATGCCTGTGTATAATATTGCTTATCGCAAGTAAATCATCAAAAACAAAAACGGAAATCGGTAGTTCTTCATCAGACAACATTACATCACCTCACTTGAAAATGTGACATATCCAATATTATTCATTTTTTCAAATACTCGTTCTGAAAATTTACACTTATATTGCTGAAGCTGCTTGGAATATACATATGCATTACCAACTTTTCATGAAGGAGACGGTTAACAACCACATTCGTTTTGTCATCCATTAACACTAGTCGAAAGTGTAAGAAACTCGGCAGTAACTCATAACAGTGTGAAAAGTGCTCATAAAATTGCTTAACATATTACTCAAAAACCAAAATCGCTAGACAGACAGCATATAATACTCATGCCATAAACATGTAGAGCATTAGTGCTCATTCCTATATTTATTGCATATGAGATTCAGCTGGTGATAAGGCGAGGATTGTTAGAGCTGATAATGATACATATGGTGCTCAGTAACAGCTAATCATGCAATGGAAGCAACAGCATGTCATGAAGGGAATGGGAAGTTTTTAGGATCATGTAGGAAACATGGTATTGTTGTGTAGTGTTGTTGTCGTCTTCAATCCTGAGACTGGTTTGATGCAGCTCTCCATGCTACTCTATCCTGTGCAAGCTTCTTCATCTCACAGTATCTACTGCAACCTACATCCTTCTGAATCTGCTTGGTGTCTTCATCTCTTGGTCTTCCTCTACGATTTTTACCCTCCACGCTGCCCTCCAATACTAAATTGGTGATCCCTTGATGCCTCAGAACATGTCCTACCAACCGATCCCTTCTTCTGGTCAAGTTGTGCCACAATCGTCTCTTCTCCCCAATCCTATTCAATACCTCCTCGTTAGTTATGTGATCTACCCATCTAATCTTCAGCAATCTTCTGTAGCACCACATTTCGAAAGCTTCTATTCTCTTCTTGTCCAAACTATTTATCGTCCATGTTTCACTTCCATACATGGCTACACTCCATACAAATACTTTCAGAAATGACTTCCTTGACACTTAAATCTAAACTCGATGTTAACAAATTTCTCTTCTTCAGAAACGCTTTCCTTGCCATTGCCAGTCCACATTTTATGACCTCTCTACTTCGACGATCATCAGTTATTTTGCTCCCCAAGTACCAAACCTCCTTTACTACTTCAAGTGTCTCATTTCCTAATCTAATTTCCTCATCATCACCCGACTTAAGTCGACTACATTCCATTATCCTCGTTTTGCTTTTGTTGATGTTCATCTTATATACTCCTTTCAAGACACTGTCCATTCCATTCAACTGCTCTTCCAAGTCCTTTACTGTCTCTGACAGAATTACAATGTCATCGGCGAACCTCAAAGTTCTTATTTCTTCTCCATGGATTTTAATACCTACTCGGAATTTTTCTTTTGTTTCCTTTTGCTTGCTCAATATACAGATTGAATAACATCGAGGAGAGACTACAACCCTGTCTCGCTCCCTTCCCAACCACTGCTTCCCTTTCATGTCCCTCGACTCTTATTACTGCCATCTGGTTTCTGTACAAATTGTAAATAGCCTTTCGCTCCCTGTGTTTTACCCCTACCACCTTTAGAATTTGAAAGAGAGCATTCCAGTCAACATTGTCAAAAGCTTTCTCTAAGTCTACAAATGCTAGAAACGTAGGTTTGCCTTTCGTTAATCTTTCTTCTAAGATAAGTTGTAAGGTCAGTATTGCCTCACGTGTTCCAGTATTTCTACGAAATCCAAACTGATCTTCCCCGAGGTCGGCTTCTACCAGTTTTTCCATTCGCCTGTAAAGAATTCGTGTTAGTATTTTGCAGCTATGGCTTATTATTTTCACATCTGTCAATACCTGCTTTCTTTGTGTTTGGAATTATTATATTCTTCTTGAAGTCTGAGGGTATTTCGCCTGTTTCATACATCTTGCTCACCAGATGGTAGAGTTCTGTCAGGACAGGCTCTCCCAAGGCCGTCAGTAGTTCTAATTGAATGTTGTCTACTCCGGGGGCCTTGTTTCGACTCAGGTCTTTCAATGCGCTGTCAAACGTCAAACTCTTCACGCAGTATCGTATCTCCCATTTCATCTTCATCTACATCCTCTTACATTTCCATAACATTGTCCTCAAGCACATCGCCCTTGTATAGACCCTCTATATACTCCTTCCACCTTTCTGATTTCCCTTCTTTGCTCAGAACTGGGTTTCCATCTGAGCTCTTGATGTTCATACAAGTGGTTCTCTTATCTCCAAAGGTCTCTTTAATTTTCCTGTATTTAGTATCTATCTTACCCCTAGTGAGATAAGCCTCTACATCCTTACATTTGTCCTCTATCCATCCCTGCTTAGCCATTTTGCTCTTCCTGTCGATCTCATTTTTGATGCGCTTCTATTCCTTTTTGCCTGCTTCATTTATTGCATTTTTATATTTTCTCCTTTCATCAATTCAATTCAATATTTCTTCTGTTGCCCAAGGATTTCTACTTGCCCTCGTCTTTTTACCTACTTGATCCTCTGCTGCCTTCACTACTTCATCCCTCAAAGCTACCAATTCTTCTTCTACTGTATTTCTTTCCCCCATTCCTGTCAAATGTTCCCTTATGCTCTGCCTGAAACTCTGTACAACGTCTGGTTCCTTCGGTTTATCTAGATCCCCTATCCTTAAATTCCTACCGTTTGCAGTTTCTTCAGTTTTAATCTACAGGTCATAACCAATAGATTGTGGTCAGAGTCCACATCTGCCCCTGGAAATGTCTTACAATTTAAAACCTGGCTCCAAAATCTCTGTCTTAAGATTATATAATATATCTGATACCTTTTAGTATCTCCTGGGTTCTTCCATGTATACAACCTTCTTTCATGATTCTTAGATCAAGTGTTTGCTATGATTAAGTTGTGCTCTACGCTAAATTCTACCAGGCGTCTTCCTCTTTCATTTCTTTGCCCCAGTCCATATTCACCTACTAAGTTTCCTTCTCTCCCTTTTCCTACACTCGAATTCCAGTCACCCATGACTATTAAATTTTCATCTCCCTTCACTATCTGAATAATTTCATTTATTTCATCATACATTTCTTCAATTTCTTCGTCATCTGCAGAGCTAGTTGGCATATAAACTAGTACTACTGTAGTAGGTGTGAGCTTCGTATCTATCTTGGCTACAATAATGCGTTCACTATGCTGTTTGTAGTAGCTTACCCGCACTCCTATTCTTTTTATTCATTATTAAACCTACTCCTGCATTACTCCTATTTGATTTTGTGTTTATAACCCTGTAGTCACCTGACCAGAAGTCTTGTTCCTCCTGCCACCGAACTTCACTAATTCCCACTATATCTAACTTAAATCTATCCATTTCCCTTTTTAAATTTTCTAACCTACCTGCCCGATTAAGGGATCTGACATTCCACACTCCAATCCGTAGAACGCCAGTTTTCTTTCTCCTGATAACGACATCCTCTTGAGTAGTCCCCGCCCAGAGATCCGAATGGGGGACTATTTTAGCTCCTCTTGAGTAGTCCCCGCCCAGAGATCCGAATGGGGGACTATTTTAGCTCCGGAATATTTTACCCAAGAGGACGCCATCATCATTTAATCATACAGTAAAGCTGCATGCCCTCGGGAAAAATTACGGCCGTAGTTTCCCCTTGCTTTCAGCCGTTCGCAGTATCAGCACAGCAAGGCCGATTTGGTAATTGTTACAAGGCCAGATCAGTCAATCATCCAGACTGTTGCCCTTGCAACTACTGAAAAGGCTGCTGCCCCTCTTCAGGAACCACACGTTTGTCTGGCCTCTCAACAGATACCCCTCCGTTGTGGTTGTACCTACGGTACGGCTATCTGTATCGCTAGGCACGCAAGCCTCCCCACCAACGGCAAGGTCCGTGGTTCATGGGGAGGTATTGTTGTGTATTTCATGTAAATACTTAGTTCTCCTTAAACAGTCCTCCAACAGCATTTCTTATTAACACTGATTTGCAATATTATCCTAAAACTGGAAATCCATTTTTCAGGGTGTTTTTATGAGCTACTGTACCCAACACACCTAAAAGATATAAGAGTACAATGTTAACTTATATATGGAAAGTGAGCCTGGTTCATACTGGGTATCTTAAAAGAAGGATCATGTTGTGTACTTCTTACATAGCTTTGACAATGTAACGCCTTCTCTGGGCACAATTTCAGTCACCTAAACACCAGAGGTGAGGTCACTTGTTTTGAAATTTCTAAACTGTGAATAAATTAGGCAGTTGTTTACCATGGAGTGACAATATCATAATCGATGACATTGACATGGTTTAACATATAGCCTACCAAGTAAAGCCTCTCAACTGTTGTCTACCACTGCCACTGCCACTGAACATGGTATAACATTTAGCCTACCAAGTAAAACCTCGGTTTCCACTGCTGTCTTTAACTCTGTACCGAATTTTTCTCACCACATGTGTGAAACTATTTTTCTCACCTTATTTCCTTTCAATTCCATTCTGAATATTACTTCGAGGAACAATAGCTTCTATTTTTATAATCGTATATATCATCAGGAAATTCTGGACAGAGTTTCTTTGAGGGGAAGTAATTAACTCCATGTTATTATTTCTATCTTGTTGATGGAGATATAGTAATACAACATCCAGAATAACTCCAAGCATGATGCAGAGGAAAAGAAAAATAATCGATGTTGAATTAAACATCAGTTACAATAAAACTTTCAAATCGTGTGAGATGAGCAGTAATAAGGATGTTGATTTCAGTTGGATGATAATATAGAGAAAGTTGTAGATTTTGAGAATAATGTACTGGAAAGAAATTTTAAAGACAGCAGATCATCCAGTAAATACTTATAATAGTAACATCTTATAGACTGACAGTAATATTTCTAGAGGTTCATTTCACAATGCTGTTCCTACACATACTTTACATCAGTTGTAGTCAGCAGTGTTACCTAGATGTAAGATTATGGGATCACTAAATTCGTCCTTTGGCATGTCAGTTGTGGTAAGATACGTTTCAGAATTATGTCAATTAGAAATCAAGATAGAAATATGTGGATTTTGATAGTGAAGAAATAAGAATTTGACTACATATAAGGAAAATGTAGTGGGCATCATATAGAGATAGAATATCACACCAGAAAAAAACAGTATATAGAACAATATGTAGAAGAAGATGAAGAAGGTGAATAAATTTAAAAATGTGTTAACCCCTCACAACTGACAAATATTGTGGTCACTAGCAGACAAAGTGCAATAAATATTAGCAAAATTCTCTGTGAGCACTCATTCGACATTGTGATGAGGGAAGAGGAAGGAGAAGAAGAAAAGATGAAGAAGAAGATGATGATGATGATGAGTTACATTACTGCACATGAGATAAAAACTGTCGTAAGTATTAACTATTTGGTAAAATAGTTTTCGCTTACAAAAATTCCATATCGACTAGAAAAAATTTACTCTGTAATATTTAGAGTCGTCCATTTATTGAAAGAAGTCTTCTCCATGATTCAGGAGTGAGGGAAGCTAATGACTGAAGTTCGCACTTGAATAGTTTTAAGGAATTCAGTATCGTCGGCATAACTAAATTATTGGTTATCACAGTCCAGAAATTGCAGAGCTAAGGAGTGGATATGCAACATTTACACCAAATGTCGGAATGGCATTGCAGAATGCTGGTTGAAGAACGAGAAATGAACTAAAGAATTTGTTGAAGGCCATGGACGTTTCAGTTCCTGCAACATATCTAGTACAGTACTTGGAGTCACAGGGCATTACAGGAAGATTGTTTTACGAGAGACCTGCTAAGCACGGATTTTGACCAGTCTTAAGCACGTTGTAGAGGGACCTGACATGAGTACCTCAATAGCTGCTTTTCATGTTACCGCTCTTGAAGTCTTATGCGTATCTCCTACAGCCATAACGTGAAAAATGTTTCGACCAAGTGAGCGTAGCGCAGAGACCAATTATTTGGACTACCATCCTGGCGATGTGGGCTGAAACCCTGAACATGAACCCTTTTAGCACGTATCATGCAAAATTATTCAGAAATCGTCATTATCGGCTGTAGTAATTTAATTAATAAGTCAAGCATTACAACACACGCTCTTCAGATGTGTATCTGGTTCTGGTTCGTAAATAAAATTCCAAATATCTGGGCGTCTCAAAGAGTTCTCAACGATGAACGAAGTATTAGCAGGTGCATAAGGATGGCAGATACAGACGAAAATACTCATCTAATTTTGACCTCTATTATATAATTAATCACCGATAAGGCTGCCTGCCAGTACCAGTCGACGTACAACAGATCCCTTGCAAAACGTGGAGTAAAAAACGATTTGAACAAGATTAGCCATTCATTCTTAGCACGGCATTATGCTTCAATAAATATATTCCCTTACATGTTCTAATGTAGGCAAGAACAATCTGGGAAATATGGTTCGATTGTTCAAGAACGACTTAACAGCTTCTCTCATAAATTAAAAAATGCAGTTGTGACCAGCATGAAATCAGAGTCTTCGCGAAATACCTCTACAAATTTTTTTTAAAATTTTTCCGTACATGGGGAGGGCCGACTGATTAGACACTTTACGACCACACCTTCATAGATTAAAGACAAGCATACACCCACACCATAAAAATTATTGTCAAAGACTAGTAGAGAAATAGCTTCAAAGGAAGATTCCATAGAAATACGGTCTTCATTTTTGCATCAGTTTAATACATCTCCTTTCATAGAAATGATAAAATATGCATGGTCCACGTTGAAGTTGATTGAAGGAACGACAGTCTCCTTGAATTATTTTAAGGGAACTGTGGTTTACGATATCGCTTCTGAAAAATGCCTGTACCGGCAAGGCAGTAGATATCGTCAACCATAACTGCTCTGAACATGTTGACGCATGCTGCTGTTACTGTCCTCACGGCCATTCATCCTGCCGTCAGGTGCTCTAGACGTGTATACCAGCACCTCCTTGCTACTGCATTTGTGTTACCGAGGTGTTCACGCAACCAGCCTCCCGGGTCTTTGGGTGGCCCACACGCGTTAATGAGCAAAGCTCTTAGCAACCAGCTAGAGCAATTCAGTAGTCGCATTTCCGCTCAGAGTGCTCAGCAGCTTTCCATGTTTCAGTCTGCCTGAGTTTGCTACTCTGTTCTTATTTCTGTTGCTGGTTTCACCTTAGTTTTCGACTGAGAAAGTGATATTCCGTTGTGGTTTTGCAGAGACAGAAGTCATGAAGATGGTGACTGGCCACTACGCCTGGTTCTTCGCATCAAGGGGAAAAGAAACTGAAGCAGAAAATCAGATCTACATATAAAAACCGTTGCTATAGTGATGTTAGAGAGATTAGTTCGCAAGCTGATATAATTACACGTAGCTATATCGCGTTGTAAGGATTGTGTGTGTGTGTGTGTGTGTGTGTGTGTGTGTGTGTGTGTGTTTGAGGTTTACGGGCGCTAAAAAGCGTGGTCATCAGCGCCCAAGCACATAAAAACAGGAACACATGCAGTGAAGGGACTAAGACGAACAGCGATCAAGGAGAATGGCTAAAAGACGCAGACCTGACGCAGTTCCAAATCCCCACATACAGAGGTAAAACAGAGGAGAAGGAACACACTACAAAAGGAAAGGAAACACAAGGAAAAGAGAACAGAAACCGAAGGGACACAAGGAGGTATTCGTGACTGGCGGACCTCATACCTAAAACCTGGGTGTGCCAGTCACCCAGCAACACATTAAAACCCTCTCCCTAAAATCCGAGGCAACAAATTGGACAGGACACAAAACCGTAAGACTTTAACCACAGTCGTTGCGTCGTCTTGCAAAATAGAGGGCAAATCCGGTGGCAAAGAAACCACCGCCCTCTGGTCAGAGAATAAAAGGCAGTCAAGTAAAATGTGGCGGACAGTAATCTGGACGCCGCAAGCACTGCAAATTGGGGGGTCCGGAGTAAAAAACCATGCGTTAAGAGACTGCCCGTCGCGGAGGCGAATGAGGAGAACCTCATTCCGCCTACATGACTGGTGAGACGTACGCCATGGACGCGTAGTGGCCTTGACCAGAAGCAGCTTGTTGTCACCAACTGCCAGCCACTCCTCTTCCCGTTGACGCATAACACGAAAACGCAAAAGGGAGGTAACAGCATGGAGGGGGACGGCACATTCAACACCTTGAGGGAGGGAACATGCATCTTTGGCTGCCACATCCGCCAGTTCGTTTCCCCTAATACCCACGTGCCCCGGCACCCAGCAAAAAGAAACCTCCTTCCCCTGCCGTTGCAGGTGGAGTAGGGCATCATGGATGTTCTGAACGACCGTATCCGCTGGGTACAAGTGTTTCATGGTCTGAAGGGCACTCAGGGAGTCAGAACAGATGAGGAACTTAAGACTGGGAACACATCTCATCTGCTCCAATGCCCGCAAGATCGCAAACAATTCGGCAAGATGGTAAACGCCGCAGAAAGCCGTAACTTGACGACTCGATCGGGGAAAACAGCAGCACAACCAACAGAGTCCCCCTGTTTAGAGCCATCCGTAAATACAGGTACATGGTCCGGATGCTGGTGTAAAATATCGTAAAATAAGGAGGTAAAAATAAACGCTGGAGTGTAGCTCCTCCGGTACTTCGACAAGTCTAGAAGGATGCTGGGCCTCTGGAGCAGCCAGGGAGGCAGGCGAGTAAAACCTTGTCGTTGGGGGGCCACACGCTCCACAGCAAGGGACTCAAGCAAATGCTTGGCACGAATCCCAAATGGTCTCATTGCCCTGGGACAACTGGAAAAGAGACGTTCCATAGGCGGTCGGGCAACGGTAGGGTACACAAGGGAGGTAAGACAGGCAAGGAAATGACACACCCGTCACACCATGAGGAGTTTCCGCCGTATGGCGAGCAGCGGTTCCCCTGCCTCAGCACACAGGCTGGGGATGGGACTGGTACGGAAGGCACCAGTGGCCAGCCTGTTACCCCCATGGTGTACTGCGTCAAGAATCTTCAGATACGAAGGACTTGCTGACCCATACACGGTGCAAGCATAGTCAAGACGCGATCGGACGAAAGCCCTATAAAACTGCACCAGACGCGCCCGATCTGCACCCCAGGACCGATGGCTCAGACACTTCAAAATATATCAGTGCCTTCAGGGCCCGCACCTTGAGGTCTTTAAGGTGAGGCAACCACGACAACAAGGAATCAAAAGTGAGGCCCAGGAACCTCACAGCGTCTCTAAAAGGAAGAACGGTGTCCCTCAGACGCAATTCAGGGGAGGTAAAAGGACGCCGAGAACGATTAAAATGAACACACACAGATTTGTCTGCAGAAAATGTAAGACTCCTCTTTGCAGTCCATGCCTCTAAGCGCTTTATCGTAAGCTGCAACTGCCGACTAGCAGTGACAAGACTGGAGGAAGAACAGAAAACAGCAAAATCGTCCACAAACAAGGAGCATTGGGCAGGACTCCGGATAGTGGACGTGATACTGTTAATAGCGATGGCAAATAGGGTGACACTTAAAACGCTGCCCTGAGGAACACCATTCTCCTGCACGTACAAATCAGATAGCACGTTACCAACCCGATACCGAAAGAGGCGGTGAGAAAGAAAGGACCGAATGAAGATGGGGAGACGGCCACGAAAGCCCCACTCATGGAGTTGATTGAGGATAAGGCGGCGCCAAGTAGTGTCATTCGCCTTACTAATGTCCAAGAATACACCTAGACAATGCTGGTTACGTAGGAAGGCCTGCTGGATGGCGGCCTCAAGCAGGGTCAAGTTGTCTATAGTTACGCCATCTCCGAAAGCCACACTGGGAGGGGCTAAGGAGCTGCCTCGTCTCGAGCAGCCAAACCAGGCGACGGTTGACCATGTGTTCCAACGTCTTTCCGACATAGCTCGTCAAAGCAATACTTCGATAACTACTGGGATGCGTTCGGTCCTTCCCTGGATTGAGGAGGGGAATCAAAATCGCCTCCCTCCACGAGTGAGGGTACGTGCCGGATAACTATATCATATTAAAACAGTTCAGGAGAACTTCCTTGGATGGCAGCAACAAGTGCCGCAGCATGGTGTACCGGATTTGATCATGACCAGGCGCAGTATCATGAGCCACAGACAGCGCCGAATCCAGTTCCCACATTGTGAAGGGGCAGTTGTAGGGTTCAGAATTTAGAGACCGGAAGTCCAAGTGACCCCTCTCGATGGCAGTGCGGTAGCGGCAGAAATCTGGATCACAGTTAATAGTGGCGGTAGAGTCCGCAAAATGCATGGCCAGTGTCTGGGCAATGTCTCTCGTCGCAGTGAGGAGACATCCCTGATGCAGCAATGCCGTGACAGGTAGTTGGCTGAGTTTCCCGGAAATCCTCCTGATGGCTTTCCATACTTTCGTAGAACTAGTGGAGCGAGAGATTGAGTTCAAGAACGATTGCCATGCTCTCTTTAATCACTCGCCGCGCTTTGGCCCTTGCCACTCGAAAGGCCGCAAGATTGTCAGCTGAGGGACGGCACTTGAAGCGGCGCAGAGCTGCACGGCGGGCTCGGATGGCTGAGCGGCACTCAGTGGTCCACCAAGGGACAGGGCGCCTCTTGGGATGACCGGATAACCGTGGGATTGACAATTCAGCAGCATGGGAGATCACAGCTGTAACATGGTCTACCCATTCGTGGACGCTGGCACAGTGTTCCAAAACAGCCAGTTGGCTGAAAAGTGTCCAGTCAGCTCTGCAGAGGTGCCATGGGGGCGGCACTGGTAATGCCACAACCTCATCCAGGAGGCGAATCCAAAGGAGGAAGTGGTCACTAGAATGGAGGTCAGCAGCAGCCTCCCACAGAGCAGAATCCGCGAGTCCTGGAGAGCAAAAGGAAAGGTCAATAGCCGCTGACGACCCGGAAGCAGTACAGAAATGAGTGGGAGCACCAGAGTTGATGATGCACAGTTCTGCAGACATCATGAGGCTTTCCAGAATGCGACCCCTGGGGCAAGTAGTCGGAGAGCCCCATAAGACATTATGAGCATTGAAGTCCCCCAGAAGAAGAAATGGGCGGGGGAGTTGGCTAATAAGGTCTGTGAGAGCCTCAGAGTCTATTGCATCCTGAGGCGGTAAATAAACTGAACAGACTGTGAGCCTCCGACCCACAAGAATGTCAACTGCAACTGCTTGTAAGTCGGTGACGAGAGGGAGCTCAGATGAGGGGTGCATGTCACGAACAAAAACCGAAACACCACCCTTTGCCCTTTCCCCCGTCAGATCATATTTTCTATATACGGTATAGCCCCGTAAAGAAGGAGCATAAGTGGCCCGAAAATGTGTCTCTTGGAGACATAAGCACAAAGGGCACTCTCGTACAAGGAGTTGTAATTCGGCCACATGAGTCCTGAACCCATTCAGGTTCCACTGTAATATGGGAGCCAGCGATCAGGGTGGCTGAACTTTCACCCTGTCTCTGTGCTTTGGAGGAGAGCCCGTACTGGCCGGAGATTTATTCCTGGGGCGAGAAGATCGCCACCGGTTGACATCAATGTCCATAAGCTCCGATGACGACCCACGGGAGATGTCTGACAGTACGATGGCCTCGTCATCGGACGGACCCTGACTAGTCTCCTCAGGTGGCAAAACCTTCACCTTCGGCGTCTTTGTCTTGGGGGACTTAGAATGCAGAGCCTTGTCGACAGTTGCAGCTTTACTCGCCTGGGCAGAAGGCGCCATATGGGGAGAGGCAGGAAGTACCACAATGTCAGCAACCACGGCCTTGTGCGAAGTAGCGGGGAGAGCCGCAGGTTGCAAAACAACCGCAGCAGTACAAGTGCACTGGCAAACGCAGGTATTAGTGCTAACACTAGCAACCTCCGTTTGCGTAGCAACAGTGGCCATTTGCACCGGTTTTTTTCAGAGCGGAAGCGAAAGATGTTGAAAACACAGGACGTTGCATGGCCTTAAAGAGCTTCTTGGCCTCACCATAGAGGATGCTCTTAGATGTTTTAATCTCCTGTACCTTCCGTTCTTCGAGATAGCTGGGGCAGATCCGGCTCCAGACAGGGTGACTCCCAGAGCAGTTCACGCACTTCACAGGCGATGAACAATCGGCTCCGTCATCGGCAGGCTGACCACATTTACCACAAATGGCTATCCCATTGCACCACAACGTAGTATGCCCAAAGCGCTGACATTTAAAACAGCGCATTGGGTTAGGGAAATATGGCCGTACTGGCAAACGTAAGAGCCCCGCTTTAACATGCTCTGGGAGTCTCGGGCAACTGAACGTGAGAATAAACGAGTCAGATTTGACGAGATCCCCATCGACTCGTTTCATAATATGCTGCACGTCAACAATACCTTCGTCAGCCCACTCAGATTTTCACTCGTCTATGGGGATATCCACCAAGTCCCTACACGTCACAACACCCTTACTATAATTGAAAGTGGAGTGGAGCTCGGTCTCGATAGCGTACTCTCCTAGACAGGTTGCTTTCCGAAGAGAAGTGACTTGACGGGAACTAGAAGTCTCAACTAACAGAGTCCCATTGCGCAGTCGCTTCACAGATTTCAGTGTTCCTGCAATTCCCTCAAGACCCTTGTGGATGAAAAGGGAGAAACTCTCTCAAAGCTACCCTCCTTCCGTTTAATAATCAAAAACACATTCTGATTATCAGCATGTGCTCCGTTACGACAGTCTGTTAAATCTCTAGCAACACCAGGCGCTGGAGGACTCGCAGCGCGTAGCCGCTTTTTCGATGGGGTGTGTTTTCCTACCAGTGGCCCACCCAAGCCACTGTTATGGGGAAATGTAGAGGTCTAAGGGTCCACTGCGGTCCCACGAGCAGCTAGATAACTAAAGGTCCGCTCAGACAGAGCCCCACGTGCCTGAGTAAGCCTTATACAACTGGGGTGCGGCAGGTGCCCCAGAGGTTGCGCGCTTAAGGACTGTTCCACCCCAACAGCCATGCATCTTCTAGGCGCGGAGCACACCGAAAGATTGAGGTTTTTTTTTTATAGAGGTTGGCCTTCCTCGCAATCCTGGCAGTCAAGCCATGATTATCATTCCCCGCAGCACACAACATTGCACCGCCGCGCCGTACGGTGGTCGCTGAAGCAAGTCCGGGGGTTACGGTGACAGGAGACTGGCGGCGCTGACCAGTCCCCAGCTCAGGACCCCGGGGTCGCCAAGTCCGTACTCAGCAAGTGAATGCTGAGCCCCTGGGGGCATAAGGATTGTAAGTGAACGAAAGATTTCAGCGGAAACTGCAACAATTGAAACATTTACTTATTTAGCAATTACATCTTGTGACGTAACAAGAAACAGGTTTTGAATAAAGCTGGGTGCCTCACATAGAGTATCGTAATTATCAATGTGTGGAATGCCACAAAAGTCTATTTTGACAAGATGTTAAATGCTGTTAAAAGAAATATATCTTGCCATTGAAATAGATTATAGATACCTCTGTACTTCGAGAGATAAAAATGTCTCAGGTAGTAATGACATGGCAAAATACGAACATGTTTGTGTGCTATTTAATAAAATACGAAGGGTCTTATGACCATATGATTCACTTTTCGCTTGGAAACAACACTAGGCGCAACCCTTCAGCGGATCAAAAAGTCAATATCTTGAGAAGGGTGCTACATATCGCTCTGCTCTAATTTTTAATTCAATTTCGATATGTTAGCTCATTTCATACACTGCAATCAATGAGTAAAACTAACCATACGCACAGTCCATGCAATGTGTTTTTATCTATACAAAAATCTTAAAGTTTCGTTCATTGCTTTATTTCACTCAATGCAGCACAGTAACTAAGACGAATAACGGAAAATAGTTCAGTTCCTAATCGAGTGAAGACGTAATAGTGTAAGATTCGAAAGAATCAATTTTTTTCTCAAATAATCAAAGGAAATTTAGTCGATTGTCGAGTGGCGATATGATACAGTAAGATGTGAAGGAATAAATGTTTTTACCTAATAGCTTACTTGAAATCGGGTGACGTGTATTTCGTAGCGCTCGGCATGTCTACTCAAGCACATTCCTGACAATTCCTGCCACCCTCTCGTAGATATGAAAACCAATATGTTGACAATGGCGATACATATAGCCCTGCTCTCAGCTTTCAATACAGTTTTGATGTCTTAACAACATTTCATTCACTGCAATCAATGACGTAAAAAGCTCCATACTCGAAGTTTAAGCACTGTATTTTCACCTCTGCAAAAGTCTTAAAACATCGTGCAGTGCTTTATCTCGTTGGATGCAGCACGAGAAGTAAGACGAATAACGAGAAGTAGCTCAGTTCGTTACCGAACGAAGTTTTCTTAAAACCGGATGATAAGTATTTCATTAGTGGCCCGCATCTCCGCTCAACCGTGGCACTGACAATTCGCGAGCGGAACGAAAAAACGTGGATTAAAAAGTTATTACGATGGCTCCCAACGACTGCTAATGCACCAGAGCGATATCATTCATGGATTTATCCTTTCCTTGAGTTATTATACTTATATATGTTGTTGTTGTTGTCTTCAGTCCAGAGACTGGTTTGATGCAGCTCTCGATGCTACTCTATCCTGTGCAGGCTCCATCATCTCCCAGTACTTACTGCAACCTACATCCTTCTGAATTTGCTTAGTGTATTCAACTCTTGGTCTCCCTCTACGATTTTTACCCTTCACGCTGCCCTCCAACGCTAAATTTGTGATCCCTTGATGCCTCAGAACATGTCCTACCAACCGGTCCCTTCTTCTTTTCAAGTTGTACAACAAACTCCTCTTCTCCCCAATTCCATTCAATACTTCATCATTAGTTATATGATCTACCCATGTAATCTTCAACATTCTTCTGTAGCACCACATTTCAAAAGCTTCTATTCTCGTCTTGCTCAAACTATTTATCGTCCATGTTTCACTTCCATACATGGCTAGACTCCATACAAATACTTTCATAAACGACTTCCTGACACTTAAATCTATACTCGATGTTAACAAATTTCTCTTCTTCAGAAACGCTTTCCTTGCCATTGCCAGTCTACATTTTATATCCGCTCTACTTCGACCATCATCAGTTATTTTGCTTCCCATATACCAAAACTCCTTTACTGCTTTAAGTGTCTCATTTCCTAATCTCTCAGCGTCACCCGACTTAAGTCGACTACATTCCATTATCCTCGTTTTGCTTTTGTTGATGTTCATCTTATATCCTCCTTTCAAGACACTGTCCATTCCGTTCAACTGCTCTTCCAAGTCCTTTGCTGTCTCTGACAGAATTAAAATGTCATCGGCTAACCTCAAAGTTTTTATTTCTTCTCCATGGATTTTACTACCTACTCCGAATTTTTCTTTTGTTTCCTTCACTGCTTGCTCAATATACAGATAGAATAACATCGGGGAGAGGCTACAACCCTGTCTCACTCCCTTCCCAACCGCTGCTTCCCTTACTTGCCCCTCGACTCTTATGACTGCCATCTGGTTTCTGTACAAATTGTAAATAGCCTTTCGCTCCGTGTATTTTACCCCTGCCACCTTTAGAATTTGAAAGAGAGTATTCCAGTCAACATTGTCAAAAGCTTATATATGTAGGCTAGAAAATGTATGGAAGAGTAGCAATGAAAGAACATTAGTTTACCGAAATGAATCGAGAGCGACACACAGCTTTCGTCATAGCTTCTAACATCCTACTAAAAGCTCCAAGAAATATGTAGTCCTTATGCGTGAAACAATATTGTCGTACTTGCATGTTTTCCTATGCAGCGATTCTATTATAGAAGAGTTTTAAAGTCAAAAATTAAAGTTGTTAGAGTATGTCTATTTGTAGTACGCTTCTGACTACGCAGTTCGTTACTAACCGGCTCCCGTACTATCCGACCTACTTAATTAATATCATAATAATACTTCTCCCTGGTAAAATTAGGATTAATTTATGATGTACTTTTCCAAAGCCTTAGCGAGCAGCTGCCGGCTACATGCTGTGCAGACTTTGAAAATATTTTGTTAAACTTCGGTGCTTCTAGCACATCTAAAAGTCATAACTATGTGGTACATGCTGTTTTGTTAATATTGGGTAAACTATCGGAACTACTCTTCAACAAACGGCCTCTTCCATTGCTCACAAGCAACAGTGAACACACGTACAGAGTCGCTCTGTCGGCAACACTGTGTTCTTTGTTTCTTTAGTTGCATATCAGATCTCCAAACAGCTCAAGATCTACGATATTTCCGAACTGGGACAAAAACTTGGTAGTGGAGCCCTCCCCCCCCCCCCCCTTCCTCCCCCCACCCAACCACTCGACCGTTTGATATAGGAAAAACTTTTAAAAAATCGATTTTTCAAAAATATGTTCATTTTGTAGGGCACATCTTCCTGAAGAGTTTGATACCCAAAACATACATGTTCGGTCATAAGTGCTCCAAAGTGCAGCGCCACGCCTCTTCACACAGCATTCTTCTACAGCACGGCACTGTATTTCGCTCTGTACAATTCAAATTTGTATATTTTGTAATGGAAGCATCCAACCTATATTCAGGACAGTGGAAATTAAAATGTCCTGTGGTGCCTCTCCTAATTCCAGTCGGCCGGTCTGGCATCCTACCTCCCATAAAAAACTCACAATTGATACTGGGTGGGATTACTTGTGAACGGGAGTACAAGAGCTCTTTAGAAAATTTTCACTTTTTATTGCGTATTAGGTAATAACATTTTCTAATTGTTTGACATAAAATTAAATGTAGGGAACGTAAAATCATTACAGACAAGAGACAAGCTAGACAGTACACATTTCTTCAATCCTTAGGTCCCAGCATTTTTTTTCTCTTTAATTTTGCTAGAGGTTTTCTTGGCGTCCTTTCGTTTCTGTGAAGGCATCTATTACTTCATCAAAGTTCGTCAAACGTTTTGATATATGAAAAATCAATAATTGTCTACTACTGAAAAATCTGTTAATATGACTAGTACCCAAGAATAGTGTGGTTTCTCAATTCCATTACGTCTACTTTGTCACTTTCTGCTAGATACAACGAAATATGTCTTTTTAATATTGAAGAAACTGCAACAAATGTCAAACAAGCGAGACTGTCTTGGTGGAAATGGTCATTTTTATCTACCTCATTTACATAAATAACTCGACAGAATACAATTCACTAAGTACCAATATCAAATGGCTATTAGTCCTATTACAAGCAAAAAGTTTTATGTTAGGAAATAGATTCACATTTCATTCATACGCTCCGGTTTATCAGCATGAGACGCAAAAGTAGTAGCAGTACGAAACTCTGATATAAATTTGGAATCATATTCTTCCAATATTTTGTGCGATGCCAGCGTTTGTTTTCCTTCCACGTTCTCACAAACAATCTCATTGCCACAAATTCTGTAACTATTCCTGCCATTGTCAAACCTTACTGTCCTGCTAACTTCACTAACCCTGTCCGAGTCACCGATCGGGCAAAAATTTTCTGCCAAAATTTCATTTTCTTTGGTACCGGTACACTAAGAAGATAATACGTAATCTTTCGTGCCGGTTATTCCCGTTGGTCATTTATTTCCACTCTGGTAGTCTGAATCTATGGATTGCGCTAGTAATTATAGCAAGGCTTATCATTCGCACACTGAATCAACCACATAAACAAACAGCGATTGGTATTCACCCGCTTGGGTTTATTCGGATCAGCTCGTATAGCCCCCTCCCCATTTGTCTGAAGTAGAGTTTTTTATTTCTTCAGGCGACGGGGATTTTCCTGGCAGAGATGTCACGTACAATACGCACTGATTCAAAAATCAACTCATGAGTCGTTCAGAAAACAGCGTAGAATGTGTTCAAAAATGTTCAAAAACCTACAGGGATGGGTTTAAAAATCATATGAATAATCGATAGATCAACGGGCACTGGATTCTAGGTGTGATACGTGTTACAAACAGGACACAATGGGAAGGACCAGGCCCCTTTGCTTTTTTCTTTTATCACTCGTTTACTACATCAACGAAATACACATTTTAAGACAAAATTTAACTACATGAAATATTGCTCCCAGTAAATGTTACATAAGCAGTGACAAAACTTAGTTGTCTTAAGGGTTTCTGCTGGCAACAAATTTTAAGGAGGCAATATAAGGTTTATACCAGTTTAGCTCAAACACGTAGCTAGTGATTGAATCACGACACAGACACTTCAACAATTTCGGTAACAAATAAATAGCGTGAATTAGTACTCACAGTAACCAACTCATCAACAGCCTTACCATTGAATAAGTAGCAGGCCATTTGGAACGAATTAGCAACATCCCGCAACTAGAGGAGTTAATACCAACAGTCTATAAATGACTTGCTGCCCATTAAATAAACAAACTTACAGTAATTAAATGAATAACAAATCAAACGCACTACGCTCCACTCAAACTCTTCAGTGGAAGCCAAGCCAGAATGAAGATTCCATTGACTGACTAGCACTGAAGTCACACTAAAGCTCATCTCTGTGTTCCCAGACACACATGGGGCGCAGTTATACAAGACAAGTTTTTTAAGGGCGCACATCAGTAAAACCGGTAGTGGAGCTAACTCGTGCCACTGAAAATTAAGGTACTAGACCGGGTCACAAGGTGGTATACAATAAGGTTGCCTTAGTGCTATACTGCGCTCCAAAATATTAACTCCAACGGCCAATTCAAAATTAAGTACACATAAACCAGCATTAGCTAACGAGGAGTGACTCCAGGTCGCTTGAAGGGATGACAACACTTCATTGAAAAGACAAATGCCGGAAGTGGCAGTAACATCAAACACCTTCTCCGAGTTTTTACCAGGAGTCACTTCCCGGTATACAAGTAAACATTTAACCAAGCACAAGGAAGGAACCATAAGAGAAAATTCAAATAAAACCCCCAAAGGATTATAAAGGACAGGGAACCCGAACTATTTAAATTTAAAAGAATTAGCTCTCCCGAAAGGCCGTGTAAACGCGAAGGCCACCAAAATTGGTTACAAAAGGTCTTATACATTTGCTCCTTTTCTTTAAAGAAACACAAGGCTGCTTAACTTCTGCTGGACGTCCGGTATGGCTCGTGTAGGATACACCAGGCAGCAACCCAAGCTAGGCGGTCGCAAGGCACAGCGAGCAAAATCAGGAGAGCAGACAGGCAGGCAGCCAACACATATCCTCCATGCTGAACCGGCAGACCGCATACAACCAACTCCACATATACGTTGTTGCTTCCACCTCGTACTTCGCGGCGTCTCAGCAGGTAGCCCGAGCAAACGTCAACTGCCACTCGCCCCGCGAATGCCGAAAACAACAAGGCAAGCCAAGATAAGAAACATCGAAGGATCGATAATGGACATCCAAGAGACTGGCGCGCCAGTAACGAGTGCCACGGCTCAAGGTGCTTTGTGAAATAAGATTTTTTTCTTCTCCCCCTCCCATCTCCCTTCTTGGAGATCCGAACTGCTTGCATTATTAAACTGTTCCTTTGTGTGATCTTTCGTGTTTTAAATAAAGAGCCTGAAATGGGTGATATGTACAGCGTAAGAAGTCAGAAAGTATTAGTAACTCAGGTTTTAGTACAAAAAAGGGTATTTCGAATGGAGCGGCCGAGGTCGGAAGAGAGAATTTATAGAACTCCGGCCTATCCGGCCATTTGTTATCCGGATTGACTTTCCGCCAAATGGTCAAGAGTCTACTGTGTTTTGTATTGGGAGCGGCAAAGCCCAAAGCGGCGGACGAAAATCGTCACGCTAAGCACTGAGGGAATATTCAGCGCAGGGGAACCGGACCGTGTGACAAAACCATTTCACAGGTAGCGGGCAACTCGGTCTCCCAGGGCTGGCGGCAATATAGGGCCGACAAAAAGTCCACGCTCCCCACAGAATTCAGCGGTACGTTTGTAGCAATCAAAGGGTTAAATGTGCTTGGTGTTCTACGAATATGTGTTTCAGTTGCTTCCGCGACGAATACCATTCTGTTGTAGCACAGCAAGCGATGTGAGCTATAACGATTAAGACGATTCTGTAAGAAACGGAACACACGTTTGAAGAAAGTTCGCTGTGATTATCGTTTTATTAGTGAAACTAGTACAATGAAAACCGCTGTTTTGTATATTATTCCAAATTATTACCTGTGCGAATTAGATGATATCAGCAGCAATGGGTATTATCCTATTGTTACATATGAAAATACGTGCTGGATCACGACTCGGACCCGACTTCCCCACTTATCACGATAAGCGGGAAATCCAGGTTCGAGTCCCAGCCTGGTATAAATATTTCACATCTCACAGTTGGGTAATACGTCTATACCCACTGCAGCTTATATGATTAAATTAGGCTTCAGTGAATAATTTGGAGTAATATGTTATACAGATGCCGATCGTTAAATCGTACGTAAGAAAATTTGAATAATTTGCAGGACATGAGAAAGCATTTGACAATGTTGACTGGAATACTCTCTTCCAAATTCTGAAGGTGTCAGGGGTAAAATAAAGGGAGCGATAGGCTATTTACAATTTGTACAGAAACCAGATGGCAGTTATAAGAGTCGAGGGGCATGAAAGAGAAGCAGTGGTTGGGAAGGGAGTGAGACAGGGTTGTAGCCTGTCCCCGATGTTATTCAATCTGTATATTGAGCAAGCAGTGAAGGAAACAATTCGGAGTAGGTATTAAAATCCATGGAGAAGAAATAAAAACTTTGAGGTTACCCGATGACATTGTAATTCTGTCACAGACAGCAAATGACTTGGAAGAGCAGTTGAATGGAATGGACAGTGTCTTGAAAGGAGGGTATAAGATGAACATCAACAAAAGCAAAACGAGGATAATGGATTGTAGTCCAATTAAGTCGGGTGATGCTGAGGGAATTAGATTAGGAAATGAGACACTTAAAGTAGTAAAGGAATTTTGCTATTTTGGTCGAAGTAGAGAGGATATAATATATAGAATGGCAATGGCAAGGAAAGCGTTTCTGAAGAAGAGAAATTTGTTAACATCGAGTATAGATTTAAGTGTCAGGAAGTCGTTTCTAAAACTATTTGTATGGAGTGTAGCCATGTAAGGATGTGAAACGTGGACGATAAATAGTTTAGACAAGAAGAGAATAGAAGCTTTCGAAATGTAGTGCTACAGAAGAATGCTGAAGATTAAATGAGTAGATCACATAACGAATGAGGAGGTATTGAATAGAATTGGGGAGAAGAGGAGCTTGTGGCACAACTTGACTAGAAGAAGGGATCGGTTGGTAGGACATGTTCTGAGGCATCAAGGGATCACCAATTTAGTACTGGAGGGCAGGGTGGAGGGTACAAATCGTAGAGGGGGACCAAGAGATGAATACACTAAGCAGATTCAGAAGGGTGTAGGTTGCAGTAGGTACTGGGAGATGAACAAGCTTGTACAGGATAGAGTAGCATGGAGAGCTGCATCAAACCAGTCTCAGGACTGAAGACCACAACAACAACAACACTATTTAATGATGTTCTGTACGAAGATACTGGAATAAATGGTACTTGGTCAATGTCTGAACCTCTACCGCCAGTGTGGTAACCAAGAACGATAGCCCCGTGCTCTAAACTCGCCCGATCGATACATCCGTAACGTTACGGGTGAAGGACAGTAAGAATAAAACTTGAACATAGATTTTCTTGGAGATTGGGCGCCCCTCGCAGGGAAAGCAGCTAACCATGTACTTAGGACAGTTTCCTCTATAAAATACGTAAGACTCAGGAAAACCCAGGCATAACAAGTTTGTTAGTTGTCATGTTCAGAAAAGATTTTCAAGTTGCTGTTGCAAAAACACCAGATTAATCATTACTCGTCCTTTTTTGCCTTTGAAATTTCAGTTGTGGAGCGATTCAACAGAGCTCTTAAAGGTGCGTTGTTTAAACATTTTACTTCTCAGAGTTCTTTCAAGTGGATTGATATTCCGCAAGATGTAGTTAATCAGTACTGGCATCCATAAGATTGACATGATACTTGTTCTACAGCTAAATCTACGTACATACTTTGCAAGGCACTGTACGGTGTACGGCCGAGGACACTACATACCAATTCTAGTCTATTTCTTTTCTGTCCCACTGCCAAACAGAACGAGGGGTAGACGTCTGTCTATAAGCCTCTGTAAGAGCCCTCACACCACTCACCTTCATGGTCCTTATGCAAAATGTACGTTGGCAGCAGTAGAATCGTTCTGTACTCGACCTGAAATGTTGCTTCTCTAAATTTCCTCAAGATTCGCTTACAAAAAGAGCATCGTCTTCATTGTAGGGATTTCCAGTTGAGTTCACCAAGCAACTCAATTTCAAAAAAATTCTCCCAATTCGACGGAAACTACCACTGGCATTCCCTGCAACCAACCTGATGTACTTGTTCCATTTAATATCGCATTGTGGTGTTATGCCCAGATATTTAACCGATGTGACGCTGTCAAGCAGCACACTATCAGTGCTGTACTCCACCATTACGGGATTGCTTTTCCTACATATCCGCATTAACTTAAATTTTTCTACATTTGGAGCTACCTCCGATTCATCACATCAACTAGAAACCCAAGTCATCCTATATCCTCCTACAGTCACTCAATGATGACACTTTCCTCTACACCATAAAGCTGTTAGTAAAACAGCACTAAGCTGTTATTCCTCTTGTCCTGTGGATATAAAAGATAACAACCTTTTGTCTGCTGCATACAATAAGGTCAAATGATAGATCCACAAAAGGCTAAATTCAGAGTCGGTGATTTTGTGAGAAATAGCAAACAGAATTTTCGAAACAGAATGCACCCCTAACTGGTCTACCAATTCATTTAAAATTCGAGCAGTTCAGGAAACAAACCTGAGAATGTAGTATCACTTAGAACATTACAAGGAGGAACCTGTAGCAGAATATTTATGCAGCACAAAACTACAAGAAAACCAGAAACCCACTTACATAAATATAGTTGAAAAATTCATCCCAAGAAAAGAAAAGAGACTTTTCGTAAAGTGATTTGGTTTTTGTTAAACACACAATTCTTTGGATTATTTTGTAGTGTAGTGTGCGTTTGGTCTGTGTGTGTGTGTGTGTGTGTGTGTGTGTGTGTGTGTGTGTGTGTTATGAGAGAGAGAGGGAGAGAGACAGAGAGAGAGGAATCTGCTGAATAGTATCAATTTACACAATTCGGGTGAAGGTTACATATTTTCTTTTTTCCGTCGTGACACTGCTGTTGTACTAGGAAGAGGGTTCAAATGAAGTTTATGTATTTTTTTAATGCTCCATGCACACACTTGATATAATAAGCACAGGATTTGACACAAACATTTTAAACACGTCTATAATGAATTGTAACGTCAGAGGAGGGGGATTAAATGAAGTTTATGTATTTTTTGATGCTGCATGCACACACTTAATATAATAAGCACAGTATTTGACGCAAACACTTTAAACACGACTATAATGAATTGTAACGTCAGAGGAGGGGGATTACAAAGCAAAACAGATGTAGATCCGGCATATTGGATTTTTTAAATTTCCAGCATCATCATTTAGGATTTTTCTTTTTTCACTTTCCTGCCACTGTCATCTTGCTTTCCTCTCTCTTTCTCTCTCCCTCCCTCTCTCTCTCTTTTTCTTTCTTTTTAATTTTACACCACGTCTTGGATAGCGGCACTGCAATCTTGGAGTTTTATATTTCTTATCATCTCGATTGCTACATTTACTACAAACGCAACCTAGGGTTTTTCGTCGAGTACCACGGTAACTAGTGGCAGCTGCCTGAACTATGACTCAGATTCACTATTACCATACTACTCGGAAACTCAAAAATCACTAACCAAACGAATGCGTAAGAGCAAATAATATTGAAGGGAGTCTTTCTCCTGTCTACAAATAGAAGAAAAGAAGAATTAATACACGTTGGAACTATGTTTTGATGTTTCATATAAGCCTAGGTTTATGCCCTATACTTAGGCCTTATTTCAACTCATTTGGCGTATTAGTTCTTGAATTATGATGTTGACAACACTACGAGCCTAAATTATTAACCAACATTACGCATAGCGGTTAAAAGCACACAGCACAGGACGTAACACAAATAAGGAAATAAATATTATAATCTACACATCTGTGTCTGACGGATTTGCACCCAGATCCGAAAATCAAATTGTCGCCGTTGTCGACGTTCCCACTGGCCGCCATCTTCAGATCAAAAGCGACTGGAAGGAGAGCAGATGCCTCCCGTATACAAAAGGATAAAAGAAAGGGCCGACATAATTATAGATCTATATTCTTAACGTCGATATACCACAGAATTTTTGTTAACTCATGAACACGGATTTTGGAAGCACTGAGCATCTTAATCTCAGCTTGCCCTTTTCTCGCACGATATCTTGCGAACCATCTATGAGAGGCAATAGATGGATGCCACATTCCTAGAATGTTAGGAAGCATATAACGCACTCACACGCTGTAGACTGTCAAGGAAGGTCCATGTATAGGAAATAGGTTTTCACATATGTGAGAGACTAGAAGACTTCTTAAGTAACAAAACCGAGGACGCTGCCCTGAAAGCTGAGTGTTCATCAGAGACCAGGGTATTGTCAGGAATGCTGCAGGGAAGTGTGACAGTACCACTCTGCTTCTCTATACGTATGAACGATCTGATGCAAAGGAACAGGAGCAATTCGCAGCTGTTTCTTGACGACGCTGTACTGTACGGGAAACTGTGTTTGACTAACGGTAAGAGGACACAGGTTCTGGAACACCGCAAATCGAAGCATAACGACCGGTATCCAAATGCAGGGAGCTCTCATCTGCCGCATCAACGCACTGACATTCATAGAACGTTTGCCACGAAGAACGTATGCCTTTCCAACGCAGGCAGCTTGCCAAAAGAAAGAGGACACTTAAAGTTATTGTTCAAGTATAATTGTTACTGTGATAAACAGATCTGATGTTCCTTGGAATTTGTGCTATCTAGGGAATCAAAGAAAGATGAAAATCAATCACAACATTTTATCCATCGCGACAGTTATCATAAATATCACCGAAGAAGAACGGCAATGTTTCTTTCACTTTCGGGTCTGGGCCCATCGTCAGATTGCACCGAAGATTTTTGGTGCAAATTCCACATTTACGTTTCGAGGAAGGCTTTTGCTTTATACGGTGCGTTCCGAAGTTAGATGTGTACTGAAATACAGGGTATGGATATAGATTCCTTTGGAAGTTCGAAACAATTCACTGAGCAATTTAGAAACAGACTCATTGTTAATTTACAAACGTACTTAAAAACTACCTAAACTAAACAAACTGAAGCTGCTGGATATTGATGACTCCAAGAAGTAGAGCCTAGCAAAATCACTGAGCAAGCTGGAACAAGAAAAAGGCATCGTGTTGCAACCGCACGTGGAACAGTTAGGGAAACAATGAAATTATTCTCACGTAAGAATTGAAAGATGTGGATCGTGAAAGGCAAATGGTTTACATTTTTTATTGAAAGGAATATTCTTAACCTTACCTTCTACCCAGACCAGGCTTAGTTCCGCATCTCTGGTCATGTTAACACAAAACATACGGTTGCGGGCGACAGAGAATCGTCGTAATATGCTTTCAACGGCACTTTATTATCAGAATATTAGCCTGGGTATGAGTATCCAGACAGTGCATTACTGGACATTCATGTTTCTACAGGAAATGTTAGCAGTGAACCTCTTGTTTAATGATCCACAATTTCAGTCCCCAGCTAACAAATGACGAAATCAATTACTCACGGTTTCGACAAGATAGAGCTACTTCGCACACAGATAGCAATACTATGCGAATTCTGGATGAGGTTTCTGGAGAATGTGTCATGTTCAAAAACCTGTGACCCACTCGCTCGTCGGCCCTTACTGCACCAGACATTTTTCTTGGGGGAGCAGCAAAATCTGTAGTCCATTGCAGTTTCCCACTTCAAAACTGAAATAACTGTATGAGTGGAAAGCATACCACAGTCAGATTTACAGAAACTTTTTTCCAGTAAAGTTAAGCGGATTCAGATATGTATAGCCGCTAGTGGCCGTCATTTCCAATGTACGTCGTAACTGCACAACAACTTTCCGAAAACCGCGTACATTACAGCATAGGGTTCTGCACCATTGATATGTGGTACGCTGAACATAAGCTACACTAGACAACCTTTCCTCAAGACAAAAACATGAATTGTAGACAAGAAATTGTCGCTGCCATCAGTCGATCGACCCAACCAGAAACTAGGCACGGTAAAATAAAACATTCATTCATAAAGGGCGTCTGGTTGCTGATTTCTTTTCTTTTTTTAACAATGAAAATTCAGCAATTGGTTTCCTTCCTTATGCTGAGAGTATGTACTCCAAAACTGAGAAAAGTTTGCAAATACACTCCTGGAAATTGAAATAAGAACACCGTGAATTCATTGTCCCAGGAAGGGGAAACTTTATTGACACATTCCTGGGGTCAGATACATCACATGATCACACTGACAGAACCACAGGCACATAGACACAGGCAACAGAGCATGCACAATGTCGGCACTAGTACAGTGTATATCCACCTTTCGCAGCAATGCAGGCTGCTATTCTCCCATGGAGCGATCGTAGAGATGCTGGATGTAGTCCTGTGGAACGGCTTGCCATGCCATTTCCACCTGGCGCCTCAGTTGGACCAGCGTTCGTGCTGGACGTGCAGACCGCGTGAGACGACGCTTCATCCAGTCCCAAACATGCTCAATGGGGGACAGATCCGGAGATCTTGCTGGCCACGGTAGTTGACTTACACCTTCTAGAGCACGTTGGGTGGCACGGGATACATGCGGACGTGCATTGTCCTGTTGGAACAGCAAGTTCCCTTGCCGGTCTAGGAATGGTAGAACGATGGGTTCGATGACGGTTTGGATGTACCGTGCACTATTCAGTGTCCCTTCGACGATCACCAGAGGTGTACGGCCAGTGTAGGAGATCGCTTCCCACACCATGATGCCGGGTATTGGCCATGAGTGCCTCAGTCGTATGCAGTCCTGATTGTGGCGCTCACCTGCACGGCGCCAAACACGCATACGACCATCATTGGCACCAAGGCAGAAGCGACTCTCATCGCTGAAGACGACACGTCTCCATTCGTCCCTCCATTCACGCCTGTCGCGACACCACTGGAGGCGGGCTGCACGATGTTTTGGCGTGAGCGGAAGACGGCCTAACGGTGTGTGGGACCGTAGCCCAGCTTCATGGAGACGGTTGCGAATGGTCCTCTCCGATACCCCAGGAGCAACAGTGTCCCTAATTTGCTGGTAAGTGGCGGTGCGGTCCCCTACGGCACTGCGTAGGATCCTACGGTCTTGGCGTGCATCCGTGCGTCGCTGCGGTCCGGTCCCAGGTCGACGGGCACGTGCACCTTCCGCCGACCACTGGCGACAATATCTATGTACTGTGCAGACCTCACGCCCCACGTGTTGAGCAATTCCGCGGTACGCCCACCCGGCCTCCCGCATGCCCACTATACGCCCTCGCTCAAAGTCCGTTAACTGCACATACGGTT
Source organism: Schistocerca gregaria (assembly GCF_023897955.1). NCBI lineage: Eukaryota > Metazoa > Arthropoda > Insecta > Orthoptera > Acrididae > Schistocerca > Schistocerca gregaria. The sequence continues at coordinate 290,429,408 of NC_064922.1, forward strand.
CACGACCACGCTGTCGCGGCATGCTACCAGTGTTAAAGACTGCGATGGAGCTCCGTATGCCACGGCACACTGGCTGACACTGACAGCGACGGTGCACAAATGCTGCGCAGCTAGCGCCATTCGACGGCCAACACCGCGGTTCCTGGTGTGTCCGCTGTGCCGTGCGTGTGATCATTGCTTGTACAGCCGTCTCGCAGTGTCCGGAGCAAGTATGGTGGCTCCGACACACCGATGTCAATGTGTTCTTTTTCCATTTCCAGGAGTGTATGTGGCGCCATTGTTTTGTTCCGTCCGACGGCCAAAACCACAGCGCTTCTTGGCTCTGTTAAAAATGATTTGGGATAAAGGAAGCGCAGTCTATAAATATTCTGCCTGCCTGAGACCAACTATACACAGGATAGACAATTCTAAGGGTTAGGGCAGGTATGCAGAACATAGTCGTGTGCAGTACAGAAGTCTTTAACAGTTACATGTATCCTAGGTGGCTTAACCGAATAGCACTGGATGAAATGTGTCTTCACATATGCAGCTGCTTGCGTGTGCCAGTGTTGGAACTGTGTGCTTAAGGAGGCCGCACAGATTAGAGTAGCGGATAATTTCAGTAAGAGAGACAGTGGACTTGCTTTAAGGTTTGCCATGTATCGCCTCATAACACCTGTGACGCGATCGGCATCGATTCTAGTGCCAATTTAATGGGCTGCTGTACATCGTTCCATCCAGCGTTCACCACCTGTAGCGCCACATCTGCACTATGCTGAAAGGCAACGCAGACGTATTCTGGCACGTGGGCCATGAGTTATTTGAGGCCAACCATCAACCCACAACTGATGTCACAGACTTGACGTCGCGTAACTGAGTCAAATATCTTGCTCTTATATAGACTTGATGGCAGCACATAACCAGTGCAGTCAGTAAGGGTTTTCACTCGTTTCATCAATCGCACACTCTCTTCAGACTGACACAACATTTAACAATGCAAAACTGGCCAATGGGCCACCAACATGCTTCTGGCCATCTCATATGGGTTGGATGTGTGGTCAATGGCTGCCGACATATAACTGAAAAGATTATAGGCTCTTCAGAACAAGGTATTTGGAGTTAAAACTATATACTCAACACACATTCATCTACCACATGATCCAGTGAAGATCACTCAGACGCAACATATATATATATATATATATATATATATATATATATATATATATATATATATATATATAGGCGGCATGCTTGTGTATATGTAGGTATGTGTGTATATGTTGCACCTCCTCCTAAACGATCGATTTCATATAAATTTAGTGCACCCACTGCTTGCCATAGGACTATCACTACTCTGGGTTTAGAATCTCCTGGTCCTGGAGGAGCGGAAATAAAAACAAAATAGGGTTTCATAACCCCTGAAATGTATGCTTCCCTGTATCAAGTGATGCTTTACATGACCAAATGGTTTAGCAGAGAGGGAGAAGGAGATGTGTAGTGAGAGGGGAAGATGGATGAGGTGGACAGAGATAAGGAGAAGGAGGAGATGGACGCATAGAGGAGGGAAGATCTGATGTACAGAGAGAGAAACGAGAAGGGAACGGACAGATAGAAAGGCTGGATGAGATATGAGATAGACAGAGAGAGCAGGGAAGAGGTAATTAACAGAGAGAGTGGGGAAGGACATGAAGAGAGAGAGTGTAGACTAGGATCACATGTACAGGGAGAGGGGAGCAGGGAAGGAGGAGGCAGAGTGTTAGACACAGTTGTAAGGTGTAAGAGGGTAGTGGCAGGTGGAAGAGGAAGGGAGATTAGGAGATGGATAAAGGTGGGGAAATGGAGGATAGGATATGGACAGAGGGACAGCAGAAGAATATATGGTGGGAAAGAAGTTGTGAATGAGGTGGAAAAGGAGAGGGGGAGGAGGAGACAGTGAGGTAGAAATAGTGGAGAGAAAGAGATCGACAGACATGAGAGCATGAGGTGGACAGAGAGACGTGGGAGGAGGAAATAGATGCAGAGAGAGGGGGGAGAGGGGAATATACATTTGGAATATATGTGATGAATACACACATCAGCGAAGACAAAGGGAAAAGACTAGTATGCAAATAAGTTCTTTGCACCAAAATTTTATTAATTAGTTAGGCCAAGAAGCCGCAAATTCCCTCGATAACTGACCAAATATAGTCCTCACACACTTTAGAGACTGAAAAACAATTACAGATTACACAAACAGTAACGTTATACATAGTACACATCACTTCAGTTTTCTAATCAAATATGACATAGTCTGATTTAAAACTGGAATAATGCACCGTTCAGCTTCACGTCTCAAGATCTCAACTACTCGAACAACTAGATACTACATCAGTGTGATTTTAGGACGCAGCTGCAAACCCAACAAATGTACCAGGAATTACTAAGCCACAGAGGCTATATGTGTGCTCGTAAGAGATGCCGCATCCGCGTCCCATTAGCGAACACTGGCAGCTTGACCAGCATACAGAAACATTTACACTTTCAGTTGTGCCATATCCACGTAGTTGCACTGTTTTGAGTACGAAGTGAAAAGTGCTGGTGATTATGGTGCTCTCTTGGCGAATGCACGTTGGTGACTGGACGGTTTTTGCTACCTGCATTGCATTTTTCTCGGACAACAGTGTGTGTGTGTGTGTGTGTGTGTGTGTGAGGGGGGGGGGGGGGGGGGGGGAGTCGCGCTGGCAGAGAGGGCGAGCACGTGAGTGGTGTGCAGACATGGAAGACGGATGGCATGGTCGGGCAGGGACCGATCTCCGGCCAGATTGCACAAACACGCGATTGCTTATGGCCTGCTGGCACGAGCAGTGATTGCTTGCACACTCTCACACAAGCCATTCGCGAGGATTACCGCTTCCTATCAGTAAAATGTCAGCAATGTTAGCGTTTTTGTCACGTGGGCAAAAAAAACAGGAGTATCGTCGATGGTTACTTCTTTTACAATGTGCGAGTGGCGTAGAATAAGATGCAACACTTTTTTTCTGAAAGTAGGTTGGTTTTATTCGGGGTTGCAATGCACCATATTATACCCCACGCTTTTAGCTACAAAATCCTTTATTTCAAACGCCACCTTACAGGGAGGTCCTGTCTGCCCTCATGGTACCACTCTACTGATCCACGTCGTAGCTTCCACAGAGTGCTTCCTTCATTGGGCCAACCAGATGAAGGTTGGAAGGTGCGAGACACTGGTTGTAGGGTGGCTGAGGCCCAATTAAATTGTGTATGCTCGACTCGAGTGCGCACACTTTTGTGAGACCTTGCGTTGTCGCGGAGAAGGAGAAGTTCGTTTGCATTTCTGTGGCAACGAACACGCTGAAGTCGTATCTTCAATTTCCTGATGATTGTACAACACACGCCAGTAATTATCGTTGTATCGTGAGGGTGAACATCAAACAGATTGAAACTTCCTGGCAGATTAAAACTGTGTGCCCGACCGAGACTCGAACTAGGGACCTTTGCCTTTCGCGGGCAAGTGTTCTACCAACTGAGCTACCGAAGCACGACTCACGTCCGGTACTCACAGCTTTACTTCTGCCAGTACCTCGTCTCCTACCTTCCAGTTTTAATCTGCCAGGAAGTTTCATATCAGCGCACACTCCGCTGCAGAGTGAAAATCTCATTCTGGAATCATCAAACAGATTAACCCCTCGGAGTCCTAGAAAACCGTCGTCACCACTCTACCGGCAGAGGGTGCGGCTTTGAACAATTTCTTTGGAGAAAAGTTGGGTAACCCAACTCCGCGGATTGCCGTTGGTGTACCCATGTTTTGTCGCATGTGTCCATGTGCGAAGAAAAATTGTCACGAGCAGTCTCGTAATTCCATACAGATGATCCTTCGTTTATGGTCTTCAATTAGGTGGTGAGGAATCCAGCGGGCACAAACCTTTGAGTACCCCAGACGGGGGACGAGTGTGTCAGCACTACTCACAGAGACGTCCAGTTGAGCAGCGAGGTGTTTGGTTGTGGTCACCTCGAATAAGAGTGTCCGCACGTTCCGACATTGCGGAAGTCACAGCTATAAATGGCCGGTCGGCATGCGGGAGATCCGAGAGATTTGCGCAACCTTGTGATGATGACAGACCCCCAGCGACTCACCATGCTTTTGTTTAGTGCCAGGTCTCCGAAGACATTCTGCAAGCACCCATGAATATCTGCGACGCTATTTATTCCGCTAACGGAACTCAATGACAGCTCTCTGCTTGGAATGCACCTCCGTTACAGATGCCATTTTGAGGGCTATGTACCGGGTGATCAAAAAGTCAGTATTAATTTGAAAACTTAATAAACCACGGAATAATGTAGATAGAGAGGTGAAAATTGACACACATGCTTGGAATGACATGGGGTTTTATTACAACCGCAAAAAACACCCCATATTGCTAGACGCGTGAAAGATTTCTTGCGCGCATCGTTTGGGGATGATCGTGTGCTCAGCCGCCACTTTCGTCATGCTTGGCCTCCCAGGTCCTCAGACCTCAGTCCGTGGGATTATTGGCTTTGGGGTTACATGAAGTCGCAAGTGTATCGTGATCGATCGACATCTCTATGGATGCTGAAAGACAACATCCGACGCCAATGTCTCACCTTAATTCCGGACATGCTTTACAGTGCTGTTAACACCATTATTCCTGGACTATTGTTGAGGAATGATGTTGGACATATTGAGCATTTCCTGTAAAGAACATCATCTTTACTTTGTCTTACTTTGTTATGCTTCTTATTGCTATTCTGATCAGATGAAGCGCCATCTGTCGGACATCTTGTGAACGTTTGTATTTTTTTGGTTCTAATAAAACCCCATGTCACTGCAAGCATTTGTGTCAATTCTTGAACGTTTGTGTTTTTTCGGTTCTAATAAAACCCTATGTCATTCGAAGTATGTGTGTCAATTTTCATCTCTCTATCTACATTACTCCGTGATTTATTCAGTTTTCAAATTTATACTGTCTTTTTGATCACCCGGTATATCGCCACCACCGACAGAAACTTCATGAAACTATAGGGGCTGAAGCGGCAATATTCTGCGACGTCCCACAACAAATTCCACATTTTCTCAACAGTAATTTGCCGAGAAAAAATGATTGCACTACTGACTGAATGCCCCTAATATATGCTGCTATAACAGCGAACGCCTTAGGCTAGCCTGAACCGTGTCTATTACCAATACCAACTGAAAATACAGCTTTCTGCAGGTGGTAATAGTAGTCCGAGGAAACAAATCATGAAAAACAATACTCTATTGTACTAAGATACTCCATTTCGCTTGTGCTGCCAAAAAGTGCCACACGATACAAATCATCCATCTCTTGTTAACTAAGATAAGTCCACTGATGGTGGAAGGAGAATGAACCGAAACAGGCAGTAGGAAGAATAATGAATGTTACTGATTTTATTTTCCATTTCTACATCTACATCTACATGACTACTCTGCAATTCACATTTAAGTGCTTGGCAGAGGGTTCATCGAACCACAATCATACTATCTCTCTACTATTCCACTCCCGAACAGCGAGCGGGAAAAACGAACACCTAAACCTTTCTGTTCGAGCTCTGATTTCTCTTATTTTATTTTGATGATAATTCCTACCTATGTACGTTGGGCTCAACAAAATATTTTCACATTCGGAAGAGAAAGTTGCTGACTGAAATTTCGTAAAAAGGTCTCGCCGCGACGAAAAACGTCTATGCTGTAATGACTTCCATCCCAACTCGTGTATCATATCTGCCACACTCTCTCCCCTATAACGCGATAATACAAAACGAGCTGCCCTTTTTTGCACCCTTTCGATGTCCTCCGTCAATCCCACCTGGTAAGGATCCCACTATTACTACGAACTGCGACCTTCCTGACAGGAAATCACGAATCCAGTCGCACAACTGAGACGATACCCCATAGCTCCGCAGCTTGATTAGAAGTCGCTTGTGAGGAACGGTGTCAAAAGCTTTCCGGAAATCTAGAAATACGGAATCAACTTGAGATCCCCTGTCGATAGCGGCCATTAGTTCGTGCGAATAAAGAGCTAGCTGCGTTGCACAAGAGCGATGTTTTCTGAAGCCATGCTGACTAAGTGTCAATAGATCGTTCCCTTCGAGGTGATTCATAATGTTTGAATACAGTATATGCTCCAAAACCCTACTGCAAACCGACGTCAATGATATAGGTCTGTAGTTAAATGGATTACTCCTACTACCCTTCTCGAACACTGGTGCGACCTGCGCAATTTTCCAATCTGTAGGTACAGATCTATCGCTGAGCGAGCGGTTGTATATGAGTGCTAAGTAGGGAGCTATAGTATCAGCGTAATCTGAAAGGAACCTAATCGGTATACAATCTGGACCTGAAGACTTGCCCGTATCAAGCGATTTGAGTTGCTTCGCAACCCCTAAGGTATCTACTTCTAAGAAACACATGCTAGCAGATGTTCGTGTTTCAAATTCTGGAATATTCCATTCGTCTTCCCTGGTGAAGGAATTTCGGAAAACTGCGTTCAATAACTCCGCTTTAGCGGCACAGTCGTCGATAACAGTACCATCGGCCCTTCGCAGCGAAGGTATTGACTGCGTCTTGCCGCTTGTGTACTTTACATACGACCAGAATTTCTTCGGATTTTCTACCAAATTTCGAGACAATGTTTCGTTGTGGAACCTATTAAAGGCATCTCGCATCGAAGTACGTGCCAAATTTCGCGCGTCTGTAAATTTTAGCCCATCTTCGGGATTTCGCGTTCTTCTGAACTTCGCATGCTTTTTCCGTTGCCTCTGCAACAGCGTTCGGACCTTTTTTGTGTACCACGGGGGATCCGTTCCATCTCTTACCAATTTATGAGGTATGAATCTCTCAATTGCTGTTGCTACTATATCTTTGAATTTGAGCCACATCTCGTCTACATTCGCATAGTCAGTTCGGAAGGAATGGAAATTGTCATTTAGGAAGGCTTCTAGTGGCACTTTATTCGCTTTTTTAAATAAAATTATTTTGCGTTTGTTTCTGATGGATTTGGAAGAAATGGTTTTGAGCTTAGCTACAATGACCTTGTGATCACTAATCCCTGTATCAGTCATGATGCTCTCTATCAGCTCTGGATTGTTTGTGGCCAAGAGGTCAAGTGTGTTTTCGCAACCATTTACAATTCGCGTGGGTTCGTGGACTAACTGCTCGAAATAATTTTCGGAGAATGCATTTAGGACAATCTCGGAAGACGTTTTGTGCCTACCACCGGTTTTGAACAAGTATTTTTGCCAACATACCGAGGGTAGGTTGAAGTCCCCACCAACTATAACCGTATGAGTGGGGTATTTATTTGTTACGAGACTCAAACTTTCTCTGAACTGTTCCGCAGCTGTATCATCGGAGTCTGGGGGTCGGTAGAAGGAGCCAATTATTAACTTAATTCGGCTGTTAAGTATAACCTCCACCCACACCAATTCGCACAGAGTATCTACTTCGACTTCACTACAAGATAAACCACTACTGACAGACACAAACACTCCACCACCAATTCTGCCTAATCTATCTTTCCTGAACACCGTCTGAGACTTCGTAAAAATTTCTGCTGAACTTATTTCAGGCTTTAGCCAGCTTTCTGTACCTATAACGATATCAGCTTCTGTGCTTTCTATTAGCGCTTGAAGCTCAGGGACTTTTCCAGCGCAACTACAACAATTTACAACTATAATTCCGACTGTTCCTTGATCCAAGCACGTCCTGTAATTGCCCAGCACCCTTTGACATTGCAGCCCATCCCGCACTTTCCCGAGGCCTTCTAACCTAAAAAACCGCCCAGTCCACGCCACACAGCCTCCGCTACCCGTGTAGCCGCCAGCTGAGTGTAGTGAACTCCTGACCTATTCAGCGGAACCCGAAACCCCACCACCCTATGGCGCAAGTTAGGAATCTGCAGCCAATACGGTCGCAAAACCGTCTGAGCCTCTGATTCAGACCCTCCACCCGGCTCTGCACCAAAGGTCCGCAGTCGGTTCTGTCAACGATGCTGCAGATGGTGAGCTCTGCCTTCATCTCGTAAGCAAGACCGGCAGCCTTCACCAAATCAGATAGCCGCTGGAATCCAGAGAGAATTTCCTCAGATCCAAAGCGACACACGTCATTAGTGCCGACATGTGCCACCACCTGCAGCTGGCTGCACCCTGTGCTCTTCATGGCATCCGGAAGGACCCTTTCCACATCAGGAATGACTCCTCCCGGAATGCACACGGAGTGCACACTGGATTTCATCCCCTCCTTAGCCGCCGTATCCCTAAGGGGCCCCATTACGCTCCTAACATTGGAGCTCCCAACTACCAGTAAGCCCACCCTCTGCGATTGCCCGGACCTTGAAGGCTGGGAATGATCCTCTGAAACAGGACAGGCAGCTGCATCTGGCTCAACCAGAGACTGTGCCTGAAACCGGTTTGTCAGATGCACCGGGGAGGCTTTCTGATCAGCCTCCGGGGACGCCTTTCGCTGCCTGCCACGCCTTGGAACGACCTCCCAATCAACCACAGGCGAGGGCTCAGCCCCACTGCTGGCAGCAACCGGGGCAACCACAGCGGCAGACCGATCTGGGGACAGACGGGACGAGGTTGACATCCCCGTGATACCCAAGTCCGGCTCCCCACAGTGGTGCCCATTGGCAACAGCCTCAAGCTGCGCGACCGAAGTCAGCGCCGATTGCAGCTGTGAGCGAAGGGATGCCAAGTCAGCCCTCATCCGAACACAGCAATCGCAGTCCCTGTCCATTCTAATCGATGTTTAACAACAGTTACCGAAACAAGAGTCCGTGCCTAGATAACGCAAGCGGAACACGAAAAGAATGTATCAACTAACCTGTACAAATGCCTAACGACTGCGCTACAATCTGCTGAATTTACGATTACAGTAACTAAAGCTCGAAATTGCACCTCCTATACGAAACTCACACGCAATTTAAATAGGAATCTACGAAGTAAACACTAAAGCGCGATGCTACAACTGACCAATACTATAATACGCCCTAAATATATGAATTAAACACTGCAAGTACCCAAAAACACGCAAAGAGATTCATTAAACTGTCTAACAAATAAGTAAGCTAGGCTTATACGAGTTGCTGCTGCAGCTGCTTATCCAACGGCGGCAGAGAGCACACTGACTGTGACCAACCGACACTGGACGTTCACAACAAAAACAGAAGACAGACGACTACGCGAATTTGCACTATTCAGGTACTAAGGCGCGATGCAACAACCCTCAAATACTATAATACGCCCGAAATATATGAATTAAACAATGCAAGTACCCAAAAACACGCAAAGAGATTAATTAAACTGTCTAACAAATAAGTAAGCTAGGCTTATACAACTTGCTGCTGCAGCTGCTTATCCAACGGCGGCAGGGAGCACACATGCACTACATGCTAGTATGATTGTATATAGCACCAGGATTCGAAGCTGGGTCCCTGCCTTTCGCAGGTGGTGTAGTCGTACCATTAAGTGTGTCAGATGAGCACACTCTGTGGAGTGATGAAAGTTCCAGCTTGTCTCTGGCTATTTCACATAAACAGTTGGGTTTGTACCACTGATATGTTAATCGGAAGGAACGCTTTCCAAATTTTATTCTGTCACAGTTAATATACACTCCTGGAAATGGAAAAAAGAACACATTGACACCGGTGTGCCAGACCCACCATACTTGCTCCGGACACTGCGAGAGGGCTGTACAAGCAATGATCACACGCACGGCACAGCGGACACACCAGGAACCGCGGTGTTGGCCGTCGAATGGCGCTAGCTGCGCAGCATTTGTGCACCGCCGCCGTCAGTGTCAGCCAGTTTGCCGTGGCATACGGAGCTCCATCGCAGTCTTTAACACTGGTAGCATGCCGCGACAGCGTGGACGTGAACTGTGTGTGCAGTTGACGGACTTTAAGCGAGGGCGTATAGTGGGCATGCGGGAGGCCGGGTGGACGTACCGCCGAATTGCTCAACACTTGGGGCGTGAGGTCTCCACAGTACATCGATGTTATCGCCAGTGGACGGCGGAAGGTGCACGTGCCCGTCGACCTACGACCGGACCGCAGCGACGCACGGATGCACGCCAAGACCGTAGGATCCTACGCTGTGCCGTAGGGGACCGCACCGCCACTTACCAGCAAATTAGGGACATTGGTGCTCCTGGGGTATCGGCGAGGACCATTCGCAACCGTCTCCATGAAGCTGGGCTACGGTCCCGCACACCGTTAGGCCGTCTTCCACTCACGCCCCAACATCGTGCAGCCCGCCTCCAGTGGTGTCGCGACAGGCGTGAATGGAGGAACGAATGGAGACGTGTCGTCTTCAGCGATGAGAGTCGCTTCTGCCTTGGTGCCAATGATGGTCGTATGCGTGTTTGGCGCCGTGCAGGTGAGCGCCACAATCAGGACTGCATACGACCGAGGCACACAGGGCCAACACCCGGCATCATGGTGTGGGGAGCCATCTCCTACACTGGCCGTACGCCTCTGGTGATCGTCGAGGGGACAGTGAATAGTGCACGGTACATCCAAACCGTCATCGAACCCATCGTTCTACCATTCCTAGACCGGCAAGGGAACTTGCTGTTCCAACAGGACAATGCACGTCCGCATGTATCCCATGCCACCCAACGTGCTCTAGAAGGTGTAAGTCAATTACCCTGGCCTGCAAGATCTCCGGATCTGTCCCCCATTGAGCATGTTTGGGACTGGATGAAGCGTCGTCTCACGCGGTCTGCACGTCCAGCACGAACGCTGGTCCAACTGAGGCGCCAGGTGGAAATGGCATGGCAAGCCGTTCCACAGGACTACATCCAGCATCTCTACGATCGTCTCCATGGGATAATAGCAGCCTGCATTGCTGCGAAAGGTGGATATACACTGTACTAGTGCCGACATTGTGCATGCTCTGTTGCCTGTGTCTATGTGCCTGTGGTTCTGTCAGTGTGATCATGTGATGTATCTGACCCCAGGAATGTGTCAATAAAGTTTCCCCTTCCTGGGACAAGTATCCATGAGCATTGACTGTCGTTTCTCCCTGCATAAAGTCGATAAAAGGGTCATTCTTTGACATGATCGGTGACAGCATATTTGTAGACGGGCTTGGATTTTCTGGATGGCGGAGACCTTGCATGCTTCCACTGGAGACTATTGTTTAGCTTCAGGTTCGAAATCTGTAGAAGGCACTCACGACAAGAACTTAATCACTCTCTCTGCATAGAACTACAGATGCCCGATATGCTACCTATGTTGGTCGTACATTGTAAGGCACCCACTGGGCGTAAAATTCGCGAATTTTCAATTTGTCCTTAATAGTGGCGTGGACACTTTTCACCACTCAATCCGACCTCTGCGGCAAACAATGGCTGCCGCAGTAACTGTCCGGTCTTGAATAATGAGGGTGTCCCACTGCTGGAAAACAGTTTAGCTAGTGCGGTGTGTTGTTCCAGGCCGTGCATCATCGCCCATTGACATTCGTCCTTCCCTTAATCGCCTTCATCCTTTCAACAGACAAGCACTGCTCTCCGTACACTTGTGCCACTGTTTGACACTCTTTCCGCTGTCAGGAAACGAACTAAACCCCTTTCTTTACTCCTCTTTTGAAGCCCCCACTTCTCTGTTTGCAGCACGACTGCGTGCAGTGCACGGTCGACGGGTGCTCGAACCCGCCCCGTTGTCACTTGGGTTCCTGCTCGTATCCCTCTTGCGGAGAAATTGAAACTTCTGCGCTCTTACAGGCACCGTACCTTCTTCCGTAGGCAATGACTTTACGATCCTTTCAGTGGTTTCCATTTTACAGTCTCCGGCTTGTTTCTTATAAAATGCATCTTACAATACGGGTACTTTGTCTGAAAAGTAACGGATTTCGGTTCGTTTTATTCAGATAAAACATGTCCAATGGTAGGGTTTTCTCTTACGTTTCTTGCTTAGAACGGGAATTTGATACCTGTAAGCACACTGCATTAGAATTTTCCTATTTCTCGCTGGTGCAGTACACAGAAAATAAATTAGGAAACCATCAACGACTAACGACAAAACATAACGAGGCACACAGTTAAGTCTGCTCGTAAGGTTATATTTTTCAGATGGTGAGTAACAAGGGTAAAGCTTAGCTGTTGGGTGGAAGGAACGAGGGAACGCTCTGTTTTCCTTTCCCTGCCTCCACTATCGCCCTAAAGTACTGCAAAATGTCTACACACCTGGTTGGCTAACTAGGGATCTTATTTGGTAGCAACTTTCACAGCATTTGCCTGAAACCCTCCTTTCCCACACAAATAAACGCCAAGAAAATGTAACATAGCAGGCCTGTTCATCAGGTTGTGATACAATATTATCCAATAGCTAAATGCTATCTCACAGACAAAGTAAGGTTTTTCGCATATTACTTATTTTATTCATTTCATCATTTTCTTTATTTCCAGGTATGATTAATGTAATATGTCAAGAAAATCAGTAACAGAATATGCAAATGTTGAAAAATAAATTACCACGTTGAAACGATTTACGGGAAGGAAGCAGGGTGATACGTCTGATAATTACCGATATTTCGACAGGTGAATAGTCCGTCAATTTCAAGGGCTAAATGCTACAGGAGAGCGCCGTGCAAGAAAATTTAAATACTCGCTATGCGGGACAACGCTGACCAAGGTGCCTATACGGAATATAGAGAAACACAACACACACACACACACACACACTCAATCCAATAGCGCCACAACACAACCAAAGACGACTTACATCAGAAGGGTTAGTACTATTAAGGAAGCAATGACATTAAATTAGTAAGAGATCTTATAAATAGAGGTGCAGATTTTTGCTGAAATTCTGTCTGAATTTCAGCTCTCTCTCTCTCTGGTCAAACAACAAGGGGCAAAGTTAATGCTACTTGCTGGCCCGTTGGTAATTAATATGCACTACTGATGAATTCTGACGCCGGCCATATTTCGCTGTGTTGTGGCGGTAGTTGTTTCCCATGTGTGTGTTGCCTTTCACGAAATACCATATTATGTTTCTTGGATCGCGTGGCCCTGTCTACCGAGGGTTTAATTTCCTGCTCAGTGTTCTATCGTGCTCACTGGTCGAAATGTCGGCAGCTGTGAAGACCATCACTGGGCTACATTGCCTTAAGTCGTTTGAACATTTTACGCTCCCCCAGAAACTCAAGTCCCACAACAGATTCTCATACTATGGAGCATTCTTTGACCGTAGAGAATAACATGCCATGCTGTAGTCGCCTGTCGATCGAGAAATAATGTTAGGATATTTATAGAAAAGTTTGGAGGATCGTAATTTAAACTATGGCAATTACAATATCACTACTGCAACAAACAAGATAATGTTAAATTATTTAAAGTTCGACTACAATGTATTTTGTAGGAATTCTACGCGAAAAAGAAACGATGAAGAGCAATTGCCTGGCAACTCCGTGAATGTTAGCTAAATTAATGCAGTCGCCGTAAGATAAAGTTTTCGAACATTAAGACACTGAGCAAGTAAATCTAATGCAGGATCGTATTTGTGCCATAGAAGAGTGTAATTACAATCTCTTTTCTTTGTTTTCTAGGAACGCCGTGGTACAAACGGTTCCTTTCTGCAGTTATTGCCGGCTTATATTGAGTTCGGTTTAGTTTCTATGACTTTTACGAAACTACCTATTCTGCTGAGTTACCACTTATTCGGATCCCCTTAACAGTCTCCTTTACACTATCTTTGGCAATGTATGTGAAAAGCGAAAGTTGGTATGCTTCTTTATTTATTTTGAAAACCGAGTGACTGGACCGAGCACACTAGCTAGGGAGTTAAATAAAAAGTCGACATGTCAGACCTGTAATAGAGTAAGAGTATTCAGTATTTAGTTTATACACTGAAGCGCCAAAGAAATTGGTATAGGCATGCGTATACAAATACAGATATGTGTGCACGGCGCTGCGGTAAGTAACGCCTATATAAGACAAGTGTCAGCCGCAGATGTTAGACCTGTTACTGCTGCTACATTGGCAGGATATCAAGATTTAAGTGAGTTTGAACGTAGTGTTATAGTCGGCGCACGAGCGATGGGGAACAACATCTCCGAGGTAGTGATGAAGTGAGGATTTTCGATACGACCATTTCACGAGTGCACCGTAAATATCAGGAATCCGGTGAAACATCAAATTAATGAGGCCGGAAAAATATCCTCCAAGAACGTGACCAACGAAGACTGAAGAGACAACCGAATGAATCCATGGGCACTGAATATCAGCATGGGAATGTTCAAGCTGGTGGAGGCTCTGTAATGATGTTGGGCGTGTGCAGCTGGAGTGATGTGGGAAGCCTGATAGGTCTAGATACGACTCTGACAGGCGACACATACATAAGTATCCTGCCTGATCACTTGCATCCATTCATCTCCATTGTGTATTCCGACGGACTTGGGCAATTCCAGCAGGACAATGCGACACACCACACGTCCAGAATTGCTACATAGTGTCTCCAGGAACACTCTTCTGAGTTTAAGCACTTTCGCTGGCCATCAAACTCCCCAGACATGAACATTGTTGAGAATATCTGAGATGCCTTGCAACGAGCTGTTCAGAAGAGATCTCCACCCCCCGCCATACTTTTACGGATTTATGAACAGCCTGCAGGATTCATGGTGTCACTTCCCTCCAGCACTACTTCAGACATTAGTCGAGTCTCTGCCACGTCGTGTTGCGTCACTTCTGCTAGCGGGGCCCTACACTATATTAGGAAGGTGTACCATTTTGGTTGGTTGGTTTGGGGAAGGAGACCAGATAGCGAGGTCATCGGTCTCATCGGATTGGTGAAGGACGGGGAAGGAAGTCGGCCGTGCCCTCTGAAAGGAACCATCCCGGCATTTGCCTGGAGCGATTTAGGGAAATCTCGGAAAACCTAAATCAGAATGGCCGGAGGCGGGATTGAACCGTCGTCCTTCCGAATGCGAGTCCAGTGTCTGTACCATTTTCTTTGGCCGTTCAGTGTTGGGGTACTTCTGCGTGCTCGCGGGGGCCCTACACGATATTAGGCAGGTGTACCAGTTTCTTTGGCTCTTCAGTATGTCATGTACACATGCATGCAAGTTGCTGTACAGTACGTAGCGGACGCTTGATAGAAAACCATCATTAAATAATTCTAATCTATTCCGTTTCTGAATATTCATTAAAGTAAGGAGAACAGATTTACTTGATTTAATAAAACATACGAACTTTTCAGTATTCCAGGGGCGAAAAATAATAGCAATAATAAATAATACTGCACGGAGAAGTGCCTCCGTGTAGAACTCAGTGCAAACTAACTTCAGCACGCAGTCTTCAGTGGATCACATACAGGGTGAAAATTATTTAAACCGACAAATTCTAGAAGTTTCCACGGAGCACCAAAACAAATATTTTTCTGTAATGTCATAATTTACTGCAAGCATTTTGTAATCCAGTACGGTTTCTGTTGTAGTATCAGAGAGCATACTTAGCTCTTCAGTTGTAATAGCTGTTTCACATTCACATTTAGTTGTGTGTCTTGACCCCGCACGTGCTTGTGTTCCAATGAAGTGATATACACAGAGTGAGTACCCTGATATGGTAGTTCGCGCACTATGTAGATCACCACAAGGGACAACAGCAGTGCTGGTTAGTCAACAACAATATCCCAATCTCCATACCCGCATCATTTGACATTTAGTGCTTTGTATCAACGTCTGCGTGAGAATGCATCATTTGACAGATTAGCTGGACAGGGACATAGTCGCACGTACAAATCTGCAATTTGTGGAAACTGTTCTGCAACATGTAGCAAGATCCTTCCATCAGCACCTCGTACAATTGCACGTAACAAGAGGACGAATGAGACGAATCTAGGAAAGTCGAATGAGCAACTGTTACATTCATTTCGCTTACAGCGTGTCCACAACCTGGAACCAAACGATTATGTACCCGGGGAACAATTTTCGCAGTGATGCCTGAAACAGTATCGAATGCATCGTACATTTCCGTCCTCTGTGCTGTTTGCAAATGAAGCAACGTTCCGGCATTGTGGACTTTCCAACATCCACAATTCCTGTGTTTTGAATTGCATTAATCCACCTGATATATTTACTCGCGATCATCAAGTGTTCTTCTACGTGAATCTGTGGTTAGGTGTTGGTCTACCTAAGCCATTAAATGGTAAGCATTATTACCATATCCTCGCCAGACCATTGCCAGAATTGGAGGATGACGTGACACTCGCTTTAAGACAGAGCATGTGGTTTCAGCGTGAGAGACCGCCAGCACATTTCAGTCGTACTGTGCATCGGTTCTTAAACCGACAGTACCATGAAAAGTGGATCGGCAGAGGTGGTCCTGTATCACGGCCAACCCAGTCCTCGTATTTGACCCCTGTGGTCTTTTTCTGTGTGCGCTGAGACGTCCAAGTGTGTTTACAAAACCACTGTTAAATCAGGAGAAGGTGTAGCTGGTGGAGTAGCAGCAGCAGGTGAAATTAATGACATGCTACAGTCGTTGACCGTGTTAGACAAAACATAACCCGCCGCTGTAAACTTTGATTAGAAGTCAATGGAGGCATTCTTGAACCTCTGCTGTAATTGAGGTACTTTTTGTGTTACTTTTTCTCTACGCTAAGTGAGATTTTATGTCTTCGTAGAATGGAGCCTCACAGCAAAACAGGTGTTTTCAGTTTTCCATTTAATCTTCCAGCGTTTGTTGGTTTAATTAATTTTCATGGAGAGGAACCTCCCTCTACCAGTTCAAAAACTCCTCATAGGAAAATATGACATTACAGAAAATTATTTGTTTTGGTGTCCCGCGCAATCTCCCATAGTTTTGCCTCTTTAAATAATTTTCATCCTCTGTGTAGTAGAAGAGATCTAATTTTGTTTGGCTAACTTTGGGTGCGTTATAGATCTTCTCTTGACTGCATTTTCTCTTAAAAACTACAAAAAAATTATTAAACAAGGATTAACTATACAGAGACTTTCCTCAGAGATCCTGTCGGGGGCAAAGAAATTTATTACAAACTAAGAAATTTTGGCACATAATTTCACGTATGGTCACATACTTTCGTAACTAGCCAGCCTTTGAGTTAAAGCGGAAGAGTAAGACAGTCGACTACATGTCGAACTATTTTCTTAAGAGGTGCTGAGTTGGTCAACCCCTTCGCACTGTCGCTGGTGTGGCTGTTCTCTGGCGAAAGTTTCTGGGTGGGGTGACTCAGAAACGATTCGTTGCCAGCAAGAAGCTGTTTTTACTCCCCAAACGTGTGCGCTGGTGACTCGTAACCGCCTCCGCCTCAGCTGCAGAACTATGTGGCGCGGATGGGGTCAGCCATAGGCAAGGCTAGCTGGCAGTCAGTCAAGTGTGAGTCGGCAGAGACGTACGTACCAGCCCCCGACCATCATCTGGTTGGCGGCGTCTGGAGCTAGCAGACCCCGTGGCTCGTTAGTTGATGGTGGAGGGGTGGGCGGCTTATGGCGAATTTAATTACACATGCCTGTAGCAGTTTATTTGGCGCTTCAGTGTAGCATAATTCATCGCTCCAAATAATTCGTTTTCAGTCATTCGCTTGCTGTCCACTGGCGTTGCTCTTTACACCTTCTCAAGCGTGGCGGAGCACTGACAGCAGAAATGTGTAGGTCGTGAGGAGCTTCTACACCACCGTTCACCGTTCCTTGTAACTCCCTATGCACAGTTATTGTGCTAGATGGCCTGCTGGGAGCACTTCAGAAGCCACGAGTGATTTCTTCCTTTGCTCTCATGTGATTTTCTAAAACCATCCTCAGCAATGGTCGACGCTTTCTGCCCGTTAGTAAAGGAGGTACGCCCGATTTTGATTTAGCTTTGGTTTTTCCTTCGCGATTCCACATCACAATCACGTTACCAACAGTCGATTTGGGCAGTTTTAGAACGGTTTAAACGTCCCTAATGGGTTCATTATTCAGGTGACATCTACTTTCGTAGTCAATGGGCTCTCTTGACTGACTCATTCTGCTGTTACAGCTTCACTATTGATACACAATACTCCGTGCCACCTTTTACAATGACTGGCCCGCCTCTCGTTATGTCCGTTGGTCAATATCACATTCCAAAGTGACGTCCTGATACTTTTGCTCAGCTTCTGTACATACAGGAGTTGGGCACAAATATGATGTAAGTAGCCTGTTTGTGTGTTTGTATGTTGGCAGCGCTATAGACTGCATTAATAGCACTGACAGCGCTGTGCGCCCTCTGTAAGAGACTCTGTGGTTGGTCGGACTTGCAGTCTGAAGTGAACAGCCAGTAGTGATGGGGAGTTGAAAGTGGATAGCCAGCAGTGATGGAAGTTAGAAGTGTATAGTCAGCAGTCAAGGTTAAAGGTTTATAATTAGCAGTGTTGAAGATTTGCAGTATTAGCACGAGCGGACGGTCTGGGCATGTGTCCGTCATGGAGATCTAATGTAAAATGCTAATGGAATTACTGACGAATATATAATTTTTCGATCTGGTTGTCACATGATTAAGGAAATATGCTAAATAAATTGTTTGCCTGCAAAAAGAGCTTTTCGTTGCTAGCCACATGACTATTAGTAGTTACTGCCTACAGTAGTTAGAACCTTTTTATTTACCTGGCTGTATTGATGCTTGCTGTATTGCTGTAGTTCTTGTAATGAAGATTTTCTTTGCGGTAAGTGAGTTATGAAATGTATGGGTTCTTCTTAGGATTTCTTCTAATTCAGGGCTTTTGTGTTAAGTAATTGTCAGGTAGCGTTGTCCTTGTATATTGTGGGTCATAAATAAATGAATACGTTTGAGTTGTATTTGTCAAGGATAATTCTGTAGGGCACTAATGAAATGATAAAAATATAGCAAAGAGATAGTTGCAGCTTAAGTAAAAATATATTTATTAAGAAGTTAAACACCAAAAATACAACATTACCATGACTACACGTTGAAGGGAATCCGTTACCATTCAAAATATCTCCCAGTCTCTTCGGAATCGATAATTACAGGTAGTGTATTGTTTTAGAGGGAATCACATCCTTCTTCCTGCAAAATAGTGGCAAGTTGAGGTAACTATAATGAAGATGGACAGCGGTCACGCAACCTTTCCTCCAAAGAAGACCACAAAGGCTCAATAAAATTGACATCTGATGAGTATGGTGCCAGGTGAGATGCAAAAACTCATTCTCGTGCTCACAAAACCAGCCCTGGACGATGTGAGCTGTGAACAGTGGCCGGCCGGAGTGGCCGTGCGGTTCTAGGCGCTACAGTCTGGAACCGAGCGACCGTTACGGTAGCAGGTTCGAATCCTGCCTCGGGCATGGATGTGTGTGATGTCCTTAGGTTAGTTAGGTTTAATTAGTTCTAAGTTCTAGGCGACTGATGACCTCAGAAGTTAGGTTGCATAGTGCTCAGAGCCATTTGTGAATAGTGGCCTTGTCTTGGGACCATAGTATTACCAATGAGAGACAAACGTTCTACTGTAGGATGGACACGGTCAACCAAAATGGTCACATAATCTTGCAGAGAAACCATAGAGCCCAAGAAATACCTCGATATGGGTGCTCAAATCGTAACAGAATCGCCATCACGCTTCATTCCTCTGATGTAATCTCGGTCATAAGATGTAAACACTTTGCAAGAAGACTTACCCGATCAAACGACTTTCATCCATTGTTGTATATGCTAAGTTAAACGGCTTCGACACCAAGTCATTTCCATCACTGCCTTGCCATTCCTTGGCTATGGAGATTCCTTTGCGTTGTTTTGGTGCTGACGTGGTTAGCAACTTCGTTATTCAGTTCTGCAGTGGCTTTTTCAGCTGTCCTCCTCTTGTTTTTCGGTCACATTCCTCTATTATGACCGTCTGTAACGATCTATCAACACACACATTCACCTGCTTTATGACTTAGCGCATGATGTTTTTCCGCTTTCCCTGTATGCGATATGCAGGGTGTTTCAAAAATGACCGGTATATTTGAAACGGCAATACAAACTAAATGAGCAGCGATAGAAATACACCGTTTGTTGCAATATGCTTGGGACAACAGTACATTTTCAGGCAGACAAACTTTCGAAATTACGGTACAGGTAGTTACAATTGTCAACAACAGATGGCGCTGCGGTCTGGGAAACTCTATAGTACGATATTTTCCGCATATCCACCATGCGTAGCAACAATATGGCGTAGTCACTGAATGAAATTACCCGAAACCTTTGACAACGTCTCTGGCGGAATGGTTTCACATGCAGATGAGATGTACTGCTTCAGCTGTTCCATTGTTTCTGGATTCTGGCGGTACACCTGGTCTTTCAAGTGTCCCCACAGAAAGAAGTCACAGGGGTTCATATCTGGCGAATAGAGAGGCCAATCCACGCCGCCTCCTGTATGTTTCGGATAACCCAAAGCAATCACACCATCATCGAAATATTCATTCAGGAAATTAAAGACGTCGGCCGTGCGATGTGGCCGCGCACCATCTTGCATAAACCACAAGGTGTTCGCAGTGTCGTCTAAGGCAGTTTGTACCGCCAGAAATTCACGAAGAATGTCCAGACGGCGTGATCCAGTAATCGTTTCGGATCTGAAAAATGGGCCAATGATTCCTTTGAAAGAAATGGCGGCCCAGACCAGTACTTTTTGAGAATGCAGGGACGATGGGACTGCAACATGGGGCTTTTCGGTTCCCCATATGCGACAGTTCTGTTTATTGACGAAGCCGTCCAGGTAAAATCAAGCTTCGTCAGTAAACCAAATGCTGCCCACATGCATATCGCCGTCATCAATCCTGTGCACTATATCGTTAGCGAATGTCTCTCGTGCAGCAATGGTAGCGGCGCTGAGGGGTTGCCGCGTTGGAATTTTGTATGGATAGAGGTGTAAACTCTGGCACATGACACGATACGTGGACGTTGGCGTCATTTGGACCGCAGCTGCAACACGGCGAACGGAAACCCGAGGCCGCTGTTGGATCACCTGCTGCACTAGCTGCGCATTGCCCTCTGTGGTTGCCATACGCGGTCGCCCTACCTTTCCAGCACGTTCATCCGTCATGTTCCCAGTCCGTTGAAATTTTGCATACAGATCCTTTATTGTATCGCTTTTCGGTCCTTTGGCTACTTTAAACCTCCGTTGAAAACTTCTTCTTGTTGCAACAACACTGTGTTCTATCCGGTGGAATTCCAACACCAGAAAAATCCTCTGTTCTAAGGAATAAACCATGTTGTCCACAGCACACTTGTACGTTGTGAACAGCACACGCTTACAACAGAAAGACGACGTACAGAATGGCGCACCCACAGACCGCGTTGTCTTCTATATCTTTCACATCACTTGCAGCGCCATCTGTTGTTGAAAATTGTAACTACTGTAATTTCGAAAGTTTGTCCGCCTGAAAATGTACTGATGTCCCAAGCATATTGCAACAAACGGTGTATTTCTATCGCTGCTCGTTTAGTTTTTATTGCCGTTTCAAATATACCTGTCATTTTTGAAACACCCTGTGAATCTTGGATACTGTGGCTCTAGAGACACCAAATACTTCGGCTGCCACAGTTACGGTAACACCCACTCATACGAGTAACATCAATTTGCCCACGTTCGAATTCATTTGGCTCCGACATAATGCAGTTACAACTACACAGAAGAGTGCACGGACCACGACTAACCTGACCCACCGCCGCAGAAACGCTGCAGGTCGCGTTAAACACTTTACGATCTGTCGTGTTGTGGGGCGGAGGGTTAATAATAACAATTATAAGTAGTAGGAGCAAATATTTGAAAATTGTTCGCCGTCTTTTACGAGAGCCTGGAAACTATTTCTGCGGTCAGCCAGAAAGCGAACATACTGACCATAGTTCCCGTGTGCACGTCCACATTCTTGTCCAGTCTCCAGAAATAAATGTTTCTATTTCCTATTTGCTCAGCGGGACTAGGACTATGATTATAAATGATGATTTTGAGTTCTAATTGTTAGATATATTTGGTAAAGTTTCATATGCTCAACATTGTAATATTCATTATGTTCATACTAACAATAAATCTCTGTATCATAAACAGCACTATGAACAGTTCCAAGGCGACCTTTATAGTAAGTTCCAATTAATTAACTTCTGATAATCAAAATAATTGCTCTCCATAAAAGTTGAAAATAATTGTAACCACTATCCACGCGGATTTGTTAACACATGTAGTGGCACACTGATAGTCACTCCTGCGAAATCTAAGCTATCCATGTCAATGTACGAGTTCACTTTCTATTATTGCTGAAAATATATGATAAGCAACAGCCTGTCTCTGACGTCATCTGAGGCAGTACGCACTCCGGCGTCTGATTGGCGCGGATTGTACAAAGGCTGGGTGCACAGTGAGCCTAGTCTTGCTTTTATTTTCTTTATTGTTATTTTAAAACCTGTACAACAGCCAGGCTGTCAGCAGCATTCTGCTCTTCAGCCATAGAATAGACAATGAGAAAAAACAGAACGAATACACATAAGATACATAAAGGTGGATAATAAAACAGTAGACACATAAATACAAACACGGAACCGTTCACACTCGACGATAATCCACACTACAAACTGTTTACACGGCGCACAAAAGTGAAGATGTCGATGGCACAAACACAAAACACGACAGCACACACGAGACACTGATGGCGATGATCTCCGGCTCGCGAGTCTGGGGTCCTGCCAGGAGGGGAAGAAGGGTGAGGGGGTGAGAGGGGAGAACAAAAATGCCAATGGCAGAGAAAATGGGAGGGGGAGTAGAGGGACAGGGGAGGGGAAGTCCAGGGGAGGAGTGGAGAGAAATGGAGGAGGGAGGGAAGGGGGAGAGAAGGGAGGGAGGGTTCCCAAACACAGGAAGAGGGAGGGAGGATCAAAGTTGATAGAAGGGGTAGATGGAGGGGAGGAGGGCATCATTAGGGAGGGGGAGCTGGCGGAAGCCACCTTGGGACAGGGTATGGAAGGTGGAGAGATGGAGATCAGGTGGGACATGGGAATACAGGCGTGGCAGCAGGTGGGGGTGGGAGAGGATGGTGGAGACAAGCAGGTGAGGAGGATCGAGTTTACGGGAGGTGTAGAGGATCCGTATCCTTTCAAGGAAAACGAGGGGGTGGGGGAACGGAATGAAGTTGTACAGGATCTGCGTGGGGGAGGGGAGATGAATGCGATAGGCAAGGCAGAGAGCATGGCGTTCAAGGATCTGAAGGGATCTGTAAAAGGTAGGGGGGCGGAGATCCAGGCAGGATGGGCGTAACAGAGGACGGTGCGGAGGAGGGATTTATAGGTGTGGAGGATGGTGGAGGGCTCCAAACCCCACGTACGGCCGGAAAGGAGCTTGAGGACGAGGATTCGGGAGCGTGCCTCGGCTTGGATTGTCCGGAGATGGGGGGTCCAGGAGAGTCGACGGTCGAGGGTGACGCAAAGGTACTTATGGGTCCGGGTGAGGGCGATAGGACGGCCATAGATGGTTAGATAGAAATCAAGTAGGCGAAAGGAAAGGATGGATTTGCCTACAATGATCGCCTGCATGGAGGCACCACCACTAGTCTTGCCTATCGTGCTGTATTTATATATTGGCGCAGCTGACGGCTGAGGGAACACCTTCTGCCATCTGCTCTATGCTCACGGTAGCAGTCTCTGAATGGCCACTTTCTCGGAAACATAATATTTCATAACGCTGTTGGGTGTTAATTTAGAATCTTCGTAATTTTTGTGAGCATGTAGTTAAGTTGGTTAAACTCACAGAAAACGTTTTAGCTCTTCTTCATTTATACTCTGCCGTCTAGAATTATCAGAACGGAACTGCCAGTAGAACCTGACCTCTGAACTACAACTTTAGGAGACCTTGTATTTGTTATCATTTATATCCAGGCCTTAATACTTTTTATAGCTCTATAATTTAATACACTCCTGGAAAATGAAATAAGAACACCGTGAATTCATTGTCCCAGGAAGGGGAAACTTTATTGACACATTCCTGGGGTCAGATACATCACATGATCACACTGACAGAAACAAAGGCACATAGACACAGGCAACAGAGCATGCACAATGTCGGCACTAGTACAGTGTATATCCACCTTTCGCAGCAATGCAAGCTGCTATTCTCCCATGGAGACGATCGTAGAGATTCTGGATGTAGTCCTGTGGAACGGCTTGCCATGCCATTTCCACCTGGCGCCTCAGTTGGACCAGCGTTCGTGCTGGACATGCAGACCGCGTGAGACGACGCTTCATCCAGTCCCAAACATGCTCAATGGGGGACAGATCCGGAGATCTTGAGGCCAGGGTAGTTGATTTACACCTTCTAGAGAACGTTGGGTGGCACGGGATACATGCGGACGTGCATTGTCCTGTTGGAACAGCAAGTTCCCTTGCCGGTCTAGAAATGGTAGAACGATGGGTTCAATGACGGTTTGGATGTACCGTGCACTATTCAGTGTCCCCTCGACGATCACCAGAGGTGTACGGCCAGTGTAGGAGATCACTCCCCATACCATGATGCCGGGTGTTGGCCCTGTGTGCCTCGGTCGTATGCAGTCCTGACTGTGGCGCTCACCTGCACGGCGCCAAACACGCATACGATCATCATTGGCACCAAGGCAGAAGCGACTCTCATCGCTGAAGACGACTCGTCTCCATTCGTCCCTCCATTCACGCCTGTCGCGACACCACTGGAGGCGGGCTGCACGATGTTGGGGCGTGAGCGGAAGACGGCCTAACGGTGTGCGGGACCATAGCCCAGCTTCATGGAGACGGTTGCGAATGGTCCTCGCCGATACCCCAGGAACCACAGTGTCCCTAATTTGCTGGGAAGTGGCGGTGCGGTCCCCTACGGCACTGCGTAGGATCCTACGGTCTTGGCGTGCATCCGTGCGTCGCTGCGGTCCGGTCCCAGGTCGACGGGCACGTGCACCTTCCGCCGACCACTGGCGACAACATCGATGTACTGTGGACACCTCACGCCCCACGTGTTGAGCAATTCGGCGGTACGTCCACCCGGCCTCCCGCATGCCCACTATACGCCCTCGCCCAAAGTCCGTTAAGTGCACATACGGTTCACGTCCACGCCGTCGCGGCATGCTACCAGTGTTAAAGACTGCGATGGAGCTCCGTATGCCACGGCAAACTGGCTGACACTGACGGCGGCGGTGCACAAATGCTGCGCAGCTAGCGCCATTCGACGGCCAACACCGCGGTTCCTGGTGTGTCCGCTGTGCCGTGCGTGTGATCATTGCTTGTACAGCCCTCTCGCAGTGTCCGGAGCAAGTATGGTGAGTCTGACACACCGGTGTCAATGTGTTCTTTTTTCCATTTCCAGGAGTGTATGTTTCATCATGTACTCTAACCAAAACTTTATAGCATTATTATAACAGATACTTAATCTACTACAAATAAGGAGCTTTTAGTTCCAAATTTAGATTTCTGCAAATTAATCTATTAGAAATAGCTCAATAGGGGTTACAAAAATAATGTTTTTATGTTGACAAATCTTTAATGTAATGCAGCGCTTCAGCAATCGTAAATTGTTCACATAATAAGAAATTCAGCCTTCAGTTTCAAGGTAAATTTTTTTTAGTTTACCTGGCTTTCGATGTCAATAATGGCATCTTCTTCAGAACCTATAAATTAACCCATACGGATATATATTACACATTGAAATACATCATCAATCTAATGATTTCATAATAAGGGAAGTCGTGATACTTACAAAAATTAAGCAGGAGGCTGTGGTTGAGCGGTTCTAGGCGCTTCAGTCCGGAACCGTGCTGCTGCTACGGTCGCGGGTTCGAATCCTGTCTCGGGTATGGATGTGTGTGACGTCCTTAGGTTAGTTAGGTTTAAGTAGTTTTAAGTCTAGGGGACTGATGACCTCAGATGTTAAGTCCCATAGTTCTTAGATCCATTTGAAAAAAAAATTAAATTGTTTTGAGGGCCAAACGTTGGCCATGTCACCGAATAAAACTAATACAGAATAAAGACGCATAATCATGTCATTGCGGCTGTCAGTACTAAAAATAATAAGAAAATCGAAGACGTAGCTACGCCGGGCCACGAATGAGGGTCACACGTAAGCAACATGGAAACTACACGTCGCGAGCAGCGCCGCGGCGAGGCTCAGCCAGCGACCAAGCGCAAGTGCGAGCGCATGCACAACCGCTAGTGATAAGCTGTCTCAAGATTACTTAGTGCAACATAAATTGTAAACCAAACGTGACAGGAAACAGTCCTGCAAATGGAAAAATGCCTACTTATATTACAGTACATTAAACAATTTTCTTAAGAAGTAGCTACTAAGTCAGTGCAAGAAAATTTTCGTTCAAGTATTACAATAATAACGCGGAACCCCACAACAGTAACTAATAAATTAGTATGGGAGACACAGGCGTGCGAATCATAAAATATCTTGAACGTAAAACAGGCAAATTAAGAAACACCTTTGCAACTGTTGTCATTACCAGTACCGTATACTACAAAATATATGAAGACACAATGTACAAACGCACCATAATAAAGTGGCAAAGCAGATGGGAAACGGCATCGGGTATTCGAACTGGACCGTGGGTCAAGTCCACTGGAGTAATGATTGGAACCCTTCGAAACAATTGCTGTTTTTTAGTTGCAGCTTATCATTAAGTAAATTTTCTCTATCAATAATAAGATA
Organism: Schistocerca gregaria; assembly: GCF_023897955.1. Taxonomy (NCBI): domain Eukaryota; kingdom Metazoa; phylum Arthropoda; class Insecta; order Orthoptera; family Acrididae; genus Schistocerca; species Schistocerca gregaria. The sequence continues at coordinate 290,456,053 of NC_064922.1, forward strand.
TTCAAAAATTTACGATTCTTCAAGGGTGTCTAACTTACATCCTTTAGAGGCTTGGGAGCATGGGCTATTTCGACAAAGATGTTCAGCATATGTAGATCCTCGTGCTCCGTCACCGCTTTTAGTCGGCAGATTTCCTTTAAACCTTACAGACAGGGCCCTTCCTGTCTGGCCAATGTAATAACGTGGACATTCAGCACAATTGATCTTATATACACCTGACAGGGATGATTTATCAGTACCTTTATCAAGAGAATGGACTAAATTCTTTCTAATGTTGTTGGTGGTAGAGTACGAAACTTTACACCCGAGGTTTTTTAATAAACGACTGGCCTTGTAGGATACGTGACCTATAGAGGGTACTGATATGTATTTCGTTGCCTGGTCTTGATTGTTGGTACTGGGTACCTGACCCACTTGGAAAGGGTGGCAGTCTTCCTTCGTGTTCTTTTTTTTTTTTTTTTTTCTTTGAACAATTGTCTTTCTGTACTGGGATTATATCTATTATTCTAACCGATGTTTTCGAGGGCTTTTAATTATTTCTGTAAACTGACTGGCGAAAGCGCATTGCAAAGGGCTCGATGGACAGTGGAGTGAAAGATGTGTGGAATGACGATTCTCGCCACGGAACTGCTCGCGACGCGTAGTTTCCTTGTTGCTTACGTGTGACCCTCATTCCTGGCCCGGCGTAGCTACGTCTACGTTTTTCTTATTGTTTTTAGTATTGACAGACATAATCTTATTATAGTGCGTCTTTATTCTGTATTAGCTTTATTCGGTGACATGGCCAACGTTTCGCCCTCAAAATAATTTAATTTTTGTAAGTATGACGATTTTCCTTATTATGAAATCATTAGACTGATGATGTATTCCAATGTTAAATGTATTTCCGTATGGGTTAATTTATAGGTTCTGAAGAAGATACCATTATTGGCATTGAAACCAAGGTAAACTAAGAAAATTTTACCCTGAAACAGAAAACTGAATTTCTTATTGTCTTTTTATGTTGAACTGAAGCTTCATACAAATTTCACATCTCTAAATCTAATATTTAGTACCTGTAATGTTTCTTAAAAATGCAGATTATGACCAATTGTTTAATCACGTTGAGACATGCACCAGTTAATTTTGACCTACTTCTGCACCGATTTTTGGGTATCTAGCTTTATTATTTAGCATCACTTATTTTTCTCTTAAAACTATGTATTTAGGGAAAAATATTGACATGATCATTCTGAGTTTTGACAGTTTACAAATTAATAATCTAAAGCACCTGCTAACAAAGTCTGGAAAAGCAACTTAAACTTTTAGTTCCATTCTTTAATTATGGTGCAATACATGTGTGATGCGCATTGACGTCTTGTGGTGACGTGGCGATACTAGCAGTGAACTGGGGTAAGTCTCGGTACACTCGCTCACCTCTGTCTCTCTCAAATAATACAGCGCTTGTTTCGCCACAGAGTCGTTAATACTACTGTTCCATTACATTCCTGGAGGATTGCTGTTGTGCGATAGGTGGAACGTGGACTCTGTTGTATTTCGTAGATGGCCGTAGTTCAATGGTAATGTGGAGGAGCAGAGTAACCGACGTTAATTTTACTAACTGATAGGAAATTAGGGGTCAAGACATGTACAGATGTGTTCTTGTCGCATAGAGTTGCTGTTTCTACTACGTTCACTGCTTTCGTCTCTAACCACTTCCTGTGTGTCTTTACCTTCTATACTCCTAAAATAAAGTAGAATCTGTTTCATGATTTGTCATGTGTGCTCTCAAAAATATACAACTTCGATGAGATTTCTGTTTTCGCTGAGTTCAATACCTGAGTGAAATCTGTAACACTCATTACATGTTATAGACAGTTCCATCTTTTCTGAAGATACGTGGGTAGCTGGCATCACACATGTCACTTTAAAAAAAGAAACAGCAAGAAGACCGCCACTCACACATCAATTGAATTTAACTTCCAGTTATTCAAATTATTATCTGTCGGTGACTACTGAACAAAAAACTGTGTAACTTAAGGACAATTAGTGGCAAGCTACCAAAATTTTCCGATATCTTTGAAAATACTTCTCTGTTATTAACAGTCACTGAAAGACTCTCATAAACAGTACAGTTTTGGAAGGAAATTATAAGAGAGAGACGAGTAACTTCCAATGACAGATGACTACAGGATCACAAGCTTGTCACCCTAAGACGAGTTGGGAAACACAGTTACTATAACCCTGCACTTAATTTTGGGAAGAGGGGCCTCAAATGTACGTCTTTTCGTGTAAATCTTCCTTAGTTTCCCATCACCATTCCGGCAAAACTTTGGGATACTTCCTTTCACTATTTATTAGCTAATTTTCGTCCACACCATTGTCTCTCGGAGCTGACGTGTTTAATCAAATAGTTATCACAACATTTTTTAAGCTTTATACGATGTGTATAAGGTAGCGACAATACTGTACAAATGATAGTACCGCCAAGTTATTTGAGCCTTGTCCCTCAACTCTCTGTAAAACAGTATTCTAAGACTGGAATCACATTGCCAAGTGTAGACACCCATTACTTGTTTTTCCTTGTAAAAAACGTCATATTTGTTTAGCAACCTATGTTTAGGCCGTGGCGAATCATTACGTTAAGGTTGGGCTGCAGTGTTATGAAAGATAATATTGCAATGAATTCTTTGAACATAAGAGGGAGTGGAGAGTCCCTTCTTTTACTGAAATAGTTTCTTTCATTAGGTGAACAGTTTACAGGAAGTTCAGCTTATACAGACCGTAGTTTTCACAATTTGTTAGAAATAAGTATTCTACACGGACGTAATACATGTAGTTAATACTTTTTCAGAGAAGGTCTAATTTCTTTCCCTAGATTAAATTCCTTGGTTTCTCAGAGCAGTCAGACTTTATTACTGAAGTGTATTGAATAGAGGCAGACAGAGAAACTGCTTGTATTCTGTCTTAAGCCAAACTCTAACAAGGATATCTTTTCAGGAATAAGGGCTGGTTGCCAACTCGAAGTGAATACAAAACTAATTCTCAGTGATTAAAAGTTATTAAAGTCATGAACAGTTTTCTATAGAATGCTAACTGCTGTTGAGAAGCATTCAGTTTTTAAACAATATGTTGGAAATATTAACCATTTTACTGTTCCAGAGATACATGTACGGTAACCGTTTCAGTGCTCCAGGCGCACACATTTACAGCAGTTCCCTGCCACAATCATATAGACACTTCAAACTTGTACTACCCGGGCAACGAATCGGAGATGGTTGTTGTACATGTATCTACTCTAATTGTTGGAATACTGGAAACTACCCGAACCATTTACTGAATGCTGACTACTCCTTAGACGTCATTGGTTTCCTAACATTACCTAGTTTGTACGCTGCACTTTCCATGTTATCGAATAAAATGACACTAAGTTACCGCACGTTCACAGAAAATGAGCTGCTGAGTCTTCTAAATCAAAGTGATGACAAGGACTTCATCATGCCGAATACAGCTGATTTATGATTGGACAGAGAGTGATGTCGATGAGCCTGTAGTGAATCCGTCTCCACAGATATTCAAAATATTATTGAGGCAACAAATGCTTAACCAGTAGGCAGTAAATACAGATCCACATTCTGATGTTACCGCCGCCTTTTCCTCCGATTCTGACCATGAACCTGAGCATACGCCTGACAAATCTGATAAAAGGGAAAAAAGAGATTATTTTAGACAGAAAGACTCTAATTTGGACGCCAGAGCGAAAAATTTCGGTAACAGCCATTTCAGTTGCGAAATCGTCATGTTAGCTGATTCATTTACTGTGTACGACTGCCTCTGGAAGCAAGAAATTGTTAACTACATAGCTGGTCTACGTAATTTATGTTACGAGCACCTTTGGGGCGACGCCAGTGAAAAATCGGGGCTGTTATTGAACCAACGATCCGTATCTGTCTACTCCAGTGTTATCGCAAATCATGCAAAGAGACCTGTTAATAAGAGTGTTACTCTTTGTTGATAACAATGAGGACCGTGGAGATGACAAAGTCTGGATAATTAGGCTTATTATGGATCATCTAAGGAAAGCATTTGCAGATGCTTTCCATTACTTTTTTTTAAAAAAAGTGGACTGTCGAAAGTTTATTTATCTTCAAAGGTTGTGTCTTCTTCAAACAGTGCATTCCATCCACGATTTGGATTTGTTTGTGTGTGTGTGTGTGTGTGTGTGTGTGTGTGTGTGTTTTATGACTGTGAAACTTCACAGTAACTTTATTGAACCAACGATCCGTATCTGTCTACTCCAGTGTTTTCGCAAATCATGCAAAGAGACCTGTTAATAAGAGTGTTACTCTTTGTTGATAACAATGAGGACCGTGGAGATGACAAAGTCTGGATAATTAGGCTTATTATGGATCATCTAAGGAAAGCATTTGCAGATGCTTTCCATTATTTTTTTTTTAAAAAAAGTGGACTGTCGAAAGTTTATTTATCTTCAAAGGTTGTGTCTTCTTCAAACAGTGCATTCCATCCAAGATTTGGATTTTGTGTGTGTGTGTGTGTGTGTGTGTGTGTGTGTGTGTGTGTGTGTGTGTGTGTGTGTGTTTTATGACTGTGAAACTTCATGTGCTCTCGGCTTTACTATTTATATGTGTTTAGCAACGGGCGTAAAAAAGGAAATTAATTTTTGTGTAAATGTTGGAATACCTGAAACTATTGTTGTTTCTTTACTGGAACGCTACCTTGGTAAAAGTGATACACCGTACGTTGACAACAGATACACTAGACAGGTGTGATTTTCTTTTCTGCGTGGTAGAGTGACTTGAAACCGGTCAACAGATAAATTTCTTGCTCTCAAATGACAGGAGAAGCGGGAAATCACTAGGCTTTCAACTCTTCATAAAAGCGAAATTGCAGCTACTGACAAAATAAACGTAAATGATGCAAAAAGAAAAGTAGCTTGCATCGTATGCTACACTGAAAATATGGGGGCCCGCGACAGGAGCGACACGATGCTATGTTCAGCTGAATGTGTACGAAAAACTGTAAAATAGTGTGAAGAAGTATTTTTTTCATTTGCTAGATCTGTCTGTGCTGAATGCGCATGCGTTGCATGCAACTCACATGTGGAGATATATTTCAGTACCTGATTTTCTGCAGAAACTCATTAAGGAGATACTTGAGGTTCTCCACCTACAGCAAATGGAGGGCCATCGTGGAAGGAGATCGCATGATGGTGATCATCCCTCACGCCTAACGCAGTGCTACTTCACCTCGCCAATCTCAGGAACACCACACAAGAAGACAACCCAGAGAATGTATAAACTCCCCCTCCAGATCAGGTCATGAAGGCCCTATGGTACCGACCGGCCGCCGTGTAATCCTCAGCCCAAAGGCGTCACTGGATGCGGATATGGAGGGGCATGTGGTCAGCACATCGCTCTCCCGGCCGTATGTCAGTTTCCGAGACCGGAGCCGCTAATTCTCAATCAAGTAGCTCCTCAGTTTTGCCTCACAAGGGCTGAGTGCACCCAGCTCGCCAACAGCGCTCGGCAGACCGGATGGTCACCCATCCAAGTGCTAGCCCAACCCGACAGCGCTCATCTTCGGTGATATGACGGGAACCGGTGTTACCACTGCGGTAAGGCCGTTGGCAGAGAAGGTATAATGTAAGCGCAAAACGTAGCAAACCAAGTGACACTAGGTGCATTCGTGTAAAATGTAATAAACCTCTATGTATGAACTTTTTTTTCGAGAGATACCACACTTTGAAATTTTACTAATGTAGCAACATAGTCTATACATTTTTTGTCTCCGAATGATGTAACTTTTTGAAGAAATAATTATTTTTCTATAATTATTCCAAAAACAACCAACTTAACAAAAAATATACTGCATTTTCCTTCTTAATTTTTTCTCAGTAATAACGACAAACTGCTACAGTGTTACACATATAGGGTGATAATTATTCAATTAGAGGAAAAAACGTAAACTAGTTACAATCTCCGCCGTGAACACACTTTATTCAACATGTGAACGTCACTATAGATGTTCATATTTAAGTTACGACATGTGCGATATGCCTGCCATAATGGGCGATGATGTGACACAGACGAATAGCAAAATTCTGCATCACCCGCTGAAGTGTCGGAATATCGATGCCGTCGATGACCTGCTGAATGCCTGTTTTCAGCTCAGCACTGGTTTTAGAGTTGTTGCTGTATACCTTGTCTTTAATATAGCCCCATAAAAAGGAGTCGCATGTTTCAGATCCGGAAAATACGGCGGACAATCGCGGCCCATGCCAGTGGCCTCTGGATACCACAGAGCCAGAATGCCGTCCCCAAAGTGCTCCTCCAGGACATCAAACACTCTCCTGCTTCGATGGGGTCGAGCTCCGTCTTGCATGAACCACATCTTGTCGAAAACAAGGTCTCTTTGGCTAATAGGGATGAAATCATCTTCAAAACCTCCACGTACCGTTATTTAGTCACCGTGTCATCGAGGAATATCGCACCGATTATTCCGTGCGTGGGCGTTGCACATCACGCAGTCACCCGTTGAGAGTTATGAGACTTTTCGATCGCGAAATGAGGATTCTTAGTCCCCCAAATGCGGCAATTTTCGTTACTGACGAAAGCATACAAATGAAAGTGGGCTTCGTCACCAATCCAAATCAAACCATACGCATACTCATCCCAATCACGCCCCATTGACCACCAGTACGTCCTAACGCAACTCGTTCAGAAGTTATGACAATTTTATTTCACGTAGCTCAATAATTGCCGCCCTGTACTCATCAGTTGAAAATGACGCACACATGACAAGCGACCGCTTAGACTAAACGCGCAGTAGGGAGCCCGAGTTTCCATCTTGTACCGCAAATCCAGTATCAGCTCAATTCTCGTCACCTTCGCTCGTTGACGATGCTGGTACTGTGAAACTTTCCTGAGGCCACTCAAAAACTCTGGCTTGCATGTGGATCGTTTCTTTTATAGAATGATTCGGGTATAATCTGTAATGATTTCTTGAGTTCCACATCCTACTCCTCTCTGGGATTAGTCTAATTTTTGAAGTAGGAGTACCGTCAAACAATTACTGCTTGAGGGGATCCTAGTGCCGCTAGCATCAGATAAATACCTACTCGGAGAGCAGTCAATATGAGTTTTACCTAGGATGATCTTATGTGGCCTTCGTTTGGTTTTGGCTGTTATAATGCTTCCTTTCTGTCCTCGGAGTCTTTCGCCACGGCATAAATGAATAAAACGTTTTCGGTTTTCGAGCAGCGTCAGTTCAAATAAAATCTTCGAGCTTTCGATGACAATCTGCGCCATCGTCGTCAGGAGTTCACTGGCTGCCAGGGCTACGCTACGCAAATTCACGGAACTTCGTACTTCGGTGTGTTGTAGGGTGAGTGTATCACACCTTTCCTACTTCTGCCTGGGTGTGTTGGAAGTTGTCCACTCGTCGGAATCTTCCTCACGGTTGCGTTTCTTCTTTTACTTCATCTGGCTCATGTTGCGGCGTGCCTTCACTCCAGCAACCGGTGTGGTGGCCACCTTGTGGTCGGGCGCCACTGCACTTGGCTTCCCAAGTTGAGGAGTTCACTGACTGCCGGGGCTGCTGCGGTTTCTCGCTTATATAGGCATGAGGACATCATCAGCAGCCAATCAGATAGACCCCATGTGGAGCGCGCGCTTAAGTCGCCCCGGGCAGCAAGCGGAGCTATTTCCCGTGACAGCACCGATGACGTCAGGTGGCGCCAGGGTCAGGCACCACTTTTGAAACTGCCGCTGCCGCGCCTAGAAAACGGACATAAAATGCAGCTTCAAAATACAAAAGTGTTGGCTCGCGCATCAACATACTGGGACTCCGTTATAAAAGAAGCGGCCGATATTCGTTTAAACAACAACAATTTCAACAGAGACCAGTGGTACACACTCAGTAGGACATGGAGGCGGGCGTTGGACATCGGAAGAAAGCAGAAACAGATGCGCAACGCGGGAGCGGCAGTTTTAAACGTGGCGCCTGCCCCTGGCGCCACCTGACGTCACCGGTGCTGCCCGGGTCAACTTACGCGCGCGCGCCACATCGGATCTATCTGATTGGCTTCTGATGATGTCACCGTGACTATATAAGCGAGAAACTGTATCAGCCCCGGCAGTCAGTGAACTCCTGAAGACGATGGTGGAGATGGATATCGAAAGCGCGAGGATTTTATTTGAACTGCCGCGGCTTGGATACCGAGAATGTTTCCTTTCTTCTGACATGTTTTGTGTCACCCATCGTGTTAGTAACGCTAGAATGACTACCTGTGTAGCCGAGGAATATACCTTCGATCAAGAAATTCTCTTTTGGTTCGTAACATTTGTTCCGATCGTGAATCCATTCATTGATGGTTACAATGATTATGTCTGTATTTACACGGTCCTTGTATCGTCAGAGAACGATACAACGATTTGGCAGCTAGGTTAACTACTTCGCAGCGTCACTTGTCGCTACTTTTCTGAGTGATTCTGCGCATTAGTAGAGCTAGTATTTGGGGACAGTACTTTCTCCCAAAGTAAATGAGGTTTCCCATCTCGTTTTTTTCAGACGAAAGTCTGCGCATTTCTTTCAAAACTCCACAAGATATTCACTTCACCGTCTTTGCTGGATTGAATGTGTGTTTCGGGTCTAATGTCGACAATGTGGATCAGAAACTGAAAGCTAACGTTTCACCAAGTGGTATGGCGCAATCCTTTGCACTGTGGACTAGCATTCGGAAGAAATGAATACCAAAACTTTGTCCGGCCGCATGACCTATTTTTTCAATTATTTTCCTTAAAACATTTAACTGACTGCTTTGATGGGTTTTCTGAAAAGGACACAAGGAATTTTCTTCCCCCATTCGTTTTCGAACATGAGATCCATGTCTAACGACCGCGCGATCGATGAGACATTAAACCCTAATTTATAACATATTCTCAGTTCGAATATGATGAATTTCCTTTAGACAGAGAAGTTGCTGTCCATGCATCAGCACGGCTTTAGAAAGCATCACTCCTGCGAAACGCAACTCGCCCTTTTTTCACATGATATCTTGCGAACCATGGATGAAGGGTATCAGACGGATGCCATATTCCTTGACTTCCGGAAAGCGTTTGACTCGATGCCCCACTGCAGACTCCTGACGTACGAGATTATGGCATTGGTTTCCAAATATGTGAGTGGCTCGAAGACTTCTTAAGTAATAGAACCCAGTACGTTGTCCTCGATGGTGAGTGTTCATAGGAGGTGAGAGTATCATCTGGAGTGCCCCAGGGAAATGTGGCAGGTCCGCTGTCGTTTTCTATCTACATAAATGATCTTTTGGATAGGGTGGATAGCAATGTGCGGCTGTTTGCTGATGATGCTGTGGTGTACGGGAAGGTGTCGTCGTTGAGTGATGTAGGAGGATACAAGATGACTTGGACAGAATTTGTGATTGGTGTAAAGAATGGCAGCTAACTCTAAATATAGATAAATGTAAATTAATGCAAATGAATAGGAAAAAGAATTCTGTAATGTGTGAATACTCCACTAGTAGTGTAGCGCTTGACACAGTCACGTCAATTAAATACTTGGGCGTAACAATGCAGAGCGATATAAGAGGGGACAAGCATGTAATGGCAGCTGTGGGGAAGGCGGATAGTCGTCTTCGGTTCACTGGCAGAATTTTGGGAAGATGTGGTTCATTTGTGAAGGAGACCGCTTATAAAACACTAATACGACCTATTGTTGAGTACTGCTCGAGCGTTTGGGATCCCTATCACGTCGGATTGAGGGAGGACATAGAAGCCATTCAGAGGCGGGCTGCTAGGTTTGTTACTGGTAGGTTCAATTATCACGCGAGTGTTACGGAAATGCTTCAGGAACTCGGGTGGGAGTCTCTAGAGGCAAGGAGGCGTTCTTTTCGTAAATCGCTTCTGAGGAAATTTAGAGAACCAGCATTTGAGGCTCACTGCAGTACAATTTTACTGCCGCCAACTTACATTTCGCGGAAAGACCACAAAGATAAGATAAGAGAGATTAGGGCTCGTACAGAGGCATATATGCAGTGATTTTTCCCTCGTTCTGTTTGGGAGTGGAACAGGGAGAGAAGACGCTGGTTGTGGTACGAGGTACCCTCTGCCACGCACCGTATGGTGTATTGCGGAGTATGTATGTAGATGTAGATACAGATGTAGACCCTAACATTCCCTCTTTTTGTTATGTAACATTTCTTTGTCATTATGTTGCAAAAGCAAGAATTTTAGAGTTTCAGGAACACGTTTCACGTTAGAACGGCCAGTGACGCTCAGTAATTGATAGTGACTACGTTAGCGGAGGTGCGTGACAGGGCGGAAAGGGCGTGGGAGGCGGCAGCGACAAAGGCCAGTGTCGGGCTGTGAGGCGGCTGATGGATGAGCTACACGGCCGCCACATCCGCCGGTAACGGGCGCTCTATAGGCGACATGCCGTCCGTTGTGCGGTCCACCGTGCCTCTTGCTCGACAACACCGTCGTTGTCTACCGACAGCGTGTTACAACGCGGTCGGGGCGAGTAGGCAAAGTGCGGGTCCCTTCACAATGAAGTCCCACCGTCGCTTAACGGATCTTGAAGACAGTCGGTAGCAGGAGTAGAAGGTGAAGAAGAAGACGATTCATTTAAATGGTTTTGATCAGTTGTACCATTATAAGAAGAAAATACGAATATATGAATACCTTTATTCATCTTCAGCTAAATCTCACTTTGTCATTGTGCACAAGTGACAGTGTTTCTTTTGTGTTGGATCAAACCACTGTTGCGATGTATCTGTGACCTCTTCTGTTGTAACTGGCTTAGCTGTCCGATGTGGTACAACACAGTATTTCAGTGGGATGCTGTTGTTGTGGTCTTCATTCCTGAGACTAGTTTGATACAGCTCTCCATGCTACTCTATCCTGTGCAAGCTTCTTCATCTCCCACTATCTACTGCAGCCTACATCCTTCTTAATCTGATTAGTGTATTCATCTCTTGGTCTCCTTCTACGATTTTTACCCTGCACGATGTCCTCCAGAACTAAATTGGTGATCCCTCGATGTCTCAGAACATGTCCTACCAACCGATTCCTTCTTCTAGTCAAGTTGTGCCACAAGCTCCTCTTCTCTCCACTTCTATTCAATACCTCCTCATTAGTTATGTGATCTACCCATCTAATCTTCAACATTCTTCTGTAGCACCACATTTCAAAAGCTTCTATTCTCTTCTTGTCTAAACTATTTATCGTCCACGTTTCACATCCATACATGGCTACACTCAATACAAATAGTTTCAGAAACGACTTCCTGACACTTAAATCTATACTTGATTTTAACAAATTTTCCTTCTTCAGAAACGCTTTCCTTGCCATTGCCAGTATACATTTTATATCCTCTCTACTTCGGCCATCATCAGTTACTTTGCTCCCCAAACAGCAAAACTCCTTTACTACTTTAAGTGTCTCATTTCCTAATCTGATTCCGTCAGCATCACCCGACTTAATTGGACTACAATCCACTACCCTCGTTTTGCTTTTGTTGATGTTCATCTTATACCCTCCTTTCAAGACACTGTCCATTCCATTCAGCTGCTCTTCCAAGTACTTTGCTGTCTCTGACAGAATTACAATGTCATCGGCGAACCTCAAATTTTTTATTCCTTCTCCATGGATTTTAGTACCTACTCCGAACTTTTCTTTTGTTTCCTTTATTGCTTGCTCAATATACCGATTGAATAACATCGGGGATAGCCCACAACCCCGTCTCACTCCCTTCCCAACCACTGCTTCCCTTTCATGCCTCTCGACTCTTTTAAGTGCCGTCTGGTTTGTGTACAAATTATAAATAGCCTTTCGCTCCCTGTATTTTACCCGTTCCACCTTCAGAATTAGAAAGAGAGTATTCCAATCAAATTGTCAAAAGCTTTCTCTAAGATTACAAATGCTAGAAACGTAGGTTTGCCTTTACTTAACCTTTCTTCTAAGATTAATCGTAGGGTCAGTATTGCCTCACATTTGTACGGAATCCAAACTGATCTTCCCCGATATATGTGTCCCAATGCCTTCCACCACGGTCGAAAATGGTTGCTAAATACACTCTTGTTAAAAAAAAAGTAAAAACAGTGCAACAAACGACTTATCCGAATCGGACAGACACCGGTAGATGTAATATACGTGTACAGGCTAACAAACTATTATACAATTAAAAAATGATTTATTCACAAACCTATCAAATCAGCAACTCGTTGATCCCCGTCTGGGCCTAATGCAAGCAGTTATTGGGATTGGCATTGACCAAGAAGTTTGTTGGAAGTATTTCCGAGCGATAACGTGCCAAATTATGTCCAATTGGCGACGTTAAACCGTCAAATTCCGTATGTGGTTATAAGGCCCTGCCCATAATGCTTCAAACGTTCTCAATCTGGGACAGATCCGGTGACGTTGCTGGCCAAGGTAGGGTTTGCCAAGAACAATGACAAGCAGTAGAAACTCTTTCCTTGTGCGTGCGGGCAGTACCTTGCTGAAATGCAAGACCAGGACTGCTTGCCATGGAGGGCATAATAGGGTATAGAATGGGATCGTCGTAACCCTGTCCGGGATGTCTCCAGACGCGTCTTCGGCCTGGAATCTCATTGACTGCAGTAGCATTTTCTTTAGTGGTAAGTCTCGCTGTAACACACGCGTCCGCTACTGCTATACCATAACCTTAAAGTTGGAGGCAGGTCGTGAAATAAAACTATCTTGTTCAAGCAGTTATGGTGTAAAGCTACAGAGCAGTGTTCCCTCTGAGAGGAACTTTGTTATGTTGACCGTGTTGTACCTAACGGAGGTGGCTTATCGGAAATGAAAATCAGAATTACATAAATATTTGAACAGTAAGAAACAATATTTTTGCCTAGCTATACTGTTTAAAGAATAAGGAAAACGGTCGCCAGCCTAATTAGGCAAGAGAAAGATTAACGTTCTCGTTTAAGAGAATAGGTATGAGTAACTTTAACGGACAAACACAACCTAGACTTGGTCACACGCGAATGCAATGAACTCTGACACATACATACTTTTGCGGTAAGATTGAAGCTAACAGCTAGAGCAGCACAAAATATTTGCATAAGTATGACAAATAACACACTATTACTTTCAATGCTTATTCAAACTGAATGGTCTTTATGACGCTATTATCACAATTCACTGCAGAATCATTAATTGGACATAGGTTCAGTATTATTGTTCAAATATTTTCCTAGCTGGCATAAAATTATAAATGTAGTTCACTGCAAAACTATGGACTGGTCACAGGTTAAGTATCTCTCAACTAAATACTATTCTGTTGAGAATGAAAGTTAAATGGAATTCACTAACAGAATACTTCACACTGTCTTTTGAATGAAGAAATTATTGTTTTCATAAATAGTGGTCTTCCCGTCACTTGTTACCTATCATTAGCACAATAGACAAACTGTGGAGCCTCTTATACTATTAATATGCACTTTCAATACACAAGAGAGACAAACACTTAGCAATCATGAGCATATTATTTCCTACTATTGCAGTTTTCCACTTTTACTACATGAAACACAATGTTGACAAAATTGCAAGAAACTGGCTCACCTTTTAGAATTTACTACAGGTAGCAATGTGATTATTAACTAAGCAAAACTTTATAAGCCTCAATTTTAAGAACTTTAATTTATAAAAGAAACAGCAAATTGTCTTTATTACGACAGTCTTCTACTGTCAAGTAAATGATTAAATATGTGTCTTTGAAACTTCACAAAACTACATTTACTGCCTCCCACAATTTCACTAAATCCACAGTAAACCTGAATATTCCCTTCTCATCAAAGATCAAACAACATTATGTAATAAACTGCCTAACTTTGAGGCTTTCATTTTTTTTCACAAACTCGGACATTCGGTAATCATAATTTAAATGGAGAGGAACCTGAAAGGGGTTGTGATAGGGAAAAATCAAGGTAGGTACATAAATTCAGTTATAAGTGCGCACTAAATCACCAAATAAGCTGATCCTTCACTGTACATTATTATAGTACTCCTTTACAGTGATTGTGCAATGTGGTGGTAACTGCATGTTGGTAGGCGGACTTGCAGACAGAATTGCTGGACTCTGTCCCTTCTTGGTGGCCATGATGGATACCAATTCCAGAATCGTTCCAGCTATTTATCCATCTATTCGAGGCATTGGAAGTGGCAGAAAAGCCTCTCTCGGAACCAACACCATATACAAATTTATCTTGACAGTGCACAGTTTGGTAGCTCGTCCCCGACTGACTCTTGTTCCACCTTTTCTACCTAGGCCAACCATAATTTGCGCGCTACACAGTTCCGTTCCCGAGGGGAACCACTGCACCTTTTACATGCAAACTAACTAAGAACCCTAAGTGAGGATCAGTAGTTTACATAACAGCAACCAAACGCATTAAATAAAACAGAACATTTGCTCATATTGACATTTCTACAAAACATTATTCACCCAAATTCCAAATGTATACAGTAAGTTTTGTCTCCCTCCAAATGGGACAAAGAATTTAAATGACAGATATACTACACTGCATAGAATCAAACAATGACATCAAAGTTTTTACAAAGAAAGGAGTATACAATTTTGTGTTATCGATTCAATCAAACAACATTTACAGAAGATCAACGATGTAACATTAAATAAAACAAAAGGCAAAATAAATCAGTAGAGTATTAGAGATATAGTGTTACAACGCTTCGAACTGAGCCCCTATGACCAGCGAAGACAAGTCTGGAAACGTCACTGACAGCGCTGCAGTATCAACCTGACTGTGTCTACCATATGGTCCAACATCCAGAAATGATTGTCTGGGGTGTGGTTTCTTTCCATAGCAGAATCGCTTTGGTTGTCAGCGGCGGCACACTTAAAGCACAGCGGTACGTCAATGATACTCTACGCGCCGTTTTGTTGTCCTTCATGACAGTCCATCCTGTTATTAGTCTAACAAATGTTCCTGCTTACCGTTCATGCCTTCCCTTGTACTGGGTAGTATTATCTAACTGCGACTGAAGCAGCTGTTATGCCTGGTTTTCTTAGAAAGATGCTGAAGCTGGTACTACGGTGTCATCCGGAGAAGGAGGTCCCCTGTCACCGTTGGGACGTTACGACGGAACCACAAATAGGGACAGCTGCTGCCTGACGTAACAGCGAACCAGAGACGTCCGCGTAGGAGGAGGAGATGGTGGGGATGTAGAAATTTCTGGATTTGTCTGTCACTTAACTCATAAACCCCTAAAAACGGCGTAAAATTGCAGGAGTTCCAGTGGCCATTGGTTTAGAAAAATCGACCGCAAGGCGACGGTTGCGTGGAAAGACACCGGCCTCTACGACGGCCAGACACTTGGCGCCACCCCAGTAATGCCAACATGTGTGTGGGCGGGCCAAATGGCCTCTCGGCTGAATGCCTAATTGCTCGTGGGCGTTCCAGACCCCGCTTACGTTGGCAGCAGCGGCCTTTTGTTCTCGGAGGACACATATAGTGTGCGAGGACCCGCGTTTACAACACAGGGAGAATCCTTGTCGGCCTCTGTTCGTGACAGTACTCGGGACGCTTGACTTCAGACCATCAGTCGCACGGTGGACACCACCATGTTGCGATTCATGTGTTCGCTACAACCGCCTTGGAAGCAACCATGAAGAGTTACGTCCGGATTTTGTCAAGTCATTCGGTGTAGAACGCTCACGACAAAGCCGGCCGTGCTTAAGAAGCGAATATTCGGTTTGCAGCGTGAGAGATCAGCTACGTTGTTTCATCACTGTTAAATCGGTAGTCTTTCGTCGCCCCGCTCCTATCCATGTGCTATCAACGTGTTTCTAGTCATGGTTCTTTACCTCAATTTGCGTTTCGAATCGTGGAGCTAGTCTTAACTAAGCTGTATCAAAATTCTCTCTAGGTACTGGAATAGTTATCGTTATTAATTTAGTATTTTATGTATTTTCATATTTTCAGGCACTTGTGACTTGGCCAGAGTAAGCCTGTTGATCGGCCGAGTCGTCCGAAATTGTAGACAGGTTAGATATCATCTCATTAAGTCGAGGCTGCCTCTCATTTACGAGAATATATCTGCTTGCGCTTTAACTACCTGATACTAGTCTGTAGGCTTCGCTGTTCTCTTCATTAATACCGAGCGAGGTAGCGCAGTGGTTAGACACTGGACTCGCATTCGGGAGGACGACGGTTCAATCCCGCGTCCGGCCATTCTGATTTAGGTTTTCCGTGATTTCCCTAAATCGCTCCAGGCCCTTCCCTAATCCGTTGAGACCGATGACCTATGATATTAAGATATGGTGCTTTAGGGGGCAGTCAAAATGCAGTACGCTATTGTCTTTACCTGAGAGTTCGTCATACCGGTGAGACAAGCGTCCTGCCTTGTGAAAATTGCTCTTTTTGTAGAAGACAGAGAGACCAGAGAGTGGTGTTGTCCTATGGTGGTCTGGGGAAAAATGGCGGGCAACAGACTCAGCCTGTGATGGGCTGCTGGATAGGATAGTTGTAAGTCTTTATTTTGCATTAGGTGTTCATTTAAACAATTTTATTCAGTAGCTCCATCCAGTGTGTTCACCTTGAGGTCCAGAGTCCAACTGACCTAGTACACAGTACTGCCACCAGAGGGTACTGTCGTCCCATGGTGGTCTGGCGGAAAAGTGGTGAGAAAAGGACTGAGCTTGTTCTGGGATGCTGAATAGGAAGGATTTATTTAACGATGGATTTCACGTTCTTCATTTATTACACTAGTATAAAACACTCACTCTGACATGCTTGGGGTCCCACTACATAACCTACAGATCAACTAACTCCTTGTGAATTACCGAATTACCGAAATAATGCGGTGCACTGATGTACAGACATGCAAACAACTTGTAAATTGTCAAAACAATGCATATATAATGCTCTGTAAACGTGCTTGCTAATTCTAAACTGTTGAAAACATGCATTGCACAAACTGTGGACCTGTACACAAAACGATGTAACACACATGTTCACTATGCATAAAACTGTCAAAATAATTCATATATAATGCTTTGCCAACATGCTCACAACGCTTAAACACCCGAAAATAACGTACTGCACAAACACTCATCACAGCTAATATCGATTTCGAACTATTGTTAAGAAATTCGACCACCATCTATCAGCTAACTCTTCCCTACAGAAGTTCCAACTCCCACATGCTCCAACGCCACCGTCTCCAGACATGATTCATCGCCGGAGAGACGAACTTGGGCGTCAGCTATTGCTCTCATGCTGCTACCGCTTACAGCCAGCAGGTGAAAGACGCATCTACTTTTGGGTATATACTTACAATTCTTACCTTTTATACTGGCGTCACATGCCTGTCTAAATAGGAGCCAAGTCCCCCTCCGGATGCGCAAATGTTAACCTAACAACAATGGCTGAGGCAAAGCTGTGGGTCCAGTGCTGAGAGAAATGTTTACATAGCAAATTACCATCACAAATGCAGCTGAAAATTTCTTGAAGTTACACTGACGTCACATGTCTATGTAAATAACAGCCAAGCCCACTCTGAAGACACTATATCAGAGCTCGAACAGAAAGGTTTAGGTGTTCGTTTTTCCCGAGCGCTGTTAGGGAGTCGAATGGTAGAGAGATAGTATGATTGTGGTTCGATGAACCCTCTGCCAAGCACTTAAATGTGAATTGCAGAGTAGTCATGTAGATATAGATGTAGATAGAAATCTGTTGCAATCCTCGCAGAATAGTATATGGTGCATTCTGCCTTGCGATCCTGACGGGATATGCGTGACACCTCCAGAGCGTAAGTATTTACGGAGACACCGCTCATACCTGCTGGTCCAGAGCAGGCCTAATTGCCAAGTGAGAGATCACTGCATAGTGGCCCAACCATACAGGTGCACTAAAAGGTTCTCAATGTTATATTGATGTCTCATGTCTATATAAATAACAGCCAGACTGGCTATAGAAATCTTTTGCAATGCATGCCAGAATAACATAAGATGCATTCTTCCCGATGCTTCTAATGACAGAGCCTGTCCATTACATATCTGGCTCTCACAGAAATTGTAAAGTTTTGTAGAAATAGCTGAGGGTCGCTTTTGTTGTTGTTGTTGTTGTAGGGCTGGCCGCTGTGGTAGAGCAGTTCTAGGCACTTCAGTCTGGAACTACTCAGCTGCTATGGTCGGAGATTCGAATCCTGCCCCAGGTATGGATAAGTGTGGTGTCCTTAGGTTAGTTAAGTTTAATTAGCTCTAAGTCTGGGGGACTGATGACCACTGATTTTAAGTCCCATAGTGCTTAGAGCCATTTGAACCATTTTGTTGATGTAGGAGCTTTCAAGATGTCATATCATGTCTGCGTGGAAATTCTTGTCCTATTCTAAAGGTGGCAGGGGTAAAATACAGGGAGCGAAATACTATTTACAATTTGTACAGAAACCAGATGGCAGTCATAAGAGTCGAGGGGCATGAAAGGGAAGCAGTGGTTGGGAAAGGAGTGAGACAGGGTTGTAGCCTCTCCCCGATGTTATTCAATCTGTATATTGAGCAAGCTGTAAAGGAAACAAAAGAAAAATTTGGAGTAGGTATTAAAATTCATGGAGAAGAAGTAAAAACTTTGAGGTTTGCCGATGACATTGTAATTCTGTCAGAGACGGCAAAGGACTTGGAAGAGCAGTTGAACGGAATGGACAGTGTCTTGAAAGGAGGATATAAGATGAACATCAACAAAAGCAAAACGAGGATAATGGAATGTAGTCAAATTAAATCGGGTGATGCTGAGGGAATTAGATTAGGAAATGAGACGCTTAAAGTAGTAAAGGAGTTTTGCTATTTGGGGAGCAAAATAACTGATGATGGTCGAAGTAGAGAGGATATAAAATGTAGACTGGCAATGGCAAGGAAAGCGTTTCTGAAGAAGAGAAATTTGTTAACATCGAATATAGATTTACGTATCAGGAAGTCGTTTCTGAAACTATTTGTTTGGAGTGTAGCCATGTATGGAAGTGAAACATGGACGATAACTAGTTTGGACAAGAAGAGAATAGAAGCTTTCGAAATGTGGTGCTACAGAAGAATACTGAAGATAAGGTGGCTAGATCACGTAACTAATGAGGAGGTATTGAATAGGATTGGGGAGAAGAGAAGTTTGTGGCACAACTTGACTAGAAGAAGGGATCGGTTGGTAGGACATGTTTTGAGGCATCAAGGGATCACCAATTTAGCATTGGAGGGCAGCGTGCAGGGTAAAAATCGTAGAGGGAGACCGAGAGATGAGTACACTAAGTAGATTCAGAAGGATGTAGGTTGCAATAGGTACTGGGAGATGAAGCAGCTTGCACAGGATAGAGTAGCATGGAGAGCTGCATCAAACCAGTCTCAGGACTGAAGACAACAACAACAACAGGATCTGTTTACGAAAATAGCCCTGAATAATACTGAATGCATTCCTGCTGATGATGCTAAAGGGACAGCGCTTCCGTCACTGAATTTACCTGTCAAACTGCTGCAGCCATTGTTTTCTGCAGACGAGACTTCCAGCAGCAAAACTATGTTGTACTGATCGCCATATTGCACAGACAGTTAAAACCAACCAAAGTGGTCTGCAGATCATCAACTACATCCCACATACCATGCCACAGTGCAGCACTGACAGAGGAAATTACTGCCATAAATGCGGCCCATGACTGAAGCTGCAGAAGCACGTGTCAGCCAGAGGGACGCCAGCCAGCCGTGAATGACCCCCTACCCCAGGAAGATATGAGTGGGTGGAGTTCGAATGCTGTCAATAGTACCAGTGTAAACACTCATTGCATTGAATATTTTCAAATTTCCACCTGCAACACATGCGGTCCCGAAGGCTACTCAACACAAAATGAGTATTAGTTTAATATTTACCCATCAAGGCGGAGCTGCGAGCTAAATCGTCATAAGTTTTCCCACACTCTCTGAACCAGTGTACAAAGGATGGGCAAGCCCCAGCTCAGAATAAAGGCATCTGCTGAGATGCTGTTTCTGGCGCTATCCTGCTTGCTTGCTGCTGTGCTTTCTACGGTCACCTCCAGACTCACAAAAATGTTGGGAACCAGGCAGATATTTACGGTAACTACATTTAAATATTAGGATTGCTGCTGCAGTCTGACACCAAGCAATGTACTGGCATTGTCTCTTCTTGACTGCCGTGGTTCTGGAACAAACCTCAATAATTTTTGACATAAAACAAATCTTCCATTCCCCCATGCAGCTGTCATTGTGTTGAATCTATATGTCCATCACGATAGGACACACAGTAGCGACTACCAGACACTTTTACATACAAGGTGAAAAGTGGGAGAGGTGAAAATGGAGCAGCACTTGGAGCAGTGTTATGTTATGTGATGTGACTGAACAAAGCCACCACGGAGACTCTTGGTGCGATTAAAGTGGCCTTTAAGGAAGATGCCATGTCCCATGCAACGGTTTCCATGTGGCACAAATGTTTTAACGATGTCCATGGGAATGTTGAAGACGACGACCAGACTGGGTGACCACCATCAAGCCGAAAGGATCAAAATGTGGAGAGAGTGCAAGAATTTTAAAACAATGACCGCCATCTTAGTACTAGGTTAATTTCAAATGAACTGGGACTAAGAGTACGGTGTGGAGGAGTGTGCTGGAAAATTTGATGAGGCGACTAGTGGGTGCCAAATTGGTGCCAAAAGTTTTGTCGGTGGATCAGAAGAAATGGTGCATGACTGTTTGCCAGGAAATGCTCCAACACTTGAATGTTGATCCACACATTCTGAAGAAAGTGGTTATTGGTGATAGAGACCTGGGTCTACATATACAATCCTGAGTCGAAGCATCAAAGCTCAGAGTGGCACACTGCTTCCTCGCCGAAGCCCAAGGAAGCTGGCATGGGCAAGTCGTGTGTGAAGTGCATGCTCATTGTTTTTTTTAATGGTAAAGGAGTGATTCTCAAAGAGTTTGCTGCTCGTGGACGGACTGTCACAGGTGACGTTTTCGCTGGAGTACTCCTCCGCTTGAGGGACTGAGTTCGCACCGCCCGCCTGGCGATCAAGGGCGATTGGATTCTCCACCACGACAACGCCCCCGCTCACGCAGCAGATTTGGTCAAGTTCAACGTGACGACACTGCCGCAGCCACCCTACAGCCCCGACTTGGCTGCAAGTGATTTTTTCCTCTTCCCCCGAATCAAACCAGGCCTAAAAGGGAAGCGATTCGACTCCATCGACGCCATCCAGGAGGCTTCGACGAGAGTCCTTGACAGCATGACGCCCACGCCTCCCAGGAGGGCTACAAACAGTGGAAGACGCGCTGGAGCGCTGTGTTGATGCTGGGCGCCGACAAGGCAAGCTCCATTCATGCATGAGACATGGAACGTAGGGGTCTACTTCTGGTCAATTGCAGATTAAATCAGTAATGGTTCTGCAGGATGGGTTGGTAAAAGACAGTGCAAGAGGACCCAGTCTCTAATTTTATCCTAAGATTGTGAGAATGCCCTGAGAATCCCATCTGTATAGAGACAGATCGTAAATTATGGTTCAAATGGATCTGAGCACTATGGGACGTAGCTTCTGAGGTCATCAGTCCCCTAGAACTTAGAACCTAACTAACCTAAGGACATAACAAACATCCATGTCCGAGGCAGGATTCGAACCTGCGACAGTAGCGGTCGCGCGGCTCCAGACTGCAGCCCCTAGAACCGCTCGGCCCATCCGGCCGGCGATCGTAATTTATGCTCTAAGCTCAAGGTGCTAGAAATATGTAGATTGCTGTCTGGTATACTTATATGATGTATTGGTTCGAGAATTAACAATGAGTGGACGTTGCACACAGTCACATATCTACATTAGCAATGATTCTCGCAACGAGGAGGTTCGGTTTAGTGATGATACTGAATTTGAAAATCATGCTGTCACATCATTGGTTGGTGTTGAAATTACTGTGAAACTGCTAAAATTGTTCACACTATCAACTATGATGCTTGTTATTACAGTACATCGATGGTGTCTTTTCCATCCGATTCATCCATTGCTACACTGTTCGTTACCACATAATGATTGACTGACATCGCTTGTTTGAGATGGATAAAGAGTTTTGGTGGATGGGCAACACCTTCTGGCGGCGGCTAGCAATGAAAAAGTGATCGCATACATGACTGCAATATAAGGAACCAATCGAAATGGAACACAGGGTCATCAGCTATCCTGTCACTGTGACAGATGAGTTAAATGTAGAGGTCGTCAGTCACCTTTGGAGGGTATTTTGGCAACTCTCCACAACGCAGCCAAACTATTTCAGTTTCCTTATGTTGTAACTGTATTTTATTTAAAATCATCTAGTGTTTGTTGTATGTTATGGTAGCAGCAGCATAACATGATTTAGACTGTGTGACGCCCAGTTTTCGTGACAGACAATAGATCAGAAGTTGTAAATGTTAGTTTAGAACCTGAGACAGACCTTAAGTTATGGTGGAAAAACAAAATGTATAGCAGCGCACAAAGCCTGTTATAGTAGAAAAAAAGCAATGTTGCGAACAAAGACACAGGGTCACAGGTAGCGTCTCTTGAGTCTTATAGTATCGTTTGTGGGACACGGTCATCGTCCTACACTGCTGGGAATGCAGCTTTACACTGATCTGTGCAATGGATCAATACCTATATATTTAGTAGGATCTTCACGTGTGCTCAGTGCCCGCACACAGACGGTATTTGTATTCGATATATGGTAGGAGAGAGATACAGTAAAAATCGTCAAATGCTGAATCCGCATTTGACATTTGACGATGCCACTATGACTGCAGTACATTAGGACTCAGTTTTTATGAAACAGATCTGATGATGTTCATTAAAGACCGAAACCGGTAATCTGTTAAACAAAAAGATTGTGACCATAGACGTAAATTAAAGGAAACTTATTAGAATGAAAATTTTGTGGCAAACAGAGAACAATATTCATTCTCAGCGCAGAAAACTGTTCAAATGTCAAAGTGTTATGGGAACGTTACTTTTGACAAAATGCTGAAATGACTTAGTAGACGTCGGACGTCGGAAGTTCCATGACGTTTTTCGCGGATGATGCTGTTGTAAATAGTGAAGTCGCAGCGCTAGAAAAGGTGGCTAAATGCAGGAAGACCTGCAGAGGGTTAATGCTTGGTGGAGGTAGTGCCAATAGATTCATAATATAAATAAATGTAACGTACTGCATAAGCATAGACCCAAATACCCGTTATTGTAGGATAATAAGACTGCAGAAAAATCACCGGAAGCAGCTATTTGCATAAAATATCTAGGAGTTTTCGTACAGAGAGATTGAAAGCGGAATGACCGATTAAAATTAATCGCGGGTAAGGCAGATGCCAGACTGAGATTCAATGGAAGAATCCTCAGGAGATGTAATCCGTCAACAAAGAGACAAAGAGACAATGCTTTTGGCTAATATCTGAATATCGTTAGCCTTAGATCCGTGGCAGACAGGATTGATAGAGGAAATAGGAAAGATCCACAGGAGAGCAGGTGCAGTTAGTAGGCACGGAGATCCTCAGAAAGTCCAGTGGCATTATAAGTGTTCTGCATCACGGTGCGGTTTACTGTTAAAGTTCTGAGAGAGTACCTTCGTAGAAGAGTAAGTAATTATATCGATTACTCCCACGTATATCTCTGGAGAACACCATGAACAGAAAATAAGAGAGATTCAAACCCACGCGGAAGCTTACCAACAGTCGTTCTTCACGCAAACCAATGTCAACTGGTACAACAAAGGCGGGGAGTGGCAGCGGTATACATAGCATCCTCCACCACACACCTCAAGGTAGCTTGCGGAGTATATATGTAGGAGTAAATGACGATGTCACTACGAGGTAACTTGAATGTGAGTGGGCTCAGCAAAAGGAGTCTGCTGCAAATACCACATCCCAATACGTTTCATCTTTACCACATTTCCTTCGTCAACAGTTTCAAGACAGCGCCTTTCATAGTCAGTTACAGTTTTCCGAATTGTCAACGAAAGCTGCACAGTGATGCGGCGTTTCTACAGAAGATTTTGTTTACGGTTGATACTTCATTAACAAACCAAGGGCAAATCAATCTCTGCGCTGCTGGTAAGTTGAGCAACGACCCTTGAAGAGAGAACTGAATAAACAACGTCCTTCGTCTGTCAATGAATGGTGTGAGATTTACAGGAATCACACGATTTTTCAATGTTTTATTGACAGGACATGAAATAGCCACAAGTATCTACAGTTGCCATTACATATGTAGACGCAGCTATTGCAAGACATCACACTGAAAATAAGGCAAGGCTTGTGGTACTAACATGAGGAATGTCTTGCACATTCCACACAGATAATTAAAGTCCTTCTTAACAGGACATTTGGAGACCTTTCGGGAAACAGAAGGATCATAAGGGAGATGAAGATTTACGTAACAAATTAATATTTCCAGTGATACAGCCCTCATGAAGAGGTATTTCCGATACTTTGCTCATTTTAGGATTTCATATACGCATGATCACCAACTTTCGTACCTATTTGAGCAGAGTAGTGAGAGCGCATGCTCTTTCTGCCTTTCTGTTTCTCTCTCTCTCTCTCTCTCTCTCTCTCTCTCTCGAGAGAGAGAGAGAGAGAGAGAGAGAACATCGATTGTGGTGCCTTGTTTTGCGTGAAGATGGTGAAACACTGTTGGAAGAGACATTTGCTGGTCCTCTAGACGTGAGAAACACACATGACTGTTAGCATTAAAACCTTAGATGACTGTGTAAAGTACAAAGATGCTCTGGAATCTCTTACGAGGGTAATCCCAAAGTAAGGTCTCCTATTTCTTTAAAAGTACATGGACCTGTTTATTTCTACAATGTTTTACATCAGTTTACAGCTTGAATATTTAGCTATTTTTCGAAATAATCTCCATTTCTGTCGATGCATTTTTGTAGACGCTGTGGCAGTTTTTGTATGTCCATGTCATACCAGCTCGTCGCCATGCTGTTCAGAAAGTTATGAACCTCTTCTTTCACCTCATCGTCGGAGCTGAATCGCTTTCCAGCCAAATGTTCTTTTAAGCAAGCTAACAGGTGATAGTTACTGGGCGCCAAGTCAGGACTATACGGTGGGTGGGTGATGATGTCCCACTGCAACTGTTGCAGAAGGGCAACGGTTTGCCGAGCGATGTGTGAGCGAGCGTTGTCATGGAGAATGTGTACGCCCTTGCTCAACATTCCTCTTCTCCGGTTCTGAATTGCACGTTTGAGTTTTTCAGAGCTTCACAGTACCTGTCAGCGTTATTTGTAGTTTCAGCAATTCATCTCCGACGACGAGGTGAAAGAAGAGGTTCATAACTTTCTGAACAGCATGGCGGGGAGCTGGCATGATATGGGCGTACAAAAATTGCCATAGCGTCTACAGAAATGCATCGACAGAAATGGTGATTTTGTCGGAAAATAGCCAAATGTTCAAGCTGTAAACTGATGTAAACCATTGTAGGAATAAACAGGTCTATGTACTTATAAAAAATAGGAGACATTACTTTCGGGATTACCCTCGTATATCACTGACATCGGTATTCGTTATAAAAATACAAGCGGTACTACCATGTTTGTCTATTTTCTTGAGATTTCAAGTAAAAACTCTTCGCAGACGAGACAAGTTTCTGCTCACCTACAGCCCTGTGGAGACGTCATCACTTACCAAAATTGCCAAGAAGGATGACTGTTACTTCCTTACATCACGTGGCGTCCTGTTTTTTGGCGGCACGATCGTGATCTTCCTACCGAGTGGTTAATACGTAATTACTCTGATGACAACCAACGTGCAGTGCGGCATTTGTAGCTGGTAGTGGAAGACCGCAGTTTTTTAATTAATCATAGTAAGCAATACCATATCTCGACACAACCACTATTTGTAAAACAATGTATAGTTTTAACGTAGGAATCGGTACAGCGATACCCACAAGAAAAATACGTCTATCCATCCCGGAATCTTCGCTCAATGTTGGTTACCTTGTTATTGTTTGGTGCTGCCAGGTGTACGTCATTGGGAATGTCTTCTGCTCACCACAGTGTGTGGCACTTGCTAGCTCAATGTGTGTTTAACGGCTACTGGATGGTGTTAAGTGCTTATTTTGTAGTAGATTCAACGCTCTCGGTTCAGTATTCATTGTAGCAAGCCTTGGTTCATACCACGAGAGTCAGCTTATACTTATTTATCCGGAGATTGCTTTGATTTTAGTACAATCTCTGCTGTTTACACTGGTTGAGGTCACAATACTCGTTTTAAAAGCTTGACACTGCATCCCTTACACGATGTGAGGTGAAGTCTGTCGGTACTATATTTGTTGTAGCAGGTATAAGAATCTCACTAACATACAATGGTAATACTTCATGCAGCCAATGAGTGTTCGTGGTTATTCGTGAACTGACATTAAAGCACTCGAGCTACTGTCCGCAGCTCGTGGTCTCGCGGTAGCGTTCTCGCTTCCCGCGCACAGGGTCCCGGGTTCGATTCCCGGCAGGGTCAGGGATTTTCTCTGCCTCGTGATGACTGGGTGTTGTGTGTTCTTCATCATCATTGACTCGCAAGTCTCCGTAGTGGCGTCAACTAAAAAGGACTTACAGTACGGCGGCCGAACTTCCCCGCATGGGGCCTCCCGGCCAAAAATGCATTTCATTTCATTTAGTCGAGCTACTAAGAATGGCAACACTTTAGGCAGACACACAATGTGTGTCTCCACAAGGAGCAAGTGAGCTGTGTTAAAATTTCTCCACCGTGTATTCATCCACTGTCTGCAGAGCAGGAATTCAGCTCCATCAACACCAATATCCCTAAATGGTTGTGTGTACGTATTCTTTCCAGAAGATGTTTCAATAATCCACGGATGTACCTAGAGCGTTGTTAACAGGCATTTTAATTAGGTGGATGTTCCTAAAGGTGACATGTTGTGAGGCGAGCGGAATATCTCATCCGGCCACAGTATACACGAACACACAGACGCATACAAAAAACTATTATTCGTTACAGGGAAACGTCTGCAACCTCTACCAGAGAACCTTCGGATGGTTTACAGGAGGAGGCGGAATAAACGCATGTGATGACGCGATACAACCGAATGCAGCGGCGGATACTGCTTTCCACCTCTCAGGGGGTAGAACGGGCTGATCGGCGTACGGTGAGTGAGTAGTATAAAGATCCGTGTGTATCTCATTTACGCGGGACGTATTATTGGAATGTTTTTCCTGCATAATCCTGATTTTACTTACCCCAGAGCCGGCACGTGCAGAACGTTTTAAAGCGCACCGCTGTTTACCGTTCAGTTCATCTGTGCCCGGTAGTCAGGCATTTCTTCTAAGGGGTTGGGGGTGGGTGGTGGGGGCAGACTTCCCGAGAAATTGGTTTACATTGTGCAGGGCGCGTCCTATTCTGTAGTCTTTTGTCCACCTGTGACTGATTTCCGCAGACTGAAAACAGTATATCACAGCCAGAGAATGGCTCTCTTTGTGTACATCAGTGTAAAACAGACTTGTGTTCCTTACTAAGGTGTGGAGGATGGGATGGGGGCCAGGGGATGCGGGTAGGAGTGAGATAACACTGATTCTAAGCTGGTAAGTCCGTGACCGCACATCGAGGTGAACACACGTGCAGCTGCCGCCAGTCTCCCTTGATGCGATCTTGTGAGGTCGGTTTTCGTGGTAGATGTGTTATTAGAATGTTTCTTGTTATTCTCAACACATATGTTATGACCCGTTGTTTACGAGTTATGCGTTTTTCACGACAATTTCGATGTGTAATTAGAACAGTGAAGCAATTTACATCTGTTTTGATAGTGTGTATTGGCTTTCCCACACTCCAGTGATAGTTTACCGCTATATCCCTTCTTTCCATGCATCAGCGTTCTCTTTACTCACAAGGGAACCTCCCCATCGCACCCTCCTCAGATTTAGTTATAGGTTGGCACAGTGGATAGGCCTTGAAAAACTGAACACAGATCAATCGAGAAAACAGGAAAAAGTTGTGTGGAACTATAAAAAAAAAGCTAAATATACGGACTGAGCAGTCCAAGATACGCAACATCAAGGATAGACGGAGCTCAGGAGAGCCGTGGTCCCGTGGTTAGCGTCAGCAGCTGCGGAACGCGAGGTCTTTGGTTCACGTCTTCCCTCGAGTGAAAAGTTTACTTTCTTTATTTTCGCAAAGTTATGATCTGTCTGTTCGTTCATTGCGTCTCTGTTTACTGTAACAAGTTTAGTGTCTGTGTTTTGCGACCGTACCGCAAAACCGTGCGATTTGATCCCAAGGTCATAGGTCAAGCGATTCCTACATAGGAAAACACGTCTGATATATTCTATACGACACTGGTGACGGCATGTGCGTCACATGACAGGAATATGTTGTCGACCCACCTGACTTGTACACTTGGCGAATGGGTAAAAAGATTCTTCTACCTTGCCCGACTTAGGTTTTCTTGTGGATGTGATAATCACTCCAAAAAAAGTGATGAAAACATAAGAGTTTGTCACGTAAACTGAAACAAATGAATGCTACAGTTTCACAGTCGCACAGTTTTCCCTGTGCTCCGTCATAACATCTGCTTTTATCGTTTTCAAATTTTTCCGTGTGTAAACCGTCAAATCCTGCATATGTCCATGCAAAATCTGAACATGTCCTGGAATTTTGGAGAGCGAAGTTGATTATGTGTGAGTGCCTGAACTTTGATAATTGTCTGAAAATAAGAAATTAAACTTTTCACTCGAGGGGAGACTTGTACCAAGGACCTCTCGTTCTGCAGCTCCTCACGCTAACCACGTGACCACGGCGCTCTGAGCTCAAAATAACCATGATGTATATCATTCGCATAGACTACTCAGTTTGTGTATTTTGCTTATATTTTCATAGTTCCACACAACTTCTTCCTGTTTTCTCGATTGATCTGTTTTCAGTTTTTCAAGGTCTATCCACTGTGCCAACTTATAACTAAATCTGAGAGGGGTGCGATGGGGAGGTTCCCTTGTCAGCAGCTATAGCAAGGTGGCCTGCAGAAGGGCAATGGAATAGGACAAGGCTGTAGAGATATAAAGGGAGCACAGTTTGTTTGAATTTCGAGCACCAGGGCTGCAAGGTGTTTGTCGACTAGGGCAAACAGCAACGAAGCGGGAGACGTCTGTAGCAAACACCGTCGTCAGCGAGGCACACATGCGGTCGGTAAAAAGGGGCCATGATGGGCGTGCAAAGTAGTCTTCTTCACTGTGGGTTGAACGGTCATTTACAGCTTCAGCACAGGCAGTAGTCTCTATGAGTTGTGAAATAGATCTCCAGTCCATCCCACTACATCACCATTATTTGCTAAAAACTCCAGACACTCTGTGACCAAAATGGTACTGAAAGAGAGGATGACAGACTAAAGGCCGAAATACTATATGTCTTTTTCCAAAGCTGTTTCACACAGGAAGACTCCACTGTAGTTCCTTCTCTACATTGTCACACAGATGACAAAATGGTATATATCGAAATAGACGACAGAGGGATAGAGAAACAATTAAAATCGCTCAAAAGAGGAAAGGCCGCTGGACCTGATGGGATACCAGTTCGATTTTACACAGAGTACGCGAAGAATCTTGCCCCCTTCTTGCTCTAGAAGAGCGTAGCGTTCCAAAGGATTGGAAAAGGGCACAGGTAATCCCCAAGAAGGGACGTCGAACAGATGTGCTGAACTATAGACCTATATCTCTAACGTCGATCAGTTGTAGAATTTTGGTACGCGTATTACGTTCGAGTATAATGACTTTTCTGGAGACTAGAAATCTTCTCTGTAGGAATCAGCATGGGTTTCGAAAAAAACGATCGTGTGAAACCCAGCTGGCGTTATTCGTCCACGAGACTCACGGAGCTATAGACACGGGTTCCCAGGTAGATGCCGTGTTTCTTTACTTCCGCAAGGCGTTCGATACAGTTCCCCACAGTCACTTAATGAACAAAGTAAGAGCATATGGACTATCAGACCAATTTTGTGATTGGATTGAAGAGTTCCTAGATAACAGAACGCAGCATGTCATTCTCAATGGAGGTAAGTCTTTGGAAGTAAGAGTGATTTCAGGTGTGCCGCAGGGGAGTGTCATAGGGCCGTTGCTATTCACAATATACATAAATGACCTGGTGGATGACATCGGAAGTTCACTGAGGCTTTTTGCGGATGATACTGCGGAATATCGAGAGGTTGTAACAATGGAAAATTGTACTGAAGTGCAGGAGGATCTGTAGCGAATTGACGCATGGTGGAGGGAATGGCAATTGAATCTCAATGTAGACAAGTGTAATTTGCTGCGAATACATAGAAATAAAGATGATCCCTTATCATTTAGCTACAATATAACAGGTCAGCAACTATAAGCAGTTAATTCTATAAAATTATCTGGGAATAGGTATTAGGAGTGATTTAAAATGGTATGATAATATTAAGTTGATCGTCGGTAAAGCATATGCCAGACAAATTAATTGGAAGAATCCTAAGGAAATGCAATCCGAAAACAAAGGAAGTAGGTTTCAGTACGCTTGTTCGCCCACTGCTTGAATACTGCTCAACAGTTTGGGATCCGTACCAGATAGGGTTGATAGAAGAGATAGAGAAGATCCAGCGGAGAGTAGTGCGTTTCGTTACAGGATCATTTAATAATCGCGAAAGCGTTACGGAGATTATAGATAAACTACAGTGGAAGACTGCAGGAGAGACGCTCAGTGCTCTGTATGGGCTTTTGGTGAAGTTTCGAGAGGACTCAAGCATGCTTCCTCCTGCGAACATCTCGCGAAGAGACCATGAGGATAAAATCAGAGAGATTATAGCCCACACAGGGGCATACCGACAATCCTTCTTTTCACGAACAACGCAAGACTGGAATAGGAGAACCGATAGAGGTACTCAAGGGAACCTCCGCCACACGCCGTCAGGTGGCTTGCGGAGTATGGATGCAGATGTAGATGTAGATGTAGAAAGTAGTTCCCCTACGCATGTCCTCCCATTCCTCGTGTAGGAGGCTACAGACACAGTCAACACCTATTAAACTCCTCTATGTCCGACACCAACATGTCAGTTGAACACATTTCCCGTCAAAAATAAAGGTAGTACCTTCCACTCCAGCCTTTTTCCCGCCAGTTCACAAGTAGAGTAGAAAGATTTATTGCGACTTGTAGGTAAGGGATCATCCTATGTAGAGTTACTGTTTATTTTGAGTACATCTGCTAATAATTTCGAGTAGTATTGTGATTTTTTTTCCCCTGCAGGATAACACCAGTTGTATGACATCACCAGTTTTTTTAACTGTATTGCGATTTTAGGCGCTTATTGCGTAGCATTATGCATATAGATGTGTAATTAGTACCGATCTATATGCTTAACTGCGTAATTAGGATCGATATTTACTTCAGTTTCCCACACAAAATAAATCAAGTACAACCTTGCCTCCCTCTCCTGTAGCTTGAATGGGACTGACTGTTCCCAGCCATTTCCAGTGGCGGGTTGGCAGTGGGGCGTGGGTGACCTCATAGGAGTGGGGGAGAGCATAGGGGGAGTCCAGCAGTGCCCTCTGGTAGTGGTATTGTGAATTACTGCTCCAAAACGTGAAATTTGCACAATTTTTTAATTTTATGCTACTTTCTGAAATTGCCGCCATTTTTTTTTAAATTTGGCCTCTTTTGAATTTGCACAGTTAATTTAATTAATTTGCATATGAATTTAGTTGTGATGTCGCCACGTCTGCATCCCAGGGGGAGAGGAGGTGGGAGGACCACCCAAGAAGAACCGCCGTCTTGCGTAAATCTGGCAACAGTGAAGACTGTGCAAGCATGAAGTTTGGCTCTCTACTTGTCCTGTGCTAGCCTCTTCATCTGCAGGTGTTGGAAAGTAGATTTATCTGAAGCAGCCTAGGTCTCCCTCTACATTTTACTCCACACACTTCCCTCAGTTGCCAAATTAACTATTCTTGATGCCCTGGAAATGTATGATCAGTGTATCCATTCCTCGGGCATGCTCTTTTTTCGCTGATTCGATTCAGTACCTGTTCATTAGGTGTCTTACCTACTCATCGGAAACATCTTCGTGTAGCACCGCCTTTCTAAAACTTCTGTCCTCTTCTGTTCTCACCTAGTTACGGCCCACATTCCCTTCCATACAGGGATACACTTCCTACAGATAAGCTAGAAACTGACTATCACTGACATTATACCGGTAATGTAACAGTATTCATGTTATTGCCAGGCTGTATTTTATATCTTCTCTACCTTTCCCATCATCAGTCATTCTGCTGCCAAAATATCAGTACAGTATATATTACATTCTGCTTCTGATTACCTAATGTGATTACCCCAGTTTCAGCTGACTTAATTTGACAACACTCCGTCACCATTTATTACTGTTGTTCTTACTATTCTTATATACTGATTTCAAGACAGGACCCTAATGTGCGGATCAAATGTAACAGCAGCAAGAACATTAATTTCCCCCTCCTCTGTCGTCACTTATTTTCTTCTGTTACGTCGTCTAGGTGTGACATTAGCACTTTCATGTAAGAAGTTGAAGATGTTGATAAATAATTGCCGCCGCGCGGGTTTAGCCGAGCGGTCTACGGGCGCTGCAGTCATGGACTGTGCGGCTGGTCCCGGCGGAGGTTGGAGTCCTCCCTCGGGCATGGGTGTGTGTGTTTGTCCTTAGGATGATTTAGGTTAAGTAGTGTGTAAGCATAGGGACTGATGACCTTAGCAGTTAAGTCCCATAAGATTTCACACGCATTTGAACATTTTGATAAATAATTGCCGAAATGGTTGATGTCTCTTGGGATATCTTGGTGCATATACCGTACCAGGACTTACCGTATTCTTCCTACACTCTTCACATACCATGAGCATGTGGCTTTTTCTGTATTGGTAAATCCCATCGCCCACTCACGATGTACTGCTAGCAATATCACACATTAACTGACTAGCAAGCAGCAATGCACTCAAGGAACACACAAGCACACTGAAAGCAAATATAATACACCGTACCTAACAACCACGCAGATTGAATGGCACATACCAAGTGTCACTATGCACGCTTTTCAAAATAAGGTATCTCCTAAACGACTCGCTCTAGAATCTTGCAACGTACAACAATGGTGTTCTAATTTACCTTACTTTGAGTCTGTTAATGTCAATAAGCATTGTTCTATTAAAAAATTGTATATTTTCACACAAAATACTGCTTCTACATAGTACTTAAGCATTATTACAATCCATTTATTGACTAATAATATAAGCCCATGACTACCAGACCATTCTGTGAAATCCGCACATCAACAGCAGTTTCCATTTCCGCAATATCTGCGGTCGAAGATTTAGATGATTCACAGTGAATAGCTTTTCACTGCGTGTAGTCTATCCGTACTACTTTCACAATTTATAAGAGTATAGTCCTATCGACATTGTCAAACCCATCTTTAAACCTCCAAATATTTTTCCTTTAGTTAATCTGTCTTCTACGATAAGTTGTGTAATCAGCTTTGTCTCGCTGTTCTTCTACTTCTCCGGACATGTAACTGGTCTGTGTTTTGTAGCCGTTAAGATAAGATTAGAGAGATTTTAAAGGCAACCCGGACTTTTATAGTGAAGTATTAGTCTCTACGCTCTACTCTACCTAAGAGTGCCTGTTTAATGTGGTACCTGTAACTACGGCAGGTACTTTACCAGACTAGCAGCGGCACTGGCCACTACAAATAAGCTATTGATTGACTGATTGCTCGCACATCCCCAGAGAGTGTCCCGTAACTGCGAACCAATTATGGCTTCCCAAGACACAAGGCGAACTCCTGCGGTCATTAGGATAGGTTCATAATTCCTGGCGACGACGTCGCAAGATCTGCGTTAGCTGTTACGGTAAGCTGTCAAGCAAGGACGGAAGATAGCACAACAATTGTCAGTGGTGTACTTGCACTTGCGAGGAACCTGGTTTCTGTCAAATTAGCTGAGCACTCTCGCTTCTAAGGTGAGCTGAAATGTTGCTATTATGGTCATTACATACAAAAATAGTTATCTTCCTACGACAACGATCTATACTTTCTCTGCCATGAACTGATAATAACGTAAATTTCGGACATTCCCAACGAAGTGTTCAAATTCGCAGACAATATAGTCCTACTGATATGAAGTTAGGTGCGAATAGGA
The DNA here is from genome assembly GCF_023897955.1 of Schistocerca gregaria. Classification (NCBI taxonomy): domain Eukaryota; kingdom Metazoa; phylum Arthropoda; class Insecta; order Orthoptera; family Acrididae; genus Schistocerca; species Schistocerca gregaria. Next base: position 290,490,236 of record NC_064922.1, read on the forward strand.
CTCTTGAACTCTGGGTTCCGTGCAAACTTAATTACGGACAGGTCATCGATTCTGGAAAACCCGAGTCCTGATCATTTCTGCCTGCTATCGATACTAATAAAGGCAAGATATCTGTCCCACGGATTCCGAGATTTTTTAGAATGTTTTAATTTAAATAATATAAATACTTACTTACTTACTTACTTACTCAATGGTCATATCGGACTCGAGAGTCCATTACCGCAGCAACGTATTTTCGCCACCTGTCCCTGTGTTGGGCTATTTCCTTCCATTCTCCTTCAATACCTAGGCTCCTTCAATCAGCCTTCACATTGTCCTCCCATCTACGCCTCGGTCTCCCCACAGGACGTTTTCCTTCTAGGTGCCCTACCAGTACTCTGCGCGCTGCCCTGCCCTCATCCATTAAAGCTACGTGACCCGTCCATCGCAGACTACGTGATTTAATAATACTGATTATGTCAGGGCTTGAATAGAGTTCGTGAAGCTCTTCGTTATGCTGTTTCCGTCACTCTCCGCTAATGTCATCTCTTTTTGCTCAGAAAATTTTCCTCAAAATCTTGTTTTCAAATACACGAAACGGCTTTTCATTTTGCACAGTGAGAGACCAAGTCTCACACCCATGCAGCATAACTGGTAGAATAATAGTTTTGTATATTCTAATCTTTAAATTCCTAGACAATATCCGTGATAAAAGTAATCTATTCAGTGAGAAGTAGCACGCTTTTCCCGCCCGTAATCTCTTCTTCAGTTCGGATTCAAATTCATTTCTCGAAGTTATGTCCACGCCTAGATACTTAAATGTGTTCACTTTTTCAAACTGCATGTCTCCAACTCTTAACATTTCCTGATCTACTGCTGTTGGCATTCTAGAAGTAACCAGGTAATTAGTTTTGTCTTCACTTATTCTCAGACCTACATCTTCACTGGCCTTGATTAACGCATTCGCATTTGCTGTTACAGATTCTTTCATATAGCTAATGATGTTTAGATTATCTGCATACCCTAATATCTTAATATTTCCATTTCACTCCACACCCTCTGAATTATCTGCTGCCATTCGTACAATGTATTCTAGGACTAAATTAAAAAGTAGCGGAGACAGGGCATCTCCCTGCATAAGTTCGTTCTTTATTATAAATTCTTCTGACTCCAATTGCCCCACGCGTACTCTACCTTTTGTGTTTTTCAAACTCGCTTCTATAAGTCTAACATACTTCTTTGTTATTCCAAGTTCCAAAAGAATTGTGTACAATTTTGATTGCAATACTGAATCATATGCTTTTGTAAAATCTATGAAAAGATTACGAACTGGTTTATTGTATTCGCATTTCTTTTCCAAAATTTGACGCAGTGTGAATATTTGGTCTATAGTTGATCTGTTCCTCCGAAAGCCGGCTTGGTAATACCCCACAAATTCATCTGCATATGGTGTAAGCCTGCTGAGCAGAATATTCGAAAAAATGTTGGAACATACTGGTAATAGCGATATCCCTCTATAATTACTACAATCCATTTTGTCGCCCTTCTTAAAAATTGGGATGAGAATCGACTCCTGCCACTCTTCAGGTATCATCTCTAAGTTCCATACTTTAGTTATCACTTTGTGAACTACTTCCATCAATTTCTGTCACCCATTTAAACTAATTCTGCAGTTATGCAATCTGATGATGGTGCTTTATGGTTTTTCAATTTGTTGATTGCATCTCTTACTTCCTTTAACGTTGGATGAGGTATCTGGGGTTCTGCCGTATGTATTTCGTACGCCTGCTCATTTCCTGCTTCCTGGTGTACATTTAATAGATGCTCAAAATGCGCCCTCCGTTTACTTAGTATAGCAATGGGGTCTGTCAGTATTCCCCCAGCATCCCCTCGAAGTGCATTTGTCCTAGCCCTGAAGCCCTTCCTATACCCATTTACACTCCTGGAAATTGAAATAAGAACACCGTGAATTCATTGTCCCAGGAAGGGGAAACTTTATTGACACATTCCTGGGGTCAGATACATCACATGATCACACTGACAGAACCACAGGCACATAGACACAGGCAACAGAGCATGCACAATGTCGGCACTAGTACAGTGTGTATCCACCTTTCGCAGCAATGCAGGCTGCTATTCTCCCATGGAGACGATCGTAGAGATGCTGGATGTAGTCCTGTGGAACGGCTTGCCATGCCATTCCCACCTGGCGCCTCAGTTGGACCAGCGTTCGTGCTGGACGTGCAGACCGCGTGAGACGACGCTTCATCCAGTCCCAAACATGCTCAATGGGGGACAGATGCGGAGATCTTGCCGGCCAGGGTAGTTGACTTACACCATCTAGAGCACGTTGGGTGGCACGGGATACATGCGGACGTGCATTGTCCTGTTGGAACAGTAAGTTCCCTTGACGGTCTAGGAATGGTAGAACGATGGGTTCGATGACGGTTTGGATGTACCGTGCACTATTCAGTGTCCCCTCGACGATCACCAGAGGTGTACGGCCAGTGTAGGAGATCGCTCCCCACACCATGATGCCGGGTGTTGGCCCTGTGTGCCTCGGTCGTATGCAGTCCTGATTGTGGCGCTCACCTGCACTGCGCCAAACACGCATACGACCATCATTGGCACCAAGGCAGAAGCGACTCTCATCGCTGAAGACGACACGTCTCCATTCGTCCCTCCATTCACGCCTGTCGCGACACCACTGGAGGCGGGCTGCACGATGTTGGGGCGTGAGCGGAAGACGGCCTAACGGTGTGCGGGACCGTAGCCCAGCTTCATGGAGACGGTTGCGAATGGTCCTCGCCGATACCCCAGGAGCAACAGTGTCCCTAATTAGCTGGGAAGTGGCGGTGCCGTCCCCTACGGCACTGCGTAGGATCCTACGGTCTTGGCGTGCATCCGTGCGTCGCTGCGGTCCGGTCGCAGGTCGACGGGCACGTGCACCTTCCTCCGACCACTGGCGACAACATCGATGTACTGTGGAGACCTCACGCCCCACGTGTTGAGCAATTTGGCGGTACGTCCACCCGGCCTCCCGCATGCCCACTATATGCCCTTGCTCAAAGTCCGTCAACTGCACATACGGTTCACGTCCACACTGTCGTAGCATGCTACCAGTGTTAAAGACTGCGATGGAGCTCCGTATGCCACGGCAAACTGGCTGACACTGACGGCAGCGGTGCACAAATGCTGCGCAGCTAGCGCCATTCGACGGCCAACACCGCGGTTCCTGGTGTGTCCACTGTGCCGTGCGTGTGATCATTGCTTGTACAGCCCTCTCGCAGTGTCCGGAGCAAGTATGGTGGGTCTGACACACCGGTGTCAATGTGTTCTTCTTTCCAATTTCCAGGAGTGTATGTCTAGGTAAAGTTCCCTAATGTTTTTTGTTTTACTGTTTGTTACCATTTTGGTAATTTGATTGTTCAAATAATCCCTCTTCTTTGCCCGTAGCCTACGACCAACTTCCCTTCTCAAGTTCAGGAACTCCTCTCGTTTTCTGTACCCCATTCTATCCCAATCTAATCGTGCTTTTCTCCTTTCCTCTAGCAATTTATTGCATTCTTCATCAAACCATGGTTTCCTCCTGTTCTTCTTAATTCTATCTATTGTGACCTTCGCTGCCTCTTTGATATTATTCCTCACAGTGATCCACTGTTTCTTTACATCCTCGTCTTGATCTTCGTGTGTCCTGAGAGCATCAAACCTATTTGAAATTTGTATCATGTACCTTTTTCTAAAGTTTTCATCATTTAGCTTGTCAGTGTCGAACCTAACAAGTTCTGCATTGTGACACCTTGATGTTGCTGTAGATAGCGGCTGGTGAACTTTGGCAACTACAAGAAAATGATCAGAATCGCAGTCTGCTCTCCTGAAAGTCCTAACATTTTCTTTACTAGTGTGCCATCTCCAATCTACAAGAACATGATCAATTTGGTGTGTCCATCCGGAGAGACCAAAGTTGCTTTATGAATGTCCTTCCTTTTGAAATATGTGCTCTCAACAATCATGTCTTTTGAAACAGCTAAATTAACTACTCTTGTGCCATTATCATTCAAAATGTTATGCAAATTTTCTTTCCCAGTTATAGGCCGGAATGCTTCCTCCTTACCTATCTTCGCATTAAAATCACCTATGGTTAATTTTGTATCATACGAGGAGAACTCACCCCACAGTTGATCTATTTCTTCATAAAAGCCGTCTTTAACAACATCTTCAGTGTCCTCAGTTGGTGCGTCTACATTAATTACTACTAGTCTATTCCACCTGCCGGACAACACTATAACTGATAGTCGGTCACTAATGAACCTTATATCTCTGATTGCGTGAAGCACTTTTCTCTGTACTGCGAAACCTGTTCCGAAACTGTGAGCTTCCGCACTTCCACAGAAAAATGTATACGTACCCCTCTTTATGCTACCCTCCGAGTGCCACCGAGTTTCTTGAATAGCTGTACTGTCTACATCGTATCTATCTAATTCCTCTAATAAATTCTGGAACGTTCCTGGCCTGTTCAAACTTTTAACGTTCCATGTTCCCAACCTGAAAGTTCCTTTAGGCCTGAATCTCTTCGAAGTAGGTTCCGCCCGGAGATCCGAATGGGAACCTAGTTTACCTCCGGAATATTTTACTTCAAAGGGAACCATGCCCATTAATGTTGCTGATTCTTGATGAATAGATTTGATACTAAGAGAAGAAGAAACAGGGATGGTTCATCACGTCATCGCCTGCTCTCCACCGGCTGACCGCGACTGCTTATTTTTTTTTGTATTCGCAGCTACCCTTCATATCTGAAGGCCGTATCCCCTATCCGCAACCTGGAGACGCGCCGTGTCGTGGTGGTAGGGGCCCAAGAGACAGTTCAATAACATAAATGTGACATAAAATTATGCACGTGGCAGGCGATCATCATCAGATATCCAGGAGCGATTGCTGCACCTAGATATGGCATTTCAAGCTGTGTGTGAAACAGGCATTCGCAGACTAGTCTGACTAGCCTTTTGATTGTTTTAATTTAAAGTGACGTCAGATAACAAATGACAAAGGGAAAAGGGGAAGGAAAGAGGAATTGCGCCTTTTTTTCTGTTTTGTTTCAGCCACACATGTTTCAGCACATTTGTTGCTGTCTTCAGTGGCTTATTATTTTTTTTATTTTCTAACTTACATGGATATATAAAAGTGTATTATCTGCAAGCATACAGCTGATGACTGTAACTGTTATTTTGGTACCTATTCTGCTACACAATCTACATCGACTGATTGTTTTGATATTGAGGTTCTTTCTCATACACTGTTGGTGAAGTGAATAGGCAGTATTCGTGACGTATGGTCGCTTGACATTGCACTTTCTCCGATTTTTCTAAACATAGGCCTATGTTTTGAAAAATCGAGGTCCATTTGTTCCGGCGGGTATTCAGCTTCCGTGCGGCCCGATACAAGAGAAGCAATAGAAAAACACACGGGAATCTAACCAATGTTCTATTAAAAATAAAATGAACTGTAATTACATAGAACAAAACTGTTGTCAGCCTAGTTAGGCAAAGTTCTACCAAGAACCAGCACGGTTCACAAAAAAGTTAATGACTACTATTGACGTTGGTGAGTATTGAAATTATTTTTAGTGAATGAGAAAGAAGACAGTATTATACTTTAGCAAGCAATGTAACAGTAGTTTGGCACGAACAGCACATGCTATTCGTTTTTGGAATAATTGGCTCTCAATAACATTCACTGTCCGTATAATAAAACAGCAAAGTAATGATAATTACAGGTAAAGAATTTGTTTATGGTGGCTCACTACTAACTTGGACATGAGTTTTTTTAATCAGTTGAAATACTGGAAAATACTGTCATTGGAATGGTTTCAAGTAATTGTATTATATGTACAATTTTGTGTGTTCTCAAGGAGCATTCACTTCCTTATACTATTTAGCTCAAATAGAGCATGTGAGACCACAATCTAGTATAATTTGAATAGCTGTAGCTTGACGCTAATTGTTGCACACAACTATCAGAAAGCTGCGAAGTGCACTTCATTAATAATGTAGTAGTAATATGAAATTTAAATCTGGCTCAACAATTAGTATAGGGACACAGAAACTAATCTATCAGTAAACACAGATCAATACTGAACATTTTAATCACAACACAATATGACAAACAGTGTTAAATATGTACACATGTAATTATAAACAATGTTACTTCCTAACCTGCACAATACTTACTCCTTATGCTAGCCCTTGAAAGTCTACTAGGCAGTAACAATTATGAATCATCACAGTTTTTCAGGCAACTGTAATACTGTACTGACATGGCAATAAGAAAAATTTTTAAGCTGAAAACTGCAAAACTTTTCTTGGCAACTCACCTTTGGTGAAACTTCGACTATCCTTTTATTTTATATCTGTAGATTACTTCTGAACTTATTCTCACTGAATAATCATGAAATTTGCTACTCTACAAAGTTTATTGACTGTAGTGAAAGTTGAGTAAAATGAATTTTCAGCTCAGTAAAATAGAATACTCTAAAATATCGTAGCGCTTTGGTTAACACCCTGTCTAGGTAAACAACTCAGAATAAACTACGAGTGCTCAACGCAAAGATAACAGAATACAAACTTATAATTGAAAACTATATTGCATAACTGGTCCTTGCAATTGTACAGTACTCAACCGATACCTTGAGATGAAGGAGACTACAGCGTCGACCTGCTGTGGCTGTTCAGATAAGGCTGCAAAAGTGTACACGGCTCTTACTGTATAACAAGCACTGAAAATTCTTTCCTTAGAGTCGGCTTCTCGTAATACAGAACTAGTCAAGTATGCCATGAATAATAAGCCAAATAACTTCCACATCCGAGGCTATGTTATATGATTTGCTGTTCTTCTTGCCTCGTTCAGTTCACAAGAGCTCAACGCTTTGCGTAATAGTCACCGACTAACTCTCTCCACAAAGGAGCCTTGCAGTTCGACTGCCAAATCCACGGTTTCTGTTCCCGCAAAGGCAGTTTTATTTTGAAGGCACTTGATTACAAACCTATTTTCCGTACGGATGAACCACTATCAAAACTCAAGTTTTAACATTCCCATTCTTTTGAAGAACATTATTTTTAAAATTGCATCCATGGATCAATTACTATTACATATTTGGAATTGGAAATTTGTGGTAAGTTTCTATGGGACCAAACTGCAAGAGGTAATCCGTCCCTAGGCTTACACACTACTTAAACTAGCCTACGCTAAGAATATCACACACACACACACACACACACACACACACACACACACACACCGATGGCGGGGGACGGGGGGGGGGGGGGGGGGGGGGAGGTTGAGCCGCGCGAACCGTGGCAGCAAGACGCCCTAGATCGCACGGCCGCCCCGCGCGGTTCCAATTACACAAATGGTCATAAATAATGGATAAAACATTTGTACAGATGTTACACCAAAGAGCATGGTTAACAGATGACACATTTAGTACAGCAGACAAAGAAGTTAGATAACAGAAAATATAATTTATACCGATAATAGTGTTACAAGTGCCACCACATCTATGTTCGGTAGAAATTTAGGAAAGGAATAGGACATTGACTACAGAAGCGGCACAATTTCTTTGTTGTTACCAATATGAAAGCTTCACTGCCAATGGGAAACAACGAAATTTAATGTTTAACGTACCGACGATGAGATCATTAAGTGGGAAGCATCAGTTCGGATTGGGAAAGGATGGAGAAAGAATACGGTGTGTCCATTCCAAAGGGACTAACCTTTAATTTGCCTTAAATGGTCTGCAGAACCAACGGAAAACCGGACGAGGATTTGAAACGCCGTTCTTCTAAATGTAAATCCTGTGCGCCGTCTCGCTGCGTGCGAACCGTAATGAAATGACGTTTAGCGAACAACGTCAGGTGCTCTGCATGAACACGGATTTGGCACATTCATCTTTCGAATTATATAAAATATTGCTCTGTGATACTATATACATTATGAGATGTGCATGTCATCTTGGTCATTACCGAAATTTTAACGTCTTACCTCCATATCTGACAGCAAGTCAAGTTGATTCGCGATCTTTGGTTGAGTGATTACGCCATCTCTGCCTGAGGGTACTCACCGAGAGAGAATTGTTATTAGTCGAGGTATGTTGGTACGCAAATATCAAACTAAATGGTCACTAAATTTTTATCTGGAATTGAGCTTTTAAACACTGAACACAGATGTAATGGAAATCATTGAATAATAAAATGATGAAAGTATTTACGGATTTTGAAAAGCGTTTTATGAAGATTTGTGATTCGAGGTGAATTCGCAGTTTTCCTTACTTGCGAGCTGTTAGCACTCTGTTGCAAAATTAACTGTCGTCCCGACATATGGTTGAAGCATTTATGTCATGGATAGCTCACATGTAGGGAAAATAGATCTGCTCCACATATACATTCTGTAAAAGAATAAAGATCATTTTGAGTAGGTTAATGTTTTGCCTAAAGAAAAATTTTCAATAATCAGCCTGATATGATAGTTTCTAAAACGAAACATTTTTGTGTAAAGTCAATATTGTTCAAGATCTTGGAAGTGAAGTTATAAAGTAGTTCTTTGCTACAAAATTGTTTTGTAAATTTCATTTGCAGACCATTAGCATCCAAAATTATTCCCACGCAAGAAATACTGTCTTGCTTGTGTCCGCGTTGCATGTGACAGTACACAAACTTTTGGATGTCATTTCTAGTTCATCATTTTAATTTAACTATACTGCGGCCTCTGTTTGCTGTGCTCCACGCTCGAGAGAACTTCTCCTGTTCCGAGGTAAGCGCAAGAACACTTCAGGCCAGAAGTCGTAAAGTTACACTATACATACTGAACAATGTCAACACGCCTTTAATCAGTGATAGGTCAGATAGCTCACATTCAGTTACAAGTAGTTCTTTTGTTAGGCGAAGTACATTTTAGTGCACATTTTCATACACTGAAGAGCGGATGAAAGTGGTACACCTGCCTGATATCGTGTAGGGCCCCCGTGAGCGCCCAGAAGTGCCGCAAGGTGGCATAGACTCCACTAATGTTTGAAGTAGTGCTGGAGGAAACTGACACCATAACATGCTATGTTTCACTGTAGCTTGCATATTTTTTTCTTCCAGCACTTTGTTTGGCTGCCGGCAGACCGTTATCCGTCTATACTGTCCTGATGTGTTAAATTTTGATTTGTCCGAAAAAATTACTTAATTCCACCACTTCACGTTCTTGTTTATGTGTTCCCTTGCGAAAAGCAGCCTCTTCTTCCTACTGGCAAGACTGATGTAAGGCTTCCTTCTAGCAGTTGCCTGTGGTAATTTCCTATGCACAGTACTTTTCTGATTGTGCTAGGACTGGCCTTTTTTCCAAACTCTTCCTCAGCCCCTATGGCAATTCGTGTAGCTGTGATTCGTGGATCTTTCTTGACGTCTTGTACTATTTCCCTCTCTTCTCTCCTCACAAATATCCTTGGGCGGCCTGTCTGTGGCACATTAGCTATGCTGTCTTTATATTTATATCGAAGGACGACGTTCACTGCAGATATTTTCTTCATATTCAGTAACGTTGCTGTTTCTCGGCATGTTCTTCCCTTTTCGTGGTGGAATATTACTAACTGCCTCTGTTCAAAGTGCTGTTTTTACCTCTACATACCATTGTATTCAAACACAGTTGTGTTGCCTTTCAGCTCTCCACGGGCAATGGTTGATATCGCAGGAAGTAACGAATAACAGATATATGCAGATTGACACAGTTGCCAAAATTTGTCTGCACTTTTAAAAGGCAAAAAAAAAAAGGCTCTGAGCACTATAGGACTCAACTGCTGTGGTCATCAGTCCCCTAGAACTTAGAACTACTTAAACCTAACTAACCTAAGGACATAACACACATCAATGCCCGAGGCAGGATTCGAACCTGCGACCGTAGCAGTCGCACGGCTCCGGACTGCGCGCCTAGAACCGCGAAACCACCGCGGCCGGCAGAATGTCATGTATTTCATATGTTTCAAGTTATGGCCCAAACTCCACATTGCTGAACCTTTAGATAGCATTAATATTTTTTGTAAGAAACAGGAATACATCGCATTCCACCGTTGCTGCTCTAGAGATAAGACAATTTGATTTATTTGTTATGTGCACAGGGATCAGTGTTATCAGTTTTCAACAGGGACAGATGATTCATTGCGTAAAGGGCTGAATGTATTTTGCACCGACTGTATTTCTTTATTGCTATTGGGACTTAAATTGCCCAACCAATTCATGAAAGTTTTTCTAACAGCAACAGAGAGTAAGCACACAACTTGCACTTACAACACACAACACAATTCGAGTTCAATACTCATTCCACAATTTAGACATTCGTTCTACGTAATCGGAGAGTTTCTCATTATTTATTAAAAGATCGTTACACTTGGAAAGTTAAATACACTCCTGGAAATGGAAAGAAGAACACATTGACACCGCTGTGTCGGACTCACCATACTTGCTCCGGACACTGCGAGAGGGCTGTACAAGCAATGATCACACGCATCGCACAGCGGACACACCAGGAACCGCGGTGTTGGCCGTCGAATGGCGCTAGCTGCGCAGCATTTGCGCACCGCCGCCGTCATTGTCAGCCAGTTTGCCGTGGCATACGGAGCTCCATCGCAGTCTTTAACACTGGTAGCGTGCCGCGACAGCGTAGAAGTGAACCGTATGTGCAGTTGACGGACTTTGAGCGAGGGCGTATAGTGGGCATACGGGAGGCCGGGTGGACGTACCGCCGAATTGCTCAACACGTGGGGCGTGAGTTCGTCACAGTACATCGATGTTGTCGCCAGTGGTCGGCGGAAGGTGCACGTGCCCGTCGACCTGGGACCGGACCGCAGCGACGCACGGATGCACGCCAAGACCGTAGGATCCTACGCAGTGCCGTAGGGAACCGCACCGCCACTTCCCACCAAATTAGGGACACTGTTACTCCTGGGGTATCGGCGAGGACCATTCGCAACCGTCTCCATGAAGCTGGGCTACGGTCCCGCACACCGTTAGGCCGTCTTCCGCTCACGCCCCAACATCTTGCAGCCCGCCTCCAGTGGTGTCGCGACAGGCGTGAATGGAGGGACGAATGGAGACGTGTCGTCTTCAGTGATGAGAGTCGCTTCTGCCTTGGTGCCAATGATGGTCGTATGCGTGTTTGGCGTCGTGCAGGTGAGCGCCACAATCAGGACTGCATACGACCGAGGCACACAGGGCCAACACCCGGCATCATGGTGTGGGGAGCGATCTCCTACACTGGCCGTACACCTCTGGTGATCGTCGAGGGGACACTGAATAGTGCACGGTACATCCAAACCGTCATCGAACCCATCGTTCTACCATTCCTAGACCGGCAAGGGAACTTGCTGTTCCAACAGGACAATGCAAGTCCGCATGTATCCCGTCCCACCCAACGTGCTCTAGAAGGTGTAAGTCAACTACCCTGGCCAGCAAGATCTCCGGATCTGTCCCCCATTGAGCATGTTTGGGACTGGATGAAGCGTCGTCTCACGCGGTCTGCACGTCCAGCACGAACGCTGGTCAAACTGAGGCGCCAATTGGAAATGGCATGGCAAGCCGTTCCAGAGGACTACATCCAGCATCTCTACGATCGTCTACATGGGAGAATAGCAGCCTGCATTGCTGTGAAAGGTGGATATTCACTGTACTAGTGCCGACATTGTGCATGCTCTGTTGCCTGTGTCTATGTGCCTGTGGTTCTGACAGTGTGATCATGTGATGTATCTGATCCCAGGAATGTGTCAATAAAGTTTCCCCTTCCTGGGACAGTGAATTCACGGTGTTCTTATTTCAATTTCCAGGAGTGTAAGTTCGTATCCTTAGCCATTTGGGTTGGGCGATGGTGAGTCAGTGAATCGATATTGCCCTATTCTACTTTCTTAGGGGTTGCATTTCCAAAAACAGTGAAACACCTTTTTTTTCATTTCTAACTGAGAAGCCAAATATCAATTGTCGTAGACGTAGCTTTATAAATGCTTTAACTAACAAATATTTTCATAAAACATTTCACCCCACTATTTAACCCCTTATTTTTCTTATTTTGCAATGCAGTTTCATATCTAGCAGTAAGAAACGGATCTTCTTCTGTTGTAAACAAGCAAACATATATGATTCCACTTTTCATCGCCTATAATTACATGTACAACTTGCAGACGTACGTCCTTTTTCCATATTGATCATCATAAATTCTTTCATACCCAGACATACTGTGCACAATGTTTGTCTCAATACCTATGAGAGGCACGTTAATCTGCAGTGGATTCCTTCTAATATAATTTGGAATATATATTCAGACAAAATTTAGTAGCCCATGTAACGTGTAATTCTTATGAGTTTTATGTTGGCGGTTTTTTTTTAATTGCCCACTGTGACGCCAGGCAACGCGCCACTGTTTATTCGACTATTCAGTACAGGGCTTATCAAATCACATTTCTCAGTAATTAGTTTCATAGACACCACATATAGACAAAGAGATTTTTGGCACATAAGTTACAGATTGAAAGTCATGTAACGTGGCGGTGAAAAATTTTGTCTGAGAGTGTTGCTCCTTTGACGCCAAGGAGGTACAATATTTTAGATAAACTACGCCGTCGTGTCAGTGAAGAACCCTTCGCCACAATCTGTCCACACGAAGTTATCAGAACGGTCGAGTAGTGTAATAGTTAGCAACCTCACGCTCTGGACAAAAGGATTCCAGATCAGCCGCAGTTTGTTGTCGTGAAACTTTCCCCGCTGCCACAGCAGACGGTTTACAAGTAATGTGCTTCGCACTGAAAAGGGTGTCCCAGTTAAAGCCTAACCGAGAGCTGAGGGACGGAGCCAATTTACAAACAACTTGCGACGCTTGAGGGGGAAACTTAAGGGCCTTATTTTTACAAACGTACCTGACATTGAGCAGCAGCTTTCTAGGCGACTCAAAACTGCAGAGAAAAGACTGAAGCATTTCACAGCGTCTGATACCAGATTATTTTTAATAGGAAACTAGCTTAGCGCTCGCTGCATCGCTCGCATAGATTGTATGGTCTGCACAGATTTTTTTTCTTTAATCAAATTTTCATGTTGTTTACAAGTTGTAAAACAATCTCAAGTTTTCAAGATGACGAACGCAACGGCAGTACGGTCTTTTTCAACTGTACTTCTGACCAAAAGCGATTCAGCTAGTTGGAGTCCAAGATTTTTGTTAATCATAAGTTTTGCGTACTTGTTGTGGTATTTCCGTAGAAACTTATTCCTCCAAAGCATATTTCTTTATGTCTGACCAAGAGGTGATATAGCTGTTTTCGTAGATTTATGTTTAAAAAATTTATAATGCAACGAAATATTTTCTTAAAAATATTCGTCCCCTGTTTTACCTCCTTAGGGACTGAATTGTCTAAAATGCTCAAACACGTATTTTTTTTATTTCCTGCTGAGAAATCAAATGCCAATTTCGTAGTTCTGTCTTCAAAATGGCCTTAATAGCGACATATTTTCAAAAAGCTTTGCATCCCGTATTTCACCCCCTTAAGAGAGTAACTTCGAACAATCCCTTCTTGAATGATTGCTATAGTATACGATCCACACCCTCCGAAAAATTCAAAAACAATGGCTCTGCGCACTATGGGACTTAATATCTGTGGTCATCAGTCCCCTAGAACTTAGAACTACTTAAACCTAACTAACCTAAGGTCATCACACACATCCATGCCCGAGGCAGGAGTCGAACCTGCGACCGTAGCGGTCCCACGGTTCCGGACTGAGCGCCTAGAACCGCGAAACCACCGCGGCCGGTAGAATGTCATGTATTTCATATGTTTCAAGTATTATGGCCAGCACTCCACATTGCTGAACCTTTAGCTAGCATTAATATTTTTTGTAAGAAATAGGAATACATCGCATTCCACCGTTGCTGCTCTAGAGATAAGACAATTTGATTTATTTGTTATGTGCACAGGGATCAGTGTTATCAGTTTTCAACAGAGACAGATGATTCATTGTCTAAGGGGCTGAACGTATTTTGCACTGACTGTATTTCTTTATTGCTATTGGGACTTAAATTGCCCAACTAATTCATGTAAAGTTTTTCTAACAGCAACAGAGAGTAGGCACACAACTTGCACTTACAACACACAACACAATTCGAGTTCAATACTCATTCCACAATTTAGACATTCATTTTACGTAATCGGAGAGTTTCTCATTATTTACTAAAAGATCGTTACACTTGGAAAGTTAAATAAGTTCGTATCCTTAGCCATTTGGGTTGGGTGATGGTGAGTCAGTGAATCGATATTGCCCTATTCTACTTGCTTAGGGGTTGCATTTCCAAAAAAAGTGAAACACATTTTTTTTTCATTTCTAACTGAGAAGCCAAATATCAACTGTCGTAGATGTAACTTTATAAATGCTTTAACAAACAAATATTTTCATAAAACATTTCACCCCGCTCTTTAACCCCTTATTTTTCTTATTTCTAACAGAGAAGCCAAACATAAATTTTCATAGGTTTACCTTCAAAAATGCTTTCATAATGAAATATCGCACAATAACTTTCATCCCGTATTTCACCCCCGTACAGGTTCTATTTCCAAAATCAGAGAAACATGTGTTTTTCATTTCTAACCAAGAAGCCAAATTCAAATTTTCATAGATTAAGCTTTGAAAATGCTTTCAAAATAAAATATCTCACAACTGCTGTGATAATGAAATATCTCACAAAACACCCCATTAGGGGTTGGGTATCCAAAAACACTGAAACACATATTTTTTTTATTTCCAATTGAAAAATCAAGTAGCAGTTTTCATAGAGTTAGCTGTAAAAATACTTTAGTAGTTACATAATAATGATTGATTGCCGGCCACTGTGCTCGAGCGGTTCTAAGTTCTTCAGTGCGGAACCGCGCTGCTGCCACGGTCGCAGGTTCGAATCCTGCCTCGGGCATGGATGCGTGTGATGCCCTTAGGTTACTTAGGTTTAAGTAGTTCTAAGACTAGGGGATTGATGATCTCAGATGTGAAGTCCTATAGTGCTTAGAGCCATTTGAACCATTTGAATGATTGATTTTCAAAACAACTTTCACCCATTTTTTACCCCCATTGACATTAAAGTTCAAAAATTCTGAAACATGTATAACTTCTCATGGTTGGGATTCACAGTCATATAATATTTCTTAAAAGACATCATAGTCGCCGTTGACTGTATAAAATATTTATTCTTACTATTGCAGTGTTACTTGAAAATGACAATAAGCCCGAAATTGCAGTAGTAACAATAAAGATTTCATACTGTCAACGGTGATTATGATGTCTTTTAAGATGTATTTCTTTATTTCTGATCGACAAACCAAACACCGATTTTCGTAGGTGTAACTTCTAAATTTCCTTAATAGTGACTTGTTTTCAAAAATCTTTTTATCCCCTATTTCACCCCCTTATGTGTGGAATATTGAAATATCCCCTCTTAAACGACGCCTACATTACAAGGTTAACGCTCTTTGCGAATATCAGGTTTCTATCCTTGGTGATTTGAGATGGGAGATGATGAGCTACTGAGTGAGCCAGTCAGTCGGCACGTTGCCTTTTAGGGATATATCGAAATTAATCAACAAATTAAAATAAGTGAAAATCCTGCCTCCCGATTTATTAGGGCAAAATAGTCTTAAGGCAACATCTTTCAAACTATAATTATTTTTGGTCATCAAAGTGGCGGTGACCATCACAGTAGCTCCTTTGTTTCAAGAAAAACGCCAGGAACGCAGAAATATATTCCTGGGAGGTAGTGGGACGTTTGAACAAGCCAGCTAACGGCAACCTAAGAGATCTGAAGTGTTCCCCCACAACTCGCCAGTAAGACAGAGACTTAACTCTTTGTAGGAATGGCCGTTTTGTGTGACAATAGAAAATAGTGTCCATCCTGACAGTCTGCTGTTTCCCTACTGCGACTAAATCTTTAAATAGAAGAGTCACTCACCCCACTTCTGTCGGCGTCCTAGAGCAGATAACCCGTAACGTTCGTGTCCATCACAGAGGAAGTTGTGGTTAACCGCCACCCGCCACCGGCAAGGCACAACACGGTGAGATGCTACATCCTACGTAAGGTAGCTACCCTGCTGATCTTCGCGGTAAACATTTTTCTCTCTCGCTCGTCCCAATCTTATATGGCTTTCACTGATTACATTTTTTGTTACTTTTACGTTGACGGATGCTTGATAACACCTGAACTTGATACCGAACTCTAGTACACTCTTTCCTAAAGATTGCAATGTTTAATATTTGTTTTCGGTTCACATGTAAATACTGAATACAGAATACATCGCGATTAGGGAGCAGAATTTGGCTTTTCGCATTGTTATGAAGGGATAAGGCCGTTCCTGTTCACCGAATCTCCTTAATAAGCTCCGATTAATCAATGTCGAAAGTCTCTGCTTGATTCACTTGTAAAATGTAAACTTTCACAGCCGGACATATACCAATTAATAAAACGTTCCGGGCTCTTATACTCAACGATTTGTCCTCATCCACGGAGGTCATCGTAGGAGATCGTAGCTTCTTTGAGTGTCAGATTCACACACTGGCTCGCTACTGACTGCAGCTAAACTCCGTTTTCGTGTCCTTTCACGTATTGGAGTGACGTCACATCTTTTGAAAACCCGAAGCGCAGTTTGCCGTTGTTGACTGCCGTCGCCCGCAGTTGCTATTATCCCATAATGGAAGAGTGGTACACACATCTTCTGCAGTACCAAAGTACAGATGTCACTCAGTTTAACGTTCTTCTCCTTCATATTGAAATTGCTGGGGTGCTTCATACTCCCTATGGCCTCTCTGTATAGCCTTCCATGCTATCCGCTTGCGGAAGCCAATACTTGAGTCCTGTCAGAATGAATGTGACGGCCGCGCGGGATTAGCCGAGCGGTCAGGGGCGCTGCAGTCCTGGACTGTGCGGCTGGTCCCGGCGGAGGTACGAATCCTCCCTCGGGCATGGGTGTGTGTGTTTGTCCTTAGGATAATTTAGGTCAAGTAAGGTGTAAGCTTAGGAACTGATGACCTTAGCAGTTAAGTCCCATAAGATTTCACACACATTTGAACATTCTTGAATGAATGTGACAGTCTTCTGGCTACAAAGTATGTTCCACTGATCTGTAAACTTCCCCTCTTCTGGAATTGCCCTTGTGCTCTTCTAGTCATTTTTTTACCATACTTTCGTAATACTCACGTACACCGCTCCACAGATACAAAGAATCCTATAAATTGCTTTTCCAGAGGTAAGCGAGCGTCCTTGGCCAATTTTAGATGATTTTGTACCTTCTGGGTAGTTTTGTAGATTACCGGCATAACCCGCTTTTCAAGATCATTCCTAAGTGGTCAGTATCGTCCTTAATGAAAGGCAGGAAAACTTTAGATTCCACAGGCGTTTGTGTGGTCGCTATGATTTCTGCGCGATGGCCTTAAAGCTCTGTTTACCTCAGCGGACGAATAACCATTCTTGGGCTGTGCATTGATGAGATGTTTTAATTACGTGTCAAGGAGCACTGGTTCGAACATTTTCTTGCTCTATCAGCCACCGTTTCTATGGTACCTCACTTTTGTTGTGGATGGTTGTTCGAACCCCGATGTAAGTTACGTTCTGAGTTCGTGAATTTTCGGTAAACCGTGTGGCCTACATTACCATCTTCTTTCTTGAAAACTAGCACGTAAAGAAAAATTAATCTTCCGCCTGCCTCTTCATCCATGGTAAATTGGATCTTCGGATAAATCCCGTTGAGATGTTTGTAGAAACAACATAGTTTACACCGAAGGTTCAAAGAAACTGGTACATCTGCTTAATATCGTGTAGGGCCCCCACGAGCACGCAGAATTGCCGCAACACGACGTGGCATGGACTCGACTAATGTCTGAGGTAGTGCTCCAGGGGAATTGACACGCTGGAGCACAGAACGTTGCAAGGCATCCCAAACATGCTGAAAATGTTCATGTCTGCGGAATTTGGTGGCCAGCGGAAGTGTTTGAACTCAGAAGAGTGTTCCTGGAGCCACTCTAGCAGTTCAGGACGTGTGAGGTGTCGCATTGCCCTTACGGTATTAGCCAAGTCCGTCGGAATGTGCAATGGACATGAACGGATGAAGGTGATCAGGCAGAATCCTTACGTACGTGTCACCTGTCAGACTCGTATCTAGACGTAACAGGGGACCAATATCACTTCAACTAACGCCACACATCATTACAGAACTCCACCATCTTGACCAGGCCCCTGCTGACATGCAGGGTCCATGAATTCATGCGGTTGTTTCCATACGCGTACAGGTCCATCCGCTATATACGATTTGAAACAAGCCTCGTCCGATTAGGCAACATGCTTTCAGCCATCTGCAATCCAATGTCGGTGTTGACGGGCCTAGGCGAGGCGTAAAGTTTTGTGTCGTGTAGTGAGTAAGCGTACACGAGTGGGCCTTCGTCTCCGGAAGCCCATAACGATGATGTTTCGTTGAATGTTTCGCACGCTGACACTTGTTGATTCCCAGCATTGTAATCTACAGCAATTTACTTTATAACCTGTCATCGTAGTAGCAGTAAGCGATCTAACAGCTGCACCGGACACTTGTTGTCTTATATATTTGCGTTGCCGACCGTAGCGCCGCATTCTGCCAATTTACATATCTCTGTATTTGAATACGCATGCCTATACCAGTATCTTTGGCGCTTCAGTGTATCTTTGCCAGGTCTCCACGAAACAAACGTATAATCCACGTACCAGAACCAGATGTACACCTTCTTGTGGGCAGTTTCCAATGATTGCTCCTCGAATTTTTCCACAAAAAAATTCGCTATAACTGGGCTTAAAGGGCTACCCATACCACCCCATCCGTCTGTTCATAGAACCCATCCTTCCATTTGAAGTATGTGGTTGTGAGGCAACATCTGAGTCAGATTTTTCTTTCCGATGTTGCAGAACTGTTAAAATATTGTCTGAAAACCACATATTACAAACGGAACGATGAGCTCTATGAACAGACGGATGGCGTCGCTATGGAAAGTCCCTTAAGCCCAGCTATAGCAAATTTCATTTCTGGAACAATTCGAGGAGCAGGCTGTGGAATCTACCAACAAGAAACAGAATATTTGGTTCCGGTACGCGGATAATGCGTTTGTTTTGTGAAGGCTTGACAGAGAGGAACTAGTTCGTTTCCACAAACATCTCAACAAGATTAATCCGAAGATTCAGTTCACCATGGACTAAGAGGCAGATGGAAGATTAAATTTTCTTGATACGACAGTTTTCAAGAAAAAAGACGGTAGCGTAGGCCATCCGGTTTAATACAATCCCACGCACACACGCACTTATGTACGTCGGGAGTCGAACCATCTCCCACAACAAGAGCGAGGCGCCATTGAAACGTTAGCGCATAGAGTAAGAAAATGTTCGAACCAGAGCTGGTGGACGCGGAACTAAATCATCTCACAGTGCATTCCGCTGAGGTCAACAGATCTTTAAGAAAAAAATATTCAAATGAGTGTGAAATCTTATGGGACTTAACTGCTAAGGTCATCAGTCCCTAAGCTTACACACTGCTTAACCTAAATTATCCTAAGGACAAACACACACACCCATGCTCGAAGGAGGACTCGAATCTCCGCCAGGACCAGCGGCACAGAGCTTTAAGACCACCGCGCAGAAATCATAGCGATGAACAAGCACTTGTGATATCGAAAGTTTTTCTACCTTTCATTAAGGAGATTACTGACCGCATAGGATCAATCTGAAAAAACTAAATATCGCGCTAATCTACAAACCCACCCAGCAGACACAAAATCACCTATAATTGGCCAAGGATGCTCGCCGACCGCTGGAAAAAGCAGGAATTTATAGGATTCCTTGTATTTGTGGTGTCCGATAAAAAGAAGGTAAAAAAAACGACTAGAAGAGCACAATTCCAGAATGAAGGATATTGACAGTTCAGCTGCATCCGAAAATGTTTTGCAGTCAGGAGACCACCACATTCATTTTCACAGGATTCAAGTATTGGGAGCCACAAGCGGATACCATGAAACGCTATACAGAGAGGCTACAGAAATTGTATAACACTCCAGGAATTTCAGTAGGAAGGAGGAGCACGTGAAACTGAATGACATCTGGATTCTGGTGCTGAAGTAGATGTGTATCAGTCCACCTCCACGGGCTGATAGCAACAGCGGGCGACGACGAGCGACAACGGCGAATTGCGCTCGTCTATTCAAAACTTGTGACGTCACGTCACTGCGCAAAGCACACGTAAACGGAATTTTGCTGCAGCCAGTAGTAGGTCTGAGTGTGAGTGGGACACTGAAAGAAGCTACGATCCCAGATTGAAATGCGTTCCCAAAATGGAGACGAAACTTTGGATTTACATGTGAAATCGATTTGACCACGGCAATTTAATAGCCCGGTACATTTTATTAATTGCTTGATTTAGACCTGCAAATAAGATCGAGTCAGATATTTTCAGTGTGACAAGGTATATCACCATCGCTAGATCCCATTTTTCAGCGGGAACGGTGGGCAGGCGGGGTGTAGCAATACAAGCGGGTTTCCCAAAAAAATCCATCGTGTAAGCCGCCAGGAAAGTGCCCGCATGTACTGTCTGGTGATGCAACTGGAGACTGCGCTGGAAAGTTTCCAGAGTTGATGTGCTTCTCTCTGGCCCCATGCAGGGACTTTTCGAAGCGAGGTCGAAAAGGCTGGTATTCTGTAATCAAGACTCAGCGTGGATCGTTCACTGGGTGGTATTACTACTTGAGCCCATGAATGACAATATGATACGGTGGAAAGTTCAGCATCAGTGACAAGACAACAGAATGGGGAGCTTACAAAGTGTCTCGTTTTGTGGTAAAATATGTGAGGTCGTAAAAGTGGTCCACATGTTTTTCAGTAATCGTCATATATGAACCTCCAGCTTTTAGAAACTCATAGTTATGCAGTAATGATACGATACAGGCTCTCAAACACACACAAAAAAATGTTCAAATGGCTCCGAGCACTAAGGGACTTAACATCTGAGGTCATCAGTCCCCTAGACCTTAGAACTACTTAAACCTAACTAACCTAAGAACACCACACACAGCCATGCCCGAGGTAGGATTCAAACCTGCGACCTTAGCGGTCACGTGGTTCCGGACTGAAGCGCCTAGAACCGCTCGGACACAGCCTCAAATACAAAAGATTTCATTTCATGTGCTTTGCCCTCGACTTGGAAGTTGGTATATTAACAGGAACGACTCTTGCTGTTCACAGCGTGTGATCTATAAGATCCCTACTCTTGGTCTAACAATTCATTTGATGCTGCATGATGAGTCGCTATTCAGAATGACTCGCACTGTTCATATTACCAATCTCAGTGCTTCACGAAAAAGAAGCCAACCAACTCCACACGTACTCCGACGTGGGGCGCTTTGCAAGACATACTCTATAAATGGGTTCCTTATCTAGACCAGTGCGGACAAAGCTCAACAGCTGAGATCGCGTCAGATACGTAACCATGGCGTTGACACAAAACAAAGACCAGCGGAAACTTAACTCGGGAAAACATGCAGCTTAAGTGTGGCCAATCACATCAGTACAAAATAACATCAGTAACGTTAAGAACAATCAGAAAAGTTGATCAACTCTACGAGAAAAACGACCTGTACTCTCTGAACTGGGTGTAGGATGACAAATGTTCGTTCTCTAACAGACATCAAGAAAGATAGAATGGAAGGAGCACACCTCCATGTAACCTTGTCACTTAGTTTCATTGCAGAAATTACTCCTGTGAATCTGCTACACATTTTCTCATTTTATTTATCAATATAGTAGAAATAGCAAGCCAGTATGGAAATTATATTTTACACTTATATTCTTTGTAACTGAATGACTCAGTCAATTCATCGCAGCAACCCTTGGATGACACAAATCATTAGTCAACGGCAAACACGTACTTAGACTAAAATCGCTACTAAGCAAACGAAACAACAAATTAAACACAGTAATCCTATCGCAATCTGAGTCCATAACAACAAATTGTTAATGATATGCTGGGTTCTCATTACGTTGCTTGTCTGACGGATTTGGATATCGCACCTCTAAAATTTCTTCTTGCTGATGTCTCCTTTACTGATCTCCCCTGTTTCGCTTGAAACTCCGATTGCTGTTCCTCCAGTTGTTTGTTCACTTAGTTGGTCGTACTTCTGTATGCTGTTGCGCATAAACATGTCCTCCTGATGATTGATCTCTGTTGTTTTTCTCGTATCGTTGTTTCTATTTGACGACTCGTAAATGTTTCCATCATGATTCCTCATCTTCTCTCTCGTATTTAGTGCTTCATAGGCGAACTCTGTCTGTCTGAGAACGCCTCTGAACCCCTCCAATTATCTCCACATCTTCCCACAAGAACTTGTTAATAATTGAATGGTAATTTTATGCATCAGAAACGGATTATTTCGCTTGTGCTACATAGTTCGTCCCAAAACCGATTCTTCGTTACTAATAATCAAAGTTTCACAAGGTTTCTTAATCCCAATGATTTTACATTCCTACACATCATTGTCTCTTCTTGTCTTCTGTCCTGAGTCTCATGTGAGCGACAATAGTGAGGAAAGCATCTCTGAATTCTTATGCATTCTACGGGTGCCTGCAATACCCCACACGTTCTCGGCTACCAGCCCTTCCTTGTGTCTACAGATAAATTCTAATTTGTATCCTAAAAGCCAAGAAGGTAGCATCTGTCTATCAAATTCAGCTAGCCAAGGCTTACGATGTAATGTATTGACACTGTCTCAATATTTCCAGAAACTCTCAATGTTCAAATACGTGTGAATTCCTAAGGGACAAAACTGCTAAGTTCTTCGCTAAGTACAATACACACAGCCATGCCCGAGGGAGGACTCGAAAGTCAGGTGGGAGCGGCCGCGCAATCCGTGTCGAGGCGCCCTAAACCTCGCGGCCACTTCGCGCGGCAAAACTTGTAGTTAAATCCCACATCATTACTTATAGTCATTATTTCCCTTGCTTCTGATAGGTGTATTTTTTCCATATGATGGGTGACCCAGTTAAGCACAAAACTGGTGTTTCATTCCAAACTATCCTCATCGTTAATCTGTGAAACACATTTCTTGATTAGCACACAATTGTGTGACGGTTTGGACTCTCAATCACTGAACTGGTGGTACAGTAACTTGTGGTAACACGTAACAGTTGATCGACATACTGTGGATTCTGCTGGCTTTGTTGGCGAAACTGATCTGTCCTATTCCTTGTTGAAATGTTTCTGATGCTGAGTACAACATAAATATATCTGGGATCCACTCCTGCTTCATCTCATTTTCAGTACTGATCTAATTTCTACCTGGAACCATTACTTTAACTTGTCAGGTATTTTTCTGACCGGTGCGGGTACCAATACCTTGGTCCTTGTCGTAGTGTGTACAATGCACCTCCTTCACCTGCGATCAGTATCTTTAGGTATCTCCTGGTGGTCCATCTCTTTCAGAAAACTCCATTTCACCTTACATGCACAGATCTCGTGAAATGACTACCGATATCCCCACACCTCGTTTTAATGGTACGAAATACGACACATAAGATAGGAGAAGTTCAACGCCTGCAGTTCCTATTAAGGTTACTGACATCATATTTGTTATTAGAATTTACACCAGACTGGCTAAAAAGAAAAAAGAAAATAAAAAGAATTTCAACCTCCACTTACTTCTAAACAACCATGAATCCGTTGAAAGAAATTCACCTCCTCTGTTTAGTTCTTACACCTACAATTCGTTTTTGATCACTCTTATACCGATTCTGCGCCTGCACAGAAATATTTCATCCGGATATGGAATTTTCTGCAGCAGATATGACAAACAACAAAAGATATACTGTGAAATTCACTCACATGAATGCTCGCTCATCATCTGTTGGTGTGCTATGACTCTCTTACTGTCCTTATTTCTTTCTGTGCGGAGTGCCTGTACGGTCTGCAGAAACCTCGCGTCTTGTGTGATTACTTGGCACTGTATACGTTTCGTACGACGTAGAGCTCCCCTTACACTGGCTTAAATCCAGTGGAAGTTCTTGTGGATTTACCTGACGTGAGACACTAGATACTGTAACGTAATTGTGCTACTAAGGCGCCAGAAACAACAAAAATGTTTATGACTGTTTTCCATTTTTCCTCAGAAAATAAATCTTATTCACCCAACACATGGTTCGAATGGCTCTGAGCACTATGGGACTTAACTTCTGACGTCATCCGTCCCCTAGAACTTATAACTACTTAAACCTAACTAACCTAAGGACATCACACACATCCATGCCGGAGGCAGGATTCGAACCTGTGACCGTAGCAGTAGCGCGGTTCCAGGCTGTAGCGCCTAGAACCGCTCGGCCACTCCGGCCGGCTATTCACCCCCAACACTTGAATATATATACCACACTTCAGAAAATGACAACGCTGTTATCGACGCCGTGAACAACCACAACGCATGTACGAAAACCATAGACCAAGACACTCAGAAAAATTCGCGCCAGCAACAGTAAATACCGCGGGTCTAAACGGTCACAATCCTGCAACATAAGTAAACTAACTGGTAATTAAACTGAAATTTTCTGACTGTAAATTTGTTCTGCATAAAAAAGCTCAGTCCCGCCAGGTGTTGAGTTACTCAACATTATTGTCCTGACTGCATCACAAAAAACTCCAAAAAATTTCTGAAAATGCTGACAGGGAATGAAAATTTATGTAAAGTGTCTCGTTTAGTGGGAAAGTATTTGGAGTACATTTATTGAACTTTGTCCCGGGATCTTCTACTGCACAGAACCACTCGTGCTTATGTGAAATTAAACGCAAAGGGATAGTTGTACGAAAACGAATAATTTGATCACCTGGTATTGAACCTGTAGTTGACACAATGTATAACACTCCAAAATAACTCCTGTTATGTCCTACATAAATGTACGAAATTAATAACACATCTTTTCACATAACAAATGACACTCAAGATAACAATAGATTTATTACAAAAACAATAACGAACTTGGATATGAACAGGCATAAACAATCTTCATTATATATAAGCTCCTGTTTAATGAAATAAAGTACTCGTATGACCGTTGTATGGTTGACAAGTTGAGTGGGAGTGGTGGAAAATCAACTTGGACTTTCACTTTAACTATGGATGCTGCGAAATGATTGACTGTTTCGCCCGACTGTGATTGTCAACTGTGAATCTGTAGGCTACCGCGATGTGTATAAATCGGACAGCGACTGCTGATTTTCGAAAGAGCACTCCGTGGATGGTGAATCTGCGCCTTAAAGGTTAGTAATGTGCTGCAGCCGTGGGTGCCTGCAATGCTGCCAACTAGGGATCTCCATCTACTCGTCTCGTTCCAGGATCCACCACCGAGTCTCCAGATTGAATCCAGCTGTATGATCAGCCTCGCCTTGCCGCCAACATCCAACCGAATAAACACAACAGACCAAAAGTCAACTTGAATATACTCGCGGCCAGAGCCAGAACCTATTTCCCTAACTTCTCAGTCTCTTCGCAATCACTTCCAAAAATACACACTGCAAAGCACTCTAGAAAAGCTAAAACAACCAATCACAATGCAGCAGCGCTACTCTAAGCCAGTTGCATAATTCTCTGGCCTCAGTAAGGCTTCCCTCCAGAAAATGGGCAAATTCCGTTCCTCTAATCATATTGCTTTCCATTACGTAGAACGAGCGCCCACAAGCACGTCTTAGTAGAGTGAAAATGGGGATTGTACCTCATTTATCCCAAAATCTCAAAAATCGTAAAATTACTTGAAATTCTCTCCAAATTTCACACAGAGAAACGACCCATTTCATCAAGCATTTTCCCTGTTTTAAGAATTTAATTTTAATTTCCTAAGAAAATAAGAAAAATTAATTCAGTTTATTACGATTATTTCACATTTTTCTTTTTTAAAAATAAGATTTTTGTAAAAAATTATGAGACGTGGATCATTCGACAAAAACTAACCGTTTTAAAAGATTCAGTTAAATCGTATTTTATATTTTTATCAATTCTGGGTTCGATGCTCACCCCACACTGAGATTCCATAATGAATCAAGCATAAAATATCATTAGTAATCGATATATTTTCCTCTTCAAGTAAGGTATGTAATGTAAAGTAAGTCAGGTAAGAATTTTAATCGAAAACAGCACCAGCTGCATACACACTAAAAATTCCAAATCATGAGATTAATAATTATTATTTGTAAATTTCTTCATTTTGTTGTATCTTAGTTTAAGCTTTTCATCCATAAAATTTGAAAATCTTAGCCAGTTATTACTTCCAAATATCTGTCTGATAAAATAATTTTAAATTCTTTATTGAGCTGCACACAAATTTTTTCTCTATTAAAATCCCAAAATGCATCGTATACTTTCAAATAATCATGTGGTGTGTCTAAGTTCCACATTTCTTGAGGAAATATTTTATATCTATTGTTTTGCAAATATATTGTTCGTAGCATAACATGATCGTAAACGGATGAATCTGCTATCTCCTTCTTATCACAATTAATCTGATGCACAACAGAAATAGAATAAGGCATGTCACATTCTACTAAGTTGTAGTAATTCGTTATTCATGACTCGAAATTCTTCCTACCATTTCATGCAGTGTCTTTAACAGTTTGCAATTCATAAAAAGATATCGGTATTACGATTTTTCACTATAATCTTTCTCGTTTTTAATTTTAAAATTCATGTTTAACGACAGGTACATAAATTTCTGTGCTTTCTACTACAATCTTACTTTCACTTGGCAGGGCATGTGTTACTTCAACTGCAGTTTCGTTGTAATCTGCCCATCGATCAATAGCAACTGAAGCACTTGAACTCATGTAACAATCACAGTTAGATCCTCTTCCCACACCATTATTTTATAATCTTTAAAAAATCTACCAAATATTTTAAATGCATAAAGCATTGCATCTTTCTTTTTCTTTATTTTACCATTGGTAAGTACATGTCCTTCCATACAAATTTTATAAGCAAGAGATGAACTTCAATTTAATACAACTGATGATGAATAAAGGGATGTTTAATTACAGAGAAAACATTAATACCTTTCTTTATGGTTACAATGTCAAATAGATTTTCAACATAGTTATTGATTAAATTCCATTTCAGTACTAAACATGGAGAAAAAATTTTATGGAGCTGCATAATGAATTTAAGATTATTTTGCCAGATATTTGAAACCAAGATTTTCAATTTATTGCACATGGGAAGATCAAACTGAGAAACGATAGAATTAAGAAATTTAAAAATAGTAACAATGAAATTCATAATTTTGAATTTTTGTTGTGAATGCAGCTGGTGCGGAATCCATTGAAACTTTTACCTTACTTACCTCACCTTACCTTACCTTCCTTAGTTTGTTTTAAGGGAAAAATATATTGATTACTAATTACACTTTATCATTTGTTTACTATGGAGTCTCAGGGTGGAACAGGCGTCCACCGTGGAGTTATTAAAAATACAAAAAATTATTTAAGAAAAACTTAATTTTTTTTCTTATCTGAACAATGCCTCAAAAATTTTTACAAAAAATTTTTATTAAAAAAGAAAAACGTTAAGAAAGTGTTTTTAAAAAAATCGATTCGTTTCACTTATTTTCTTAGGAAACTCGAAATAAAATAAAATGAGAAAGAGACTGGTATATATCCTTGAAAATGATCAAAATATTTGAAAAAAGGCGAAAATGCTTGAAAACTGGGTTATTTCCTGCGTTTCCCTTGGTTATTTAATAGTAAAAATGAAAATAGGGATTGTGGGTAATTTTCCCGAAAAATTGTGAAATTTCGAGGAATTTTATGATTTTGGACATTTGGGAAAAAATAGGTTACAATCTGCATTTTCATTCTACTCGTCTTCGGACGTCAGCGTCGACATCCCAAAGGAGGTGCAGTTTCTCTTCGTATACGGGAAGAAGCTTAATGCCTACGTGAATGTAAGAAACGCAACGGCTATACTGTCAACAATCTGTCGGGCATCCTGCCATGCCAACCCATTTTAGCCACGATGGCGAAATGTTTTCACAATTCTAGCGCTTATGGATCTCGCAGGAAGGTCCACAATGAAACATAAGGCTGATACCTGCACAACCTGAAGAATGTACTGTCCTCGACAAGGAACAATTATCGCGACATCGATCCATCGCGACTTGGCTAAACAAGTTGTGAAAAACTCTACTGCAAGCGTCTGGGACAATGTGCTGTGACCCACTAAGGGCACTTGTCTGCCCGTGGCTAGAGGACCCCGTGTTGTTCAGTTCGTGCCTACCAGCGAGCGTTTTCCTGTGTAAAAGCAGTGACTAACGGACCCCGTCGAATTTGCTATAGGTGTCACTTCTGAATCACTCCATGCAACTAGCTTCCAATAAACTCAGCACACAACTAATGTCAACACACTTCCATAAACATAATATCGGTTATAGTGTCATCCTAAATCGTTAAAAGCTTGTGTCCGCATGAAATGAATCAATAAAGTGAAAAAAAGGCGAGTCCAAAGGACTTCCCGCCTTTCAAACACAGGATCTTCAAAGACAGAATAAATTAAGAAGGAAAAACTCACCAGTGGATCCATTCAAGAGGTCATTCAGAATTTTTTAAGCCACGTCATCCCGGGACAGGGTGTATACGTGATCAAGGAAAAAAAATTCCCGGATTTCCCGGTTAAAAATACACTTTATCCTGGGTGAAAATACACTTTTGCCCTGTTAAGTGACAGTATACTCTTCCTCGTCACTGTAAAACTCATCAATTCTTTGAATGTTTATGATTTTATATACCGACGTAGAATTTCCCAACACTTTAGAAAACGAAACTCAGGGGGAAAAACACGTTTTGAAAGACCTTTGACGTGCTGCAACATGTACGCAGGTATAAATTTGAATTCCACCAAACACCGCGTGTCACTTTCCGAAGCGATGAAATCGAGCCTGCGATGTGCTTTTGTAAGCCAGTCATAGCTCATGCCACGTGATCTCGCCAGCTGATGACAGCATAGGACACGTGATGTTATCAGCCAATAGCAAGACCAAGTAGCGCAAACACACAAATAAGAAAAGTTAATGGTTTAAATTAATATACATAGCATTCACATATAATATTGCTCTCGAAGATTAATAAGCTGGAAGAGAAGCTAAGCTTGCACATATAATGTTGATCTTTTTGCGCGTATTACACTTTAAGATACATTACACAAATGTGCTAGTAAAATTTTTAATAACGACGTAAATTTCTTGTCTTCTGGGCTCGAAATTCTTCTAAATGGTCGTCCTAAAAAAATTTTTTTTTAATGAGAGTCAAACGCTTTGTGATTTACGAAATTCATCGTACATTCTCGCACATAGTTCATCTGGCGTAAAAGGAAATTTGGTTTGCATGTAACGCTTTTCAAACCACCATCCGCAATATTTTCCTGCGATCCGTTAGAAATAGGTTCGTTTCAGGAGTTGGCTCGGGCATGGGTGTTTGTGATGTCCATAGGTTAGTTAGGTATAAGTAGTTCTAAGTTCTAGGGGACTGATGACCACAGCAGTTAAGTCCCATAGTGCTCATAGCCATTTGAACCATTAGCAGTTGGACGAGAGCGCCAGATAATAGGCGTCACCGCGCTTACACAGCTACAATGACGCAGAAAGTCCATATCTTCGTACGTGAAAAACATTAAAAGATCTTAAAATATGTCATAAAAGAAACAAGACATCAGAGAATACTTCAAGAGCATCGAAAATTTCCTTTAGCTCGAACATTTGGACCCACGACCTTTTAACTGTGTTCCGACCACCAGAACTAAAACTCTAAACATGACTTGTATACCACCTCTCCAGTCTAATTACTGCAGACAACAGACACCGCATGTCCACCAGGGATCAACGAGCCGCCGCTTCGGCCAGAACAACACCACTGCCTCATGTATCGAGTGGTGATTTGCCTGGAGAGCAATTAGGTGGGAAGCAAGTAACAAGAGATCGGGTAAGCTCACATGAGCGTCGTATGCAAAGCCGCTGGTACGTGAAAGTGTGGGGATTAAAGTTGCTGGCTGACATTCAAAGGCTACACGACACTGCATCCGCTTCATTGGAGACAGACACTTGATGTAAACATCAAGCCAGCAGCTCAGTCATTCATGCATCACCGATTCCATCATATGGTAAAATAAAATGGATATCCCTCCATATTCCCTACTGTCGAGTCGTGTCAGTTGTCAATCAAATCGGCCCTGGCAGTCCTACATTTATGATGTGTGCAAAGCAGTAAAACAAAATACAATTCTATGACATTTTACTACAATAATGGTGAAATAATATCCTTTAAATTTCAGCAGTTCATTCTGAAATAAATTTGTCCCCTATTATGTCTGGATCTTACTTCATATTCTACGTTCGCTGTGGTTGCAGTAGAGCTAGACAACTTGTGTGGTGTTCGCAATTAGAGTACATGCAAGAAATGCAAGAAATTAAGTTTAGAATCTACGTTACTCTGCAAAACTAAGGACGAGATAGATAAAGCGTCATAACATACCAATTAGTTGATTGAACAGAGTGAAAGTGTAGGTCACCATGTCGTGGTCAGAAACTTGTTCGTCACAATGTATCTGTGTATGTGTGTCAATTAGTGAGCAGTTACAGATTACCGTGGAGGTGTTCCTCATTATAACAGGGCCCAGAGACACCATGTGGATGATTTGACTTTGGGAAGAACCATCGGAAAACTGGAAGAACAACTAAGTGTGACGAGCACAGTCCAGGATTTTGGCAGTGCTCACAACATTGTTTCACGTCTACGGGGAGCATTCCGAACCACAGGCGCTACCGCACTGCTCCACTATGGTCAGCTATAGTAGCATATTACCGCCATATTGTGCAGCAGGCAAGAAGGGACCCACGTCAAACAATATTTAAAATGGGCCACAAGGCATGGGATCTCATGCATCACGTTGTTATGGCGCCTGTAATGTGGTAGTCTCTTTGTCCGACGACCAGTAGGTTGTGTTCTGTTGACACCTGCACATCAGCGGCAACGTGGCGATGGTGACCAGAGTATAGGGACTGGATCATCGAGGAGTGCGATCACGTGCTCTTCTCGGATGAGAGGGGATCCATTGTGAATAGTGATTCTGGATGTACCCTCATATCTCAAGAGATGAGGACACATACACTATTGGCCATTAAAATTGCTACACCACGAAGATGACGTGCTACAGACGCGAAATTTAAGCGACAGGAAGAAGATGCTGTAATATGCAAATGATTAGCTTTTCAGAGCATTCAAACAAGGTTGGCGCCGGTGGCGACACCTATAACGTGCTGTCATGAGGAAAGTTTCCAACCGATTTCTCATACACATACAGCAGTTGACCGGCCTTGCCTATACATATACAGCAGTTGACCGGCGTTGCCTGGTGAAACGTTGTTGTGATGCCACGTGTAAGGAGGAGAAATGTGTACCATCACGTTTCCGACTTTGATAAAGGTCGTATTGTATCCTATCGCGATTGCGGTTTGTCGTATTATGACATTGCTGCTCGCGTTGGTCGAGATCCAATGACTGTTAGCAGAATATGGAGTCGGTGGGTTCAGGAAGGTAATACGGAACGCCGTACTGGATCCCAACGGCCTCGTATCACTAGCAGTTGAAATGACAGGCATCTTATCCGCATGGCTGTAGCGGATCGTGCAGCCACGTCTCGATACCTGAGTCAACACATGGGGACGTTTTCAAGACCACAATCATCTGCACGAACAGTTCGACGACGTTTGCAGCAACATGGACTATCTGCTCGGAGACCATGGCTGCGGGTACCCTTGACCCTGCATCACAGACAGGAGCGCCTACGATGGTGTACTCAACGGCGAACCTGGGTGCACGAATGGCAAAAAGTCATTTTTTCGGATGAATCCAGGTTCTGTTTACAGCATCATGATGGTCGCATCCGTGTTTGGCGACATCGTGGTGAACGCACATTGGAAGCGTGTATTCGTCATCGCCGTACTGGCGTATCACCCGGCGTGATGGTATGGGGTTCCACTGGTTACACGTCTCGGTCACCTCTTGTTCGCATTGACTTTTATAGTGTGGCGAGGTATAATGATGCCTAGGCCTACTGACCTTCAAATCTTTGAACACGATATACTAACTGGTCAACGTTATTGTGACACTATACTATTTCCCCATGTGCGTCTTTCTAGGAGTGTATTCGGTCCTGACTTATGGATGTCACTGCGCGATCGTATTCAAAAGCCGCGGTGGGGGAGCTCTTGGGCCGTGAGGATATTCGGCGAATGGACTGGCCTGCCCGTCCAACGGATGTAAATTCCACCTGTCAAGTGAAGAATACGTTGGGGAGACGTATTGTAGCACGTCCAGGTGTCCCAGCAGACACTCAACAGTTGTCAACCGCGCTTGTGCAAGAATAGAACGCGCTATCAGGTCAACTTCTTGCTAATCCTGTAGCCAGCATGGGAGTACTTTGCAGAACAGACATTGGTGATTGTGGTGATCTCACACCCTCTTAAGAACCATATCCTGCATTTTACAATGTCCTGGGGGCCATCATAAATCTCTGTGACTTTGGTGTAACTATTGTCTTTCAATAAAAAGTTACTTTAATTCGTCCCGTTGCGTATTTCATTCAGTGATCTTCCATACTATACTGCAGCGGTTCTCTCTTTGTATGGTCCATATTTCATCGAGAGATGTTGTTTGTCAGTGACACACCATGAGAATGTTTTGCACTCCAGTATATTTTAAGATATTGTAGTATATCTTTTTTGTGCAAAAAATGTGGAAAGAATTAAAAAAATCATAACCGCTAATTGCACCTGACCATTCAAATATGCAAGGAAGTTGTCGTTACTCATGACAAATTTATGAACTAAATTTCTTGGACGCAACCTTCTGTCCTAGTTTACGCATCACGTGGATTAGTATTTCGTCTGCCGTTATGTTCACCCAAAAGTTACTAGGCAACTTCCCGTCTACATTTCGATTCTGAGATTGAATATCATTCCCCACTCGCTACTTAGTGTATACTATATTTTCATTAAAATGGAGGATGTTCTAATTCTGTTACTTCTGCAGTAGACACTTGGCAGATATAAAATAGAATATAAATTGTATAATACTCAGCAGTCACGTTGCTTACCTTTTCGATTTCTAAACAGTTACAGACCTATTAAATAAAACATGTTGCCTAATACTATTCAGTCCAATGTCGAAAAAAGTAATTGGCTGAAGTCCGTACTACAAATACACTTACACACGTTATGTTATGCTAACCGGGGACCTACAAACGACGGAGAGGATCCGTCCCCGCAGCAGCCGCTGTGGTCCGCAACCCCACGACGACTACCGCAGTCCACTTCACCCCTCCGCCGCCCCACACCGAACCCAGGGTTACTGTGCGGTTCGGCTCCCGGTGGACTCCCTAGAGAACGTCTCACACCAGGCGAGTTCAACCCCTATGTTTGCGTGGCAGAGTAATGGTGATGTATGCGTACGTGGAGAACATGTTTGCGCAGCAATCGCCCACATAGTGTAGTTGAGGCGGAATAAGGGGAACCAACTCGCATTCGCCGAGGAAGATGGAAAACCGCCTAAAAACCATCCACAGACTGGCCGGCTCACGAGACCTCGACACAAATCCGCCGGCCGGATTCGTGCCAGGGACCGGCACTCTTTCCCGCCCGGAAAGCAGTGCGTTAGACCATACGGCCAACAGGGCACGGACACTCACACATACACTACAAGTTAATTATTTTTTGTCAAGGAGACTTTTTTCCAGAACTGCGTTATAAATAGTTTTCATCTTGCAGTTTCTGCTGTTTTTTGGAAGGTGTGACATTGTTCTAAGGAAAATTCTAGAATTGGAAACACACTCCCAAATGTTTCCAATAGGGAATCCCTGTGTCATACCAACAGTTCTCCTGCCATTTGGTTGAAAGGACCCTAACTCTATTCATTACTTGAACAGCATGCTGCACCTAGATGATGTAAAGCATAAAACAAATAAAGATATAGTAGCACTGCTAAGCAATATGGTTCTACCACTGCAGATATATTATACCTTCGACCATCTGTGTGCCCAGCACTGCCTGGGTATGTATTTCATCCAATCATCTATTAGTCCATCTCCTCCCTCCCCCTCTCTCTGCCTTCCCCACTCTCTATCCACTTCCTCCTGCCTCTCTCTCAGTCCATCTGTTACTTTCCCTTCTGTCCATCTTCTTCCCATCTAATTCCATCTGGTCTTTCCCATCTGTCCATCTCTTCCTCCCTCCTCTATGTCCATCTTTTGTTCCCACTCTATATCCTCCTCCAAGTCCACTCCTTTCCTCTCCCCCTCTCAGTCCACCTCCTTCTCTCCCCTCTTTTTGCCCCACTCTTCCTAGTCCTCTCTCTGTCCTTCTCTTCCTCACCTACTCTCTGATACTCTCCTCCTTCCCTCTCTTGCTGTCCATCTATTACACCCACCTCTCTCTATCCATCTCCTTATCTTCCCTTTCTGTCTGTTCCCCCTCCCTCTTTTTTTGTCCATCTTCTCCTCCATGTGTCTCTGTCTGTCTTCTCCTATCCGTCTCTGTCCGTTCATCTCCTCCTCCCCAATTCTTCCTCCGTATTATCATCCAAAATCCACTAGGAGGTTTCTCGTTCTTACCTCCATAGTATTTTCTTCCAAATGGTAAGTAACACACACTCCTGGAAATGGAAAAAAGAACACATTGACACAGGTGTGTCAGACCCACCATACTTGCTCTGAACACTGCGAGAGGGCTGTACAAGCAATGATCACACGCACGGCACAGCGGACACACCAGGAACCGCGGTGTTGGCCGTCGAATGGCGCTAGCTGCGCAGCAATTGTGCACCGCCGCCGTCAGTGTCAGCCAGTTTGCCGTGGCATACGGAGCTCCATCGCAGTCTTTAACACTGGTAGCATGCCGCGACAGCGTGGACGTGAACCGTATGTGCAGTTGACGGACTTTGAGCGAGGGCGTATAGTGGGCATGCGGGAGGTCGGGTGGACGTACCGCCGAATTGCTCAACACGTGGGGCGTGAGGTCCTTACAGTACATCGATGTTGTCTCCAGTGGTCGGCGGAATGTGCACGTGCCCGTCAACCTGGGACCGGACCGCAGCGACGCATGGATGCACGCCAAGACCGTAGGATCCTACGCAGTGCCGTAGGGGACCGCACCGCCACTTCCCAGCAAATTAGGGACACTGTTGCTCCTGGGGTATCGGCGAGGACCATTCGCAGCCGTCTCCATGAAGCTGGGCTACGGTCGCGCACACCGTTAGGCCGTCTTCCGCTCACGCCCCAACATCGTGCAGCCCGCCTCCAGTGGTGTCGCGACAGGCGTGAATGGAGGGACGAATGGAGATGTGTCGTCTTCAGCGATGAGAGTCGCTTCTGCCTTGGTGCCAATGATGGTCGTATGCGTGTTTGGCGACATGCATTTGAGCGCCACAATCAGGACTGCATACGACCGAGGCACACAGGGCCAACACCCGGCATCATGGTGTGGGGAGCGATCTCCTACACTGGCCGTACACCTCTGGTGATCGTCGAGGGGACACTGAATAGTGCACGGTACATCCAAACCGTCATCGAACCCATCGTTCTACCATTCCTAGACCGGCAAGGGAACTTGCTGTTCCAACAGGACAATGCATGTCCGCATGTATCCCGTGCCACCCAACGTGCTCTAGAAGGTGTAAGTCAACTACCCTGGCCAGCAAGATCTCCGGTTCTGTCCCCCATTGAGCATGTTTGGGACTGGATGAAGCGTCGTCTCACGCGGTCTGCACGTCCAGCACGAACGCTGGTCCAACTGAGGCGTCAGGTGGAAATGGCATGGCAAGCCGTTCTACAGGACTACATCCAGCATCTCTACGATCGTCTCCATGGGAGAATAGCAGCCTGCATTGCTGCGAAAGGTGGATATACACTGTAGTAGTGCCGACATTGTGTATGCTCTGTTGCCTGTGTCAATGTGCCTGTGGTTCTGTCAGTGTGATCATGTGATGTATCTGACCCCAGGAATGTGTCAATAAAGTTTCCCCTTCCTGGGACAATGAATTCACGGTGTTCTTATTTCAATTTCCAGGAGTGTATTTCGAGAGGTTTAGAAGGACCCTTTTACCCGTGGCCTTACCCACATCAACACCTGTCACACATATCTTTCAAATCTATTTTACATATTTCACCTGTATCTCTAGTGAATTTCTTTCTGCAGTTTCATTTTCACACATCTGATTGTTCATTACATCATATCTCCTAAACTACGTGTCGCCCAATGACATAGTTTTGCAGGTTTATCCAGTGGCATATGTGGAAACCGCCTGCAAAATAGGTAATTAATTAAAACATCATGCAAGAACAGCGAAAATGTAGTAAGTCTTGTAAGGGTTTGAAATACGAGTAAAATTGTTTGCAAGTCACTAATTCCTTTCGTTCCGAAATACTGGTTGAATATAGTCTGACTATACTTTTGTGACGGCGATCTACATAGGGAGAAACGATCATCATCATAAAGTAAGGGAAATTAGGCCTCACACGGAAAGATATAGGTGTTCGTTTCTTCCGCGCGCTGTTCGAGAGTGGGATAATAGATAACTATTTAGAAGATGGTTCTATAAATCCTCTGCCAGGCAATTAAGTGTGATTTTTCAGAGTATCAACATAGATGTAGATGTGGATGTCCCTTTTTCACCTCCACTCTTTGAGAAGTAGGTGTTCCTTATTTCCTCAATGAGTCTTTCCAGACAGTAAGCGATGTGTGTATCATGTTAGGTTGAAATTGATCCTGTGATTTAAGAGATGTGGAACATCCATACATACACTTTCATCACGTGTATTACTTCATAACCACTCGGGTCTGTTGTCACCAGGATCTTACAAGAATCTCTTTTGAAAGTTCTCGCGGTAACGCATATAGAGCCAGAGCCAGGGTATATTGAGGTTTAAAAATCAAAATAATAGAAATACGACATACGTGCAAAACGTAACGTGGAACTTCTATTATTCTGAATGTTGTATAAAACTGATTGACACGATTGTTGTGTTGATAAAAATTCTAAAAGCATATGTGAAACTTCTGTCGTATTGTGTATTTAATCTATTGTCAGACGTAAAAAAATTTACACGTTTTTTTAGAATCAACTATTATTTATTTTTTATAAAAACGTATTAGAGAATTAGTATTGAACTGTGTCATCACAACCGTATAAATTGCTGTAACTTTCGTGTGTCCAACTTCTTTTTTGAGTGGAGACTCCTCAAATGCAGTGTTTCTTATTTCAAAAACTTTACTGTACTTTATGACGGTTAATGGTAACTCTTTGAGAAGGGTGTTTAAATGTCTTTATTGAAACGCAACAGGTGTTGGTAAGACAAAACTGGACCTATAAACCAGTTTTCAATAGTGGTAGGAGATGGTCAATAAATGAGAATTAATGATAGCATCTTCCTCCGTGCATTTAAGTCCTTAATTCAAAATGCGACCGATTTCGATGGCACACCGCACCGTCATCAGACGCCTCTATTGGCATAAACTGGACCTATCACCAACTTTCGATACGACCATAACAGCTGTGGAGCGTGAACAAGTCTTCGGACGTCGAGTTTGATTTTTATTCCCTACCAGTATTGAAAACTGGTTTATAGGTCCACTTTTTGTCAATAGAGAAGCCTGAGTACGGTGCATTGTCCCTCCGACATCTGTTGTGTTTGAATAAAGACATTTAAACACACTTCTCAAAGTGTTACCATTAACCGTCATAAAATGTAGTAAAGTTTTAGAAATGACAAACACTGCATTTGGTGAGTCTACTACGAGTAACACAAGATTTGACGAGAGATATCAACGTTTCAAAGAACATCACTAGGCCACTGAAGAAGACGAATGTTGTGCACACCCTAGCACATCATCAACCAGTGAAATCGCGGAAAAAGTGAAACAAATACACTACTGGCCATTACAATTGCTACACCACGAAGATGACGTGCTACAGACGCGAAATTTAACCGACAGGAAGATGATGCTGTGATATGTAAATGATTAGCTTTTCAGAGCATTCACACAAGGTTGGCACCGGTGGCGACTCCTACAACGTGCTGACATGAGGAAAGTTTCCAACCGATTTCTCATACACAAACAGCAGTTCACCGGCGTTGCCTGGGGAAAAGTTGTTGTGATGCCTCGTGTAAGGAGGAGAAGTTCGTACCATCATGTTTCCGACTTTGATAAAAGTCGGATTGTAGTCTATCGCGATTGCGGTTTATCGTATCGCGACATTTCTGCTCGCGTTGGTCGAGATTCAATGACTGTTAGCAGAATATAGAATCGGTGGGTTCAGGAGGGTATTACGGAACGCCGTCCTGGATCCCAACGACATCGTATCACTAGCGGTCGAGACGACAGGTATCTTATCCGCATGGCTGTAACGGATCGTGCACCCACGTCTCCATCCCCAACTGATAGGGACGTTTGCAAGACAACAACCATCTGCACGAACAGTTCGACGACGTTTGCAGCAGCATGGACTATGAGCTCGGAGATCATGGCTGCGGTTACCCTTGACGCTGCATCACAGACAGGAGCGCCTGCGATGGTGTACTCAACGACGAACCTGGGTGAACGAATCGGAAAACGTCATTTTTTAGGCTGAATCCAGGTTCTGTTTACATCATCATGACGGTCGCATCTGTGATTGGCGACATCGCGGTGAACGCACATTGGAAGCGTGTATTCGTTATCGCCATACTGGCGTATCACCAGGCGCGATGGTATAGGGTGACATTGGTTACACGTCTCGGTCACCTGCTTTTCTCATTGACGGCACTTTGAACAGTGGACGTTACACTTCAAATGTGTTACGACCTGTGGCTCTACCCTTCATTCGATCCCTGCGAAACCCTACATTTCAGCAGGATAATGCACGACCGCATGTTGCAGGTCCTGTACGGGCCTTTCTGGATACAGAAAATGGCCCTGATTATCTTCAAGGTCCGCTTGACATCGAAGTCATTAGAGACGGAGCACAACCTTGGATTCTGTCCTTTTCGAAGGAACCATCCCGACATTTGCCTGGAAGATTTAGGGAAATACTAAATCTGGATGGCTGGACGCGGGTTTGAACCGTCGTCCACCTGAATGCGAGTCCAATGACACACTCACAAATGCGTAAACATTTGTATCATCCTCTAACATAACATACCTTATCGCTTCTATGACATTACTCGCTGTCAGAAGTAAAAAGTCACCAGCAAACATGCTTTGTCAAAAATAAATTACGCTCTTGCATATCTCATGTTGGCGCATCATATTTTCACAAGGCACAATTGTAAACTAAAGGCAACGATGTTACTGTCTGTGGTAAAATCTCGTCACAATTCGCCAGTCACTACTCTTGATGAACTGTGGCATCGTGTTGAAGCTGCATGGGCAGCTGTACCTGTACACGCCATCCAAGCTCTGTTTGACTCAATGCCCAGGCGAATCTAGGCCGTTATTACGGCCAGAGGTGGTTGTTCTGGGTACTGATTTATCAGGATCTGTGCACCCAAATTGCGTGAAAATGCAATCACATGTCGTTTCTAGTATAATATATTTGGCCAATGGATACCCGTTTATAATTTGCATTTCTTCTTGGTGTAGCAATCTTAATGGCCAGTAGTGTAATTATGAACGATAGCTGAATCATAGTCAGAAAAGTCGATGATACTGCTGAGATATCATTTCGCTCGCGCGTCCAGATTTTCTGTGACAGCAAAATTTCGGATAAAATCATCGATGAATGCACGTTTTTCAACACTAACTACATGAACTACTGAAACCTCTCATAACAGCTGCTCACACATGAGTTTACGTGTGTGAGGGCAAAACTAAGGAGCAGTAATCTGAGTGGAAGTATTGTACATCATCAAGAGCTCGATAAATCCGGTCAGAAGTGAAGGCTGTGCTAAGCGTGTTCTTTGATTTCAACGGCACAGTGCACAATGAGTTCTTGTCAGAAGGTCGAACGATCAAAAAGGAGAAATGCTTGCAAATTCAACGTCGTGTGCGTCAAGCAGTCCAAGAAAAATTGCATTTTTGCTCTTTGTTGCTTGTTCGTGTATTTTTGGTTAAAAAGAAGACAGCAATGTTGCCCGAGCTTTCATATCCCCCGTACAGAATCCTATGTGACATTTTTCTGTTCGAAAATAAATCCAAAGGCTATCGTTTTACAAGCATAAATGAGATGAAAAACACGCCAAGTGGTAGCAGGAGCCGTGTTAAAAATAAATAGTTTTCGGATTGTTTCCGTTGCTCGTACTGTGGAACCTTGCTTCTTGCCAAATTTC